>NC_072739.1:140764429-141398251 GCF_026930045.1 Uloborus diversus
TCAGAATGAAAATGGTTCAAAATATGTTTTTAAATTTTTTTTTTTTTTAAATCAAAGAATGGGGTCGTTTTCAAAATTTTAAAAGTAATTTTTTCTGAAAGAGCATGCTTAAAAACATAGGATCTGACTTTTCTTTAAATAATTTGTTTAAGTTTAATATTTTTAAAAAATTACTTAAATCAACGCGCTTTCATTGTTTACGCTTCTGTCCGATGACATCACAAATCATGAAATGCCATTTAGTGTGGCCATTCACAGAGCAAACTATTTAATTCGCATCTTTACTCACGTGTACCGGCAACGATATGGTTGATAGCAAGCGTAGAGGGCAAATTTAAATCGCTGCTTGATTATCATAACGTGGAAACGTGGTAGAAAGATGCGCCAAATTGCATCATTTATGACGTCATCAAGACCACGCCTTGTTTGGAAAATCGGACATTTAAAAACATTAATTAAAAAATAACTGTTAGGAAAATGAAAGCATTTTCTGGGTTCATGTTATTTATTATTATTTTTTTTTGCTTATTCTATTAATTTCAGTGACAAAAGTACTACTTTTGACTGAAGGAAACAACCCCATTACTAACGTTCTAGCTTGACAATGGGGTGGTTTAATTCAGTCAAAAGTACTACTTTTAGTCATTGAAATAGATAGAATGAGCAAAAAAAATAAATAAATAAATAAATAAATAAATAAATAAAATAAAAATAATTAAAAATTAATTTGAATTCTGAAATTTTGAATTCAAATTATGTTTTTTGCAATCACGAGTAGCGACAGGGCCCTACTCATTGGGGGATATTGTTTCTAGAAACAGCTTCTGTCACCCCAAGCTTACCCCTCTTCCTGGGGCGGTTACGTGTGTTTAGTTGTGTGTGTGTGTGTGTGCAGGCTTGTGTGTATGTGTAGGCGCGCGTGCATGCATGTGTAGGCTTGTGTGTGTGCGTAGACCTGTGTGCATGCATGTAGGCGTGTGTGTATATGTGTAAAGCCTTGTGTGTATGAGTGTGTGTGTGTGTGTGTGTATGTGTATGAGCACGCGTGTGTGTAGGACATGGAGGCCATCGACCAGGAGGAACGGATTCCAGGAGGCAGTGCTCGGAACCGCGCCTGCAGAGGCCGGTGGGCGGTGGTGCTGGTGTCCCTGGTCCAAGCTGAAAAAGGAACCACATCAAGGACGGTCAAATGAAAGCAATAAGCAATCGTGATTGCTCAAAAAAAAAAATTACATAGACCCAGAAAATACTTTTATTTTCCCAACAGTTTCTTTAAATTAATTTTTTTAAATGTCCGATTTTTTCAAACAAGGCGTGGTCTTTATGACGTCACAAATGATGCCATTTGAAGCATCTTTCTACGACGTTTCCACGTTATGATAATCAAGCAGCGAATTAAAATTGCGCTCTACGCTTGCAATCAACTATATCGTTGCCAATACACGTGAGTAAAGATGCGAATTAAATATTTTGTTCTGTGAATGGCAACATTGAATGGCATTTCATCATTTGTCATGTCACACGACAGAAGTGTAAACAATAAAAGCGCACCGATTTAAGTATTTTTTTAAAAATAATAAACTTAAATGAAGTATTTAAAAAATGGTCAGATCCTATGTTTTTAAGCATGCTCTTTCAGAAAAAATACTTTTAAAATTTTGGAAACGACCCCATTAACATCGATATTTTGTCAGCGATGTCACATTTTAGCTTGTTTGAAATTTCTAAGTTAAATTTCCCTTCGCCTTGAGTAAGAACCCGGCACGCATAACGTTTTATAAGGGGGAAAAAAAAAAAAGGATAATTTGAAAGAGAAAGTACTTTCAGAAAAAAATTCCGCGGTCCACAGACTCAATTAATTTTACTACATTTAACATAGTTTGCTCGACGTTGCGGTTCACATGGTTGCTCATAGAGGGCAAATTCGGAAATGGTTTCATCGTAGCAGCTTTGAAGTGTTAAATCCAGATTAAACACATCATTGGGTTCAAATTAGAGGAAAGCTCTCGACTTATGAATTAGTACTGAACTAATGATACATTACTTCCTTCGAGTCGGTTGAAAAAAATGTTTTCACTTACAGTTTCGTGTAATGATTAACAGGAAACGTGGAAATGTTATTCGGCTAATGAAAGTGTAGGTGATGAAAGGAAGATAGGTTAGACAAGGTAGCAGCACGACTAGGGTGTCTGATGCAAAATCAGGACAGTTTTTAAAGAAAGATAACTTTTCAAGATAGAGTTTTTTCACCAGCAAACCCAAAAAAAAAAAAAAAGGTAACCGAGACAATAGGGTGTATCGAAAAACATTTTTTTTTAAATTCAAAATGTGAAGCTGATAAAAAGTTGCTCCTACGGACCCACAGGTACTATAAATTTTTTTATTAAAATCAAAAAATATTTAGATATGCCACACGAGGACTAAAGTTGATAATTTTCTACGAAGAAATCCCTTTCGCTCTAAGTATTTTTTTTAATAAACGAACTTAAAAAAAAAAAAAAAAAAAAAAAAAAAAAAAAAAAAAAAAAAACAAACAAGTTGACTGATGTAAAAAATGAAGCGGCATATTATTGTTTAAAAAAACTACTGATGGTGTGTTTAGATCTCCCACATAGTAATCAAAAACAGATTTTTTAAAGTAAAGTTAAATATTTTAGTATGAACAAATTAATACATTGAGAGGAATAAACATGATTCTGGCACTATTCCTGATGGTTCTTATATAAAATGACCTCCTTAATACAAATATGACCTCCGTTTCCCCATTCACTCATCACTTTTTGAAAACGGCACTCTTCAATTAGTTTCCGTTTTTGACAACTTCAATGCCATTATTTTGATTTGGAGGGGAGCAGCTCATTAATTTAACTTTAACGTTTTGACGGTCAAATTTGGACAGCCATTATTTTTTTTTTTTTTTTGAAAGTTTTGATTGTACTCAAAATTTAATTAATTGAAAAGTATTTTTATGCGGTGACAGTGCCTTTGATGGCAAAACCCAGTAAAGGTCAGGTGACTGAACGTTTTTGGCAAATAAGAGAATTAATTTCTTTCTTAAGGACCGTCCACAAATGTTGACACGCTATGAAAGAAGAGTGAATTCTTGGAATTGGGATAGTTTGTGACACGAGGGAGAGAGGGGGTAACAAGAAGTATGACGTCACAAATTTTAGTCCCATTAAAAGCATTTGTATGGCAAATGTTCATGTAAAATAGCATGATATGTGACAAGGTGGGATGAAGTATGTGGCACTACGTTACAAAAGGGGAGGGATCAAATATGTTAAAAAGAGTGTGACATCATTTATGGACAGCCTCTTAGAAAAGTTGGAGCTCCAAGAAAACGAAACAAAATGAGCTCAGTACTGAGCAACAATGGAAGAGTAAATTATGTTAAATGTGATCTAATGCCAAGTGCAGGGGCGAAAATAAGGGGAGGGTCATGGGGGTCATACCCCCCCCCCTTTTACTCCGCCGACAATATTATACGTCTGCATTATGTTTAAGCAGTTTATGAGTAAACTGTAAACGATTTCAATAATCTTTCTAATTCATGAATTATTTTTAGCCTACTTTCCCAGTAAAAGTCAGAGAAAGAAGAAAAAAGCATTAAAGAAGGCTTAATGCATCTTAAAAATATCGCGAAAAACAAAAACAAAAACAAAAAAAAAAAAAAAAAAATCAAAAATAAATAAAATAATTAAATAAATATCGAAAACTTAAAAATTGGAAAGTAGGGTATTGAGATAGGGGAAAATGTCTGTCGGTCTGTCGGTCTATCTGTCTGCCCCCCCCCTAATAACTTTTGAATGAACAGTCCGATTCGAACAAACTTTTTTTTGTTCGAAAGATCTCGGAGAGGACACCTCATTCCCATACTTCACTTTTTGATTTGAACTATTTTATGTTCAATTTTGAACAGTTCAAAAAACTTAACAAATGCGCCTACGGGGAAATTCAAGGCAATTTGAACTGTGATGCGAATTAGCTTCAAAGAAACTTTGTAGGAAAAAACTTTTGATGAAAAACTTGTATATAAAATATCTTTTTGATTTGAACAATTTTCCGTTCAATTTTGAACAGTTCAAATCCCTTAACATTAGCGCCTACGGGGAAACTGAAAGTCAATGCAGATTCCGTACTTGAAGGCGGATTTACTTCAAACAAATTTTGTTGGAAATAGCTCTTCACGCTAAACTCCAGACACCGACTCCTAGAATTTAGGGGCACCTGACTCCGACTCCGACTCCTGTGCCCGACAGTTAATCGGACTCCGTCTCCCAGACTTCGACTCTGACTTCGTAGCTTTGGCAAAAATTTATACACGGAGGACAAATGACTGACTCCGATTCTCAGATATTCGATTCCGACTCCTTTATCTCAAAATGAGATTGACTCCTACTCCGACGCTATGGTTTTAACTGAAATAATTATTGTTGATGTGATTTGTTTTTATTTTAACGTTAAGAGCCAATATCTGTAAGAATCAGGCAGTTTACGGCATTTGTGCTTGTTGACATTTTTAATTTTCTTTATTTTCACATATGTTGTTCCTTATCATGAATGTAATGTTTGTGCAAAATATGAGCAGCTATGGTTTTAACTGTGAAAAAATTATTGTTGATATGACTTGTTTTTTATTTTCACGCTAAAGTTTTAATTTAGGCATTCAGTTTTCGGTGAATAAACTTGAAGTCATTCATGTTTCTACATAATGATATGCTCAGACGATTTTTTTTTTTTTTTTTTTGAGCAATCACGATTGCTTATTGTCCTCAATTGACCATCCTTGACGTTGTGGTTCCTTTTTCAGCTTGGCCTTGGTGCCTCTGCAGCACCACCACCAACCGTCTTCTGCAGGCGGCGCGGCTGCTCCGGTCCTGAGCTATCCGCTTCTCCTGGTCGGAGGCGTCCATGTCCTACACACACGCACGCTCACACACTCACACACACACGACTTCACACACATACACTCACACACGCCTATGTGCATACACACAGGTCTACGCTCACACAGAAGCCTACACACTTAAACACACAACTATGCACATGTAATCGCCCAGGAGGAGAGGCAGACTTGGGGGGGGATGAGGGGACAGGAGCCGTTTCTAGAAACAATAACTCCAATGAGGGTCCTGTATCAGTTCGTGATTGCGAAAAACATAATTTGAATTCAAAATTTCAGAATTCAAATTAGTTTTTTTTTTTTTTTTTTTGACAGTGAAAATTATTTCTCTAAGTTGACATTTTATTGTTTTTATTTATTTTGGTAAGTGCATTAATTAATTAAAAAAATATTTTTGGCAACAGGGGAAAAAGAAACGATTTTTTTTTGATATGATATATTTATTTTAATGAGCTTATTACTTTTAATTATTATTTTTTCGTTTTGAAAGCTGTTAAAGAATTTTTTTAATGGAAAAAAGTGTATTAGCTGCTTTGTTTAAAAGGTGCTGCTATTTTTTTCAGATGAGTGTGGAATATTTTATTCCTAAAAATCAGCTTAAAATATTTAAAAAATATGTTTGAAACAATTTGCGATTTTAGCTATTTTTGAGAACATTGATCAGGTACTAGAAAGTAGTATATGGGAAAGTAGGCTCGTCTAGTTCTAGACCGAACTTCTTGTTCAAAGTAAATGTTTGAAATACAATCTGTTACAAAGTTCAAATTCTGTTACAAAGAATTTCAAAGGGCAGGGAGGGGGGGGGGGAGCTTCTTAAGCATGATCCCTCCTAAAACAGTCTGCATCCACCCTTTCTATAAAAATTTTTGAATATGAAAATAATTTCAAAACAGACATTGTAGTGTTTCCAAATTTTTTGTCAGATGTGAAGAAGAAATATTCCGCAAGATTCCGAGACTTTGCAGAGCGAGGGAAAAGTTGTAGCTATAAAATCCAGGCGGCGGAGTCGAACTGATTTTGGGGTAACGGAGTCGAGAGTTGAATGTTTGAAATTCCAAGGATCGGAGTCGAATTAATTTTGAGGCATAAGAGTCGGAGTCGAAAGCTCCAAAATTCCCGGAGTTGGAGTCGGCCATTTTCCTCCCGTCTCCGTAACCCTGATAAAATCACATTTCACAGCTTTTTCCCCAACAAACTTGCCGACAGATATTTCCTTGCAAATGTTCGCATCCACCGAAGAAGTTTAGCGTAAGCATGTCCCTAGAAAAATATGGGAGATGCAAAAAAAAAAAAGATAATTAATTTGAATACTGAAATTTTGAATTCAAATTATGGTTTTCGCAATCACGAGTTGCAACAGGGCCCTACTCATTGGGGGATTGTTTCTAGAAACAGTTCCTGTCCCCCCAAGCCTACCCCTCCTCCTGGGCAATTACGTGTGTATAGTTGTGTGTGTGTGTGTGTGTGTGTGCAGGCGTGTATGTATGTGTAGGCGCGCGTGCGTGAATATGTTGGCTTGAATGTGTGCGTAGACCTGTGTGTATGCACGTAGGCGTATGTGTATGTGTGAAAAGGCTTGTATGTATGAGCGTGTGTGTGTACGTGTGTGTGTGTGTGTGTGAGCGCGCGTGTGTGTAGGACATGGACGCCATCGACCGGGAGAAACGGATTCCAGGAGTCAGTGCTCGGAGCCGCGCCTGCAGAGGCCTCTGGGCGGTGGAACTGGTGTCCCTGGTCCAAGCTGAAAAAGGAACCAGACGCCAAGGATGGTCAAGTGAGGACAAGAAGCAATCGTGATTGCTCAAAAAAAAATAGTGATTTAACTGGCTGATGGCTGATATCTTTTGCGCCACAAATGTTTGTGCAACTTTATTTTCAAAAATGATTTTTTTAGGAACAAATGTATCGCTTAAGATTAATTGTACTTCCTACTATTTTACGAAAACAGGTTTTACTGACCATTAAAGAAAACACCCCCCCCCCCCTCACCGTCCAGGGAACATATCTTTCTTTTATTTTTTCCAAATGCGCAGGTAGAGCATTTTTCCAATTGTACCATAGGAATAAAACGTTCTATTCCATCATCCAGGGCCAGATTAAGGCATGCGCACATGGGACACTGGCCCGGGACACCAAATTTAAGGGGCACCAAATCTGTGGCAACAGTTTTTAAAAAATGGAGTAATTTCATATCGCACTATAGCAAGACTGAAATTATAAACCTGGAAAAAAAATCTTAAAATTATAATCCGGTAAGTATAAAAATATTTAATACTTTACCATATGTTTTAAGTGAGGGAAGGTATGGGTCACCAAATAAAATTCATGCCCAGTGTCTTTAAAAGGTATACGGGCCCCATTATCAGTGGTTTGTTGCCATAGGGTATACTCCATATACGCCGTATACTCTCAAAAATTTTTTAGACACATAGCGTATACCCTCAAGCTTCAAAATTTTTCATATTGTGACATACAGTCGGACCTCCATATATCGAAGTAACAAATTGCCGGAAACAAATCGATATATAGAAATTTCGATACATAGAAACGATCTTATTTTATCTTAAAAAATCTCCTGAAACATTAAAATTAAAGCTAATTTTCGTGTATAAACCCAATTTCTAATTTATGCGAGCATCGGATTAAATGAAAGTTAATAATTAAAAAAAGTAACAGAAATGACATTTTTGCACCTTCATACATCTTCATTCTTCGACAATTCAACTTGATCTGCAACATTAGGGGATTTTCGTTTTGACAATGTAATCGAGAGACAAGTAGAAAATCAATCTACTTAACATGAATGATTTTTACTGAAGCTAAAAAGACTGGGAATGATAATCAGCAGATAAACGGGATGACTTAAAACTGATTATACAATGTTACTGGTAGGTTACAACTAAGACATTTGAAATAAACTTGGGGGATTTTAAGAACTCCAGAACGAAACAACGACCTATCTACACACCCCTCGACCCCAAATTCCTTTAGTTTCGTAGCAACCTTTAGTGAACATAATTGTCTCCCCTAACCTTTATTTTTCATGAGACAAACAGTCTAAAGTGGAAAAAAATCTACGAATGTCTCGAAAAAAAATTCGATATATAGAGGTTTTTTCGATGTATGGAAACAATTTTTCCATGTAATGAACATAGAAATTTGCTGGGATTTCGATATATAGAAAATTTCGATATGTGGAAGTTCGTTATATGGAGGTTCCACTGTATTATGTATATGATCGCATTCACATATTCTTGGGTATAGACCCTCAGAAAAATTGATGGGAAAATCACTGCCCATTATCAATTTCTTATAGAACATTATGCCTAATACAAGTAATAAATGTACCATCCACCAAAACACTAATTTATCCTGCAATACATCGATCAAATCCCGAATATACTTCTTTCTTTTTTATTTTTTTTTTATTTTTAGAGAGAGAGAGAGAGTATATAACCTTTAGGATTACGCAAAAACGCAATTGAATAATTTGCCAATTTTTGACCCAAATTAGTTATACTCCTCTCCAATAACACATTTTAAAGAAATATGCCTCTTTTTGTAACTTCCCTTCTAATTTCCTGTTTTCAACGTTTTTGAGAAGCACTTTCGTATTCAGGAATCATTTCCTCGAAAAATTCGTTTGCTAATATCCACTTGACTTCCAGTTTCCCAGTCGCGAAATGATGAACTTCGTATTTTACGGTCACTCGAGGTAACTTTCAGACATTATTTCTCGATTTTAAACAGCCCCACTGCTATTTTAATAATTTGTTTGCTGTAGTCAGGGGCTCATACAAGGAGAGGGCCCAGACCCCTCGTATAGCCGTCGAATTTTGTTGATCGACTATAATCGTATGTATGTATGTAGTAAGTAAAATAATTTCAGGCGAAGGTAACAATACTTTCAGATTTAATATAGGAAAAAATAAAATTTATTTTTTCTTTTCTCTCCTGCAAACTCGAACTGAATGTGAACATAAATTGTTCTATAATGATGATTTTGCTTGGCTGCTTTTATTTTTAACTAGTGGTATCCGCATGGCTTTGCCCGTAATAAAAACGTAAAAAGTCTTTTGGTTCGCCTGTATATTTACAAATAATGTATGGTGAATTTTCCCGCCAATTGGCTTGTGCTGATGTTACGGTTCCACGTTATGATAATTTCGTAATTTACTCGTCCATGTTATGATAATTTTATCCTTAAAATTGGAATAGAAAAAGACCACATCGAATTTTCGAAAAAAAAAAAAGCTTCGAGGTGCACACCCCAATGCTACAAACTAACTTTGTGCCAAATTTCATGAAAATCGGCCGAACGGTCTAGGCGCTTTGCGCGTCACAGAGATCCTGACAGACAGAGATCCAGACAGACAGAGAGACTTTCAACTTTATTATTAGTAACTAGTGGTACCCGCACGGCTTTGCCCGTAATAGAAAAATTAAAAGGTCTTTTGGTTCGCCTGTATATTTACAAATAATGTATGGTGAATTTTCTCGCTAATAGGGAAGTTGCAACCTATTAAATGTTCATATTTTGGCTATTGGATATTGTTAATTGATTGTTAATTGACCCTCAAAACTAAAAAATTCACCATCGCCGAATTTTAAAACACCGTGGTTGATTTTTAATGAATTTTTAAAAATTCACGCGCAAAAGTGCGCGCTTCTGAAACGTCACCAGCCTACGTCACAGGGCGCGAATGGGCAGCCTTCCGCCGAAGATCCCTTGTTTTCGCAAGGAACATTTTGAGCGCGCTGATATTTTTATTTTTTAGAAATTCAATAATACTTGTGAACACACTATGGAGACCGGATTCGTTAAAGCACAATCTAAATAATCTTCATCAATGAGGATATTCGAATATTTCCGAGAGGATGAGAGGTTTAATGTTTCAGAAACGCGAGGAGTTAAATGCGAGGAGATAAGCCTTTTACGTTTCGTCTTCGAAGTCGAATGCGTGCCTTTGGCTTCTCCCCTACCAGAAGAGCGCATGACGTCACTTCCTATGCCATCTGACGTCACAGGCGCTTGAACTTTAAAAATTAATTGAAAAAAAACTACTTATCGTATCGCAAAAATTTTTTCACCTATGATGTTCATACATGTTACTCTATCATATAAAAATAAAATTGAAAAATCGAAAACTTCTTTATTGGCTTGTACCCATGTTACGGTTCCACGTTATGATAATTTCGTATCTCGCCCATTGGCTTGTGCCCATGTTACGGTTCCACGTTATGATAATTTCGTAATTTACTCGTCCCTCTTATGATAATTTTGTTCTTAAAATTGGAATAGAAAAAGAACCACATCGAATTTTCGAAAATTCACTTCGAGGTGCACACCCCCATGCTACAAACTAACTTTGCCAAATTTCATGAAATCGGCCGAACGGTCTAGGCGCTATGCGCGTCACAGAGATCCTGACAGACAGAGAGACTTTCAGCTTTATTATTAGTAAAGATTATGAGAAAAGAGTAAATTCTCTCATTGATTCTTGTGTTCTCTGGTATTTTAATTAAGTATTTGATAGTAATACGTTTATTTTACTAAATGCAAAATAATTAATGCGTTTGGATGCATGATGGAGTATGATATGAGAATGGTGAACCTTTGATAATGGATCCCCCCCCCCCTTTAAAAAATTCCTGTGAGTGCCATTGGCTGCAGTTATAAAAACATATTTGTTAGGACGCACCTTTTGATTTGACGAATTTTGGGTTTACGACTAAAGCTTGGTTTTAATTACTTATACCACCTTTGGAAAATTTTAAAAATTAAATAAATTAACTAATTAGTTAATTTCAAAAAGTCATCACACAACAACTAGCATCCAGCTCCAGGCATTAATTTGAGCTTTGACATGTTGCAGTTTTATATTTCCTTCTCTTAAATCCAAAACACATATTTTACTGTGTACCGTAGTTTGTTCATGTACTTTGGCTCAATTTATAGGTTATTTTGTTTATTTTTACGTCCATTAATTCGGACGACCTGGATCTCCTATTTGCCGGATTCTACTGTATTTGAGTAAGATGTTTTACGATGCTTTGACAAAAAGGTAAAAAGTAAGACAAACAACGTTAGAAAAAGCACAAATTTGCCAGTTACAGCAGACACGTGTTTCGGCGTTACAGTTTTTCAATGCAAAAAATAATGAGCTTATGGATGAAAAGACATCCGACAAAAGCCGAAACATGTGTCTGCTGTAACTTTCAAATTTGTGCTTTTTCTAACGTTGTTTGTCTTACTTTACTGTTCAGCACAAAGGTATTTATTTATCTTAAAAAAATAAATGCTTAAGAATTAAGAAAGAACTGATGTTTCTCATTTTTAAATAGAATTTTCTAGTTTTGAGTTTGAACACTAGCGAAATGTAGTTATTAAAAGCATTTAATCATCGACAGTGTGAAGATTTATTAATCTCCACTGGGATATGGTATTATACAGAGAAATTCTAATGTTCTTTTTTTGTTGCTGCCAACATTGCAAATGCAAATTGCGAAACCTTTCACACAAAGGGATTTTCAAACGAAAAATTGATTGAGTAGGGGGGTCATGTCACGAAAAGTTAACAGAAAGGACTGAAATCAGCAAAATAAATATTAGTGGGCAAATTAACATTGGTATTTGCTATTAAAACATACCTTTCTTAACTCATTTTCCCGTCGTAAATACTGGTAATTTTTCATAGAAAGAAATTTTCACAACATAAGTTCCATGAAAAATCGTTTTATTACCGAGATGTTTTCTAAAATTCTAAATTATAACACAAAAATCCGTCCTTGGGGAATTTCTTAAAATTTTGATGAAAATTCAGATTTGTATTTGATACGGATTTAGGGAGAAGGCATCAAAATTGAAGGGTCTTCCGAACGAATTGGGAGAGTTGTCAATTATGCTTTTTAAAAATGTATGCTGGGGAATGTGGGTTAAAGTGAAATAGTTAAGATAACTTTTCAAAATCAACAACTTGGGAATTGGAACTGAAAAATGCAATATAAAAAGAAGAAAAAATTAATTTTACTATGAAACTTGCATTGAAACATTATTTTCTATTTTTTTCAGTAAATTTGTACCTTCGAAAAAAAAAAGGAAAATTTTCACTTTTATTTTTTATGGAGCAAAGTGAAAAAGAAATTTTTTTTCATGAAAAATTTTAATCACTAACTAAATGCAATATTAATTTTTAAAAAAAATTCATGAATAAATGAGAAAAAATAAATGAGTGAATAAAATAGTGAATGAATAAGAAAAAAAGTAAATGGATGGATAAATAAGGGAATTATTTAATAAAGGACTGAAATGAATTAACAAAAAATGAATCAGTAAATGAATGAACAAATGATTGAATAAGTGTACGAAATGAACTATTTCACTTTGCCCCCGTTTGCACGTGATTAATTGTACAAAACATTTAAAACAAAAATGAACTTTATATTAAATAAATGCACCGCAGCTATGCGCAAGCTGGTCTCAATTGGTGTTTAAAATGTTAAGAACAAGAACTTCATAATTTTAAAACAACAAAAATAATGTTTTGACTTACAACAGAATATTACAATATGAGTGTTAATTTTCAAAAAATTGCTTGCATTATCACATGCTTTGATCTACGGAGGTAAATTTTCCTCTTTAAGAGAGACTACACGTGTTAAGCTCTGGTTTTCTAGAAGCGAAATCGCATATCTTCCGCGTCGCTCCTTGCCGTGACGCTGAAATCAAAGTCAAGTGATTCCGGCGTGTCCATTCACGACGTCGATTTAGCTCAGGCACACATGCGCAGAAGAATCAAGTTTTCCCCTCGGCGAGGAGCGACACCGAAGATCGACGATTCGCTCCTAGGAAACCAAGGCTTTTACTACACAGTCAAAACATTATCAAATAGGTAGCACTGAAAACGGAACAAGTGCACTTGCAATATAACAGAGAGCCCGGTTATCACAACCAGAGACTGCAGTTTCGTTCTTATTAGAACTCATCAGCCTGGAATAGCGAACAATCGAGCTGGAGGCAGATGTCATCTCCTTTTGTCTGGTTTATTGCATGTGGTTCCGTCTTAGTCCTGGCTTAGAGGCGGTAACTTACTGCTAACAGCATAGGCGACTGGTGCACAAAAAAAGTGGGGGTCAAAAGAAGTGTAGGGGTTAGGGGGTGTAGCCACTGAAGCAAATTTTTTTCTTTTTCTTTTTAAAAATTTTGCTACATTCTTGACTTTTAATGTTACTGATTTCATTACTTCTAAAAATGCGGAATATGGCATCAAAAGTCGCGGGACGGATGGTCACCTCCGACTTTCCCTTAAAACTTAAAAGTTCATTTGTTTGGAGCTTTTAGTTTTTCTTTCGTGAAATAACTCAATCCACCCTATAAAAAAAATCATTTTTCAATCAATCATTAATTTTTAACGCTGAAAAGTGAGGGGACAAGGCCCCTTTACCTTTGGAAGTGAAGAGGCAGTATCTTCCCTCCCCCCCCCCTTTTGTGCGAGCCGCCTATGGCTAACAGAATAAATATTCCACCATTTCACTTCGTCCCTTATTTCTTTGAACCAGGGTTACCAGATTTAAGAAAAGTAAATACGGGACAGGCTTCGAAGAGTGAAAAGGGAAGGGGGTGGTGTAATCTTTTTGTGGTTGAGGGCAATTACTGGTTATGGTGTATTTTTAAGGGGTGATAAACAATCATGTTTCAATAACTTTTGAAAGATTCCTCTCAGTATGTTTATTTGTGAGTACACTTTTGGAGGAACTCTAACTCTAAGAATAAATCAAGCAATAGAACGAAGCTCAGTATACAAATCGACGTTGATAGGAACAGGTGCTAATTAGTTTAGTCAAATTTTTCGTTTTACTTATTTTTTTTACCTTAAAATACTGTCTTGTATTATAAAATATTGTTATCAGCTAGAATACGGGACCTAAGCCGTCCCGTATGGAAGTTCCCCGGGACGCGGGACAATTTTTCAAAATACTGGACTGTCCCTTGAAATCCGGGACGTCTGGCAACCCTGCTTTGAACTGTCCACACATTCGATTCAATTTCTCAGAGTGAATGACAAAATAAGCAAATGAATGTAACATCACGGTGTTTAAAAATAAACATGAGTGGCTAAGCTAAGGAGCAGTGTGTCACTTGGACAACGTGCCCTGGCCCTGGCCAGAATCCAAGGACCATTCATTCATACGCAGTGTAGATAGCTGGCATTCAGCCATTTTAGCCACACGAGACTAGAGATTAATTGCAGTAAACACGCTGAGAAAATTCAACTAAAATAAAAACATATGTTTTCCTTTCTGGGGTACAACTCGTGTTTCACAAAAAGCAAATATTAAAATGACTTCGCAATGAATAAAGAACAGGTTTGTGAACAAGAGAAGGAAAATGAACTTTTCAAGGCTGTTTTATCATTACGAAATAAAAAATCTTAACCTTTTCTGTGTGACAGACAGCAATGTCCACGCAATGCAAATAATGACCCCATTAATTCATAACAATCAATGTATTGAAAGCTTGCAAAATAATTTCGGTGAGACTGGTTACTTAGTGTTTAATGGTTTCAGAGCCTATTGATTCGGTGTAGGGTATCATGTTCAATTAGGAGTTAGAGTTTTTAAAAAAGAATAGTAGTATAACGAAAGCTATATTTTCGCTTTTGGATAGAAAACATGGCTTTTATTGTGTTGAAATTTTAATGAGAGATAATGCATTTAGTAGCTCATGTTTTGTAATCATGACTTCTTGGAATACATTTTTTTGAAGGTGGATCATGAAATAGAGGTTATTAAAGTAATTTTTTTAGATGCAGAATGCATTACATACGAAAGAAACTTCTATTTTGTAGAAATAATGTGCCCTGTGTTCTAATTTCTTTTACTAAGGGCTTATTGGGTTATTTAAAAAAAAATTGAGTGATTTCTTCATATAATTACGTTTATTATATTGATTAATCATCGGTTTATTCGAACAATATATTTTTAAAATCATTTTCAAATCATATTTTCTACAACTGAACATAATAGTTGAGGAATAAAACTATTTCAGCAGTTAAGCAATTCAAAACAAAAATGAATAACAAGTTTAAAAACTTATACACATTTTTCCAAATGATTGAATTTAACAAAGCTATAGTACAAAAGATTAAAGTATTCATTTAAAAAATGTTGTTGATAGAGGGTAAATGTCAAGTTATGCCCAACCAGTAATGAATAGGTTTGTCTTGTGCTGTCAATATCAAGTTTATAATCGATGTTCTAGAAATACCCAGTGGATACTCTAAAGTCAAAACTATCTTTCCAGAACACCACCACTACATTTTTTCCAAACTTAAGGTTTATCTATGTTTGGAAAAAAAATTTCAAAAAGGAAAAAATACAACTTTTTACTTCCTTTTACAAAAAAGGAATTATCAGGGAGTAAAAGGGAAGTATTGTATTCGCGAAAAAATTGTCACCCAAAAATCGGCTTTTCCATTTTGCTCACCCCCAAATGAATGTTGAGTTTTTTTTTCAACCCGATCACACGTGGATATATGCCTAGGAACGTACAGACACCCGAAATATCCAATTTGACGATCCCCGAGTTAATTACAACGAGTTTGCTCGTGACGTCTGTACACTGTAAAAAAAATTCGGAAACGTTTCTGAGTATATCGTGCAGCTGCGGTTCATGAAATTTTCAAAAACGTTTCTGAGTATTTCGGAATTCTCTTTCTATAATGTCCGGAAACGTGTCTGAGTATTTCGGAATCCTCTTTCTGTAATGTCCAGAAACGTGTCTGAGTATTTCGGAATCCTCTTTCTATAATTTCCAGAAAAGTTTCTGAGTATTTTGGAATCCTCTTTCTGTAATTTTCAGAAACGTTTCTGAGTATTTCGGAATCCTCTTTCCGTAATTTCCAGAAATGTTTCTGAGTATTCTGTGCAGCTGTGGTTCATGAAAGTTTCGAAAACGTTTCCGAGTATTTCGGAATTCTCCAAACAATTTTCAAAAACGTTTCTGAGAATTTCGGAATCCTTTTTCCGTGATTTTTTCTAAAAAATAATTCTTTACTATAGTATTGCATGCCATATCAGTTTCAATTCTTTCATATCTAAGAGCAATGAAACAAGCAGTTTTAGAATCATTCGTGGATTTTTTTTTTTCTGAATTTCTAATGACAAATAGCATGGTTAACAGCATAACATATGCACAGTTAAAAATTTTTGAAAATTTATGAAATAATATAGTAGTTTCATTCATAATCACAAAATTGTCGGGAGAGGGAAGGGGAGTACTTTCTCAAAAGTGGGATTGTTTGTTAAACAATATTAAACTTCAGTTTTTCTCTCAATACTTTCAAAACAAAATTATCAACATATTGTATTTTTAATGCAGAACTTAAAAACATATCTTGTATCAAACTTGATAGCTTTTATTTTCGGATAAAATTTGACAGAACTTACCTACACTTTGCGTTCCGAAATTCGTTCACGTCAAGTCAATTTCTTTGACGAACATAGTGTACCGAAAAGTACCAACAGAGAAATTGATGAATTTAAATATGACACCAAAGTCCCCCTGCTGGAACCATTCGGGTTTATTCTTCTGTTCTTGCCCTTTTCCAGTTTATCACAAATATAGATACTTAATCAAAATAGGTTACTGATTTTATTTTTAGAGTGTGCGCAAAATGCATTATATATTTTATTTATTAAAACATTGAACTCTATTACATGATTATTCCATTTCATATATACGAGGGTCCCCCCCCCCACACCACAAGAGTGATGGTGCATCCATAAAATGATATAAAGCGCCCCCCACCTTAAAAAAAGCAACCCCTTGAAAATGTCAATGGCAGTCTCTCACCATATGTGCATTGCATATTAATAACATAGTATTTAAAAACTGATCACTTTTAAAACGATGACATGAAATAATATTACTTTTTATTTCAGCATGTAAATGCAGCTGTTCCATTTTTGCCACTGACTCATTCCTCCTGACTGTCCTACATTAAACTAGTATATCCACGAAGGAAATGTTATTTTCGGAACTAATGTCAAGGAATTTTTTTTATTGTTAACCACATTTAACAAAATGAATAAGCAGATGAATTAATTTCATAACTATGTTCTTACTAATAGATAACATGGTCATTTTCTAATGGTATAAATATTTTTAAATGAATGAATAAATTATAATAAAAAAAGATAAATTATACCGGCACATTTTTTGTGAAGCATATTACAATACTAGAAAATATTTGCATTACCATATTTCTAATGAATTAAACAATTGATTTTTTTTCTTTTTGAACCAAAATGTATGTACATCCAAGTATTTCGAAATAACTTTTCTGTGATTACTTCTCAAATATAAATCTTACTTCTTTTGCGTAATTAATCAGTTTCAATTGGTTACAACAAATAGTACACCGCGCATATAGTTTTGTAGGATAACTTTAAATTAATTCGATAAATCCAAAAACAGTTACAATTGGAGCCTCATCAAATGCAAATCAACAAAAATATAAATGTATATAACAACATGTTTTAAAATATTCATTAATACTTACAAGTGAACATGAGCGGAAGAAAATCTAAGTACCTCCATTACAACTGAATAAGTAATCCAAAGGGTTTCGTTTCATTAAGTATAAACACGGGTGTTGAAACTATTCACGCTTGAACACACAATATATATCTAATTATGGTCGCATTGGAAATTGTAAAGAAGCAAATGGTTATTAACTAACTTAATAGCTGCGTACATCGTCTAAAAAATCAAGGGCAGTCCAAAATGCAAAGGCGTAAAATTAGTTTCGACACATTTTACTACTCTCTAGACATGAAATAACAAGCGATCCAATGCTAAACAATTGCTGACTGCAGCAACCATAGATAAGAAAAAAAGAAGTTCTCGTTATTTCCGACTCATTGGCGCCTGTGTTGGAAGGATGAAATAGGTTTCGAAGCGTTGCGTCATCACTTCCGCTTTTAGATATCTTGAAATAACAAAAAGCTTTCTGAATATTGAGGAGTTCGCTATTGGATGAAGGATTCCTACTATTTCGGAAACGTTTCCGATATATCCAGAAACGTTTCCGAAATTTGTTACAGTGTATGTACGTATGTATTGTATGTGTGTATGTGTGTTTTTACTTGAAGAAAAAACCCTATTATTATTATTGTTACTTTCGGTCTCTCTTAAAATTCCGTGGCTTCCTGCGCCACGGGTTTTACATGTCCTCTGGTGCATTCTGCACATAAGCGTGACCAAGATCACAGATGTCAGGTGTGAGATAACCGGTACACGCTAAACCTTATCTATCCGTGTTTATTCCAAGCTGAATCAAGACTCACTTTTTACACGTCAGAAAAATTCATGAGAAGAATACTAATATGGTTTTGCTTAAACCAGGGCTCTCCAACCTACGGCCCGCGGACCAAATCCGGTCCACGAGCATATTTTTCCCGGCCCGCGAGAAGCTTTCATACTGGAAACATTTTTTTACTTCATTTTACAAAAAGGAGGTATTGTATTCGCGAAAAAATTTTCACTCAAAAATCGGCCTTAATTTCCATTTTGCTCACCCCCGAATGAATGTTGAGTTTTTTTTTTTTTTTCAACCCGACCACACGTGAATATATGCCTAGCAACGTACAAACACCCGAAATATCCATTTTGGCGATCCCCGAGTTAATTACAATGAGTTTTCTCGTGACGTCTGCATGTACGTATGTATGTGCGTATGTGTGTATGTATGTCGCATAACTCAAGAACGGAATGTCCTAGAAAGTTGAAATTCGGTACGTAGACTCCTAGTGTGGTCTAGTTGTGCACCTTCCTTTTTCGTTGCATTCGGATGCTCCAAAAGGGGTCTTTTGCCCCTTTTGGGGGTGAAATCATGGATAATTTCGATGTAAACTCAAGTGGTGTTATAATTTGGCGGACACTTGGCGATATATCGCCAGTCTTTTAATCGCCAAGTTTTGTCACCAACTTGGCGATAAATTTGGCGATTTTTATTACTATTTTTATTTATTTATTTATTTATTTTTTATTTTATTTATTTATTTATTTATTTATTATTATTTTTTTAGATCTGATTTTAATTTGGGCACTGTTGGTGATATTTAGAGAGTAAACTATTGAATCACATTAAAAATGCCAAGAATGAGAAAATGACATTAAATTGGAGTAAAAGGAAGTCATGTGATGCACACCTCAGCTCGCTTTAATTTTTAAATTTGATAATATAGTTCTTTTTAAGCATTTTAAAAGAAAACTAAGACAAGAAAATCTCAAAAATTGTTACTAAGCATGATCGCAGCTACAGGGAAGCAGGCTTGAAAGGCCTCTCCCTAGAAGAGAGTTTTGACATTCACTTTCTTCCCAAAGATAATTTAAAATTGCATTTTCGAGACTTCAATTTCAAAAAAATTCTGGAAGACTGTCGCTTACCTGTTCTTTTCTCTTCATTGAACCAAAAATATCCTAAATAGGGTTTTGGTGATTTTAATTTCAAATGATTCCGAGGGACACTTTGCTTAAAATTGCATATCTTAAACTTCAATAACAAAAAACTTCTGGAACAGGTTCTGAATTCTGACCATTATTTTAACACCATCAATGATTTCCTGAATGGGTTTCTAGGACTTCATTCCCAAAAGGTTTTCGAAAAGAGGATATGAACCTTCCTCATTTTCTTACATCTTACATCACAAAACACCAAAGATAATCAAAAATTGTGTTTTCAAAACTGATTTGTAAGGAGGGAAACTTTAACTTTGCCAACGATAACCTAAAATTGACTTCATTTTTGAAAAATAATTTGGGGGAGAGAATTGCAACCACTCTTTCCCTTAATTTAACTAAAATTGTCTGAAAACTCGAATTTTGATGTGAATTTTGAAAATTTCTCCTGAGGTGCGCGCAGAAACTTTTCCCCGACCATCTCTAACACCACCAAACTGGGCTAAAACTGCGTTTTAAAGACATCAATTTGGAAAAATTTCACACTTAATATGGTTCGATCCCCTCGTTTCCGCCCTTCGTCTTATTCAAAAACAGCATAAAATGTTTAAGGACTTAACTTGTGGTACCTATTTTTTCTTCAAAGCAACAAATTGTACATAAAGAAGGTCTCAGTGTTAAATACATTTTATGAGTTTACTCATTTCTCTTACATAAAATAAACTTTAATGTAGGAAATTGAAGCAAGATGGGTAATGGCGGCAACATCAAGTTTTTTCCTGGTCTCGAAAACTGGTACCGAGCGAAGGAGCAGCTAAAACCCATCATCTTGTTCCTTGACTTGCACGTCCCTAACGTGAATCCTGGTTACGCTCATGCCACTGATGTTCATTAAAAAAAAAAAAAAAAAAAAAAACCGTGGGTGATAGGGGTGGGGCAGTTATATAAAGTAAATTCTTCTGAATTGAAATATTTTTGGATTGTTGGCCCGCCTTGCCTCCAAAAATTTACAATGTGGCCCTCAAGAAAAAAAGGCTCGAGATCCCTGGCTTAAACAATTGATTTTTTTTAGGCTTAGTGCAATTGTTGCTGGCGAGGCGAAGTTTAACAACATTGCGAAAAAATACTTTTGCTGTAAATCGTGAACTGACTATAACGTTCTCAAGAATAAATAAAATGTGCAAAGAAAAAAAGTTATAATTAAATTTTTTAAAAAATAAAAAAAAACAAGAAACAAAGAATTACGATATTATTCAGTTGTGAATTCGCCTATTAGTTCTTCTTCTTCTTTAGGAAAAGTATCAATCTCTAAGAAAAAGATTAGCTGATGTAACCGAAAACACTACCAAAATAATAATAATAATAATAATCTTCATAAATTTTTCCTGTCATCTCATACGCACACATGGATATGTTACCGTGAGAGACCGTAGTTGGAGAATGTCGATTTTCATCAGTGATTCCCCGGAAATATGTCTAGTCAAAGAACACATTTTAGCGTGCATGTTTTATGCGATAATTTTTGACTTCAGAATAATGTTAGGGGTAGCTAGTAAGTAAACATACTAAAAGTTCCCGACCCTAGGGGGTGAGCTAAAGGTGGGAGGGAGGGGGGAAGAAAATTTTGGGTTTTTCGAGAAAATATCGAAAACGGTTGAAAAAAGGCATTTAAAATAAAAATTCAAGCTAAATAAACTTTCTCTGAAACTGTTTTACACAGATTTCTCAAATTTCCAATAATTTTCTGAGTATATCTTATGAAAAATCGATGATTTTCGGAAAAATTCTCTCTTTTTCTCAAATATTTGCTCCTTGTGCCTCCAAGGATCAATATTCATGAAAATTGTCAATGACAAAGTTGTAGAGCTTTAAATTTCCTTCAATTTGATATCCTATTTTGTTATATTTTATTCAACCAATCAAAAGTTACAGAATTCCAAACACGCACATTCATGACAAAAAATGGAATACTTGCCATTCACAAATTTGAAACTGTCTCGAAAGGATCTCGCGCTTCTTCTTTCTTCAATGAATTGGACAATCCTGATGAACAATAAAAATGTATTTATGGATTACTACAACAAAAATGATGTTTAAGGCGGGGGTGGGGGGCGTGAAAAATTGTGACTTTGTGACAAGGGGGAAGGAAAGAGTAAAAAGTGTGACATAAAGCATTTTTTAATGCGAATATGTTTATGAAAAGTAGCTTGTAAAACAAACTTTGTGACAAAAGGGGGGGGGTTGAAAATGTTGAAAAAAAGTTTTGACATTTATGGACAGCCCTTTACCAAGGAATCGGACGAAGATTTGCAAAATTATGTATATGCAGTATGAATTGGTGGACTGAGGACGGGCAGAAAGTCAGCACGATACATACTGATTAAGGAAATTGATAACAACATTGATTTAATTTAATTTGAATTTGTTGTTCCTGAGGTTACCTAGTCTACAAAACCGTTAGGCAAAAAGAGACGACTGTATAAACCATATGGATATATCAATGTCAGCTAGAAAATTGAAACGACGGTCAAACAAGAAGGTTTCTGTGTAACTTTCATAGTAAGTCAGCTGACAAATCCGCTAATGATGAGGCTGTTGAAAATGGGATAAATATGCTGCGAGCTTTAGGTGGTGTTGACGTTGATATTGCGAAGACAGCTATCATCAGATGAAAAAATTCTTCGATAGCTATCATTGGAGAGGAAGTCCTCGTTGTTCTCTTGATAGCCAAATCCATAACTGGTCACAACACCCTGCTGTCAAAATGTACCAGAAATCTGAAATTATACAACATGTATCTAAGGTATATATCAACAGTTTTTCTTCCCCTGAATCCATCGATGCTCCTGGGGTCATATGTATCTCTCATGGTATGGTGCTCTAGCCACAGAAAAGTCCCTCAACGAATTCCGTTACAGATCATTTATCATAGTAGCTGCACACATCAAGACTGATCTCTAACTCTACCATACCACCAGGTACACCTGAAGCTAGGAACTTAATGATGAAGTACCAGATTGGGGGTTTGGGAAAAGGAGAAATGACCATACCTCGTGCCGAAACTCTCGGAATCGGATGTTGCTCCTGACGGAATCTTGAAGATGATTTCGACCGATTGCTTTTCTACAAGTGACCGGAAGATCACTTGTAGAAAATCATCTTTAAACTACTCTGTCGTAAGCTTGTATTGCATGGACAGTTGCAACAACGGATTCAAAATATTTATCCAGGACGAAGGGGACGACGATGACATGAATACATTATCAATTTCTTAGAACAACTTTTCCACTGCTGGTGACATAACCCTTCCGCCTCAGCATAAAACCAAGATGTCACCTTAAAGGTGATATTTTCATTTTCTAATTACTGTCAGTCCATATTCCATGTAAACACTTTCAAAATATGATTAGTAATAATGTAATACTAAAAACTATAATTACAAAAAAGTGCTGCCAGTCAGCTACATTTACCTTATTTCTATTATTAAAATTTTCATTATCATATTATAACGTCACATATTCATTTCAGTAAGAATAACGAAATTGAGTACATGCTAGAACTTCATAGTTTTTGATTGCTTTTGCCAGTTGGGTATCGCCGGTGGATTTTCAAGACACAGAAAACCGTCAGTCTTTGTCACATGGTTGCTGCGCAAGATCCCTTGAGCGCCTGCACGGCACAGACACTCTGAGACAAAACGAACGAGATAATTATTATTATTTTTCTTTTCGAAAAATATTGGTTTTCAAGAACGCATACCTAAAAAACCATTGGGAATGTGAGAGATATATGTATCAAAACAATTTCAGAATAAATTTAGTGAACTTTCACTTTTATTCGGAACACATTTTTCCTGCTGTTTCCGAAATATAATCAAACCAACAAAATTTGGCTCCCCCCCTTCCCACCTTTAACTCCTCTCCCCCCCCCTCCCCCTTGGGACCTCGACTTTCAGTATGTTTACTTATTAATTACTTCTAACAAATTTCTTACCCAGTAAGTGCTGGCTTTCTGCACTTCCTCAGTTCACTTTCGTTAAATAATGCCATGGGTGTGGAGCTAATTCTCATACTGCATATACGTAGTTCTGCAAATCTTCGTCCAATTTCTTAGTAAGGGGCTGTCCATAAATGATGTTATACTTTTTTTCAATATTTTTGACCCCCTCCCTATTTGTCACAAAGTACTTTTCATAAACTAATTTTTATATACATATTCGTATTGAAAAATGTTTAATGTCACATTTCTTACTCTTTCCTTCCCCCTTGTTACAATTTCACGACACCCCATTCCTTAAACATCACTTTTGTTGTAGTAATCCACAAATACTTTTTTATTGTCCATCAGAATTGTCGAATTCATTGAGGAAAGAGTAAATGCGCGATCTTTTCAAGTCAGTTTCAAATTTGTGAATGGCAAGTGTTCCATTTTTTGTCATGAATGTGCGTGTTTGAAATTCCGTAACTTTTGATTGGTTGAATAAAACATAACAAAATAGCATACTAAATTGAAACAAATTTAAAGCTCTAGAATATTGATTCTGGGAGGCACAAAGAGCAAATGTTTGACAAAAAGAGTGAATTTTTCCGAAAACCATCGATTTTTCATAAGATATACCCAGAAAATTATTGGAATGTTGACAAATATGTGTAGAAACAGTTTCATAGCAAGTTTATTAAGCTTGAATTTTTATTTTAAACGCATTTTTTCCACAATTTCCGACATTTTCTCAAAAAACCCGAAATTTTCTTCCCACCTTTGGCTCACCCCTAGGGTCGGAGACTTTTAGTATATTTACTTACTAACTACCCCTACAATATTCTGAAGTCAAAAATTATTGCATATTCCATGCACGCTACACCCCTGTTTTTAGCACTCGACTGGACTATATTCTGTTTTGCTACTTAATGCGAATTCTATTGCAAAATAACAAAATACACGCTCAATTTTTTGTGAATACATTGATTTATCTAAGCCGGGGGGCAATTGACCCCCCTTAAATGACGGGTGCCGTAAAAGAAGGGCTTTTAAAGCTTGAAACTCACTTGGAGCCTGTAAGTCGAAAGCGAAAGCAGCGTACCGGGGCGCCTTGAACGCAGTGGCGTAGCTAGGGAGGGGGGAAGGGGCGATCTGCCCCGGGCGGCACTTTTTGCCGGGCGGCAGTTTCACACTTTTGATGCAAAAAAATTTAACGCGTTTTCCCAATAAGGAAATCATGCTTTTGATCTATCACAGGAGGCAAAAAAAGTCATCGAATTGTAAGGTTTTAGTGCGACTATGATAATAAAATTACTCTAATACAAAACATGTGTTTTTCTTGTGGATATCTCAGCACTATTGTTTGTTTTTTCTCTTCCTTCGGCTGAAGCTACAGACTGAGGGAGGTGAAAGTGTAAAGTCAAGGAGCAACGATTTTTTTTTTTCTTTTTGCTGTTAAGGTTAACTACTACGGAGGAAACAGTAAATTTCATAACCTTTCTTTGTATGATGAAGCTACCACTTGATTTTAAGCAAGTTTCTAGGAAGCCACCGTATTTTATTTAAAAAAAAAAAAAACTTTTTTTAAAAGCATAGTGACAATAAGGGCAAAAAGAGAGAGGTTTCAAATGTTGAGCGATTTCTTGCTCCTTTTTAGGATAGCACTATCTGTTTCAACAATCGCTTTGATTGGTCATTGACTACAAAATTTTCACTAAGACAGAATGAATTTTATGTTCATTTTATAAAAAAAAAATTATTCATAACTCGAATAATTATTGCTTGTACTACTGTATTATATCAACTAATAATCTCACAGAATGAGTTTCACATTTAGTTATTCATTTTGAGTAAAGGTTTTTAATTAGTAAAATGATTTCTAGGCAAAGCCTTTAACATTTCGACCTGTATTAGTGAAAAAGAAAATCATCCAAATTTGGTAATAAAACAGTACCGGTTCTAATGAAGGTGAGTCTTTCTGGTATTCTAGGTAGTAACTTCTGAGTTTGTCAACATTAGGTAAGTTGCTCAAGCACGGATCCAAAAGGGATTTACATCTCCCTTTGAGAAACCAAATTGCCCCTAAATTTGCATTTCTTAAATTTTAAGTTAGAAAAATTTCCCAAACCTTTACGCTTCTTCCTAGTGTCACGAAGCTTAAAATGCATTTTCAGGACCTAAAAATTTCCGGAGGAGGGCCACTTACCATCCCTTCTTCCCTTAATTTGGCCAAACATAGCCTAAAACAATTTTTCTTTTCTTTTTTTTTTTTTTTTTTTGGGGGGGGGCGGCTCGTTTTCACAACCCCCCCCCCCGTCTTTTCGCTGTCTAAAGTGTGCCAATGGTAGCTTTAAAATGTGTTTTGGAGCCGGATAATTTTGATCCACCGAAGACAGCTTAAAATTGCGCTGTTAAACCCTAAATGAATGTTACATTTTTCAAAAAGAGCAATTGAATCTTTCTACTCCTTAACGTCACCAAACAGCCGAAAAGTGCAGTTTTAAGCCTTGAGTCTCGAAGCATTTCCAAGGGATAACGGCCACCCCATCCCTTTACATCTCATCTTTTAGCCTAATATTGATTATTGAGTTTTTATAACTTCAATACCAAAAAAATCCTGAGGGCGGTCAAGCCCTGACCCTTCCTGTATGATGATTTAAAATGGTCTAAAGTGTGTATTTAGGACATCAACTTCGCGAATGTCTCCAAAAATAGCTTAAAGTCGGGTTTTTGAAACTTAAACTTCAGAAAAATTCTAAGGTAGGGGAACCTAACGTCATCACAGTTGGCTCCAAATTTCGTTTTTAAACATTCCTGGCAGAAGACCGCAAATGCAAATCCTTTTTTTCTGAGTGGTGAAGAGCTTAAAATAAGCGACAGTTTTTCGAAAAAGATTTCGGGTGGGAACCCCCCCCCCCCCCTGAACTCTCTCATAACACTGTCCGTCAAACAACCGCTGAAGTCACGGTTTTAAGACGTCATTTTCAAAAAGTTTCAAGGGGAGACGGAAAAACCATATGACTGCTCAACATTTTTGGGAACTTATGCCGTCAAAGTTAGCCTACAATTGCGTTTTTGAAACTTCGGCACCGAAAAATTTCCAGAGAGCTCCTGAACGTTCCCTATTC
This sequence comes from Uloborus diversus, assembly GCF_026930045.1. Lineage (NCBI taxonomy): Eukaryota > Metazoa > Arthropoda > Arachnida > Araneae > Uloboridae > Uloborus > Uloborus diversus. The sequence continues at coordinate 140,790,906 of NC_072739.1, forward strand.
TCTTTATTGTGATCCAAGACAGACTAAAAGAGATTTCAAGTTTGTGTTTTGTTGGAAAGCTTTCCAGACAGCGCCCTCGAATCTTCCCCAATATCTTCACGCATCCAAAGATAGCCTAAAATTGCTTTTTAAACACTTCAGTTTCGGAAAATTTCCTCGAGAAGTCCCGACCTCCTAACGTCACCAAAGAATGCATAAAACTAATTTAATTTTGAAAAAAAAAAAAAAAATCTGGAGGGAGCTTCAAGCATCTTTTCTATAAGTGTTACTAAAAATTGTTTAAAATTCCGAATTTTGACTTAACTTTTGGAATGTTTCGGTGGAGCTATGAATTCCCTTTTTTTCTTCTGCAAGAAAAATAAGGAAAAAAATGTGTTTCTTTTCTTGTTTGTTAAAATCTTATTAAAATACTTTTGACTCTATAATGTGTAAACTGTTTCCCATCAAAAACGGCGGCAATTTGAGGAACCGCCCTGGGCGGCAGAAAGTGTAGCTACGTCACTGACTGCCAGGGGCGGCAAACAGGGGGGTCAAGAGGGGGTGGTCGCACCCCCAAATTTTTTGAGAGGAATGATAAAAAACGAGCAAATTCAATTTACGTAAATCGCAAACCAATGTTCATGAAAAAAGAATCTAGCTGGTTCTCCGTAAATGGTTGAAGAAACTCGACATGTTCTCAACCATGAGCAAGTGTTTTCCGTTTTTTTAAATAATTAGAAATTCATCAAGCCTTTATCGACCAGAAAAAACTGATGAAGCATCATGGTTAATTTTAACTGAAAACGTAAACCTCATATAGGCTAAACATTTCATTCTTGTGTGCTCTGTGTAACGACGGTTATGAGAGGCCCGTGCAGTGGTGTGGCTGCATGATTTTTACTAAATGCCTTGGTATTTTACATTCATTGTCACGCTTATATTTTAAGTGAGTCCATTTAATGAGTGTTCATCACTTTCTTCTGCTAGAAACACATTTCAACTGCTCAATTCGTAGTCTTTCATAGAATGCGTTTTAAAAATACATACTATTTTTGAAAAAATAACTCAAATCAACAAATATCTTTTCTGTGGGCTCTTTAATGATGCAATCTCAAGGTGACAGAAGAGGGTCTTTAAGAGACAACTTAAGATGGTCATTTAAACCATAAAAACCCTTCTCGATAATTTCAAAGCAGTGATTTTGGAAAACAGCTCTTTCAATAATAAAGAAGCTAATGTCCTTTAACATGTTTTCATATGAATTCTTATTCGTTTTGTTTGTATTGCGGAGAGTTTTTGAACAATGCTTTACTCTGTCAAAACATCTTCAATCAGCTAGCCTTAATGTTTGAACTGTTCAAGCTTCAGTTTAAGTTACAATTAAAAACTATTAATAAATTTCACGTGGATGTATATTTCAACCAAGCGTGGATCTTTTTAAAAAAATTCTTACTCCAGAGAATTTTAAAAAGGTGCAAGAATATTCAAATAAATTTTGAAGAGGTAACCAAAATAAACATGACGATGTAAAGTCAAACCTTGATTTAACATATTGTATAAAATAATCGATTCAATTTCTAATGAAATTGACACAAGATTTGATGATAAATATTTTCCTGTATTGTTGGCTCTATATTATCGGGACTGGATGTTGAAAACAAACAATAAATTGTTTCAATTATGAGTAAAATTTATAGCATAAGGCAAGAAAAATTGTTTAGAACAGAGGTTCCCAAACTTCAGACCTCTGCGGATCCCCTCCAAAAAAATTGCAAACTTTGGCCCCCCCCCCCTCCCCCCACCGGCACGCGCAAAAAATAAACGATTTGACGCTATTGATTTTTTTTTTCAAAAATATTTTTGCACTTTTTTCTTTGAATTTATTAATTCATTGTTCTGTATACTTTTATTGATGTGAAATATGGTTACTTCCGAGAGTTCCGGGGGGTAGCTGCTGCGTCCTGCATGTACTTAAGCTAGAAATTTTTTATTCCTCATAAATGGTCTTTCTTTTGAATCAAAATATCGTTACTCGTCCTTCAATCTCCAAATTTAACGTTTTAGCTGGATAGTACCGCGGACCCCCCAGCAAGCACTCGCGAACCCACGGGGGTCTGTGGACAACAGTTTGTTAAACTCTGGTTTATAGACTAGCCTAGAATAGACTATTCAATGATGAAAAATGAAGATCATCACAATTTTTAAAGTTACCTGGGTAATTTTGAAGAGCAAGATTTGAAAGGTGTGTTTTCATACGTAACTTTTTTACTTCAATTATTTTTCAACTATTCCAATCAGTTCAGCTCGTAGAGAAAAATCATTTTTGTGTTTCAGGAGGTTAGAAAATTATTTTCGAAGCACAATGGGGAAAAAAACTTAGCTGAAAAAAGAGCATAACACTGGGCGTTGCTGGATTAGTAACAAGATTTCCGATTCTTCCGTATTTTAAAAATCAAGCATCAAAACTTTATAACAGGTGAAAACTGTAGTACCAAAACACTTAGTATGATAACATATTCTAAAAAGAATTACAAATTTTGTCATAAAAACTTACATTGTTTTTGAATACTTATTTTTATTAATTCTAAACCCATATCATGATTACTTGCTGTTAGCCAATATGTGTTTTGGTTCCATACTGTGGTAATTCATATTTTAAAAACTTGACCCCCCGAATGAAATGCTGAAATGCCGCCCCTGCTGACTGCTTACATGTTTTCAGTGTTCTCTATAAAACTTTTTTTTTTTGCAACAAAAAAGGGTGAAAATGCAAAAACTCACCAATAATACCACAAGGTAAATAAGTTTCAAATGCAAGCAATATACCAGTCAGCCTGGTTATCACATACTGAGACTGCTGTTTCATTTTTTTAAAACTCATCAGTCTGGAACAGTAAATAGCCGAGCTGGAGGCAGAAGTCAACTCATTGAAGCTAAGTACAACAACAAACTGGTAGATTAATAGTTACTTTTTTTTGCTTGGTGCTGCCATCTAGATATATTTTTTCAAAGTAAAATGTTCGTAGATAATATCTCAAAAGGCTATACAAGTACATAATACCATAATGTTATAGCCAAGAGAATTAAAATTTGAAAGCAAGAGGAGCTTAGTTTGCTGCTCCAAAAACAGCAAACCGAGTTACGCTTGGACATAGACCTCAAAGTGTTAGCTTTTCAAAATCGGGAGGGGGAGGGCGGGGGGCAATTGAGCCCCTTGATCAGCCAACTGCTTGTAATCCCAAAACAAATATATTTTGCTTCTGCACAAAATGGAACATTTTGTTAAATTTTAATGTGATAGTTAGAAAATTTAACGAAATGTTTGCACACTTTAAGAGCTTAAACAGTGACTCGTATGCAGAACTTGTATGCAAAACTCATAGAACAAGCTTGAGGATCAGTAGGGGAATGTGGGACAAAGTGAAATGGTGAAATATTTACTCTGCTTTTAGCGCCACCTACCTAGTAATATTTTAAATTTGTAGTAACACATGTAGTCGATTCCAGTCAGAAAAAAATTACTTCTGAAAATCGAAGATTATGTTAATGCAAGCAATTTTCACTCATATTGTAATATTTTGTTGTAGTATTTTTTTGTTATTATTAAATGATAAAGTTCTTGTGATACATAATCAACAATCAGGCTTAAGTAAACGAAAAAAAAAACATCATGCAAAATTTGCTCTTCCAAACAATGACGGCAGGAATAATTTTAAGAAATTAAAATGCGAAAGATGGATTTAAAAATCGTAACCATGGAAACACAAAATAAAATAAGTTTAAGGATTGAAAATGAGAAAGCTGGAAAGAAACAATGGATTCGAAAAGCATAACCGTGGAAATGCGAAAATAAAATGGTTAACAATTTGAATGCAGATGAGATTTTTCGAACTTGATTTAAAAAGGCTTGTAACTTTTTTTTCTTTGGAGATAGAAGCTTAGTTTTTCAACCACAGGTTGAGATAGATCTGGAGTAACATGTGTCATTTTTTCCAATGGTGTTAAAAAGAAAACTATGCAACAATTCCTTCACTTTTTATTGATAGATGTAATGAAGAAAGTAGTACCTAAATTTCAGCAGAGCCTAAAAAAATTTGAACTAAAAACGCGAATAACTCCCGCCATAATTAAGTTAGAGCATTGAAACAAATTGTGCAGAATGCAGAAAATTCTATCCTTTCCAACGATATGTAATAATCATAAGTGCAAGTAATTTTTCACCCCCATATTCAGGAATTTATGTGAAAGTTGGGCCTAAATTGGAATAAAAAAAGAACTACGCGTCGAATTTTTTCGAGCCGGTCTGCAAATCTTTCCGGAGCTAAAAGCAAGATACTCTGAAAACTTCAGCGAGATCGACTGGGTTGTTCTTCAGTTTTGCACATTCACACAAACAGATGCTTTTTGGAGACTTGATTTTATACTTTGTAGAGTTTCACTTGTTTTCTTACTCATTCACTATTTTATTCACTCATTAATTTTTTTCTCATACATTAACTTATTTATTTACTTCCTTTTCACTTATTCTTTTATCATTTCATTTATTTGATTAAAAATACCTTTAATAATTGAATAGAAAATATTTTATTAGAAAAATATTTTATTTTTCACTTTGTCTTCATAAAAAAGGAGTGATAAATTTCCACCTTTTTTTTTTTTGAAGGTACAAATTTACTGTTAAATAATAATAATAATGTTTCAATGCAAGTTCTATTATAAAATAAAATGTTCTTTAGGTTCCTTAATTTTCAAAACAAATTTCCCATTTGTTCATATGGAAAAAAGTAAGTATAATCTTAACTATTTCATTTTGCCCCGATCCCCCCCTTCGAAAAAGGAGCATTGTGACACTAACCTGATCAGTAAAAGAGCCTGTAAGCTCATTTACCTTTAAAGAAATTCATGTCATTAAAAACAGTAGAATCAGGTCATCAGAGTAAAATATTTTCATATTTGTTCGTAAAGAAAAAAAAAAACTGTCAGACTGTCTATGGTTATGCACCTGCCCCCTCCCCCCCAAAGAGTTTAAATAAAAAATGCTGCAGCAAACTAGTAAATGAATATGTCAGACCAGTGCACTAGTGCAGCCAGAAATACCTTCTGGAGGGGGGGGGGTTGATCAAAAATACCTTCTGGATGAGGTTTTTTGACGAAAAATACCTTCTGAAGGTTTTTTTTTTTTTTTTTTTACAAAACAGCCCTTTTATATGCATAAACTACTGAATTAGAATTTGCATTTATGTTAAAACCAGTGGCTCGGGGGGGGGGGGGTTTCACCCCCAAACCCCCCATTTACTACGCCACTGAAAAAATGCAAAATTTCCCTGAACATCAAAAAAAAGTGGGATTTTTGCTTTTAACCAAACTTTTATTGACGCTTCTTAACATTCTGAATTCATTTTACTCTTATTTTATAATAACTATAGGTGTTCATTGATTTTTGGTTTGCTCATATTTACTTCGCTTTTCTAAAATAGTTTCCTTTGTTTCCCCCTCTTGGAATTGTATAGAGTTACAGTTGTCATTTCATTTTCATTTAAGAAAAATGTCCCCTAACCCCTATACTTCTTTTGACCCCCCCCCCCCCGCCCCCACTTTTTTTGGGCACCAGCCGCCTATGCCTGCATTAATCCAGTTTGAGCCTGACCTTTTACTGGTGTCTTTTCACAGCTTTCAGCTTTCTCGAAGTAAGGTCTTATTTCCTTCCAAATAAAAAAATGGCATTGCTTTCAATGAGGTAAAGAGAGATCCACGTATGGACCAAGGCCGGAGAAGTTAACTGAGAATTTTATGAAAAGCATTCAAAATTAATCACAACAAAATCTTGTAAAATGAATTACTAAAATAAAAAATGAGATGAAATTTAAGTTTTTCATGAAACAAAGGATACAACAAAGAACTCATGACAAATATTTATTTTATACATGAATATGTTTGTACATAAAAATAAGAAAAATCTAACAATGAAAATTGATGCCAAACATGATTAATATATTTTCTCAAAAAAGATTTTAACTCATTTATAAGAAAGTCCTTTGTCTTGAATTGATTCATGCACCACTTTTCATACCCATCTTTTGGCTAAGATTAATTTTGTCACCTAGGCTCAAAGCCATGCCCTAAATAAGAAGAACATAGTAATTTTACAATTTCAACATAATAAAGTATTTTAAAAGCTAAGAAGAAATGCAAGTCATTTTTACAGAATAAAACTACTAGTGTTGAACTTGCTTCAAATATACAGTACCCATACAGGAGAAAACTTAGAAATCCAAGATTCAGTCAGTATCGGAAACTCAGAAATTTCACAATCAAGCTTTTGACTATGCCAGGTACTCAAAACAATTTAAAGCACTGTTTAGAATACATTTTTGATAGTATAAGAGTTCTTCAGATGCTAGTGTGGGTAAGCATACAAAACAAAAAAGTTATTACATATTTATCATCATAATTGCAAAATAAAATTGTGCTGCTTGACTCAAAATTAAAAATAAAGCAACGGGTAAATCCCTTCACCATTATAACTATGAATATCATTCATTCATTCTATCAAAATTTTTTAAAAATAAAGAAATATATATATATATATATATATATATATATATATAAAAGAACTTAGTAATTTAAACCGCAATAGCTTTTGAGCAAGACATACATTAATTGATAAAAAAATTGCTGCTTCATTCTTATAGAAAAAAACCCTACACTAATATCGCATATATACATGGACATTAAATAAATAAAATTTTGTGAAATTTACACCAGAAGTTTTTCATAAAAATGCTAACTTAGCATTTTTAAAATTAAGTTATGAGTCATTATTGAATAATTTAAAACATTTTGTTTATTTTCATGCTATGGCATTATTCTGTACTTCAAATTTGTAAAGATTTATTAGGATTCAATACAGAAACCAATCATACAATTAATATTTCCTTGTGCACAAACAAACAAAATATATATATATATATATAAATAAAATAAAAAATTAAAATAACAAAAAATAAATAATAAAAGAAACGAAATATAAATAAAAGACACATTTAAGAGAATGCAACTTACTTGACTCTTCGCTCGTATTCTAATATGCCCTGTAACTGGGGCTTCAGGATTTAATGGATTTTTTTCTATGCTTACATTTGCCAATGCATATTCTCCAAAAATTGATCGAGCATATAAATTGGCAGCCATGAAACCACATTCACCTGATAATGCCTAATAATAAATGATGCAAAAAAGAAACCATGAATTAAGGTACAATAGAGATACAGTCAAATTGCGCTACAAAGAGATTCAACTTACGCAAAATAGTTATAACACAAGTTTTCATGAACAACGAATTTTAGAGCTGACGCAAGTTCCTAACCCATAACATGAAAATTGTCGATAAAATAATTTCAGTGAAAGGCAGAAGGTTAATTTATCACTCTTTCTTGTTCTTCCTCTGACAAGTTGCCTAATGTGCATACACTGTCAGGGGAATGATAACAATCTGAGATTGCGCAGTATAAATCATCATCTTCATTTTTTAAGTTACAAATATAATTACTGTATCTGCTGCACAGCACTATTAGTGCTGCATTTTATTTCTCTACATACTGTGCGCACCATACTGTTTTATCTTATGACTCTCTCTCCAATTGATCATTCATTTTATGCATCGTAACAACATTTTAGGCTGAATAATGCAGCTTTTTTAAAATACTAAAAATATCACTTCTTTGTGTAAGAGATGGTAATACAGTTAAGAAATGGTTTGAAACAGTTTGAGATACATTTACAAATGCCTAAAACAATTAGGAAAGTTTATAAAAAAATCGTATAGGTACCCTTTTTCACAACGCGAAATTTTGACTTACGAAAGGGAACTTGGAACGCATCCCTGCGTAAGTCGAGACTCGGCTGTAGTCAGAGGTTTAACTGAACCCATTTCCCAGTTAATGAACTTTTAACTATCAGAAAATATTTTGCAGCCAGAATCATGCTTGTAACTTTGTATAGCCTATCCGATGCAGTAAGTAAGCGTCGATCAAAATTTGGACAAAATTACACAAATTTTTCAGTTGCACAGAAAATGAAAATAAAAATAAGTAAAGAAAGACCTACAGTTGAATTAATGTTCTTTTGTCTTTCTTTTAAAATATACATAAGGGGAAGAGAAGAAATATTTACACAAAGAAAATATTTAGGGATAAAATGAAGATATTACATGACATGAGAATTCTCTAGAACAATATAGACTATGCCGTGTTTTGTGTGTTGTGATATTTTAATAGTCAATTTTATTTTATTGTTTGAGAATTGTTTCTCCACCAACTTTATTTCGTAAAATCAGTTTTGAAAAGGAAACCATCATAAAACAAAGTGCCGTTCAAAATATTTTTCTACTGCAAAACTTTTCAGTTTGCATTATAAAATGAAAGCAATTTAGGAGAAAATAAAGCTTTCAAATTTTTGAAGTAACCATATAATCAAATATTTTTTTTATAAATGCACTTTTTTGATCTGTAAAACCTCATTCACTATGGAAATGTGCTGATCCTTATGATGGTGTTGAGTACATGACATAAATGCATTTGGCACCAAAGCTCCCATTGGGAAAATATTTATTTATTTATTTATTACTCTGTTAAGAATTATTTTAAATATTTAATGCATATATGTAACAGTTTTATCAATACGAGGTGAGATCAAAAAATACGGTGAATATTTTTTTTATAAAAAAAGTAATAAGGTTGCAAAGAATTTGATTTCATCTCCTTCAAAGTGGTGTGCTTGGCAAGCAATGCACTTATCCAAACGTTGACTCACTCACTGGAGGCATTTCTGGAAACTGTTTTTTAGAAGGGCTTTCAGCTGCTCTGTGTCGTGGCCCTCTGAATGTCAACAATGGTGTCAAAACGTTTTCCTTTAAGCACAGTTTTAATTTTTGGAAAGAGCTAGAAGTTGCATGGTGCTAAATCCGGTAACAGTGACCTGTATGGTAAATGTGGACAGACAGAAACACATTTTCTGGCCAAAAACTCGCGAAACACGATCTTCCTTCTGTTCATCACTCAAAAATCGGGGAACAAATTTTGCCCTCACTCGTCTCGTTAGCAACTCATCAGTTAAAATGCTTTGAACAGAACCGTATGATATGTAAAGGTCTTCTGATTGCTCTTAAATGGTCATTCGTCTGTTTGAACAAATCATTGTTTCCACTTTTTGCACATTTTCTTCTCTGTTTTAGAGGTTAATGGACATCCTGCACGTTGCTGGTCTTCAACAGTCTCATTTCCTTTTTTAAAACGGTTACATCTATTGTACACAGTCTTCAGAGCTAACATATTATTGCAGTACACCAATTTTAACATTTTGTGAGCTATTTTTGCAACTTAAAACAAAACTTAATGTTAATGCATTGTTCGAAATCTGTGTTGCGCGATAGACACGATAAACACAACATCACTCAAGCGGCTCTGGCAACTAACTGACTAGTTCGAATGTGATACAATTTGTCCCTGCTTGTCTCAGATGATCACGCTACTGAACAAATCACAGCATATGGATGTAAGCAGTTAGTTATAAAAATTCATTCACTGTACTTTTTGATTACACCTTGTATGTTCCCCTTCCCAGTAGGTTGCCGAAGCCAATGTGCAATAACTATGAGAGTTTCTGAAAAGTTTGTTAGAAAAAGTGAATGAATAATAGCTCTTTATAGATCCAGAAGGACTGAGTCACATCACTGAATCAATTTAGCTGAACAAGAACAAGCACATAAAAACTGGATAAAAGTAACAAAAAACAATTAGGTTAAGTTAGACCTGAAAACACAAATTTTTAAGTTAGTTAAGAGAGGACATCAACATTTTTGGTTCAAGAGCCACTACTGCTTGACAGGGGTAAAACGCTTTATTTATTTATTTTTTTAATGAAAGAAAGAAAAAAAAAACATCCACAAGTTCTTGAGGGGGTGGGGTAGGAAAATGCTACAAATAATGGTTTTTCTTATAGGCAAAACGGAATACTAGGAGAGAACTTGAAGGTCGTTTTTACATTCCAGACTAAGTATAGTAGAATCGAAATGACTTGTTTTGAAGGGAAAAGACGACGAAGCAATAATTATCTGTGGTAAGTTGGTTTTTCAAAAAGCAGCCGGCCAAGTATTTTATTTAGTGGCCTAATTTAGACGCTTAGTTGCCAGGCAGCTAGTGATTATTTTCAGGTCTATGTAAAGTCACTTTTTAAATCTCATATCAGTAGCACACAAGAATTTATTCATGCTAATTATAAATAACATTAAAAACTAATGACATACTTTTTCTGGAGTAAGACACCTCATATTAGTAAAACCTATGAGATGCATCAAATACTCATGCAGATCACATAAATTTGTATTCACAGAGACCTTTAATGGAATTAAAAAAATGACATTAGAACAAGTTCTCCATAATATGTTGAAATATATAACATTTTGAAATAATTCATTGATATCAGTGGGCTCACACAGGAATTTTTCTAAGGTAGGGTCAAGGATCGAAGGTCCACATTTTCATATCATGCTCCAAAACACATCCAAACATATTTTTTGATTTTATCAATTGTTGAGGGAAAAAAAACATTTGAAAAAATGATATAATAATTACTTAGCATTAGTTGATAAAATTAATTTATTAATGATAAATATTTACTGGAAATACCAGAAAGCAGAAGAATGAATGTATTTACTTTTCTCATAGTTAAAAATAAAAACAGCAAAGCAAAATAATCATTATAGAACAATTTATGTCCACATGTACAGTTTGATTTTGCAGGGGAAGAAAGAGAGAAAATCAATTCATTTATTAAATCTGAAACTAGTTACATATGCTTGAAATCATTTTACATACCACATAAGTAGAATTTTAGTTTATCAAAAAAACCCTGAAGGATGATGGGCAGGGTTCAGACCTCCTGGACTTTCCACCTTTTGTGCACCACTGATCGATATTATTTATGAAACTTCAAAAGAATTATTAAAGAATAACAAGAATAAAGCATTTAAATGCAAATGTACCTTATTTTCCCATTCAAATTCCGCCCACATTTGTCGAAACTCCTGATCTGTACATGTAGCTGGAATTATGTAGTCCATAATGTCAATGTGAATATCATTTAAAACAACTACGCTTCTATCACTAGCTGATCCGCTAATATCATAAACTAGAAATAAATTCATAAATTAGATTGCATTCTGGAAATCAAAATTAAATAACACAACAGTGACTGTAATAAGTTCTTAAGGGTTCTAAGGACCTTTAACCTTCAAAATTTTTGACTTTCTGGAAAAAATATATGTTATGCATAATTTAATTCTGAACAATTTGATACTTTATTTATTACCATACGCAACAAACTTTTCAAGTTGTAGTATAAATGCGTTAACTTTCCCCATAGAGATTTATGTTAACAGTAGCTGTTTAAGCCTATTTTTCTCAGGTGCTGGTTTCTCGTTTTGCATGCGTGATAGTTCAGAAAGTTTCTTATATATTTTCGCAAAAGTATTCATGCATGTTTGATTGGTTTGTTTTTATGATCTGAACCTAAATTTTAACTAAAAATAAAAGTTAGTACTTAAACAAATATATTTTTGCACAAAATTTTGGAAAAATTTTTTATTAACTTATAAAATTTCAAAAAAAAAAAATAATAAAATAAAATAAAATAAAATAAATAAATAAATAAATAAACAATTTTGAAAAAAATAATAAATTTAGGTTCAGATCATAAAAATAAACCAGACAAACATGCATTAAAAGTTTCATGGAAATATATGAAAAACTTTCTGAGATATCATGCATGCAAAAAGAGAAATTGGCAAAACCAGCACCTGAAAAAAGGAGGCTTTAACAGCTGCTGTTTAACATAAATCTTGATGAGGAAAGGTTATGCATTTTCACAATAACTTGAAAAGCTTTGCGTATTGTAATAAATAAGGTATCAAATAATTCAGAATTAAATTATGCATAACATATATTTTTTCCAGAAAGTTGAAAATTTTGTAGGTTAAAGGTCCTTAGACCCCATAATTTGTTTTGTAAACCAAATGTTTAAGAAATGAACTCAAAATCAGTTAAAATTTCAATCAGCTAAATCAATTGATGGGAGTTCTCTACAAATAAAAAAAAAATGATTAAAGTGATCTGGGGTTATTCGTGATCAAAGAATAAAAACATCCATTTTGTAAAAAGTACTGTTTAAGGCAGAATTTTAATTTTCGGTGAAAGTTTAAGCACATATGCGAAGTCCTATGCAACATTTTTTTTTCTTGAAAATTAAAATAGAATTTAAGCTATTTCAAATTTTCAGTGTCCAGGAACTGGGGCATTTCTTGATTACTTCTCGGGTAATTAATGATAACCCCTTTGTTTTGAGATAAGATATTCTTAAAATAGTTATACCACAGTGATTTATAAATAATACATTAGATGAAGTAAACCCACAAGTTTTAGTTAAGTAGCAGACAAGAGGATTTGAGAGAGAGAGAGAGAGAAACACAACACTTCTAAATCTCCAAATTTCTTTGAATCCTGTGCATTAAGGATTGTAAATGAAATTTATATTTTACTTTATAATAGCCTTCATCTGCTTTGAAGCCACAATAATAAAGCAACTCTAGTTCAAAAATACCAGTTTTTTTTTTTTTTGTTTTTTGTTTTTTTTAAGACAAAATATAAAAATGCATGTGATTATGGATAAGAATCTAAACATAGTGAGTACTAGAAACAAAATGCTACCATATCTTTATAGAATGGAAAATTAAGGCTGCTGCTGCTTACAGATGGAATATGGAATTTAAAACCTTAAATACACTGCACACCTAGACCTAGTACAGCACTGCCGCATCTGCAAAAATTACTTTTTGAGAAAAATCAATTTAAACGCAATGTCTCTTAGCTTAAATTCTTTTAGTAACACACTGACACATATCAAAATTAAGGATTTTTGACCCCTTTTGTAGAAACTCTAACTTTTTTGTCTTGCATTCTAATAGAACTAATAAAAATGCACCAGGATATATATATATATAATTCAAAACCAACAATTTTTGACTTGTGGTGGTGTTGTATTAGGTGTGGGATACGTTAAATTGTTCAAATTTAAGAAACTTCATTAAAATAAGATTTTTACCAATATTTCCAAATATTATGCCATTCTCAGTAGAAGCAACTTTAACACTTGCTTTGATATTGCAGAAATCATGAGGTGCAAGAATAACTGGAGATGGTTTTTCAACAAGTTTCAAGTCACCTAAAAATGTTAAATTATGTTATTATGAAATAATTTTCATATGATACTGATTTATAATAAGTTCATAAAGGGAAAAAGTTTGAGGGGGGTCACCACAGGGCATAAAAACGTTGGTAAATCATTCATTTAAATCCTTAATGTTACTTACTTTTTGTACTGAAAATATTTAAAAAAAAAAAAAGGCTAACAAAAGTTAAAAATGGCTACAATTTTTTTGTGACTAGTGGCTACTATTCAGAATTTCTTATCTAAAGCTTTATTACATGTCCATACAAATCGTCAAAGAGATGACTTTGAAGTCAAAAACAAAGTACCAACAGGCAAATTAAATCATTCCTTAAATTTTTTTTACATAAGATTGCATGATTGAACTACAATATCCCAAAGTTAGAGGCATGAATTTTTAAGCACAAACATGCCAATCTTGAGACTTCAACATTTTTTGAGTAGTAAACCAATGTAGTGCCTCCTCTAAAACTCATGGGAACAACATTGTAAGCAAATCTTAAAATGATAAAAAATTCATACCTAAAGTAGCTAGTTCTAGAGTGCAATTTTGCAGAGTATCAGACGTTTGATTCACAATGAGTACATCTAAAACAATATCATACTGATTGACATGTACATAAGCTTCAGCATAAACAGGATCAGAGAAGCCAGTCAACTGAGTTACTTTGCTCAGCTTCGAAGAGCTGAGATCAGCAGCAGAATCCTTCTTTAAGACTCCCATTGCTTGAGAGAGACTCAATTCAAACATATTCTGAAATGAGTAATGTAAAAAATCAGTCAAGTATTATCCATATAAATAAAACAAAGAATATATATGTATATATATGTGTGTACATATATGTATGTACCTATGTTCCCTATACAAATTCAGTTTACATCAGATCTTGACCAAGTTTGGCAGGGAAGTACTTGGGCACCTGAGAAGAAACGTAGGGGGGATTTTCAAATGCAAAAAAGGTACTGAATCCTTCAAATTTTAATTTTTGGATCCAAAAATGGCATTAATTAGCTTTTTCTACTAGGGCTGGGCGATATACCAAAATATCGTCATATGACTATTACCACGGAAACGATACTTAGATTTCTATCCGTCTGATATATCGGTTGAAGCAGAAATACGGGACATAATTACGGAGAAATTGAAATACTGACTCAAAAATACATAACTTTTTATAGTTCTGTATGATGGATGAGGGCTTGAAATTTCAAGAAATTAACTGCATTCTTCAATCAGTTATTTTATTTTTAATTATAGTACAAGTGAAAATTAACAACAGGGCCGCCAAAGGTCAAGGTGGACCCATTGTCAGATTGGCCTCCGGATCGCATCCCCCTAAAAAGTTTTCAAGAGCGGGGCCCTTCTGAGGACCGCGCCCCTAGTTTCTAACAAGGCTGATATGGCCTCTCGTGGGGCCTGAAAAGTGAATGTGTGTTGGTTAAAAAACCATCTTAATCCAACAAAATTAATCAATGGAGGTATCAACATGGTTCATAATTCTAATTAAACGTAAACCATTGATATTATGCTGAATAAAAGGTTTGTGAAATATACTGAACAGAAATGTTTGTATTAAAAAAGAAATAAAAAAAAAAAAAACTAATGAGATTAAATAAAATATGCCACCAGCTCAATCATTTCCATCTGAGCTGTCGTATCAAAAAGAGCGCAACTCATATCATAACTGAATGAAAATAGTAGCTTTATCTTTGATATTTTTTATTCCGATCATAACACGGTAATCCAATTTTAAAGCGTTATCTCCGGCAACCCTGAAACTGAACTCTTCTTGCCAGACATTACTGTTAATGCGCGAACATAGTGTTTTTTGTGAAAGTTGTACTCATTAAGATTAATGCGATGACATAGTGTTGTTCGTGAAAATTGAACGCATTAACGAAGATGAATTTCAGTTCTACCATGAACTGGCTTATGATCTTTGTGAAAGTTCTACGCATGTTCGGAAGAGTAACAAGTACCAAGTATGATTGAAAAAGCTGAGATTGTCGAGTTAATGGATGGATTACCAATGGACATTTATTGGATGGATTACCAATGGACATTTATTGGATGGTTTACCAAGATGGTTTACCTAAGACCGTCGGATGAAGATAAAAAGTAAGTACACTTTTTAAGCTTTTTTTTTTATTTACTAATGTAACATAAATGAATAATATACATAATTCGTGGATTTTAAAAATTATGAAAAATTTTATTGAAATAAAAAAAAAATGTCTTATAATTTATTTAAAAACGCCAAAAAAAAATGTTTACTGCATTAATTTTGATAATCAGATTTTTCAAAAAAAAAAATAAAAAATAAAATAAAATAAATAAATAAAAAATAAAATGAAATAAATAAATAAATAAAATCTTACTCAACTAAAAAGTAAAAAGTCTTAAAGCAAAAGCTATTAAATAACTAAAAACAAACTATTTAAGACATCAATACAAAACATAGTTCATAGTACATTCAAATTATTGAGACTGCTCAAATTGAAAGATTTAAACAAAATATTGAATTGAATATTTAAAACTTTTTCGTTGAAAAGCACTTTTGTCATGCATTGAGCTATACCATTGAGCACGCCCCCCCCCCCCCCTCCAGGAAAGTTTTGAATGAGAGAAATAATATTATATTTGGAAATGTTTTTTGTTGACCCTTTGCACCCCTCCCCCCCCCCCAAGATTATATCGATATATCGAAAATATCGATATTTGGCGAGCGATATATCGCTGTATTAAAATTCTGATATTGCCCAGTCCTACTTTCTACTTGAAATAGTTATCCTATCAGATCAATTTTAAACACATTTGAAAGCCGAAGAAAAATACCTCTTAGGAAGATTTTTTTCCCGCTGGAATTGAAACCACATACTCCCTAAAATCACCAACAGAAAAGTTATAAGCATTTTTCATTTAAAGAAAATCAGTTTTAAATGGGAAAATTATCATCTGCCGCTAGTTCAGTTTTAATTAGCGTGAAAAAATCATTGAGGAGAAAAATCTATTGCCATTTTTTTTCTCGAGTGTGATCAAATAAAATTCTTGCTTTTGCTTTGAGAGTTTTACTGCGTTCAAGAGATTATAAATTTATCCCTTTTGTTAGTTTTCCGTGATTTGCTGGGGAAATTTTAGTTGAACATGTGTCACTTGACAATTTTATTTTCCAGGTACACCATGCAAAGCAGCTAGTAGAGAAATAAAATCCGGGATGAGAGGTCTATGACTGATTCTGAAACGTCAAAATTACAAAACAATGGAATGAAAATTTCACATTTCAGACTAATAAACATAAAATGAAAAAATAAGTAGCTCTTTCCTGTTATGCAATTTAATGAATGAAAGAAGGTTCATTTGACTACAAAGAAAGCAATTTTTAGCATGTTTGATATTTTCTCTATATTAGTGTAATACTTTCAGTGAGGTGACAAAATATATGGGATGAAAATACAGTTTGAAAGATTAATACAGCCATGCCTAATGAAGAACCCTTTTTCCAAATCAAAATCATTTATTTAAAGTATGACCTTCTTATTGATTCTGTGTAGATCTCTAGTAGGGAAATTGAAGATGAGGAGTTTCACTAAGAGCATTAGTTCTGAGAAAAACATTTCTTAAGTTCATTTGCAACAGTCAGTTTCTTTCTTTATTCCTTTTTGAAAGGTCTTTTACGCAATAAATAAACAAAAATAAAATCAAAAATGAAAAAAATGTGCACAATTAAATCTTGTTACATACTTGGGATTTTAAAATATGCTTATATAATGCTGTACCTCTGAGCCAGAACAATGTCACACAATCGCTACTTTACAGGAGAGAGGAAAAACGTTTTTTCTGGAGCATGCAAAGAATGGAACCACACTCTTTTAATGCTGGTAAAAAATTACAATGGATTTTTTTTTAGAATTACGTTCAAATGGCTGGATGCGGAATACGATTCAACATACAATGACCTAATAAATGGAAAATCGTAATTTTGGACTATGCTAGTCTGGCTCTGAGCTACAGAATTTATAAATTCATAAGTGTTATAGTGCAATCCGAGCACTCCATTTTGGAGATGTATTGCTTGAATAGCTGTCATGATTTGAATTTAATACACATGAACATATTTTAAAACAAAATGATATAATTACAGTGAAACCCGTGTATCACAATAAACCTGTCTATAACAATGTTTTCCTTGGTGTACCAGCAAAATGTCACTATGAATAATCAAACTGTCTATTCGGAACTCCAGCGCTCGAATACGCTACCTTGCGGTGATTTATAAAACTGCGAATGCAACTAAAACATTGCCACGTTGCGCTCCACGTGTATCTGTTGAGGTAAACGCGGTCAGTTTGTTCTGAGTAACGCATTCAACATGTCTAAAAGAACGCCTTCAACAACAGAAATTAATTCGTCTCTTAGTAGTATTCTCGAGCTTCTCAAAATAATGTTAGTTTTCCTTATTTCTTTCAAAAAAGTATTAAATGGTGGAAGCGTAAACAAGAAAACTCTGGATTAACAAAATTGGATAACGTTATACCAGGTAAAATTTTTTATTGCTTTGTATGAACTTGTAAGAATATGAGTTTTTTTTAATCTTAAATTAATTTAACTAATCATATTTTACAGCAGCATTTAGTTGGAATGGACAGTATGCAAAATATTTTCTTGAATTTATTATCGTAGAACAAAATGAAAAATGTTTAACCGAGAAAGAATTTACTTTATTCCTTTTATTCTCAGCTGAAAGGTTTCGCCAAATTTATTTAGGGTTATAGTTTTGGAATTGTGCGAGCAAAGTAGCCTTGGCGAGGATTTCGCGTTTTTAGTTAAACCATTTTTAATTTTTATCATGAGTGGAATAAAATGATAGTAAGATTACAGAATTCGATAAGTAAAAAGAAATAATGGTCAATCAACTGAAAAGAAAACTACCACCATATATAAACTGTGAGTACACATTTTATTTATTTTGTTCTGAGTGAATTTGAATAAATATCAGTTTTTCAATTCGATGAAAAAAAAAAAACGAACTTAACAACATTGACTGGACACTTTTCCTTTACCTAATTCCACATAAATGATTTAAATAACCTTTGTTACTACAGTATCCTACTGAAATAGAAAGTATGCAAATAAATTTTCTTGAAAATATTTATCGCAGAACAGATTGAAAAATCCAGAAAGATCGTTAAGAATTTGAACAATAAAAAATAAAAGTTCGCCAAAAAATCTGTTTATAAGGTTATGGTTTTAAAATTGTGTGAAAGAATAATGTATCTTGACAAGATTTCGCATATCAGGTAAATCATTTCCATGACGAATGAATTAAATGATGATTTCTTTAGATATCCAAATCATATAGTCATAGAAATAAATTATCTAGTGTTAAACGTTACTCTTGACAGTCTGCCACCTATGTGCACTATGTAACAAAAATGTCAACAAATGCCGGAAATGTCACGAAACTGAACTAAATATGTACTAATGTATAGAAAAGACGGTACAAAATGAAAATGCCGTTCGAAGCGAACCAAAAATTTATGAATTCCGAATTCAACATCTGTGAAAATGGCTGCTTCAGAACAACTTACTGTGTGTTCTGCATTAATTGTTTACTTTCGTAATACTTTTTGGTTTCTAATCTCTTTCTATATGGGTCAGAATAACCAAAAGACTTTGAAAAATCTTTTCAAATGAATAAAGCGAAAAAATCATACATAACAACAAAAATCACAACACTTTTAGCATTTTCTTAGTTACCACATGCGTTTGTTTCAGTTTTTAATTCCGCCATTAGACAGTGACTGCAGTGCCCCCTATAGTTCGTTGGAGTTGCGAATAACGATAACCCAGCTATAACAATTTTTTTAAAGTCCCAACAGTATTGTTGTAGACAGGTTTTTACTGTATCAGCAAATAAATAAATAACTAAATAAAAATAAAGGAAATAAACACACACATATGCATACTAACAAATAAGTAGCAAACTAATTAGCAAAACTAAAATTTTTTAGTTCATTTCACAAAATAATAATTATAATGATTCAGTAAAATTTTGACAATTGAGCAGATTTCAAAAAATAAAAATAATTCACTTTTATATAAGTTTAGAAATTTAATCACCTCAGTTCCTGATGCGTCCCCTTTAGCAGTGAGTTGACCAAATGTGATAGGGTCATCAGTATGAATAACTATACCTTTCTTTTCTTTTGCCTTAAATAAAAATGAGGAATATTGTAGCGATACGAAACCTTAAAATAACAAATGCACTAACAAACAGATTTTTTTTTTTAATTTAATACTGACCACATGTGTAGTTTTAAAACATAAAATAAAATACGAGTAATAATTTGGAAATCCTTTATGGAACAAAAACTATTTTGTGTTGGAGGAAATATTTGATAAAATAATGATGTTTATGCAAAATGAAATTTTAAAAACAATCAAATGAAGAAAAAACATTTTAGGCTACTACAATATAAAAATAGAGACCTTTAAAGATCAGAGTTCAGTCCACTATTTAAATAATATATTAGAGATATCAAGACATATCTACATGAAATGAACATGATATTTTTTATTTATTTATTTTTCAACAATAAAAATTTGTTCATAAAGCAAAAACTACAGTAACGGATCAAGTAACAAATTATCTTATAAAGAGCTCAAAAAAAAAATTTTTTTTCATCAACATAATTTTTGTAATCTACTTTCTGTTGATTGTGAACCGTAATACAAAATATATAGTTGCTACCCTATTGAATTACAAATCCTCTAAAATCATCAGGAGCACTAATTTTAGTAGCAACGAAAGAAAACATTCAAGAAAATAAAATCTAAGAATTTGCACACAGTTAATACAAATAAGAAATCTCACAGAGTACCTAAAATGAAAAATTATCATTTATAATTTCAAGAAACTAGAAAGTCTGAAAGCTGTCTCCCTTTTAAAGTCTCAAAAGACATTTTATTACATTGCAAAAGAAATGAATACTCACTTTCAAATTCATTCATTTACATTTAAGAAAATAAAATTTAAGAATCTCCACACCATTTAGCAAAAATAAGAAATCTTGCAGAATATCTAATAATGAAAAATCATCACTTATAATTTCAAGAAACCAAAAAGTCCGAAAGCTGTCTTCTTTTTAAAGACTCAAACATCTTTTATTACACTACACAAGAAATGAATGCTCACTTTTAAATTTTCTTGTTCTTCTTCATGCTTGGCAGCCAACATTGCTGCCAATGATTTTCGACACTTTTCACTAAATATATTTATCATCAATGGTGACCGATCGGCTAACACTTTCAAACTTAATGCGATTCTTTCTAGATCATCATCATTGATAGTCTGGAATATTAAACAGAAAATAAATATACGTATAGTGAGCATGAAAGATTCACGCAAAAATAATGTAACTAAAGTGCATGAATTAAAAATGAATGAATATACTTGAAGAGTTTTTTATATTTTGACCGCAACACTAAAAATAGAAAATGAAATTAATTTTATGAACTGTTATAAGTGCAAAACAAAGAAAAAAAAATGTATAAGCACTGGAGTTAATGTGCTGTGGCATCATACACTCATCAGTTGCGGTTTAATGAACCTATTTTTTCATCAGGGTTTGAAAATATCAAAAATATCCGGTACTTCGATAGATATCGGATATTTTTGATATATATTCGATATTCTCAATCAGCATAAACATCAGTGTAGTCTTTAAATACTAACTCTGCTTCCATTACTTTTTTATTTTCTTATATTATAATACATCAACTTTAAAACTATCGTTTCTTTCATTCTTTATGTTCATAAATATACATTTTATGTAAAAAATACGTACAGTAGACCCCTAATTTACGCGTGGGTTACGTTCCACGGAAATGCTGCGTAAATCGAAACCACATAAATAGAGACCTAGTACTAGTGTTAAAATAAGGGCTTGGTTCCGTAAATAACAAAATACTTCATTTTAGTGATGACTAATTGCATAATAAGTTTAATGTGTACTTATATTAACTTTTATGCACAACATGCATAAAGAAAGCAAACTAATTTCGTATTCTATTTACAAAGAGGAGATAGCTATGATAGTCTTTTGGCAGTCATTAAGAATTTTTCTTTGTAATTCTTTGCAGAGCATTAATGCATCCATGATCACTTGTGTCATTTCCATGATAGAATCTTCCTTCACTAACAAACCAGAAAGATCATTTCTATTGTCTAGGAATGGCCCAAAATTTTCAATGTTTTGGTTCACGTTTTTGGTTGTGCGTCACCAATGTTGGTATCCTCGTTGGTTTTGGCCTCCTTTGTCACTCCTAAAAGCTTTTCTTCCAGTGAGTTCTGAACTGTGTGAGTTTAATAACTTTACTTCTGGAAAGAGCTCTGGAACCAATCGCATAACATGTCTTCAGTGGCCCAAGCTCGATTATTAGCAAGTAAAAATGCAGTTGATTAAGTGTAATCTGCAAACTTTAGGAGGTTGGATTTTGAAAGAGGGGAACATTTTATCTGCTTGCATTGGCACGGAAAACTCAGCCGCGTAAAATAAAATAAAGGTGTCAAATCTTAAACAGCGTAAAATAAACCGGCACAAAATGAGGGTCTACTGTACTTTGAATGGCATTTTAAATATAAATGATATTTACAATCATTAGTGAAACGTGATAATTTACTGTATTTAAAAAAATTAACACATCTGATATTGATACTGGCTAGTATATTTAATATTGACTTTTATGCTATATAAAGACAGTATATTACATTTGATTATTTTTAACAATTAATGAGTAATATCAATATTTATATATTGCAAATATCATAATTCGAAAAATAAATATCGGATGTATATCGGCGAACCTTGATTTTCATGATATTGCATCCTTAATGCATGTAGCTATTTACTCCAATTTAATGTCATTTCCCTCATTATTGGCAATTTTAATGTGATTCAATAGTTTACTCTCTAAATATACCCAACAGTGGCCTAATTGAAACCAAATTTAAAAAAAAAAAATCGCCAAATTTGTTGCCAAGTTGGTGACCAAAAGACTGGCGATATATCGCCAAGTGTCCGCCGAATTATAACACCACATGAGTTTACATCAATATTAACAATGGTTTCATCCCAAAAGGGGCAAAAGACCCCTTTAGAAACACCCGAATACAACCAAAAAAGCGAGGTGCACAACCAGAGCACAACTAGGAGTCTATGCACCAAATTTAAACTTTCTAGGGCATACCGTTCTTGAGTTATGCAACATACATACATATGTACATACAGACGTCATGAGAAAACTCGTTGTAATTAACTCCGCAATCGCCAAAATGGATATTTCGCGGACTATACGTTCTTAGGCACTTATCCACCTGTGGTCGAGTGGGGGGAAAAAAACACAACATTCATTCGGGGGTGAGCAAAATGGAAATTAAGGTCGATTTCTGGGTGAAATTTTTTTTGCGAATACAATACTTCCTTTTTTGTAAAAAGAAGAGAAGTCACAAAAAATTTATTATCAGGCATGTTTTGCTGACTTTTTTGTGCACAGTATATCTTTTTCATAACTCCTTAAGTCATTTCAGTAGTAACAAGAACAGAAATATGAGATAATTCCATAATAATTGCACAAAATTGTACCTTTTTTTCAAAATAATTGTAAAATTTCAAAATAATAATGCTAACACAAGATTATATAATCCAAAATGTTGCTCCATCACGAATAATAGGGACTTATTATCTTTTGAAAAACTAGTCAGTTTTGAATTGTGCCATATGATTGGTTGAAGTAACTACAACTTTTTGGAGATTTCATTTCACATAACACAAACTGAATTATAGTACAGCTATGTAAATAAATATATAACTCTAGAAAATCACATGCAGCATATTTTAATATAATCAGATATAAGTCAAAGTTTCACTAAATTTATTCTATGTTTTCTAACATGGTATAAAATATTAAGTAAAGTTTCAAATCTCTATACATCATTTGAGACAAATATATCAAGTGAAACTACAGAATAATTAATACTTGATTTCTAAAAGAATTTCAAGCAGTATTTAATATTTAGCACTTTTCTTTCTCATATTTTGGTTAATAAGTCAATTGTCGTTGAAAAAAAATACAATTCCTCATTTTGTAACCTCTCTTTAAAGAGTAACATAAAATGATCCAGCTAATTTACAACAAAGTAATATTATTTGAAAAGTTACAATCTACAAAAAAATAAAAATTACTTTTGAAGCCAATCCTGACTTTCCAAGATGAATGATTGATGTCATAATTAACATAGCTTCTGCAATGAAGGCCTGAAAAATAAAAATTATAAAATCAATAAAAATTGAAGCTATAAATAGTTAATACAATTAGATAAAGAAGAGGATTCTAAATATTCTTACATTTTGTTTCTTTGGATCATGGACAAGGTTTATATATCGCAGAGCCAATTTTGCTAATGTTGATGACAAAGCAGCACCAATAAAAAACTCTCCATCCATCAAATAACCACGTAATGGAGGTCTTTTCTCATCTATTAAAATTAAAACAAAGAATTCAATACATATACAGCACAAACAGTAAAACTGAGGGGGGGGGAGAGAAAGAAAAAAACGTAGGGGAAATGTTAATTCTTTAATGATTTACTGATAGTGAAAATCTATTATATTTTGCGTTCAAAAAATTAAATAACAATTTTATACAAAAAAAAAAAAAAAAAAAGAAAGAAAGAAAGAAAAGGGAAAATATTATGATTTTGGTCCATAAGATTAAAGTGCATAAAATTAAACAGAGTGTAAATTGTCAAAAATCTTACAGGTAACCTAAGTTTCAAAGTTAGGATGTTTTTTAGCACAATCAAAACATGAAGAGATGAGGCTCATGTAAATTAAATACAATAACACACAAATTTTCTTTTATTTATTTGGACAGATTTTTGTGTAGATTGCCAATAACTCAATTGCATTCTTTTTGTTATTTAGTAAAACATAATGTGGCTTTAATTAATATTTTGTCCTTTTGCAGAGCCTGATAAAATAATTTTCTCAAGTAATGCAATTTATTTATCTTCAATGTATTTTTTTCATTTTACCATCCATTTTATTTTATAATACAGGGAGTTTTATGCATTAGGTAGGCATTTAAAACGTATGTTTTGTGACATGGAATTCCTCAGAAACTTAACTTGGGCAGAAAAAGAGTGGGAGCAATTTATACTGTCAGAGTATAAGAGAATTCAAATAATAATAATAATAACAAAATCTCAAAAGTATTGTCTAGTCCTAAACCTAACTACTTCAGATTAACTTCCATTTGTTAATTAAAGAATGAAATACAATTCGTCACCAATATACACTGGTATAAGAAATTAAGAGAATTTTCAGATATGGTCAATTATCTCCAGAACTACTAGGGCCGATTTTAATGAAATTTAGTATTTACATACATTAAAACAATGCAAAACAAATAACCGTCCAAGATTTAAAATACACACGCATGATCATAAATAACACTTGTTAGAGTTATATGGTATGAAACAGCGGTTGCGAAATTGAACAACAAAATGAGTTAATGGGGGGTATGGCCGTCTCTAACAAACCTATAGACCTTGCAGTGTGACTCCATAATTGAAATGAAGTAGTTTATAGGATCCTGGGGCAATTGCTTCCACTCGTTCAACATCGCTGTTCTCAGACTATGGATGGTCCCCGAAGAGGTGTTGCGAGTTGCTATTGCTCTCCCCAGAGCGTCCCAGACATGCTCTGTAGGATTGGAGTCTAGAGATCTGCTTGGCTAAACACTCCAGTGAATTTCGTCCCCTTCCAGAAATTCGTCGCCTAGAAGAGCTCTATGTGGCCTTGCATTAACATCCATTAAAACTACTCCAGGACTAACAGTACCTCTCAAGAGGTGAGCCTAGGGCTCCAAGACCATATCTAAATTCCTCGCAACTGTCAAAGAGCCTCTCTCAAAGACATGGAGGGGTGTGCGGCCACCCAACATGATGCCTGTTTAGACCATCAAACCTCCTCATTGATAATGGTCGATTTCGTGCATATTGGAGGGCAGGTAGTGGGTTCCTGCTTCTACCCAATGAACTTAGGACAATAATAATCGGTTAAGCTAACCCAGGAGCCACTACCTGCCCTCCAATAACCGCGAAATCGACCATTATGGATGAGGAGGTTTGACGGTCTAGGCAGTCATCATGTTGGATGGCTGAACATCCCACCATGTCTTTGAGAGAGGCTCTGAGGTTGTGAGGTATAGGGATGTGGTCTTGGAGCCCTACGCTCACCGCTTGAGGGGCGCTGTTAGCCCTGAGTTAATTTTAATGGATGTTAATGGACCACATAGAGTTCTTCTAGTCGACAAATTTCTTGAACGGGAGGATATTCACAGGATAGATTGGCCAAGCAGATCTCTATACTCCAATCCTATAGAGCATGTCTGGGACGCTCTCAGGAGAGCAATAGCAACACCTCTCCGGGGACCATCCATAGTTTAAGAATAGCGTTGTTGAACGAGTAGAAAAAATTGCCCCAGGATCCCACAAACTGCTTCATTTCAAGTAACTAGTCACACTGCGAGGCCTATCTGTCTGTTACAGGGGATCATATCCATTACTAACTCATTTTTTTGTTTAATTTTGCAACCGCTGTTTCATACCATCTGACTATAACGAGCTTTTTTATGACCATGAGTGTGTATTGTTTCAATGTATGTACATACCAAATTTCATTGAAATCTGTTCAGTAGTTCTGGAAATAATTGACCAAATCTGAAAATTCTCTTAATTTCTTACACCAGTGTTAGGGGTGCGACATCGATGTCGATGTTTTTAACATCGATGTTTTACTTTCGATGTTTTTGTACCATCGATGTTTTGGTTTCGATGTTGATGTTTTTGCATTTTAATTGAAAAATATCATAAAATTTGCTCTAATTTTCTCGCTAGGTATTTTAGTTTACTTCTGGAGTTGCCAAAAAAAAAAAAAAAAATTTTTTTTGCACCCATTTTATAAGATTAATTTTTCTGTGTAGAGGATGATTTTTGGGAAGATCACTACAAGATAGTAGAAGAAGAGGTCAAAGCTAGTGGAAGAACCTGACACTGGTAGTCCGATGCCAGAACTAAAGGAAAATCCTATACGTTACTAAGGTGAAAAATATAACTTTAAAGCAACTTTTAAAAGCTCTGAATTTTTAAAGTATTCGATAGTGATGGCAACTGCTGTTCCATCGGAAAGAGATGTTTCTCTGACTGATGGGACAGTCTGTGAAAAGAGAAATGCGCTTCTGGGGGACAAAGTAAACAAACTTCTTTTTCTCCAAACTGTCAACACCAATATTCGGGGTTACTTATCGACTTCTCCCAACAAGTCGTCCCTCTATTACTTGCAATTTATGTTTAATTATTAATTAACAGTACAACACCTCTACTGTACACCTCTGGCAAGTTGAGCTCCGCTGTCCTATCGATTCAACGATTCCATTACTTGAAATAGGGGTGAGAAAAAACGGCTTAAGAATTTGCGGATTTAGTTGGCAGTGTATTGCCAATTTGGCAAACACTATTACTATACCTAACTATTAGCAAGCAGTACAGGATTTTCTCGCAAATAAAAGGGTTGCAATGGTTGCCCAACCACATCTAACAATGCCCCTTGCCCCTTGTTACTGATTGCTCTCCCTTGAAGGAAATGGACTTGTTCAAGGCCATAGCTCAACTTGTTGGAGCTGAACAGTATTTCTTGCTCTTAAAAATAATTGTTAGAATTAATTTTGTATTTTTAAAATAATTGACACAACTTTTTCTCATTATTCAACTGACGGTAAGTGCTATGATACATTTTTTCTGAGATTCTTTTTTGATGTAAGTTTACTTTTAGTTTCATTCAGTTTGAAAATATTTCCTTATTACTATAAGTAGTTTGTATTAATCGGTGCTTGTCTTATATTATCGATTTTTGTCCTACTATAATACCAAGATGTTGTGAAATTATTATTAAATTATATTCATGATTTGAGGTTCAGTATTTTCAATATATTCGTTGGGTACATATTCTTTTGTATTGCTTAAATTAGTGTAGTATATTCAAAAATGTATGTTATACATTGATAAAAAGATCGATGTTTTAAAACATCGATGTTTTTTGGTCGATGTATCAATACCATCGGTGTTTTAATTTCTAACATCGATGTTTTGCCATCGATGTCGCACCTCTACACCAGTGTATAACATATGTGGAAAAAAAAACAAAAAAAAAAACCTAACACCTAGTTGCATTTACTTTAAACACAAATTAGTATTTTCATTGCAACATAAAAACTAATTTCAATGTTTATTTATTCTTCAAAACAACTTTGTTACATAATAAACTACTTTAGTGATCTTTGTAACTCCATTCATGAGCGTCATGGTAACCCTAAATGGTGAATGAAGTTAATTTTTTGCCCTGTTTTTCATAATAATTGATGCAATTATGTAAAATGACACATAATTACATAATTGTAAATAACTACAGATATCTTTGATGATTTTCATTAAATTTGGGCAATAGATTTGAAGTGATTAATTACATACCTCAAAGATAAATTTATAGGACATGGGTCTTCATGTGCCCTCTGACCCTCATGTGTTATGGAAGACTCCCAATGTTGCCTTGAAACCACAATTCAGACTTTTCATTTTTGCTAATTTTCGGTTTATTTACATTATTTTTGGAGTTAAATAATACATATCACATTTTCAAAATTAATAAAGTTACATATATAGAAATCCAATTAAAATAAACTCAATTATTATTAGTTTTTTGTAACAAAAGTAGTGCATGATCTAACTCAACACTACATTATTTTCGAGTTATCAGGGTTCGAAATATGTGATATGATCACTTGTTTTATAAGCACGCCTCAAATCTGTACCTCAAAACCAGACTAACTTAAGTCGCCACTACTTTGCAAGAGAGTGTAAAGTGTTTAAAAATTAGCTCCTAGTCAGGCTTTTATTGAAATTTTTCTCTAAATCGTGCTGTACAGCAGCAGCTACCAGGGATACTAGTACAATCTCTTGCCCCAAAACAGAGGAGAGGTTCACCTACCATTTGTACTGGTTATCTCCAAATTTTTACTTTTGCCACTTGCAACCCTTTGCTTCTCACTACCTCATTCGTCTTTTGCACATAAAAAGTTGGGACTTGCGCTCTTATAACACTGGTAAAAAAATGCAACGGATTATTTTAACAGAATTATGTTCTTTCATCTCAATGCGAAATCAGATTCCACGTGCAATCCCGTAATAATTTGAAAATCGCCAACTTAGGTTAGACTGGTCTCGAGCCACAGAAAAACATTTAGCAATTATATTTTTTTTATCATATTAAGTACAATCACTAACAAGAATCAAAACAATGAACATGATCTACTAATAGTATCTAGAAAAGATATTGTTCATACTTTTGCTAACAGCAGGAGTGGAACTAAAGGCACTTTGTGTTGCATAGGTGCCATCAGCAGTGACAAGTTTTTGAACAGGAGCAACCATTGCAGCATCGTTATCCTTCTCTTCCTTTGATTCACCAGAGGCTTTTTTCATTTCATCATCTACTATTGGGATCTGAAATGATTCAGTTTTGTTATCATAATTGAAATTCAACTAGAAACATCAATTTCTATTTTTGGTTCCATATCACCAACATTTATACTAAAATGCAAACTTAAGTACAGTAGAACCTAGTTTATCTGGAAAAACTGGGACCAAAGGCAATCCGGATAAGTGAGAACACAGATAATCTGGGCAAAATGGGTAATAAGCAAATGACTTTAATAAATAAGCAGACATCTTTTATTACAGCAAAAAACCAATGCTTTGTAACAAAATTACACAGTATTGTTACTAGTCAATACTTTATCATTTATAGCTCAGTTGCAGTGGTGTCGGCTTTAAGCTCCAAGTACACCATGCTTGTTGGATAACAATAATGGGGTTGTTTCCTTCAGTCAAAAGTAGTACTTTTTGTCACTGAAATTGATAGAATAAGCGAAAAAATAACATGGAACCAGAAAATACTTTCATTTTCCCAACAGTTATTTTTTAATTTTTTAAAATGTCCGATTCTTCAAACAAGGCGTGGTCTTTATGAGGTCACAAATGATGCACAATGGCGCATCTTTCTATCTCATTTCCACATTATGATAATCAAGAAGCGAATTAAAATTGTGCTCTACCCTTGCTATCAACCATATCGTTGCCAATACATGTGAGTAAAGATGGGAATTAAATATTTTGCAGTGTGAATGGCAACACGGAATGGCATTTCATCATTTGCGATGTCATTGGCAAGAAATGCTAACATAAAAGCGGACCGATTTAAGGGATTTTTTAAAAATATTAAACTTAAACAAATTATTTAAAAAATAGTTAGATCCTATGTTTTTATGTGTGCTCTTTCAGAAAA
This sequence comes from Uloborus diversus, assembly GCF_026930045.1. Taxonomy (NCBI): domain Eukaryota; kingdom Metazoa; phylum Arthropoda; class Arachnida; order Araneae; family Uloboridae; genus Uloborus; species Uloborus diversus. The sequence goes on from NC_072739.1 coordinate 140,820,630, forward strand.
AAATACTTTTAAAATTTTGGAAACGACCCCATTGAAGTAATATTTTTAATTTATTAATTATTTTCAAAAGTAAATATTTGAAATACTACTTCCTTTCATTGCTTATGAAATTTATTATTATTGTTTATGCCCTATTAGAGACCTTATTCCAGGCTGAGTTTGTATAATATAAGGCATAGTAAATACAGAAACAAGTACTTCAAAGTAAAAGAAATTCAATGTTTTTGTTGGCATCTGAGATCGCAATAACAATAACTAAACAGAATGTGCAAGAGAAACAACACATGAGCCATTTTGAAATTTAGGAGAATTCCTTGTCCCTGTGATTTTACTGGCTTAATGTTTATTCTCTTCAAATGAGAAAATTGGTGTTTAAAATCACTTTGAATGTATCCTATTCGAATTTCACACATTTCATCTTATTTTGTACAAAAATCTTAGTTTAAAAATTATGTATGAGACTCTGTTCCATGAAAATCAAGTGAAAAATGAATATTCAAAATGTCTTGATGAATCATTTGAGCGAGGGTGACTATTTTCAAAGTGGGAATCCAAGAAATTTCAGAGGGAACTTCAGCAGCTAGTCTACAAAGACATACATGTATACAATGATTTTTTCCTCTTAATAAAATAATAGTCAAGAAATTATTTTTCTTAAATTTGCTTTTTGAAAAATTATCACTAAATTGCACAAAATGATAAGCATTTTAAGAAAAGAAAAAATACCTCTCCCAAACATTGCCGAAACTCTGTCATTACACTATGAATGTCTTCCACTGTACAACAATATTCACCAAGAATCCATAGAGCGCTACGATGAATTCTGTAAATAAGCGAAGATAATTAATTTTTAATCCATTGTAACTTTAACTGAGAAAAATTTCAATACATTAGCTAAATTACAAAAGAAGAATGTGAAATTACTTAGATGCTTTGATAGAAGAAAATACTTCCAACAGCTTTGTCACAATTAGAGTTCGCAATTGTTCAAATCTCTGCATTGCCTCACGAACAAAAGCAAGGACATCAGCAGCAGCTTGTTCATTATTATCCGAAAGGAATTCTAAGAGCTAAAAGTTTTGAAAATAAAACACAAAATAAGAAATTTTGGAAAAAATGTAAGCAACTAATAAATGAAAAGATTTATGAAAGACACCTAAAACTTTCACCACAATAAAAAAAAAAGTAAAAAAAAAAATCACATTTCTGGTGCAATTACACGAAAAGCAACAAACTACAAATACATTTTTTTCTTTTCTTTTTTATAACATTCTCATTAAACAGATTTTTTATCTTAATGGCCAGTTAAGGGTTAAGAAATACTTTCAGTAAGTCAATCATAAAAATTAAATAACAGTAAAAAATTTTACTTTAGAAGTTTCTGACATTAATGTTTCATGGTATGTACTTAATATCCAAACATCAACTATTCATGGACACAACTGTTCATAATTCCTTAATGCGAACAGTTTGAAGATTTCTTTTTTCATTTCATTAGAACAAAATATAGAATTAATGAGAAAATCTGCATTTTGAGGATTTTTTAAATAACAAATTTAAATAGCTTGAAAATATCGATGTGCCATGGTAATACAGATATGTTTTTAAAGTAATTTTAGCAGAAGAGTGAAACAGCTATACTCTTATTTTTCTATCAAATTGATAAATCTCCTTATTTGAAGCTGTCATGGATTTTAAAGACTATTTCTTCAGTCACTTTCTCTATCCTAATCCCAGTCAATTACTTCTGTTTTTTAATAGTTGCCAAAAACAATGTAATAACAGTAATTATAAATTTAATTTTGTTAATAAAGTTAAACTAATCTCAAGGCAGAACTTGAGCAATGTGTATTCAGGCATTTTGCTTGCTTGTGATAGCGCATAAGCATATTTCTGCCATGTCTCTTTAATACATAGCTAATTGTTACTACTAAGTAGATTGGGATAATCCTTCTACGAGCATAGAAATATGGTAGCATAAATTATTAAGCTAAATATAAGCCTTTAATTCAGATACTTTTACTTATATTTTATAGATGTTTTCATTACTTAAATGTTTTATGAGCTCTTTTGCTTGTGTTACAATTTGCAGGCTAAATTACATGTTAATTATAGGAAAAATATCATTTGGATTGTCAGTAGTAGATATAGTGCCATGAAAAATGCTTTACAGGTAATGTGAGTAAAATTTTGATGCATTAATTGCTAAATGAAAATCAAAGTGAAAGTAACTTAAAAATCAGTCTAAACATAGAAACATTTTAAAATACTTGAGGCTTGACTCAAAAGATAAAAGATGAAGTATTTCTACATGGTGTAAAGAAGTCTCCAAAAAGCGTCTGTTTGTTTGAACGTGCAAAACTCAAGAACTACCTGGCCGATTTCGCTGAAATTTTAACAGTAGCTTTCTTTTTCACCGGAAGGGTTTGCAGACCGGTTCGAAAAAAAATCAATGAGTTCTTTTTTTATTCCAATTTAGGCTCAATTTTCACATAAATTAGTAAATATGAGGATGAAAAATTACTTGCACATATTAATATCACATATCGTAGGAAAGGGTAGAATTTTATGCGTTATATGCAATTTGTTTCAATGCTCTAACTTAATTATGGTGGTAGTTATTCGCGTTTGTAGCTCAAATTTTTTTAGGCTTAGCTGAATTTTAGGCACTACTTTCTTCATTAAATCTATCAATAAAAAATGAAGGAATTGTCCCCCAGTTTTCTTTTTGACACCATTGGAAAGAGCGATATTTTTTACTTCAGATCCATCTCGACCTATGGTTGAAAAACTAAGCTTCTATCTTGAAATGAAAAAAGTTACAAGCCTTTTTAAATCAAGTTCAAAAAATCCCATTTTCATTCAAATTTTTAACCATTTTCTTTTGCATTTTAATTCCTTACAATTATTTTATTTTGTGTTTCCATGATTACACTTTTTAAATCTATCTTTCTCGATTTAATTTCTTAAAAATATTTTAATATCCGTCGTCATTGTTTAGGAGGGAAATTTTGCATGTTTTCTTTTCTTTTATTCATTGCCTGATTATTGAACATAAGTCACTTGACAATTTTTATTTTCAAGGTAGACTGTGAAAAGCTGAGCAATGCAGCTGGTTTATTAAATAAAAGAGCTTTAATTGCAAATTTTTCTCTCAATTAAATCTTGAAATTGCTTGGATATGTATTAGAAAATTTGAGTCGGTCAGTTCTTAGTTTCAGCTTCCACTAAATTTTTTAAATGACACAGGAAAAGGTATCAGAAAGTGAAAGTCGGCTAGCAAGAATGAAAAATTAACTTCGAAGATTTTAGTTTATTGAGATTCTTTCATGGAAATTCCATGAAAATTCATGGTTACCATTTGATTTGAATGCCTAAATAATTGAATTACATTACCGAATAGGTAAGTCAGCCATTTGAAACCAATCTTTAAAAATTTTACGAGGCATAAAAAATTGCTCCAAGCACAGTTGTAATATTTATAGAACAGTTTAGTGGTAAGTGTAAGCTACCTCTTTATGTGCAATATATTCAAAACAGAACGAATGTGAATATTGATTTCTTTTACAATAACAATAGGCATAACAGTTAAATATATAATAAATTTTTAAAAAGTTCCCCCTTAATAAATATTGAAACAAAAAACTCTAGAATAAAACATTAAAACTGAGTTTTGAGTCTAAATACTATTTTGATAAGACTGTTTTTCACTTAAACGTATGAAATGAAATAAGATTTAAAAATAATAAATAACTATTTATAATTGCACAAAATTGTAGATTACTACAGACATGTTTTGGAGTAACAAGAAACTCCTCTATCAATCCAAAATGAATGAGCTTATGGATGAAAAGACGTCTGACAAAAGCAAAGAGTCAAATAAGCAAGCAGCATAAAAAGTAAAAATAGTTGATTAACCAAACACCATTGAGAAAATTATAGACCAATAAAGAACCAATAGGAATGCAAGTAACCTGCAATTTTGTGCCATCAAACATTATTTCTTTCTTTTAAAACTATTTTTACATTTGCACAAAGGTATTTATTCAACTAAGTACATGTTTCCTCGGTTACAACACTCAAAAATTGCAGTTAATATCAGAGTAGCCAACTTTTAAAAACCTAAATTAGTGAAAATAAGATAACGTAAAATTGCAGATTACTACACTCAAGTATTTTGAGGTTTTAAGAAACCCCTTTTTCAATGCAAAATAAGTGAGCTTATGGATGAAAAGACTCATAACTCAAGATTTTTGTTCGTAGAAACTACAATTTTTTCGTAGCAGTTGGCAGCTCTGTAATATTAATATCTACACATTTAGGTTAATTCTACAGGGTGGCGACAGGAACTGTGAAAAAAAGTTCCCTGACTTTTCCCTGATTAAGTTCACCAAATTTCCCTGATTTATGTTACCAATGATAATGGTTTTCTTTCTTTGCTCTACTTGAAATTCATTGTATGTTTGTATTAAATGCAGTATTTTAAACGTTTTAAGTTGTGTAAAGTTGTTGAACTAAAGATATATTTAAAAAAAAAAGACAATTTTTTTTGGAAGGAAAGAAAAACCTACAACACAGTATATTAAATTTTTATACATGGAAAGATTATAGAAAATTAAAAAAAAAAAAAAAAAAAAAAACTTTACTTTCAGAAACCACTTAGCATAAGAATTTTAAGAAACTATTAAAATTACTCTTAAAAACATATGTGTATTTATGATAGAACTAAAAAGTAATTGAAATTATTTTGAACTAAGTTTTCAAACAGTATAATAATTGTTGCAAGAATAACAAGTAATAGTGAAAGAATAGAAGTAATGTAGTTGTTCTTATATAACTAATTGACATATTTATGCAAAACAGATGAAACCATTTGACATCCATTCGTAGGGAGCTTTTCTCTAATCAAGAACATAGGTTTTAATGAATGAATACAGCATTTTAACAATAAAAAAATAAAGATATTTACTTCAGTTCACAAGTTAACTCTATTTCAAATGATTTCAGTATGTAACGAAAAAAAAAATCTTAGATTGCTTTTGTAACAAACAACTTTGAATGCAAGGAAAAAAAAGCAATTAGTTAATATCAAAATATATAAAAGAATACAACTTGGTTATAAAATTTAAAAAATACTTAAGTCTGAAGAAAAGAAAACCTTTATAATCTGCAGTGACAACAAATAGTATAACAGCAAAAAAAAAGTTTTTTTAATTGAAAGTTCAATTTTAGCAATTAAATTAAAAACCCAAAGAAGTAATAACTTTTAAGTTTTTATAGTATTAATTCAAAAACCAAAGATTTCTTCCTGAAATCGTGATTACAGAACTTAATTACTTCGAGACAATGGAATAAAGGCAACGGAGCTAAGACATTAATGAAGGCTTCCTCTTTGCCTGTATGGTTGTTTATTTTACATAGCATTGAAAGTGTAAAAGGAAATTTCTAGCTAAGGTAAAATAAACAACCTAACAGACACAGAAGCAATCTTAGGAAGTTCATACTGTGCTTAATAAGCAAGATTCAATACTTTGACGTTGAGGAAAAAAGATGCACAAATATGCGGCAGTGTATAATCCCACCTCATTAATTTTACTTTTTTTTTGAACAGATAATTGGCGGAAAATGCGTAGGGAATTGGAGTACTTAATTAAAAAAAAATTATTTTCTTTATAAAATCAATTTTCCCTGATTTTTTGTTATTTTTTCAAAATTCCCTGATATTTCCCTGATTAATAAAGTTCCCTGACTTTTCCGTGATCTCCCTGATCTGTCGCCACCCTGTTCTACAGCAGCAAATAAAATTAAAATTAAAATTTTGAGAGAAGAAATGGAGGTATACAGTTTTGTCCAAATTGCTGTTGACATAAACCCAATGTTTCCTATCAAAATTTTAAACTAAATTTTATTGGCTCTTTCGCAATATATAAAATCTTAAGATTAACTGTAATTTTTGAGTGTTATGAACAAAAAATCATACACTAAGTTTATTTCATACTTTTTAGTGCAAAGCAAGCACACAGAAATAGTATTTAGGCTTAAATACTATTTTTCATATTTTATTCTGCTAATGCAAATATCTTTCATTGAGATAAATGGTGTTTCATTCAGACATAAAATGACACAAAACAGTAAATATAACTTTTGAAACAGTCCAAACAGGAAGTATTCTACTGAAATGTTTTAATAAATTATTTCAGTGTTATTGGTGCTTTGCTTATTTATAGTGATAATAATTTTAGTTTCCATGAATTTCATTAAGAAAAATGGTATTCAATCAAGCATAAAATGACACAAAACAGTAAATACAACTTTTGAAACAGTCCAAACAGCAAGTATTCTAGTGAAATGTTCTAATAAATTATTTCTGTTTTAAAAATGTTGTGTTATAGCGATAATAGTTTTAGTTTCCATGAAATTCTAATAATTATTTTATTCATTTACTAAATTTCATATAAAAAATTCAAAACAAATTTTCCTAAAAATCTCTAACCATTTAACTTTTTTTTTTCCAGTGCTGTGAATTTTCTGTTATTTTATATTTTTTTTTTCTCACAAGCACAAAATATCCCAGGATTTTTTTTTTTTAAATATATTTTAAAAAGAATGTCTGTACAAACAACATAAACCTTTTAAATGTGTGAAAAAGCTGGTAAAACAAGGTGAAAGTGACTACAAAAGTGATACATGCCATAATAAATTTAAGAGGAATTTTTGTCATTCATAAAACACCAAGGACTTATATAAATAGAAAACTTTTTGAAATATGTGTATTAGTCTTAGCTAAGCCTTAATGTATACTTACAACTGGTATAATAGCAGGAGCAACATCAGGAAATTTGACACAACATGAATGAAGTGTTCGAACTAATAGTTGTCGATATTTTCCAGTATCTTCATGTTCAACTGTATTGTGTGTTTTCGTAACTTCTTTCTTTAGAACAAGCACCATCTGAAATTGGTTTTAAAATACATTTTAAAAAAAGTTTTCAAATGATAAAATGATGTTGGTTACTATACATAAACTGCTTAGATCAAGGGTTTCCAACTTCTAAGTGTTTAGGGGCTGCAAGGTTCGGTAATGGGGCCACAACATGGCTAGAGCAGTGACCAAAATGCTTTTCCGGGGCGGATAGCATTATAATGAACATTACAAACTAAAAAAAATAAATAAAATAAAAATAAACTCTGTCAAAAGAATATGAAATGTTTAAGATAAACTGAGGTCGGTTTACAACCAATGATGTCCACCACAAGCTCTGTCAGGGAAGAGCTTCAACCAGTGACATAACTAGGGGTTGACAAGAGTAGTTCTCGCCAAGAAGACAGAAGCCAGGGCAGCAGCTTTTCGACTGATTTGATTTTTTTTTTCATTTTGAAATTTTTCATACAATTAGAAAAATGCTTTAAAAAATCACAAGAAAAAAGAGATAAAGGGCAAAGTGAAACAATTCTTAATTCTCAAAGAAAAAAAGGGGGGGGGATTATCTGTGGTGTTAAATTCCATTCTAATTCACTGAGGTAGCTAAAGCATTTTATACACAATTTGCATACCAGGGAGCGGTGGTTGAGGCGTTCTATAACCAATTGTTCTTTTTTTTATTTTGCAAGGAGAGGCATGACACTTTGTTGTGTATAGTTTTTCTAACGCTAAGTATTTATTTTCATTGTAATAAATATTATAAGCATAAAAAGTTTTATTTGAACAAAATATTGGGAAGCCTAAATTAGCAAATGTATAGTAGGGGTTTTACTGTATTTTTATTTTACCTGTATGTAAATGGTTGTGTTTCATAAGCCAATTTCAGAATAGCAATCCTTTTGTAGGTAGCTTTGCTTTCCTAATTATAATAAGATTTTTTAAATGCTTTGATTACATTTAAAATAAATTTTAATGTTGCTTTCTTTTAGTAAATGTATAAAATATGTTTATTGTACATTCTCCTAGTGTTTTAAAACAAATTCTATTTAAGTTAAAATTATTTTGAAAAAGAAACAATAAATACCTTGCTATACATGAAACTGATTTTTTTTTTTTTTTTGTCATTTGGTAAAAAAAGGTACATTATATTTATTTACGGATTGCAAACATCATTGGTTTTAATGAATGAAATCTCAATTTTACCGAATGATAAAATTCGATCACACAGACATATACACACATACATACATAACATCTACTGCGAAGAAACATTGGACATCATTGGAAACAATTTAAAAAAAGAAAATAAGAATATTGAAGTTGAAATACTCTCTCTTAATTTGTCGAATCAATTAGTCAAAAGCCCCCCCCCCCATTTCTTTTTGAGGGGGAAAACTACAGTTACCTCCAGCGACTTCCCATCAAGATGACCTTGGAGGGGGGGCACAATTTCTTAAGTTCACCATGGGGGCTAGACCCCGTAGATATGCTACTGGCTTCAACCATTTTGCATATGAAACACGTCTGAATTTTGAAAGTGCATCTTATAGTCCATAAAATACAGTAAACATTAATGAACATAATGTGGAACAGATGTGCATTTTTTAAAAAACTTTTTCTTTCACACGAGCAAGAAATTTAATGCTGCAAATAATTTTCACTAAAAACTTTCAGGACCGCATGCGATCCAGGGTGCCAGTTGAAAACCTCTGGCCTAGATCATAAAGCAATCAATTGTGGTTTAGTAATGCCAGAAACCTTGATTTTAACTTAAAAGGGAAATATTTCATAATGCTTTCAATGTCAAAGAGGATTGGTTGAGCTTTAGCCACTTCAAATAAGTTTATTTTTAACCATGTTGAGAAAAATATTACCTCTTCAACATTTCTAGAAGAGACTAAATCCAAAGCAAGATTCAAAGTCTTTCGCCTGACTTCCAAATCTGATGCAGCTAGAACACGTAATATGTCCATAACAAGATCCTGCAACAGAAGCATTATATAGAAAAATGATTAAAAAAGAAAATTGCATAAATGAATTGCTTTTTTTTTAAATCTATACTGATAATTATTAAAGAAATTAAAATTTCGAAGCATTTGATAATGATTAAAATACAGGGTGTCCGAGAAAGATCCATACAACTTCAAAAATTTATTGAAAAAGAAACAATAGGGTTACAGCGAAACTAATTAGTATATTAGATAGAATAACTAAAAAAGTTTTTTCTGCAGTATGTTTCTGACCTTTGATGGCGCTACATGTCACGCAAAGGAATATTAATGCATTTTAGTTATTTCAATAACAGACTGTGTGAAGAAAGCTCAATGTGTTGGGTTGTTTATCGAAATGAAATCCGATACACAAACACAACGGAACAAAACATCCAAACAGCTGTAGCTACTGTGATGTTAGCACCCTGAAATGGTCGTGGATGGAATTGGATTATCGTCTTGATATTGTTCGAGCTACGAAAGGGTCTCATGTAGAAATTTCCTAAGGAAATAACTTAAGTTATAGGAAAAAAAACTTTGAGTTATTCTATCTAATGTACTAATTAGTTTCGCTTTAACCCTATCGTTTCTTTTTCAATAAACTTTTGAAGTTGTACGGATCTTTCTCGGACACCCTGTACAAAGATGAGGTTCAATTACACATTGGGAATTGGCAATGTATTTGAATGATTTTTTTTAGAAATTATAGTATTTCAGAAACATTTATTTTATCACTACATATAATTATGAAAGAAAAAAAAAATCCAAAAATAAAGGATAATTACTGACAGTATTAGAATGAGACATACTTTAAGTAAATAAGGATTAATGATGCAGGCTTACTTGTAAAACTCTTTCATGGGCTGGAACATCTTTTAAAGCAATCAAACGATCTAAGACGATAAGCTTTACGTTGTTATCACTTTCTTTTACAATCAATTCAATATAGCAGCTTGCAGCAGCCTAAGATAATTAGAACAAAAGAGGGTTAACAACATTAAAAGAAATTATGGCTCAAACCAAAAAAAAAACATGCATTAAATATGCTTTTAAAACTACTGGATTTAAATTTATTCAGAAAAAATCTTATGAGAAATGTTTTCATCAGTGTCAGAAATAATAAGAAAGTTTATCCTGTTTCAAAAATGGTTACGTTTTAAAAAGAAAATTATGTGGCATTTAAGTACTAGGTGTGTAGCATTCATTTTGTAGATACAATCAAAAGTGCAAAAAGCCAGTCTGATTCATGGCTGTTATGCTGACCAACAGAGTGATCATAATTACAGTTACGATTTCAAACGCTCTAATTTAAACACTACTGTTTGATCCAAATTAGATACACTCAAACCTGTTTTTGTGCTGTCTTTTTTTGTGCGACTTTTTTGTACAAACTTGTTTTGTGCAGTATATAAAAATTTCAATCAGATTGGGACTTGATTGACGAAATTATTTATAAAAGGATGGAGTTATCTTTTAAACAGACGAAGTTGTGTTAAAAACGAACGATTTTCTTTCACGTAATTTTTTTATGTCGTCCCTATCCGCTGCACAAAAACAGGTTTGAGTGTACTTCACCAGAACAGTTGTGAGATCCAAAATGTGCCGAAAAATGGCGTTATCAGTGTTGAAATTGCTGTTGAGGTGGTATGCTAACAAGACCTGACATTCTTAAAATCATTACAGATAACCTCTAATCTGGTGTAGAATATGCTGTTATGCACTTTAATGGCTAGTTAGTAGGGGAACAGGGGGGGGGGGCATATCAAATAACTAACATGTTATGTAAAAAAAAAGTCGAAAACTTTGCACAAAGGAAATGGCTAAAAATATGACAACATGTAAGTAAGTACAAATAAAAGCCTTTAAAAAGAGTTGAATTAAAAATAAAATTTTGTAACTTCAAAACAGCTGTTTGCAAAGGTTTTTTTTAAAACATTTTTTATATGCTTTTATTTGTACATATTTACACATTGTCATATTTTTACTCAACCAACATGTTAATTATCTGTAAGATACTTGTTTCATTAAGCTCCCTCTTTTGCTCTTTACACTATCACTATTTTTGCTGCAAATACTAATAAGTTGCTTGCCAACACTTGGAACCTAATTTATCTTTTTGGCAAACAACAATCTGTGTGTAACAAATCTCTTTAGTAAGTCTTCAACTTACCCTGACAACACCATTGATCAGCACATTTTTGAACTTTTTTACCTTCGTATTCCATACTAACAATAGTAAAATGTTGGAATTTGTCCTTTCTTTCACGCTTTATTTTCAGCAGGAACCAAATAAACAAGTTTGCACAAAACAGATGACAAAAATTCAAAATTTAAAAAAAAAGGAAAATTTGGTAATACTGTCCTTTTCCTTCCCAAGGCCGTATTCATGAATTGAACCAATTTCTTAAAATATAAAGAAATGAAACATATGTGACAAATCAGAATTCAAAATTAAGTACCTTAATAGCCGTTGGGGCACTAGATAAAGTTACAAGTGTTCCAGCAGCTTCATAGCGTACTGAAGGGCTATTAGAGTTGAGTAAATTATAAATGCAGCGAATAAAACGTGATCTTTCAGAAGGATTTCCATGACAAACCTATAGAAAAAAAGGGGGAAAAAGATTTTTTAAAAAATATTATAATATACATTTACAATCATGTCAACAGGTACAGGTAATTATTAATGGTTTCAAAAGTATGCATCTTAAGCAGTAAGCCACTACCTTTAAGTCAGGGCTAAAGCAGAACTACATGAAATATACCAATATACATGAAATTGCAACTATCTGAGCTAAGCATTAAACGTATTTTTTTGAAAATTTAAATTAAAGCAAAATGTAATGAGCTGAGCTACTATTATAATTAAAAGACAATTAATGAAACATGTTACGAGTTATGTATTTTGTCACTGTCTGAAACATCCTTAACCAAGTTTTAAAACCAATTTTATAACTTAAACTCTTCATAAACTTACAAGACACTGATGAAAATAAATGATAATTTTTACAAGTGGTATCAAATTGGGCGCATATGGATTAAAATTTTTGAGTGAACGTTGCAAAATGAGAAATGTGCAAGTCTTCAATCGCACAATATAAAATACTAGCATTCCCGTACCCGGCATTGCTCGGGTAATGGAATTAGCAGGGTTTAACAGTGCTTGGTGCACCTAGTTTCAAAAATCCCCTATAATAATTACTTATTACCTATATTTATTTCTAATTTTGGGAGGATCCCGGGACCATTGGACTCCTTATATATATATATATGCCCTTGTCCTTAACCAATCTTTAACTGTTATTAACGATCCTTTTAAAGTATTGATTATCTTTGCAAACACAGGCCATCCACATTTTATTGTTATACCTATGTTTAAGCAAGAACTTCTTTGTATACAACATTTTTAGTTTTATTTTTCTGGTGCTAAAATTATTACGCTGTTTGATAAACTGACTTTGGAGCAAGTTAGATAAAATTGGCCGTGTGAAAAAAAGTCTTTTCTTAAATCGATCCCTGCTACTTTTAATGTCTGTCCTTGTGACTTATTAGCGGTTATTGCAAAGCAAACTTTTACAGGAAACTGCACTCTTCTAAATTCAAAAGAATAGTCCGCCTGTGATGATGTTCTTAAAAATTTCGTTTCTAGTTTTGAAAAAAATGAAAGTAAAAGACAGAAACATTATTATTTGACCTGAGAAAAGCCTCAAAGAATCACGTGAGAAACAAAAACAATATCAAATTTAAAATTCGCTATCGACCAAAAGTTGAGATGAAGTACTGAATAATGATTTGAATGGAGGAAAGCCTCTGAAAATAAGGGATTTAAATTTCAATGAAAGGTTTTAATTTCACAGAAATTAAGGGGTTTTAATTAATTTCTCCTGAACTAATTGATATTTCGAAAAATCCTTTCTTAGTGAATACTTTCGTAATCATGTGGACATGCCTGCCAAATTTCAAGTTCGAGGCTTCAGCGGTATTGGCTGTGCGTTGATATATATGTTATCTCAGGACATTGATTTTTATATATTAAGATTAGAAGGGTAAAAAATAATCCCAGCAGAAAATCATTTATGCGTTTATAGTAGAATCTCATAACAAGCAAAAAGGGATTTTTATAGAAGGGGATGCAATCCAATTTTGGAATATGTAAAAAAACTTATGTGAAAAAGCGTAAATTTTACATCTAATTGGTAGAATTAGCTACATATATATTATACATTCCAGAACTGAAAATCCATGACCAATTATCAGTTTCTATGATTTTTGAGAATTTTTTAAAGAAAATCATGATTTTCCATGAAAAATTTTGATCATGATTAACATCCATTACTTTCCAGTAGTGTGGATACCTAGTCAGGGCCGAATATAGGGGAGGGCGGGGCTACTGCTCTGAAGGCCTCCACAACAAAGGGGCCCACCACAATAAATTTTTTACAAAATATCCTAACTTTCACCTGTCGAAAATATTGGATATATACATATATATCAAAATATTTGGATATATATATCAAAGTATCGGATATTTTTGAAAATATGATGATCTTTTCGAACCCTGATTGGGGGCCTCCACTCCTTCGTTGCCCCGGGGCCTCCACATTTCCAAATCCGGTCCTGTACCTAGTAGAGCATTTTCGGGAAGTGATCAATGCACAGACCTGCATACTTACTCACTACTACGAATACTTTTATTATTTCAAATAGTACCACAATTAAATCCCTGGAAAAGTGATTAACAACTAATAAAACATATCTACTCTTAAAAGTGATGTGGAGAAAATTTGTTGATGTTATAAACTCAAGCAGTAGATTTTTTTTTCTCACTACTGTCATAAAATATGTTTCATAAAGTTTATGAGAAGCAATTTGGTTGCATAAAAATTATCAAATATCATTAAAATAAGGGTATTTTTTTTATAGTATATCACTTGATTTACTACATCTAAAATTAACCTTGTTAACATCACTTCGGTTTGACATCAGAAACATTATGGACCATCTAATGACCTTAAAACTTAAGGTCAACTGTATTTACAAAAAAATTTAACCTTATTTTTTTCCCCTGTACAACTGAAACAATAAAATGGCAAAGAAATCTCAAAATACCATCAACAACTCATGCTAGAAAATATGTTGATACATTCCAAGAAAACATTTATGGTTTTACATAAGTACAGAAAGCAATAACACTATAAAAGTTGTTAGAAATAATTTTTAAATGAATTAATTAACGGAAAAAATAAATGTTAGTGCACCTTATAAATAAGTTCTACAATGACAAGCTGCAGGATATCTCCGAAAGAATGGACTTGATCAATGCAGGAACTAAGGTAATTGAGAGCTCTTTCTTGGTCCACATGAATTAGCATCATGAAAGCATTCCTTTTACAAGACATATCCTGCTCAGTCTCCAAAAAATTTGCCACAAGCTCAGGAGCATCTGGGATAAGAAACTCAAAGTTTCTGAAAAAATAAATATTTCATTTTAATAAATGATTAATTATTATAATATATATTATTATAATATATATTAATTAGTATAATATATATTATTATAATATATATTAATTATTATTATAATATTCATTTATTAAAAATACAGAAAGATTCTTTTAGAACTGAGGGAGGGGGGGTGAATTTTCTCTAAGAATGAAAAGGAATATTATTATATTCTCTTTTCATTTAGAATTTTAAAAATGCTTCAATATCTGCATTGTAGAACTACAAAGAATCAGGATACTATGATTAGTTGAGTTAAATTAATTAACAGAATGTTAGTTGTTGACTTACATCCAAGAAATTTCATAATCATTTTTGCACATCTATATTTTACCATTCAAAATTAAAAATGACTTTCAAACTCTTAGAAGTTTTGGGAATCAAAAAATATTTTCTTTCATATGTAAATTTGAAGATGTTGTTGAACTTTTGAGGTCAAAAAGGTCAATAAATTAAGCAATGAATAAGAGCTCTTGGAGTACAACAATACATTTGTTGAAAAAAAACACTAACACAATAAAAAGGAAAACTAACTTATAAATAGTAAATATGGCCAAGACAGCATTTCTTCGCACATATGAATGGCGATGCTCAAGACATGCTTGAATAGCTGGCATTAATGGCTCCAGTAGCTCAGGCTCCTTTAACTTGCAAAGAAATCTCAATGTTGAACCACGGATAAATTCATTTGGATGCTGCAAATCCTGTAAAAATATGTTTTTAAAAAAAGAATGAAACTAACAATAATAGGTTCCTTATTACTGAGGTACAGTTAAATGTTGGTAATACCGCTTAACTTTTGTTGACAACTTCAGTTATTAAAGCAGGGTAATTCCTTACTTCAGTATGTGTCAGAAATTAAGTTGCATAGTGATCAGTTAAGCTCTGAAGTTATCAAACAGGATTCCTAACAAATTTTTAAATTGTCCCAAAGGAGGAAAAAATGACTTTGTTAAATTAAATAAAACTACTTTTGAATAGAACAATAAATTATGCTGAATGAATTTATCAGAACTACAAGTAATTTTGAACTATAGCAATTGTGCCGTGTACCCCCTATGATTAAGGATTTAAAATGTACAAACTATTGTTGTAATGTGAACAACAATATTTCTTTACAAGAAAAAATTACGAGCAAAATGATAAAAGCCTTTAAAGAAAATGCAAAAAGAAGTTGAAATATTAAAAGAAAAAGAAACATGGGACCAAATTTTGAAAAAAATATATATTTTTGGATACTTGAAAGGGATTTTTAAGGGAGGAAAAAATGGACAGATTGAGAGCCTAGTATTAAACAATGTAAATATAATAAATATAAATAAATTTTATGATAAATGGTATGAGGGAGCAAATATGCACAAACTGAAATATTAATAGCAAAAAGACAACAAAACTAATATCACACACATTAAAATCTCAGTTCTGTTTACTTTAGAGTAGTTTGATCATCATTTTGGAACACTGTGTACTCAAAATATAATTTTTGAACATATTATGTATATGTCATGCACATTATTATAACTATATTCTACTGACGAAGTTTTAAGTTCATAAAAGCTTTCATAACTGAACATAAACAATATAGTTTTTGAGAATAGAACATCACAAGTATTGATATATTGTACAAAAATATGAGAAAAATAGTGGAAGGAAGAAAAAACAAAATTATTGTATCTTCCTGCGCATAAATTTTTAAATTGTGTAAAGTATTGAAAAAAAAATCCTTCATGCAGTAAAATATAATTGCAGGAAAGAAAATATTTCTATTCTAAGAATTAAAAAAAAAAAAAAAAAAAAACTTACTTCAAAATACTCCCCCCCCCCCCAAATTAATTATTTCAAAAGTAAACATAATTTTGGATGTTTGGACAGTTATATTTAAAAAATATTGGAATTTTAAGAACAAAATATTTGAAGTTTTTTAGGTATTTTGTTTAAAAATCTTAAGCTACAATTCTATCGTTGAAAAAAAAAATATTGAAACAACAAGAACATAATATATAAAAAAGTAATCATACTTTTCGATAAGCATCGCAAACTAATATCATTTCTTGCATCAGCTTTCCATCAGGAGTAGTTTTAGGAACGATTTCCCAAAATATCAATAACAGTTTCTTAATGGTATGATCTTGCAGAGGCAAAACAAATCGTATGATTGTCATTAAGATTGATGGAAATTTTTCTCCATTGAGGATCAAATGAATAGTCTTCTTTAATGCTTCAATTTTGGTTCTTATGTCACCCTTTTCTGGAAAGAAAACACAAAATTATATGCACAAGCAGTTTACAAGAGTTTTCATTTCAGACATCAGCCCTTCTACCAGTAACAGATTCATACATTTGTGGGTCTCTTTTGTCTAATGTAAATATTTTTCACATGTTGTTTTAGACTTATGTTATGGGGACATAATGGGGCAAATGCAACATGATAAATCTGCCACCCGCTTTTTATTAACAAAGAGGTAATGCCTTTTTATTATTATTAAGCAATCACGATTACTTATTGTTTTCACTTGACAGTTTTGATGTGCTATCATTTTATTTTCCCACCAGCATCCTCTGCAGCATCACCGTCGACCGGCCGCCTCACGATGCTGCTCCTCTAGCAAAAATCATCTTCAGGTTGCATCAATATCCTACACTTACATGCATACATACAGGCACGTACAAACAAACACATACATACACCTACACAAACCCATACACACATACATACAGACACCTACACATACACACACAACTACCACACACTCATGCCTACACACAACTACCCACACACTCATCACACTCATGCCTGCACACAGACACATATGCCTACACACACACATACACATTCCCCACCACACACAAACACTCATACACACAACTACCCACTCACTCATACCTGCACACAAACACAAATACACATGCCTACACACACATACACATACTCCCTACACACATACCCCCCACACACATAAACACACACCCCTTCATACACACACACACACACACTCGTGATTGCGAAAAATATAATTTAAATTCAAGAGGTCAAAATTCAAATTATTTTTTTTTCTTTTAATGTCAGTCACCAGAACCTTTGTGTTTAATTTTGATTGTAAATCCTAGTCGGTTAATATATTAGTGATAATGCAAGGATTATTGGGACCTCCACAAAAACAAAGTTCTGGTTGCTCTACTTTATCAGCATCCAACAGCTAAATGTTAAATCATGATGACATGGTGAAAGGTCAAATTGACTAGTTAATTCACTATCTGGCTCAACTTTGAGCTTGGCCGTAACATATACTTGAAGCTTTAACCTTCCATGATAAATTGTTTTTGTGTTGCACGAGGTGCTTACACAAGCACACAACAAAACTTATAAAAAAAGATTTAGGGATTTTCATGTTTTTTTTATTGTCTTCCAGTTTACTCATAAAATTATATGAAAACATCATGAAAAGGAGAAAAAATGATAAAAATTAGTTTAGAAGTAATTAAAATAGAAGTTGATGCTGAAATTTAAGTTATAAATTTTTCATAAAGACAACACATCTTTCAAACATTTTACTTCTTAGAATAAACACATATTATAGCAATTTTCAAATTGAATTACAATATTGAAATATTTTATTAAATAAACAAAATTTTAATTTATACCTAAATCTAATTTAAGATGCACTTCATTTGGCTGCTCTGTATCACTTGGAGCAGCAATCAAGGTGTAACACACTTGTTCAGCTGCACTCATCTTTGACTGCTGCAAAAATTAACATCATCACTGAATTAAAAAATTAAAAGGATGACAAGAAAAAAAATGATAATAACAACTGATAAATAAAGCAAATGAATTTAGAAAAAGAAAAATACAATTATGCATGAAAAAAGTTGGTAAACTAATAAATAATGTGGACAATTATGCATGAAAAAAGTTGGTAAACTAATAAATAATGTAATTAATGAAAAAATAAATATAGTAAGACTTCGTTACAGCAAATATCAATACAGCGAAAAATCCGTCTCAACGAAATAAACGTTCAATGCTCTTTGATCGAATTGCACTACGATGATTGAATAATTAGTTTATAGAATTACACGTAATTACTTTCAAAAGGAGTTACAATTTCTTAAATCTTATTTCTACAATCAGTGCATCTTTTTTTAATTAAAAAAATCAAGATTTGAATCAAACTAAGGTCTACGGAAAATTTTCAATGGTGCAGTCTGTTCCACGACCCTTGTAGTTGGGCACCCCTGAATTAAATACAAAAGAATAAAATCAATTTAGCCTTAAACCACCAGGTCAGTATGAAAAAGATGTTTTGTATTCATTTTAGTGAATTACCTCAATTATGATTTAATTCAGTGTTTTTTTTTTTAATTTATTTTTTAGGAGTGCTTGAAAAGGGGATATTTCGATAATTGGGAATCTGGCGCAGTCGTCAAATTTTTTGGCGTAAATAATTTTATTTTGGTAACCCCGCTAATTTAAAGTAACCGTATGTGAATAGATGATTCCAATCTCTTTGTTTAGATTTACAAAGAAAAATACCTCTCGCGCAGGCACTGGAACCAAAAATTGGCGCCAATGAAGAAAGATCGCCAGATTAACAATTATCGAAATATCCCCCTTGAAAAAAAAACAAGAAAAAAAATGCCTATTAATTTTATGAACTATTTGCTTGGAAAAATATTTTCAACACAAAACAACAAAAAAACAAATGGAAAAAAATTCAATATATTTGAACAAAATTGACTAATGGCTGTCACTGGATTCCCTTCTTGAGCTTCAGAATTTTATGTAGGTTCTGCTTCTAAAATTTGGAATTTTGTGAGAGATCTGCAAACAAGCTCAAGTTTCTTTTAAATGTACCCCTGATTTTGTTAAACATTACTTGCAACATTCTAAACAGATAAAAGAAGAAGGGATGTGACGTGGATGACAAGTTAAAGGAGCAGAATGAAAGTTTAACTTACAGTTGATAATTAATCGCTCAAAACACACTGTCGTTTCAAAATACTGTTTAGAGTTTTTCAGAAAAACTGAAAAGAAACTCGATGAAAACGTTTCTTAAAATGGAAATGAAAGGTTTAAAAAACCGGCACTGTTGCGGGTTTTAACAGTCTCTTGTAAACAAATAATGAGCTAGAGACTTATAAATTGGCTAAAAAACGTAAAAAATAACAGAAAAATATGAAGAAACTAAGACACATTCCAACTCAATGTAGTATAAATCAATAATTTAAAATGTAAGAAAATTGAAAGGTGGATATAAAACTAATACATTTCACAGATCGATTCTATAGAGAAACAGATAACGTTTACACTTACGCTTGGTCTGATTTTTAAATAAATCAGAGAATGAACACTTTTGTTTTACCTGGAAAATTATTCAAAGTTTAATATTATATCCAGAATTTCATTTAACTCTACCAATGCTTGTTACACTCAGATTGCTTACACGTACATCAAGATGTTGTCAGACAGAAAATTATTTGAGTTGTTTTGCAGCTTCTTTTTCAGAAACGTACGGATCAGATATGGTACGGATTGCAAAAAATGACTCACCATCAGTATCATTACTCAATTATTTGTGTTTCAGTAAAATAAAATAGATTTAGTAAAATAAAATACTGAAGTCGTTTCTGACAAATTTAGGTTTTCGCAATCAAAGATTGCGAACACAAAAGTTAAAACATAAAATAGAACGAGAAGCACTGCAACAGAATCACTGCCTGTAAGCCCATCTTTACTAATATTATAAAGAGAGAGGGCGGATTTTTGTGTGTTTATCTTTACTAATATTATAAAGAGAGAGGGCGGATTTTTGTGTGTTTATATGTTCGAGGTAATCTCCGGAACCCCTGCACCTATTTGAAAAATTCTTTCACTATATGAAAGGTGCTTTCTTACTGAGTAACATAGGCTATAGTTCGAAATAATCCGATAAATAGTTCTTTTTTCATTTCAATTTAGGTCCAAATTTCACGCAAATTGCCTATTATTGGCTATTAAAAGGGTTGAAAAATTACTTGCACATATTGATATTTTATATCGTTGAAAAGGGTAGAATTTTTCGCGTTCTAAGCAATTTGTTTCAATGCTCTAACTTCATTACGACGGGAGTAATTTGCGTTTTTAGCTCGAACTTTTTTAGGCTTAGCTAAAATTTTGACAATACTTTCTTCATTAAATTTATCAATAAAAAGTGAAGGGATTGTCCCACAGTTTTCTTTTTGACACCGTTGGAAAATGCGACATTTTTTACTCCAGAAATATCTCGACCTATGGTCGAAAAAATAACCTTCTATCTCTAAAGGAAAAAAAGTTACAAGACGTTAAAAATAAACTTCGAATAAATCTAATCTCCATTAAAATTGCTGATGCAATTTGATGTTTTGCATTGCCATGGTTACGTCTTTTAGCTTCGCTTCATTTTAATTTCTTAAAGGTCCACAAACTTGGCGCCACGGAATTATTAAACAGTGGGGAAATGTTTTCGCCAATTCTGCATATTTTACGATTTACGTTGTGATAATTCCCCTGGACAATGTAGAAATTGTGAGAATAGTTTGAAAACTAGGAGACATAGCAATTTTCCCAATTATCGCCAAATTTGTG
The DNA here is from genome assembly GCF_026930045.1 of Uloborus diversus. Lineage (NCBI taxonomy): Eukaryota > Metazoa > Arthropoda > Arachnida > Araneae > Uloboridae > Uloborus > Uloborus diversus. Next base: position 140,841,646 of record NC_072739.1, read on the forward strand.
GACGCCAAAGACCAAGAGCTAATGTATTTTGGCCATGGCCTTGCTGATAGTGACAGGAGTGAACAATTATAGCCCATAATTGACGACAGCGCCAAACCCCCAGTTATCGAAATATTTTCGAAATTACTAATGAAAAGAAACCAGTGCATAGAAAAAGCAAGAGGGGATGGAAGTTGTATTTGTACGCACTTTTACATTTAATTGTAAAGAAGAACATTATTATGATTTAGCTTTCAAAACTTAATGATATCCAAGCAAAATATTAATGTGAAAAGTAGCCAAGTTCGATCGAAATGAGGTTCTGGGTAGACGGTGTAACCGACAAGATTCAGAACTCAACGAATAACAAGTTCCATAGCAGTTCCTCATGGAAATTGGATTGCCCCTTGTTCTTCAATTCATTTTGAAAACATTTTTTTACTTTCTTTCATCCCGGATTTAAACTTGCAAAGTTAATGTATAATTGGAGTGGGCACATATTTTGGAAATTGTTTTTTGACGACCAAAACTTGCCGCAAGTTTAAAATCCGGAATCAAAGAAAATTAAAAAATTGTTTTCTGAGCGAATTGGAAAACATGGGACAATCCAACTTCTGAGGAACAGCTATGGAACTTGGTACCCGTTTAGATCTGAATTATTTTATCGGTGACACTGTCTACCCAGGGCCTCATTTTGATCGAACTTGAATCCTTTTCACATTTATGTTTTTTTGGGATTTTATTTTACAGCGATCCATAGCGTACGGTAATGTCCACAGCCCTGCTATTTTAATTACAATAGAGAAAATAATGCCTTTTAGTTCAGAGCAATTTCATGTGTAACGGAAAAACAGGTTTTTTTTTTTTTCTTAAGGTTTAAGCGATTACAGTGAAATCATTTTCATTTCAGCTGTCTTTTTTTTTTTTTCTCTCTGCACTTCATTGTTAAAATATGAAAAACGAGACAGAGAAAAAAATTCTATTCCTTTTTCCTCAATGTTTGTGCTATTTTCTGCTCCGTGATGAAATGACACTTTTCTGAACCAAGTTTTTGGATATTTTTGTGACATTGTGTATTAATTCAATCTTTTAACTGACGAATACTTTCGTGATAGAGAAGTAACAATAAGAAACTGTTAACTTAAATAATTTTTCATGCACTAGGTTGATAAAATTCAAGTTTATGCGTTTTGACCGAATAACTGCGATGAAGTAGCTTTTAAAGTCCATTCATTGCTATAAAAAAGACGATATTTTTAATTAAGTTAAAAATTGTTGCCTTTAACTTATATGACACTACTGCTGTTGTTTACGTGTCCATGGTTAATAATCATGGAAGGATTGAGGACCATTGCCTCATTGCTATAAAAAAGACGATATTTTTAATTAAGTTAAAAATTGTTGCCTTTAACTTATATGACACTACTGCTGTTGTTTACGTGTCCATGGTTAATAATCATGGAAGGATTGAGGACCATTGCCTCGAGATTTTGGACTTTTTTATTTATTCATACATAACAACATGAGAAAGATTTTCAGCGTAAAGAAAGGAAATACACCACTCAGAGTATCCGAGGTTATCGGACCCACGTTTACCGGCATTGGAAGCGAAGTTTCTACCACAAAGCCACGAAGGCCCCCCACGCATAATGAATGAGGCATAATGAGTGATATAGTTTACAAAATCATTCCAATAAATTAATGTAAGAAAAATTCTTTCGAGAGAATTTTGGCGGACAGGTGTAATCTTTATATTAGAATTGTTTTTAAAATTACTTTATGGGCTATGTTTGGAGCTCAGACAAAATTATATGTGCACATTTTAACTAACGAAACAGGATCGGAGTGGAAAGGGAAATTTACACTTGCTCTAAGAGTTTTTTTTTATTTAGTTTTATAGTACGAGCAGAGCTGTGCGGGTACTCCTAGTAGTATATAAAAACGTTCGCCTGATAATAATATTCAAGTCATCAACTGTAATGAAACCAGGCACAAATTGCTCGGCCCTCCAATTTTCCCATTTCAGAGGGGGAGGGGGTGATCGCCCCGGTTGAGGCTAAGTAGGGGGATTTGCTATCGACAGATTTTTCACCATGAACTATCAAAAACGCAGTTCTACGTGATCTTCGATTATCTTGGGGCTCCCCCATAAAAATTTTTTGGGTTTGAAGTCCTAAAAACTGCAGCCCATCTCGTTTTACGTTGGGGACAAGGGATAGGATTCGGAACTTTAGCAATGGAATTCAGGTTACGATGCAAAGGATATTAGTACTCATAATGAATCTCCCTCTCCTTGAAAAGTACCTGAATCCGCACTTAATTCTATTTGAAACGTGTATTTCGGCGATTCATGTCTGGCCACGTTTGTCACAATGCTATCCGAATGAGGGAAAAAAGAAAAATTTGATGCTCTAGTTTCTTTCATTTCAATGTGACTGCTTTATTTACTCCTGTGAACTAATAGATGCACCTTTTTCCGCCTATAAACCAATGTCATCTCATCGAGGGTCAAAAAGTACTTTTCTCCACATTTATATGATTTTTGTAATGCTATTTTAATTAATAATTAAAAAACAACAACTTTTTAGTTGGAAGTGAACTTACTTATAGGATAATTTTTATTACTTCTACCAGTAGCAAGTTTACCATGTCACAATTATGAGATGCTAGAAGGGCATGAATGCACATGATAAATGATTTACATAATTTTGTGATAGACAAAGGGGCCCCCAAAAATCAGTCTTCAAGGGGTCTCGAAATTATTGTGGGCCTAGGGCCTCACTTTTAGTTAGTCGGGCCCTGAGCCTAAGTGTTGCCCAGGAACATGTAAAATCTTAGCTGCCCTCTCACAACAAAATTTGCCCCTTTTCAAAGTAGTTGTTTCCAAAAGAGGGAAGAAAGAAAGAAAATTTACCCCAATTTGGTGCCCCTAAAACTGTGGTGCCCAGGTCCAGGGACCTGCAGGACCATGCGTTAATGAGACCCTGAACAGCACCACTTTTTATTAATCTGAACTGATCGTGCAGATGATGTGGGAATTATTGTTAAGGATGAAGTAATAATGATTTTCCCTCAGCCAACTTTATATAGACACAGCCATTTTAGCGTTTCCAATTTCTTCCTCAATTTATGGTATGCTAACTTACCAAAATTGATATTTATTGAGTGTATTATGTTCATACAACATTTTATATGTAAAAGTAAAATATGTACCTATAGGCTTTCAATAAATTCCACAGATGTATTTTTTTTTTTTAATATTCCGTCATACAGATTTAAATGTTAGTAGATATCTCAAAAATGGATGCATTTATTAAAAAAATTTCATACTAAAATCTTCATTATTGTTACAAATTCTGTAAATAGTAATTATTTTGTGATTAATTTGTTGTAATCTAGCTAAATTTGGCGTTTATTCCGTTATTTTTCATCTAAAATTATCTTAGTAACGTAACCTTTAAATAGTTTCTTGTAATGTACAAACAACTCCCTGACATTCGACTGAAGTATACGTTCCCCCTGTTTTTCATTGATAAGACTCGTGAATGAATGAAAAGAAAATATGAGAAGCATTTCGAATTTTGTGGAAACTTCCTTCGAGATTTATAAATAGCCACGGCCAGCGGGGAGTGAATCTAGAGTTAGTTTTTGCTTGTGAATCGTGTCAGCGGTGCGCTAGGGAGCATGTATTAGCTCTGTTCTGTGAAGCCTTTGAGCTGTATTTTTGCGTATTTGGATGTAAATATGTGTGTAACCGTTGAGTTTACGGTGTTAATTGATATTTGCTTAATTGCTGATGATTGATTTAGCAGTTGTAACTACGCTTCCTGTACATAGCTGTAAATAAATTTTCTGTGTTTTCTCAAGAACTGTGTCGTCCTTTCGAGAAAGTTTGAAGCTGCACGGAACTGGTAACATTAGTTATCAAGTAAGACCCACTTACCCCTTTTTTATTTTTGCTTGCTTTAAATTTAAATAAAAGCTGAGTGGGCCCAATTACCCCTTCGTATAGGGTAAGTTAGACACCCATTTGATTATAAATAAAAATTGTTAACAAAATGTAAAACGTTCTTTTGTGCGATAAAACAAATCAATAAGTGAAAAGTTTTTTGCTTCAAAACTTTTGTTTACGATTTCGGTAACAAACCACTCTAAAAAAAGGGTCCCATTTTCCCCAACCAACCCCAATTCAAACTCACAAACAGTCCCAAATAATATTTTTAAGAATGCCATTTATAAAAAAAAATAATTTGTGTCATTTTTTTAAAAATCAATTTGCTCTTTTCTTCCTTTAACTTTTAATCCCATCGAACGGGTTTTTCTTTTTCTTTTTTCTTTTTTGGAAATGAAAATAGCTGCTCTTTTTCTAAAAAGTGGCTCATCTCTTGTGGTGTTCTAGTCTAGGTCAAACACTTTCTTTGGGCCTCCCGTAGCCAAACCTTCTTAACTCGGGGAACCAGGAGTTTCGATTTCAGGCGTGTTGTGGTGCTGAACATTTACTGAAACTTATTTTAGGGTGCAGAGCATTCTACAACCTAACTAAGCAGAAGAAAAATCGAATGAATAAAACAGAAAATCTTATTATTTTTTCTTTTTCTTAAATAATATTTTAGAACTTAAGAAGCGTTAGTCATTTTGGGGGTCATAACCATGTCCTAGTCGGCTATTCAATCAGGTCCTAATTAGAGCTCTTGACAGCATGGCAAGCCGATAATTTTTGATGCCCTTAGTGGACCATCAGTGTTATTTTATCGTTGTTGTTAGAAGATTAAAATTACGTAATAATTACTTTAAAATACTACTACAGTGCGGCGCAAAATTTTGAGCACAACCGAAACCTTTTGATAAGAAGAAAAGTATACACCGAATAGCTTTTAAATTTTTACTGTATTTACTCAATCAGCTTACAGATTCATGTTTCGAATTCGGAAACAATTCATAGAAATTAAAATAGGATTTCATAAAAAAATTAAAGTTTTGCTGTCGCAAAAGTTTAGGCACAAAAAATTTTCATTTAAGGAAGCATAAAAGTCTTTTAATATTCTATGGTGTTACCATTGCATCTAATGAGCTCGAATACGCGATTTTCCATTGATAGAATGAGATATTGGAATGTTTCGGGAGTGAGTCTGTATCAGGCTTCCTCGATTGCTGATTTGAGCTCTTGTACAGAGGAATACTGCTTCCCATTCTGGTATACGTCACGTGAGAGAAGTCCCCAGATGTTTTCTATGGGATTGAGATCAGGGCTAAGTGCTAGCCTACACTAATATTTTGAGACGCTTAGTCACTCTTTTATACTACGCGAAGTGTGTATTGATGCGTTGTCTTGCTGGACTTCACCAAACGGCAACAAATGCTCGCTTAGAGTATTTTGATACGCTTCTGAGTTTTGTCTGCCGTTTAGAAAGCTAAGGGAAGTTTGTCCGTTGAAGCAAAAAGCGATCAATACCATGAGCGAGCCACCACCTTGTTGCCTACTGAATATGTACTTTAGATCTTTCTTTAAGTCACTCCAATAGTATAAAAACCCATCTAGACTGTCTAAATTCCGTAAAATGAAAGCCTGAAAATATAACACTAATCCATTCGTCACTGTAATGCATGTGCTGTTTTGCCCACTGCAGTCTTGCTTGTTTGTGACAGTTTCAAAAAAAGTTTACGAGCTAACTTTTGTTAACTTTTAAATAATTCGTATTTCTATATTGAAATTTTAAAATTTTCGGGGTTGTCAAATTTGATCCCTCTTAATTTGTGGTGACATCCGTTTAATAATGCTTTGACGTTATTTAGACAGTTTGAAATACCAAACTCGTTTTGAGAAGACAACTTATTTCTATCATATTGATTTAAGAGTGTAAAGTGGGAAAATAATTCAGTATTTAGTAGCCAATTTAGAAAAATTCACCACTGTAGTGATCTATCTAGTATAGCTTTTACGGCGAAAAACTTCCATAGACAGCAACTTTTTGAAATTTTAAATGCCTTCGGCAGTCATTAGAAACGTAGTATCCCCTAATTTCTTTCAATTTTGCAAGAAATGTAGTATAGGCAGTAGTTGTTTCAGCATAATATACACGGCAACTTGATTCAACTTGTTAAAATGATCAATTCAAAATGAAATAGAAGTTACTGAAAACTGTTATCTAAAACTAATTACTAATGTTAAAATAATTCATAACTAAAAGAAAACAAGTTCAATCTCTGCACCGGGGAAAGAAAAAAGAAACTTATGAAAGTCGATTCCCCCTTAAAATAAATGTTGAGTGCCAAACTATAGATAATGCTGCCATCTAGCAACCATGCTGCCAAAGTTTTCGCCAAACCCCCACACCAGTAACATGATACATGTTTGAACCAATTTTCTTCATTAGCAAGAATGAGAAAGCTCGGTCTACTCTTATTATTAGTCTATGGTAGAGCAGCTATAGATAGTTCGGCGCATCAGCTTAAATTTAGCCATTTTGGATCGGATTTTTCATTGTTGCGGAGCTAGGGTTACCAGAGCAAAATTTCAAGTTTAGCCAAATCGACAAAAAAAAAAAAAAAAGTAATAACATTTTATTTAATAAACAATTCATGTGTGCCGCTAATAATTGTTCCCAGTGAAAACTCAACAAACGCGATAACTTGCGAGAAAAGATAACCTCTCAAACACACGCTCCGATCCAAAATGGCTGATTTTAAACTGATGCGTCGACTCGTATATATAGGGGCCTTAATATAGGGGCCTTAAGCCCAAGTATTTATCATTTGTGACGTCATGAAGACCACGCTTTGTTTGAAAAATTGGACATTTTAAAAAATTAAATAAAAAACAACTGTTGGGAAAATGAAAATATTTCTTGGGTCCATGTTATTTTTTTAGCTTATTCTATCAATTTCAGTGACTAAAAGTAGTACTTTTAACTGAAGGTTGTCCTTTATCCCATTGTCCTTTATCGAGCTCAATAAAGGAAAATTTGCAGTTTCTTTTAACACGAATTCTATTCAAGAATGACTTAAATTACCACGGAGAAGTAAAAGAGTAGAAAAGAATGAGCACTACTTTAAGTTATATGGTTTAAAAGAAAAAGAAAATCAACTTTATTAGAAACTTTCTTTAATAAATTACAATTTTAAACTGAAAAACTTGAAACAACTTCGAACAAACATGCATAATATTCACAAGGTCTGTTCATAAATACTAACCACTCATAACACTCTGTAAACAAATTTACCAGTTTAGTTTTACATTTCACAGGTGAAATACAAAATAGTTTAATAAAATGAGAGGGGATTTAGCGCAACTTTTAGCCAATATAAAGCACATAATACAATTTCAGTCAGTTATATAACTAGGCTTTCATTCCAATTTTTGCAATTCTAGTCTTCATCTACTGAAGAGTCTTCACTGGCTGAATCTGAAAAGTTTCGTACGGTACATTCAACTACTTCAAGAGGCGTTACTTTTGAAGAAATAACAGAAGTAACTCCGGGTCTATAACGATAAGTTTGTTGCCTGTTGTAAAAGAAAAAAAGTTATTAAAATTCAAACATGCTTATTTAAAGAGACATGGCAAAACTTCAAAAATTATACAAGTACAGTGTTAATATAAATTTTAAGAAATCAATATGTTTCTCCGATTTGAGGCTTATTGTAATTATTTTGGATTCGGATATTTTAAAGAAACTTAGCTGCCCTTTTAGCTCTCTAGTTTGACTGTCCCTAAGCATGGTCCCATTGCAATCAGTTGAGGTTTGCGAATGCTGGCAGGCTTAAGACACCATATTTCGCTAACGAGGGACGAGGACAAATAATTTATGCACCCAGAAACATGTTTTTATTTTGATAACACAATGTTCATGCAAGGTAAATAACTTTATGAAACTCAATGTATGCGTTTTACTCGTACATGTTTTATTCGTATGTTTGGCAGTAGCTGCCACACAAACTTTGAAATACTTTTTTGTCACGAAAACTTCAAATTCGTAGTTTAGCTCTTTCAGATCTAGTGTCTGGTATACCGGACATGAATTTTAAACAGCTGCTAATCATTTAATAATTAATTAAATCAATAGATTTTTTTTGTAGTTGACTCTTTTTATTCTGCTTATTATCATCTGTGAAAGGATTTTTCTTTTTGAGATTGAAGGCAAAAAAAAAAAAAAAAAAAGAAAAAGAAAAAAGAAGGAATTGAGAGATTGAGATTGCTTTTCTTTTTTCTTTTTTTTTGTATGATTTTAAAAATATATATTTAATCTTTTATTGATCATTTCAAATGCATATATTATGTTTCAATATTGTTATCTTTATGTATTAATGGGCAAGTCGTTTTCTTTCGGTACCGAATTCTCCTCTGTTTATGAACCAATTTCCTTCCTTTTTTTGTTCAGTAGCTATTGCCGAGTTTTAGCATCATCAATATTTTTTTTTGAAATCGAACGCTGATTAACGGAGATATTAATCGCCGTCCTAAATGGCCCTTTTTACGCGAACGGATGGTCCCGTTTTTTCGAAGAAATTGTCAGAGCGCCCAAGGTCCAATAACCTAAATCTACTAAAAAAAAAGTTATAAGCGTTTTTTAGTAAGCGAGACTCAAAAATTTTAATTTTATCTCTTTTCCATTGTTGAAATTCATTGTTGGAAGCGCAAAATATTAAGTTTTTAATTCATTTTTTAAACCGCTTTTTCTACACGAAAAATGCATTTTAATGCTTCGAGCTTGGTATGGTTGGAAAGCTCGAAAAAATACCTTGAAACACGTTCTACCCGGTTTTACCGCGCCAAATGGAAACCCGCAAAGATAACTAGAAAGTGAGCTAGAATCAATTAAAAGTTAATGAAAACTCATTTTTACTTTCTTCTATATCTAATATATAGAAGAAAGTATTGGATTCGTGCAAATTTTCGAATTTCGAATTTTGACGAATTCGAACGTTTTGAGGTGTGCTGAGTCCATTTCGACTATTTTTACTTTCTTCTATATCTAATATATAGAAGAAAGTATTGGATTCGTGCAAATTTTCGAATTTCGAATTTTGACGGATTCGAACGTTTTGAGGTGTGCTGAGTCCATTTCGACCATTTTTGGAAAATGTCTGTCTGTCTGTGTGTGTGTGTGTGTATGTGTGTGTGTGTGTATGTGTGTGTGTATGTATGTATGTGTGTGTGTATGTATGTGTGTCACGTCTGTGTGTGACCAGTTTTTTGTGGCCGCTCTACAACAAAAACTACCGCATGAAATCGAACGAAATTTAGTACACATATGTGCCCCTATGTGAACTTGTGCCCATTAGTTTTTGGCGCGAATTCCTCCAAGGGGGGTGGAGCAATGGGACGTTTTTCGAGTTACGCGTGCTTGCTATTCCTCAGGAAGTAACTGGCGGAATCAAACAAAATTTGGTCCATATGTTGGTATTAACAGGAACAGGTGCTGATTCAATTTTGGTGTCAATAACTCAAACGGGGGTTGAACTATAGAACGTTTTTTGTCGTCAATTGTGACTGCTGTATCTCAAGAAATAATGAACGGAATGAAAGAAAAATTTATCGGCAAGTAACCCTTAGTGGGTATAAGAACTGATTTTATTTTTGTGTCAACAGCTAAAAAGGGGGTAGCGCAATCACCCGTTCTTTTTTTCCATTTTGAGTACCCTATCTAAAGAAGTAATGCTACGTTCTGGTTGAAATTTGGAATATATGTGAATCCATATGTAAACAGGCTTTGGTTCGATTTTGACGCCGATCGCTCCAAGAGGTGTTGATTTTTTTTTTTTTTTTTTTTTTTTTGCGAATAAAAATATTTTTATTAATGCAACAATAAGAAAGATAAATCGTAATAGATTGTCGTCGTCTGCGTATTTCTCGTGATTTTAATTGTATGGAAATGATAGGAAATATTATCTCAATGATTTAAAATTTTTAACTGTTGCCATCTTATGTTTGTTAATAAATAAAATATTTGTAATTAATTCAAGTTAAGCTTTTAAAGTAACTTTCAATTTTCGCTCTTTGTTTTGTTTTTACAATAATTCAGACATTGGGATGGTCGTCAAGTTTTTGCATGTGTAATTTTGTTTTTGTTAGGAATATTGCTTCCTCGTCAAGCATGGGGAGGGATCAGAAAAAGGAAAAATATAGAAGAAAGTTTCGTGATGGCCACAACATACTAGTTGGAAAATGTCTGTCTGTCTGTGTGTGTGTATGTATGTGTGTGTGTCACGTCTGTGTGTGACCAGTTTTTTGTGGCCGCTCTACAGCAAAAACTACCGCATGAAATCGAACGAAATTTGGTACACATATGTGCCCCTATGTGAACTTGTGCCCATTAGTTTTTGGCGCGAATTCCTCCAAGGGGGGTGGAGCAATGGGACGTTTTTCGAGTTACGCGTGCTTGCTATTCCTCAGGAAGTTACTGGCGGAATCAAACAAAATTTGGTCCATATGTTGGTATTAACAGGAACAGGTGCTGATTCAATTTTGGTGTCAATAACTCAAACGGGGGTTGAGCTATAGAACGTTTTTTGTCGTCAATTGTGACTGCTGTATCTCAAGAAATAATGAACGGAATGAAAGAAAAATTTATCGGCAAGTAGCCCTTAGTGGGTATAAAAACTGATTTTATTTTTGTGTCAACAGCTAAAAAGGGGGGTAGCGCAATCACCCGTTCTTTTTTTCCATTTTGAGTGCCCTATCTCAAGAAGTAATGCTACGTTCTGGTTGAAATTTGGAATATATGTGAATCCATATGTAAACAGGCTTTGGTTCTATTTTGACGCCAATCGCTCCAAGAGGTGTTGATTTTTTTTTTTTTTTTTTGCGAATAAAAATATTTTTATTAATGCAACAATAAGAAAGATAAATCGTAATAGATTGTCGTCTGCGTATTTCTCGTGATTTTAATTGTATGGAAATGGTAGGAAATATTATCTCAATGATTTAAAATTTTTAACTGTTGCCATCTTATGTTTGTTAACAAATAAAATATTTGTAATTCATTCAAGCAAGGCTTTTAAAATAACTTTCAGTTTTCGCTCTTTGCTTTGCTTTTGCAATAATTCAGACATTGGGATAGTCGTCAAGTTTTTGCATGTGTCATTTTGTTTTTGTTGGGAATATTGCTTCCTCGTCAAGCATGGGGAGGGATCAGAAAAAAAAAAGAAAAATATAGAAGAAAGTTTCGTGATGGCCACAACATACTAGTTACTTTCTTCTATATCTAATATATAGAAAAAAGTATTGAATTCGTGCAAATTTTCGAATTTCGAATTTTGACGGATTCGAACGTTTTGAGGTGTGCTGAGTCCATTTCGACTATTTTTGGAAAATGTCTGTCTGTCTGTGTGTGTGTATGTATGTGTGTGTGTGTGTCACGTCTGTGTGTGACCAGTTTTTTGTGGCCGCTCTACAGCAAAAACTACCGCATGAAATCGAACGAAATTCGGTACACATATGTGCCCCTATGTGAACTTGTGCCCATTGGTTTTTGGCGCGAATTCCTCCAAGGGGGGTGGAGTAATGGGACGTTTTTTGAGTTACACGTGCTTGCTATTCCTCAGGAAGTAACTGGCGGAATCAAACAAAATTTGGTTCATATGTTGCCCCTACCAGGAACAGGTGCTGATTCAATTTTGGTGTCAATAGCTCAAACGGGGGTTGAGTTATAGAACGTTTTTTGTCGTCAATTGTGACTGCTGTATCTCAGGAAATAACGAACGGAATCAAACAAAAATTTTTTGACAAGTAGGCCCTTAGTGGGTATAAGAGCTGATTTTATTTTGGTGTCAACAGCTAAAAAGGGGGTAGCGCAATCGCCCATTCTTTTTTTCCATTGTGAGTGCCCTATCTCAAGAAGTAATGCTACGTTCTGGTTGAAATTTGGAATATATGTGAAACCATACGTAAACAGGCTTTGGTTCAATTTTGACTCCAATCGCTTCAAGAGGTGTTGATTTTTTTTCTTTTTCTTTTCTTTCTTTCTTTTTTTTTGCGAATAAAAATAGTTTTATTAATGCAACAATAAGAAAGATAAATCGTAATAGATTGTCGTCTGCGTCCGGAACTCCGCACTGTGCTTCGAATCGCTTTATAAGGCATTTCTTTCTTTAAAAATTTCAAAGGAAGAACATTATGAAGAAGAACCGAGAAAAAGTAAGCGCAGAAGAGAAGGCATGTAATTTAAAGACATCAGTAACAAAACCTCGTTAAATACAACGTTGTGATAATTTAATCATCGCTCAACTGTTGGTCGTACATATTTTCAATGCAAACTTAAATATCATTAAAAGTGTGGCTGAGTAGTGACTCGTGAAAAAGCAATAATTGTGCATGTGAAAAAACAGGTTGTGGCAAATACAGTCCTGCCCATGTGAGCATCTGACGGGAAAAAAAGAAACATTAAAGAGATATTTATTGGCACGGATTCGAATTGGCGCCATTCTGATTAACAGCCCGACACCACAACAAACCTAGCAACCTAGCAATGGCGCCTACCTTTTCGAAAGTTATTCATTGAAGGAATGCGTAGTAAAACACAGCAAAAAAGCGTTTTGCCAAAAAAAAAAAATAATAATAATAATAATAAGATCATACTTCTATGTTTTGTCATTACCCAGCATGATACGATTTAAAATTTTTCGTAAAGCATGGAATTTGATTAAAGAATGACGAAGATCTCACGTAGCGATTGAAACAAACATTCTAGAGAAGTAATAAATTACATTGAAAATAAGTGTTTTTATCTTTGAATATTGAACTATTTCACACGGAAGGTTGCTTTAACCGTTACGGCTTAAATGCCCGCACATGTTTCTTTTTAAATCGAACACTTAAAATTCAAAACCAAAACCAGTTGAACTGAGTCCGTTTTTTAAGTGTAATTTTTCGAACGTAGACAAAATGTATTTTTTTTTTTCAGCAGAAAGCAGAGGAGTAGAAAATGATTTCTTACTAATGAAGTTGATAATAATTTTAATGCTTTATATCGTATTTGCGCGAATAAAAAATTAAAGGTTTACTGAGTGAAACTCGTAGCTTTAATTTGGCGTAGTATTTTTTCATTAGTACAAAAGGTTGAACACTGCTATTAGAAACATCTACATTTCACCATACAATGAAAATGTTTTTCTGTACAAAAAGGACTTCCTTTAGGTAAATCTAATACTTTTTTTATGCTTATATTATGCTGAGTGATCTGAATGTAGTCAGAGCTTTAAAAAAAGGAAGAACACCCTTCGATTAACTTATCTTAATGATAACTGTAGCTTGTATAACGGAGTCGAAACACCAAGTAGCATTCCCACTTCATTTATTTTTTTTATGTGTGTATGTTATGAGTACATGTAATGCGTAATACTAATATAAATTTGATATTATGTCGAAGAGCCCAAGCTTGCCCGAAGTTCATATAGTTTATAGCCGAACGCTTTACTGAAAAAAACTTATCAATTTAACCAAACAACTAATTCCAGTGCTTTTAAGCTTTGTTAAAATATAAACACACACACACAGTTTTTTTTTTTTTTTTTGCCGAAAGCGACGTAAAAAATTTCAAAACTGCATTAGAACTTTGCAAAAAAAAAAAAAAAATGCATAAGAACTACAGACTGCATCAAGGTTTTCAAACAGCAAGGGGCGTTTTCGAAAACTTGATTTTTCGACCGTAAGTCTATTTTTCATCATTAGCCAGCCTGATAAGTTTTAAAATGAGAAGGGAACAATATATAAGATAAGATATTGAAGAGAAATGTTTTTATTTTTGAAAATTTTTACAATTCGTTATCGCAGGCAGCTTGAACCGTTATGACTTAGATGGCAGCACATGTTCATCATTTAACAGCAGGGTTAAAATACAAAATAAATTGAACTATGCTCTATTTTAAGCGTAGCTTTTCGAATGTAGTAAAAATGTGATAAGCTATTTTTTTTTTTTTTTTTTTTTTTGCAAAAAGTGGAAAAAATATATATTTTACCCTTCAAATTGAGGTATTATTTTTTTTATTTGTACAAAGAGTCAAAAACTTATTAGAAGAATATATATTTCAATATACGATTTATTATTTTTTTCTGAACAAAAAACAATTCTATTATAGTCTGAAATCTTAAACCTGTTACTTATATTTTCGCTTACATTATGCTTTAATTTTCTTACCAGAACCAAAGCTTTAAAAAAAAACTTACAATTCAGAAGCAATTTAGCACTAAGTCGCGTCAAGTTTTCATAACAGCAAGTAGCATTTCCTTCTCATTTATTCTATTCCCTCATATTTGTTATTCACTTCATTAAGTGTTCATGCAATGCGCGATATTTCTCTAAATTTTTGTTGCAGATTGTCCGGACGTGGGCCCGAACGCTCATTCTCCTGGTTATGAGGAGAACGCTCGCATATTGACCGTTCCCAAGCGGTAATTCTGAAATCCACGCTATGGCTTGGTTTCTTCCATGCTCGATAGATGGCGCCACTACTTTTTCATGATTGTTTTTGCTTTCTTTTTAAAAATGTCTTGTGTCTTTTGAAGTTTTAACCAATAGCTTATCATCCGGCTTTACTTATTCAAATATTAATATTACAAACGATCAAAACGAAAATTTAACTTACAGAGTAAAAGAAATCATTGATGAAAATGCTGCAAATGTAAGTTTAAAATTTTTTTTTCTTTATTTAATTGCAGATAATCCCGAAAAAAAAAGATGTTATTAAAGGGACAGAACAGCCGATTTAAATTATTGGAATTTAAAAAAAAAATGTGAAAATTCATGTGCCTAAAGGTTTAACGTTGTAATTAATAATTTAATCAACGGTCTAATTGATACAACTATATCAATTAGATAACATTATATGCAGTATTCGGGAGGGGGGGAGTACATAGTGTGAAATGTAAGTCAGAACAGCTCTTTTACAAAAGTACTCCAATAGGCTTTCTATTTATTTATTTATTTATTTATTTATTTATTATTATTTTTTTTTTTTTTTGAAAAACACAAAGACACACATATATTTTTGCCAATGATTTTTTTTTTTTGGTGGTGGGGGTGTGTGATCGCTTCCTTCTGGGGGGTGGGACACATTCACCCTTAGTTTTATTTACCCATGTTTTGTAGCATTTTTTAAAATTAATTTTCTTTTTAGTTTGTTCTTTAAGTTTTGTTGTTTTTTCCACCAGTACTTACATGTTCTTTACTTAATTGCTATGTTGGGCCTTTTTTGTTTAAAGATTTTTTAGATTGTATTTGTGTTTTAATAAAAATTGAATTAATTTCTCTTTTGATTGGCTTATACAGATTTAACTTAAATATGCTTGTTAATTTTATACACAGAACTGGTTACAGCAACACAGTGAAGATACAAAAAGTACTTGGCGTGTTGCAACAACATATCCGAAATCAGGGAGATTTAATAAATACAAAATCAGCTATCGCTGTGTGCATGACAGACAGAATAGTTTCTGGGGATGGTCCTTCAAAGCATACAGGATGCACTGCTAAATTGACAATCACAATACAAAGGCAAGTTACTTTCAATTAAATGTATATATAACAGGGTTTGAAATAGGGTTCAATTTCTAGAAGGGGAATGTTCCCCGTTACTTCAGATTCCAGGGGGGATTTTTTGAATTTCAGGGAGAATTTTTATAAGTTCTGAAAATTTGTTTACAATTTTTTTTATAATTCATTTTTATTTCATTTTTCTATTTATTCATTTTTAAATTATAATTTTTTTGGTGTAATATCAGTCCCATTTTCAAATTATTATTTTTTAATTTTGCAATTTTACTTTATTATTTCATTTTCAATAAAATATTTTACAACTAAGTAACATCACATACCCTCAATTATTTTTTTAAATAGAACATTTTCTGGTTCTAATTATCCGAATGGAGTTCGGTCCCGATTGTTTTGAAAAATATTTCTACTGAACAAATACTTTTTTTCTGGCGATCAAAAAGTTAAAGTAAAAAATTGCCTATAATTTTCCAAAACGGACTGTCGTTTCCAGCAGTTTTCGGATCGCATTTCGACCGGCGGATCGGAATTAGTTGATATTGGCGGATCGGAATCGGTTGATGTAACCAGTTCTGTGTATAAAATTAACAAGCATATTTAAGTTAAATCTGTATAAGCCATTCAAAAGAGAAATTAATTCAATTTTTATTGAAACACAAATACAATCTAAATAATCTTTAACCAAAAAAGGCCCAACATAGCAATTTAGTAAAGATCATGTAAGTACTGGTGGAAAAAACAACAAAACTTAAAGAACAAACTAAACAGAAAATTAATTTTAAAAAATGCTACAAAACATGGGTGAATAAAACTAAGGGTGAATGTGTCCCCCCCCCCCCAAAGGAAGCGATCACACCTCCACCACCAAAAAAAAAACATTGGCATATATATATATATATATATATATATATATATATATATATATATATATATATATATATATATATATAATGTGTGTGTGTGTCTTTGTTTTGCAAAAAATAAATAAATAAATAAATAAATAAACTAGAAAGCCTATTGGAGTACTTTTGTAAAAGAGCTGTTCTGACTTACATTTCACCCTATATATGTACTCCCCCCCCCCGAATACTGCATATAATGTTATCTAATTGATATAGTTGTATCAATTAGACCGTTGATTAAATTATTAATCACAACGTTAAACCTTTAGGCACATGAATTTTCACATTTTTTCTTAAATTCCAATAATTTAAATCGGCTGTTCTGTCCCTTTAATAACATCTTTTTTTTTTTTCGGGATTATCCGCAATTAAATTAAGAAAAAAAAAAAATTAAAACTTACATTTGCAGCATTTTCATCAGATTTCTTTTACTCTGTAAGTTAAATTTTCGTTTTGATCGTTTGTAATATTAATATTTGAATAAGTAAAGCCGGATGGTAAGCTATCCATGGTTAAAACTTCAAAAGACACAAGACATTTTTAAAAAGAAAGCAAAAAAGAAAAATCATGAAAAAGTAGTGGCGCCATCTAATGAGCATAAAAGAAACCAAGCCATAGCGTGGATTACAGAATTACCGCTTGGGATCGGTCGATATGCAGAACGCTCTGCCAATCAAGCTATTCAGCTCTGTCGGTCATAGTGCAAGTTAAAGTTATAAGTTTAACCGAAAACCTCATTCTGGTTCTTTAAAACTGGTTTTTCGACTGAAAAAAACAATTTTTAGACCGTGGGTCTATTTTTCGTCAGTAGTCAGCACCATAAGCTTTAAAATAAAGTGTAAATCAAAGAAATCGATCAAGAATTGAGGAAAATCTGGCGTAGAAACCAAAAACAGGCTACAGAAATAATATATAAGGATAAATCGTAATAGATTGTCGTCTGCGTATTTCTCGTGATTTTAATTGTATGGAAATGATCGGAAATATTATCTCAATGATTTAAAATTTTTAACTGTTGCCATCTTATGTTTGTTAATAAATAAAATATTTGTAATTAATTCAAGCAAGGCTTTTGAAATAACTTTCAATTTTCGCTCTTTGCTTTGCTTTTACAATAATTCAGACAGTGGGATGGTCGTCAAGTTTTTGCATGTGTAATTTTGTTTTTGTTAGGAATATTGCTTCCTCGTTATTTGTTGTTTTACGCGACATATTTTGCGTGAAGAAATTGCTGGATAATATTATGCTGTTGCCATTTCTCGCTTGAGCGTAAAGAAATGAAATACTCGCATTTGTTTTTATTATTGAGGCTTTTTGGGTAACTAAAGTATTTTCATTTTCATTTGGGCATTTAAAGTATTTTTATTTTGATTGTGTTTTCGCGATTTTAATATTTAAATAAATCATTTTCCGGAGTGAGGGAGGACTTTCAATAAAATCACCTTTTTCCAATAATACCTGCATTTGTTATCAGTACAAACAGATCTCAAGGTGAAACTTTTGATAAAATTGGCGTATTATTGACTTTCAGTGCTTTTGCATGGACAATCATGTGTGCGAGTAAAATTCGATCATTTGACTGTTGGAAAATTTTATATTTCTAACGGCAACGGTCATGCCTACTTTTACAAAGAATATTGCTTGTACAGAAGTTTTAAGTGTTAAATTTTTAAGTGTATAAAGTTGTTTCGCAGTATCATTTCATTCAGGAAGACTTCCAAAATTGTGATATTGGCGAACTTTATCCATTGGTGTCAAATTTTTGGCACCAATGCTACAGCGAGAAATATATTTATTTTGCATTCGTAAAAAAAAGAGTAGAGAAATGTCTATTTGCAAGGAGCTGACTACGAATGAAGCCCCCCCCCCCTCCGTGACAAGGGGGAAAAAATAAATGACGAGGGACATCAAGCCTTTTTTTTTTATAAGAACGTTTATGAAAACAGTGTGAAATGTGGTAATGGGAAGAGGGGGTATGGTGAAGTGTGAAACTTTGTGGCAAAGGGGTGAGGGAGCAAAAATTTTGAAACGTGCATTAGTCAGTTATGCCCTAACCGTAAACAAATCACAAATACGATTTTTTTAAAAATAAATTGCACTATTATTGCGACGTCCAGTGTTTTTGAATGGACAATTTTTAATGTAGCAAGTAGGATTCGTTCACTTTACTGTTTGAAATTTTATATTTCTAATGGCAGAGGTCAAGGCAGCTTACTCAATAATATTAAATTTTTCAGAAGAAATATTGTTCATAGAAGTCCCGCTTTAAGGTAGGGTCACGAAATAGTAACAGTTTGTGAGAAGGGAGAGCGTGACATGTGACTAAAGGAAGATGGGGTATGGTGAAGTGCAAAACTTTTTGAAAAAAGGGTGAGAGTGTCTAAAATGTTGAAAAGTGTGACATCAGTTATGCACCGTCCTTAACCATAAACATATCACAAAGACGACTTTTTTAAAAATGAACTATTATTGCGACGCCCAGTGTTTTCCAATTGACAGTTGCCACGAGTAGAGTTCGTTCACTTGTTACTTGAAAATTTATATTTCTAATATAAAGCGCTGTCTTTATGACGTTACAAGTGATGTACTTTGGCGAACTGCTCCATTGTCGCGCTAAATATTTACGCTTTGCTGTCAATACGTTTCCAGGTTATGATAATTTGCGATGTGCGCTAATCGCATCAGTTTATGGCATTTCATCGCTTTTGATGCGCTTCTGATAAGTTAAAATAATTTTTAAGAAATATATATTTTAAAATTTTTTTTTCTGGAATATTGGATACATGATAACTCTTTAATTTCAGAAACTACAAACTTGGTTTTGGTAATACACTGTCTGCCAATTAAAAACATTTTTGGTTAGGTATTTCGAAATTCCGACTGAAGGGGTTAATCTCAGGACTTTTTTTAAAAGCACTTGTTTGTTATTAGCACTTACATTTTCCCTTTCTTATTGGGCACTTCAAGTGGCCTAATGAATTTACATCCACTCATGGTGATTACGCATAAGTCAATGTTGCTACCAGACCCCAAGTCAGAAAATATTCCACCAGCAATGGCATCTCTAACGAGCCTCATTCCGTCTTCTAACTGAAAATGAAGAAAGGATGAACACCTCATAAAATATTCTTCATATAGGTAAGAAATAGAAGCAAAAATATTAAAGTAAGAGAATATTCAGTATATTAAAGTAATAACCTGTTCACACCATTATTTATTAATTTTTATTTATCATTTATTATTATTATTATTATTATTATTATTATTATTATTACCATGTTTTGAATCGTGTTACAAAATAAAATTTAAAAAATAACACTCTCTGAAAAGTACATTTAAAGTTCTGAAAGAGCACTTTTGACTTAGGAAGTAACTTTTTGAAAAAGTCTTCAATTTTTTTTTATTAGTGGGGACGTTTTTACAGTCGTTATGTTCCCAAGGACAGGTTCGGCTGCTGATTTTGGAGATGGGTAACGAACAAAAACCACTACGTAGCGATTTTGATTGCAAATTAATATTTTGCTCGAGGTGTGGAAGGTAGATCAACCTCTTCGTGGTGCACCCTGGTCCCGGTAACGTCCTAGACGGCAAATAGGTCTATCACTTTCAGCAGGTAAGCGCGATTACTTTCGTGACGCATTGTGCAAGCAGGGTATTTTACGTCCCTTCAGATTGAAATGGAAAACAGAACTCAGTCTTCGTTGTTCCCCAAAGAATTGGAATGACAGTCTTGAGCAAAAAATGCAGATAAACCATGTGAAAAGACTATCGCGGAGTACAGACTTGCAGATGGCTACGACTGTTTGGTGAGTCACCCACACCGCATTGGCATTTATGACAGCCCATTTTGCCGACTCTGACAGAAAAATGAAATAATGGACAGACACCATCTCAAGAAGTTCTCAGCTCTGTGTGGTGGCTCGGATGTTCAGAGGTATTGGAGTGCCAGACACCTGATAAAGAGAAATTAACCTTTTCTCTTTTACTTTTAATTCCTTTTACAAAAAAGGAAGTATTGTATTCGCGAAAAAATTTTCACTCAAAATTCCGCGTTAATTTCCATATTGCTCTCCCCCAAATTAATGTTGAATTTTTTTTTCAACCCGACCACACGCGCCTAAGAACGTATAAAACCCGAAGTATCCATTTTGACATTCCCCGAGTTAATTACAACGACTTTTCACGTGACGTCCGTATGTACGTATGTATGTATGTGCGTATGTATGTCGCATATTTCAAGAACGGTATGTCCTAGAAAGTTGAAATTTGGTACGTAGACTCCTAGTGGGGTCTAGTTATGCACCTCTCTTTTTGGTTGCATTCGGGTGTTTCTAAATGGGTATTTTGCCCCTTTTTTGGGGGAAATCATTGTTAATTTCGATGTATACTCAAGTGGTGTTATAATTTGCCGGACATTTGGCGATATATCACCAGTCTTTGGTTCGCCAAGTTTTGTCGCCAACTTGGCGACAAATTTGGCGATTTTTTTTAAAAATCTGGTTTCTATTTGACCACTGGTGGTGATATTTAGAGAGTAAACTATTGATTCACATTAAAATTGCCAATAATGGGAAAATGACATTAAAATTGGAGTAAAAGGAAGTCATGTGATGCACACATCTTCTCATTTCTTTTATAATAATATGTTTGTCTTTTTCTCTTGCCATTCGAAATTTAAAAAAAGTTTTTTACTCGCCGTGCAAATTATTTTCACAATGAATTAAATTATCTTACTGGCATATCTCGTTCCCATCTTTTTTCGAGTGTCGCCATCGCCGCTAAACTTCCAGATCCCATGCTCGAATACTGCATCTTGTGTGTGGAACCAGCGGGAGCTATAGAGTACAAGCTGGGTCCGCTCATATCGACCCCGCCTAGGATTCCAGCAACTCCGAGAAAACCATGGTACCTAAAGAAGGAAGGATGCGAAGAAAAACACGGCAAATAAAAAATATTGAATTGGTAAGTTTATTCTAGAATTGATACTGACAAACAAATAATTTTTTCCATGGAATTTTTAACAAATTTTAATAACCCTATCTTCTAGGAGTGGAAAGGAGTTGGGAGGGGGGAGGGGGGATTCTTGGGACGTCTATTCATGATGAATCTGAAAAATTCAATCACAGCAAAGCATTAAATGTCGCCTATCAAAGTATAAAAATCGTTTTCAATGCGATTGACGATGCATGCGCACAGATATATTTCCAACACAAGAAAATCGCCGATCTAGGTATGACGAGTGAAAATTGCTTCAACTTTTGAACGGAGCAATTGCCTGTTTGGGGATATTTTGATAGTTGAAATGGAAACCCTAACTTCAGTGGATGAACCCTAAACTCCAGTAAATAGCGTTCATTGTTGACCACTCTTCATTCTCCTCAAATAACAATCTTACCAGTAAAACAGTTACGTTATTGGATCCAGTCAAAATAAAGCATTTCCCTGCATGTCAAAAATTACCAAAAAATATTATCAAATTATCATGCCGTGGAGCGAGTTCTATTGTTGAGGACGTCAGGAGCGTTACTCAATCATTTGCTATTATATATATGAAGATTAGTCAATGAGCAAATACAAACCAAATTAAAACAAAAACAATTTTTGCGTTTGTTGCCATATGATTGTTATTGCTCATTATTTCATTGTTTGTTTTACTTTATTTCTTTCCCTTAAAATAATGTCTCGTCCCGTAAAATATTGTCATCAGTTAGAATACGGGACTTTAGCCGTCCCGTATGGAAGTTCCCCCGGACGCGGGACAATTTTTCAAAATACGGGACTGTCAGTTGAAATCCGGGACGTCTGGCAACCCTGCTTTACACTTACATTTTAAAAACTGCTGTTTTCGCAACAAAATTATATATACCTTATCCCGAAAACAGCGAGATAGAATCCTCGAATACCACGTGACGAAGGAAGAGTCAGGTGCCTTCTCGTGGAAAACGGACAATACTTACTTTAGTTATTTTGGGAAACTTCAATTATTGTGGCTTCGTGGTGCGATTTAAAATGTTACCAAATTTGCAGTAATCGTTTTGGGATACCTTGGATAATGCTCTCCCTCTCTACTTCGAAACATGGTCTGTTACTAGTTTTCGTCAAAGAGATATTGTCGTCAAAGGTTGGGATACTTTTGGTGACCATAAAATGACGCTAAAAATGTTTATCCGAAATGTTTCCAAACTAAGTAAAATTTGGCAATTGTTGGAAATGGTGCAAAACGACAAATTTATGGAAGTTTTTGTGCTGTTTAAGAACTTGCTTATTTGAGGTGGCGAATTGTTTTACAGGTTATATAACAAAAGTTTTAAAAATTCTTTTAATGGCAATATTTTGGTTACCGAAAAACAATATTAAATGGTCTCTGGCTTCAAAAACAGCGACAGTTGAAAAAATTTCCAAAGGCCTCAGCCATTGAATTATTTTTTTTTTAAATTAATTTTAGGGAGAGAGATAAGAACTTCTAAAAGCATGTTTCCTTTTATAGGGGGTCCAGATTTCGGGAAGGACAAGAGCCCTTTTCGCCCTTGTATTCTTGCACGACGTTTCGATGCAGATGATATGGTATACTTATGGAGAGAAAAAACTACAAAATACATACACTGTGTGATGTGTGTGTGTAGGTGCAGTCTCTGCATTCTTTCATAATCATTCCAAAATCCTTGGAGAGGGAGCAATTGATCCAACCCCTTACCTTTGCCTATTCCCCCCTAAAGATGGGCTAAAAAGGCAGTTAAAAATGAATACGATCAAATTTAGGATATTATAACCTAAAATTATAGCAAAGTGATAGTTGTTTATGCTAAAAAATATAATAGTTCGTTCGCTAATGGATTTTAAACTCACATTCGAACCTAAATCAGCTGCTTTATGAGAGGAAAACGCTGGTGGCGTCATCTATTGGGATAAAATATCTTATTCTTTAATCTTGAAACTACTATTTACATTGAGAGCTGCCAAAATCTTTTCAACCGCAGATTCAAGGTTGTCATTTATGGATTTGGGGGGGGGGGGGGGGTAACACGTAAAAATCATTGTTTAGCTATTGTTGTTATTTTGATAGTTTCTTGCTTCTCTTTTGAAATGAATCATAACTTATAAAATATATACTAGTATTTTCAAATGTGATTAAAAAACGTGGTACAATCTTGCATGTTTGCGTTATAACCACCCATTTTGTTAGGATGATAGGCAGGGACATAGCTAAGGAGGGGGATAGGGGAAAAATCATCCTTCGAAACTCAGAAATGTTTCATTTTGGCCAAAGAAAAGACTAAAATTAACCATATCACCCCTCCAAAATTTACTAATAGGGTAGACTGACCAGTGAATGAACACTTAAGCACAATTTCATTTTAAAAAATCCTAGTAATTTTAAATACTGTACTATTCAGATCATGATATTTAAAACAATTAAATTGATCTAGGTATATATAAAAAAATTGAGGGAACTTAAATGATACCGCTTCCGACTTTTTTAGCTGTTTAAAGAAAAAATGGCACAATGACCCAGTGAATGAACATGATAAACTTTGATTTAAAAAGAAAATTAGTTTCTCTGAGATCTATCTATCTACCTATCTATATCTCTCTGTACATCTATCTATCTGCCTATCTATATCTATCTATACATATATTTCTCTAGATAGATAAGTAGGTAGATAGGTACATAATATATATATATATATATATATATATATATATATATATATATATATATATATATATATATATATATATATATATATATATATATATATATATATATATATATATAGAGAGAGAGAGAGAGAGAGAGTAAGATAGATAGATTAGATAGAGAGGTAGAGATATGGATAGATTATCATTAAATAAAAATGTAATGTATTGTAATATGATGTAAAATAATTAAAGAAAGCAGGAAAAAAAAAACAATAATATGCTAAAAAGTGTATTGCTTGCTGAGAAAAAAATGTATAAAATGAATTATTAAATAAACACATAAAACTGTCTGCATTACGAAAAAGGAGAAAAAATAAAAATACCTTAAAGAAACTTAAAATTTCTTTTTAAATCAAAAGAAATTTTGTCAGTGTTCATTCACTGGATTTTAGTAATTTTTTCGTAACTGGCGTATCAGGTAGAGGAGTGTTCAGTGTCTGAACACTCCTCTATTTGAAAAACTACGCATTATGCATTAAATAAACAACTTAAATACTCATTAATAATTTATCTTTTGCAGAATTAAAAATAAAATAAATAAATACAATTAATATTTATCAAAATAGTTGCATACACGAAACCAGACTTATAATTTTGGCAGAGAAAAAGAGTGATGCACAATCGTAAACATTTTATGTTTTTTTTTTTTTCAGGAAAAAAATACGTGACTAAAGTTACCAATCAGGTGTCAGATAGCTTAGAATGTCAATGAAGAAAGCTATTGCAGTCAATTTATCTGGAAAAAATCCTTTGTAAGCTTATTTTTTAAAAATATTACGAATTTGTTCATTCACTGGGTAGTGTTCAGCCACTGGTCAGTCTACCCTATTCCACTCCGAATTCTTTTTTCTTGTCACTGACGACAGGTGTCGTCGTTGCAACGAATGTTGACTATATTAAAAATTATTCTCCTTAACAGTCGTTTTCAAAGGTTAATATTATGTTGATTGTGTGTTTAGTTGTAAACGCTTACTTAAAAAGGTGCTGTTTCAGTAGTCTATTGGCAGTCATTACAGGACAGATTCTTCCAGTTGTCAAACAATGAAGTTTTATTTGAGCAGCAATCATTCTTGTCACTACATCCGTATCGGCTGCTGTTCCAGCTCCACAACAACTAAAACATCCAACTGCTTATTTAGCAATCACTAACAGCTCATTATTATGATCAAATTTAATGTTTAAAGATGCTGAAATATTTTCAAATTCTAAACATAGCTCATTAAAAATGTTTTGAATAAATAATGTTTTCCCCCTCCATCTCCCATCATAAATAAATAAATAAATAAATAAATAAAATTAATTAATTAATTAATAAGTAAATAAAATTAAAATAATAATAATAATAATAAAAAGACACTGTGGTGTAATCAACATTAGAATCCGTTCTTTTATTTAGTTTCAAATTCGCGCAAGCTTTTTGAAAATCCAAAATGGCTAATCTTCAGCTGATGCGTCGGCTCTTATATATGGGTCATTCCGACGAAAATGGTACATTTCATGCCCAGCACTTTTGGATTTTTTACAGAAAATTTGATAGTTAATATGAATTAATCATATTTTTTTCTTTATTCTTCATGCAATTTTGTATCATGAGGTTTTTTTGTTTTTAATATTTTGATTTAGGAATTTTTTTAAAAAAGATTATGTTAGTCAAAAAGGCAAAATATTAATGTTCCAGCTTTAAAACAGTGACAGTTAAAAAGTGATTTAAGTAATTGCTTAGATGCAATAACAAAAAAAAAAAAAAAAAAATCCAATTATATTGCAACACCTTTATTGTAACAATTTAAACAATAATTTTTTTTAGAAAAATATTTTTTCAGTGAAAATGCAGGGAATTTACAATTGTCCCTACAGTTTACAAATTTTGAAATGTCCACTCTGTTACAATCATTAAAGAATAAAAAAATATTTTTACAAAAAGACTAGCAATACTTTTGAGATGACCAGATGGTAAACTCCATGTTTAGCTAACCCTAGTGGATTTAACAATCAACAAGCAAGGAAAGACTCATTCTTTGTCTCTGATAGTAAATTTGAGTAACAAAATGTCCACTATGTAACATTAATTTTGCTAATTAAAATTTAAAAATAAAATCTAAATTGCATATAAAGTAGTAATTTTAGAGTTACTCTTTGCTTTAGTATTACTATTTTAACTGTTACTTTATGTTTAGGTTTAGAAAAAAAAATAACTACTTGTTTGTCCACTCTGTTACATGTCCACTCTGTTACACTTCTTATCTTTACAGAGTGGACAATATTTATGGAAATAGTAAACAAGTCCCATATGTTGTTGATGTTTTTCAAAAAGTGTAGTTTAACAAATTTATAGAAAAATTGAATTAAATACAAAATTTTAAAAACTGAAACATTGTCTATTTTCTCTGATTAAACATACAGATTACTTCTATCTTGAATAAGTGTCCACTCTGTTACAGGTATGTCCACTCTGTTACAGGAATATTTTAACTGATTTGTTTGTAATTTTTTTTTATATTTAATTTAAAGGTTAATTTGCATAGAACTACACAATTACTAACTAGAATACTCCGATTTCAAGTCTTTTTTCAAGTTTGTTTCATATAATAATTTAAATTTTGCAAATGATTTTTTAAATTTTTGTATTTTTGAGTAAGATAATTAGCAATAAAACTTAAATGTGCCTTTTACAATGACATTTTAAGCATTTGTATGAAAGATATGTTCCATTTGTTTATATTAAACAAAAAAAAAATAATAATAATTGAAAATTTTGAATTTGTTGTTTTTTTTAAATGTGTAACAGAGTGGACAAAATCTTTCATTTCTGATAAAAGAACAGAGAAAATTGGATATTAATACCAAGTTGAGCTAATTAATTATTACAGTTCAGATAAATTAAACCCTTTTGCCATTATTTGACATTAATTTTTGTTGGATTAGATGACTTTGAAAAAAAAAAAAGTTTTGAAAACTGAAATGTACCATGTTCACCGGAATGCCACGGAAATATAAGTTCGTTGCTTGAGGCACCTGGGGCCCTGCCCCTTATCCTCTGGTGTGGTATGTTGATAGTTCCCCGGTTGGGGCCATGGCTTTATTTTCTCGCAGAAGATGGTTGCGTGGATGTACGAGAGATGTGGCTTCCTCTAACGGGAGTACCATAATGGTTAGCCGAAGGCTCTTCAAAGTAAATTTCAACTAAAGTTCTTCTTTATTTAAAAAAGTTTAAGTATTATTTTTTTTTCGCTTCCTACATATTTTTTTAAAGTTTTATACTTTTTTTTCCCCGTGGGGGATTTCTAGGCTATTTGAATGAATAAAAATAAAAAAAAATTAAGACAATGATAAAATGTTGATAAGAAATTTAAAAAGAAAATAGTGAAATGAAAATAGATAGGAGCATGCTCCCAGCCAGAGTGTAGCACAATAACTAGAGTCGAAACGAGGTATGAACCCGATAAGGGATTCACTCACCCCGTTTCGAAATTGAAACTAAGCTAGCAGAGCGCGAGGCCTGCGAGAATTTGCCGGATCCAATGGATCGTAATTTGGAAGGATGTTAAGTAGTGGATTGCCAACACGGGGGATGTTGTAGTGAAATCTCTTGGCGAGCTTTTTGCAAAAGTTGTGGAGTGTCGGGGATGCCAACCTCTTCCACCAGCTTGTCCGTACGGACGTACCAGGGAGGGTCGCACGCCGCTCGAACCATCACTCTCTGCAAGTTTCTCAACTCTGTTAAAGTTAGAGATTGCAGAAGTCGCCCATATGGGCGCTCCATAGGTAATAATGGGTCTTAGGCAGGACTTATAAATGAGCAGTTTTATTATCCGTTGATAAAACGCTTTTTTTGTGCAGGAGACAATTTAGTGGTTTTTTGGAAGTGAGGTACTTCTTGCGTACCTCTTCAATGTGAGGTCGCCAGGTTAAATTACGGTCGAACGTTATGCCTAAATATTTCGCCCGCTGAGACCAATCAATCGGGTCGGTATAAAGATGCAGTTTAATAGGAGGGAGCTCAGTTGTTCTTGTAAAAAAGCAGGTAGCTATACTTTTTGTTGGCATTAACTTTGATTTTCCAAGTCCTTAGCCAGATATCTAGATGTGTTAAGTGGTTTTGAATTGCTGAAAAGGCTTGATAAACCGGAATGACCCATATAGGAGCCTTAGTTTCGGTTAGTGAACTTTCAGCCAATCGGGCGTTGGTTTCGGTTGAGTTTCTCATCATTGGTCATGGAACCGCTTCTCGCTAGTTTTTGGCTGGTGCAATCTTTTGTTCCAGAAACTTCCATGAAAAGTTTATATAGAGAGGGTGAAGCGCGTTTTTAAGGAGATTTTGATTTTTAGGGAATATATTGATTTGAGATTTTGTGATTCTGCGTGTATGCGTAAGCAAAAGGTTTTTGACCCGACGGCTTCGCAGTGTCATGGCTATGAGGAGGCCGATGTATTTTCGTACGCGGCGAACCAGCCACCACCCGCCCAATTTGTGTGCTAGATGAAAGATTTGTGTGCTCCCCACTGAATTAATATTTGTTGGTTTTGTGTGCGGTCTCTACCAGATCTTACGTGTCGCCAAGTATGTGTATTTGTAAGTGCTGTGCTCACAGAACTGATTTTCGTAGAAAATGCCTCCAATGAACAAAGTATCAATCTTTAAAGTTTATTTCTTGTTCCTGGATTCGTCATTTCTTGCGTGAAATTATTCTTGTTTCGGACTATCCCGCTTTTCAGTTGCCGTGAGTATAAAAATCTTGGGTTTAATATATTTACGTGCCGACTATCTTAAAGTGTAGTTTGTGTTGTTTAGAATTGAATGTATCTGAATTTCGGGTTGGTTCCTCAAATGTTGGTATTTCTTCTGAATATGCAAAGTGTTTGACCTTTTAGAAGCTCATATTTTTATTCGCAGTGATCCAACGTTGTCGCGGCGTTGTTTCACGGGTTCTTGGGTTATTTTGCGATGCAATTTCTTCATCTAACACAGGACGCAGCATGTATTAAAAATATCTTGATCATTGAGCCTGGCTTGAGATTAAGAATAAACATAATTTCGTTGACTTGAATTTTCCCAATTCCGTAAAGGAGTACCCCGACTCCCTCAAAACCTCTTTGACAAGAGAAATACCACTTGTAAATCATATCATTTGTGTTCGGTGCATTAGCAGATTTATTATCTCTTAGCCTATTCACAAAATCGTTTCCCTCCTCTCGGGGGAGGGGGGGGGGGTTACGCGACACACCCTACTAGATGTGTTTCTTGTTTCTACAAATGGAATGGAATGGAAATGGAGAAGAAATTCGCTCGTTATATTATGACTGGTAGTTTTCTAGATTAGGTAAGGCATATCCATTAAAAAGGAAACGGTGATCAGAATGCGGTAATAAAGATGACATCGTTATTACGCCCAATTTGCGCCCGTACACTTATCCCAAATATTATATATTAACAGCTTATAACGAAATGGTATTTTTATCAATCTTCAATGGTATTAATCTTCAATGGCGGGAATTAGTAATCTGAAAGTTTTGTTCCTTGATGAAGTTTTGCTGCTAAGGTCACATATATAGGTGTTTTTCCTGAAAAAAACGGGATTTTGCCCCAAAATCCCCGTTTTTTAATGTAAAATCAGCTTGAGTTAAGCCTTGAATGAACACAGACGATTTGTAACCACGACGACGAAAATTAATCTTTTTCAATAAATATTTAGAAACAACGAGCTAGGCTTATGCTCGTCGTCATGGTGATCGAATAAGTCAGACCAGCGTCAACCACGGTCAAGTGAGAATAGTAAACAATTCGTGATTGCTCGAAAAAAAAAAAATTTGGGGGGGGGGGGGGGGAGTTTTTTTAAGAAAACGATTCATTATTCACATAATGAAACACCCTTTTTTTAGGGTGTTGAAATCAAGTTTAAAGAAATAAGCTTTTTATCATTTGCCATTTGATTTTTTAATTTTTATTTTTCTTTCCTCATAGCGTAATTTTTTGCATGCCGAACGAGATCAGGGGAAGGTAATATGGTACACCATTTACACGTGTATAAATATGCCATCGTTGATTAATTTCAATAAACTTCTTTTTTTTTGAAAAAACTCTATACTCCATATACGCCGTATACTATCAAACATTTTTTAGAAATATAGCGCATACCCTCAAGCTTCATAAATTTTCATATTATGACATACTATGTATATGATCACATACACAATGTGATCGTAATGGATTGCTGGGAGTATACCCTCAGAAAAATTGATATGAACATCACTGCACGTAAGAAATACTGCACTTCAATGTAGTTGTTTGCAAAACTGCTTCTATTCGTTTTTGTACCCAATATTGGAAGTGAAAAAGGGTCTCGACTAACGGCTATAAACGGGTCGGCGGAAAGGCGGATACCTAAAATTGACGGAAAAAAGGGAGGTTTATATTAATGAAGAAGTAAAAAAATGCTAAAATAACTTTACGAGTTAATTTAATGCATTGATTTATTTACAGAGATCATAAATCTGAGAGTTCAGGATGAGTGAAAAAAACTCGGGATCTTCATCTGTTTTCCTGATGTAGATATCTCTCTTCTTTGCTGTCAAGTTTCGTCATTTCTCAAGCATCATAATGTCGACAACCCTGACTTTTTCTAGCTGCGTAATGGCTTCTCCAAAAAAATGTAACCCCTTTTTCGTGAGTTACTTTGGGCTCAACAATCTCCTCAGGTTCTTCGATTTCTTCAGCATCATCGCTATTAACAAGAGTGACAATTTCTTCCGAGGTGACTTCATACTCGACAATCCTTCAAAGCTACTTTCATGCTCATGTGCAAAAGATATATAAATATTACATGCAAAATCACATTTGACAGGTGACTTAATTCAGCTGGAGTAACACTAGATCCGAAATTTTGGAACAATTAACCAATTTAATGTCCATGTCTGGCTGGCGATAAACACTGTACTAAAGGTGTGACTTTGATGAAGGGAAGGTTTAAGGTATAATTCTGATGTTTAAGTTTAAGTACGTAGCGTTTTTTTTTTTCTTTTTTTTGAGCAATCACATTACTTATTGTTCTCATTTGACTGTTTTGATGTCCTATGATTTTATTCCCCCCCCCCCTCCCTCTGCAGCATCACCGTCGGCCGGCCCCTCCCGATGCTGCTCCTCTAGCGAGCAGCGTCTCCAGGTTGCGTTCATATCCTACACACACACACGCACGCATAGATACACACACCTACACACACTCATGCCTGAACACAGACACAAACACACACACACACTCATGCCTGAACACAGACACAAACCACACACACACACTCATGCCTGAACAGAGACACAAACACACACACACACACACACACACACACACAAACACACGCATACATACACATCTACACACACATGCCCACACACAGACACAAACACACACGTATACTTACACACACTCATGCCAGGACACAAGCACATACGCCTACATACACACACACACTCGTGATTGCGAGAAACATAATTTGAATTGAAGATGTCAAAAATCAAATTATTATTATTATTATTATTATTATTATTATTATTATTATTTGCTTGAAAGTTATCTCTGAAGATGGTTGTGGAATTGGAGGTTTAACCCATTGAAAAAGTTCGAACGTTAAGTTTTATTTGTTGTTATGAAGCCCCGCCACCCTTCTGGCCCATTCCCTGTTTTGCTTTATCTCTGAATTGATCCTGTAATTCTTTTTTACATTGGGAGTAGGTTGTTATTGAAGAATATCCAGCTTTCCTGTCTGTTATTTGACTTCTGACTTTTTTCGGAGATAGTGATAAATCAGTAGGAAAGCACATTTTTTGACTTAAACGAATCAGGGACAACCACGCTGGGACTCTTGAAAGAACAGGTTGGAGACTGCGGAATACTAGGTATTTCATAATACCCGACCGGACATCTTGGAAAAGGAATCTTTTAACGATAGACAAAGCAATGTAAGCTAAAAAACGACTACTGTACAATAAATTGCAACTCATTTGGTGTATATTATGATTGATATCGATGTTTCATTCCCATTTGTTCTAGTAGATTAAAATGTTTGAAAACTTGTTTGAATTCTCTCGAAAATCATAATACATTTTGTTCTCTAGAGAGTAGTATAACAACAAGCGGTCAAATGTCACTGCACTATATAATGAGTGTCCTTTTTGAGTACTTTATGCTATTCCCACGTGATATAGGCTAAAAACGGATCTAAAACCTTGGTATTGCATATTGCCCGACCATTCCATAATACCCTCACCTCATCTAATGGTTATACGTAACCATGTGTAGTTTTATGATGCCAAAATTTGAAAGCTAAAAGTGTTTATAGTAAACACCGAGAGTATAGCTGTGGTACAGTGAGATGGCTGATGAAATGGGAGCAGAAACAGAGCACTTTATTTTGTAATAGGTAGGATCAGCTAAGACGAGCCAGCAGTTAAGTTTTTACTGCTCGCGTGATCTCGCGATTATATACCTACCACAAAATGAGGTGTTCCCTTTCGACTTCCAGTTAATCCATCATCTCTCAGTGGTCAAACTTCACGAGCCTTTTTTTTTCAGATACTTTCCAGAATAGTGAAGTAAAAAAGGCAAAGTAAAGCAATGTATTAACAATTTTACACACTAATTTGAGCAAGTTGTGCACATGAACTCTTGTTCCTTCTTTAAAATTAAAAAGTATTATGAAAACGTTTGTGATGAAATTAGCGGAATTATACAACTGTAAAGTGATTTCGGGAAAAAAACCTCATTACGTGATAGCAGTTAACGAAACGAAAACACAGATTCAGCGCGAGTCCTCATATACCATCCCATTTTTTTTTTTTAAACTTCAGGCAGCAAACAAAAGTTAAACTCGCTAACTACAGTTATCAA
Source organism: Uloborus diversus (assembly GCF_026930045.1). Classification (NCBI taxonomy): domain Eukaryota; kingdom Metazoa; phylum Arthropoda; class Arachnida; order Araneae; family Uloboridae; genus Uloborus; species Uloborus diversus. The sequence goes on from NC_072739.1 coordinate 140,874,593, forward strand.
TGCTTAGAGTTAACGCGCGTTGGGGAAATACATTACGATCATCTCTTGAAATATGCAACGCGCGTTAATTTCAACGTAGTTTCAATGCGACCGCAGTGGTTTATAATGTTGTTTGCTAACGCAGCCCACTTGCAGAATTAACGCACGTTAAAGTCGATCGGTCCGTGTTTCCCTTAAGTCCTGGGTTCCTAGGAGCGAATCGTCGATCTTCGACGTCGCTCCTCGCCGTGACGCAGAAATAAAAGTCAAGTGGATTCCGGCGTAGGCCGTTCACGACATCGATTTAGCTCGTGCACGCATGCGTAGAAGAATCAAGTTTTCTCCTCGACGAGAAGCGACTCCGACGATCGGCGAGTTGACTCCTTGGAAATCAAGGCTTTACACGCTTTAGCTCTGCGATTGCGCTGCGATGAAACCATCAGTGGTTAGCATCGATTGCAACGTAGCACTGTCGTGCATTGGAGTTGCGTTGAAATTAACGCTCATCGCATGCAAACGGGCCTTTAATACAAGAGCGCAGTTTTTTGTTTCAATCCAATATGTCTTAAATGTTCGCAGATCATTCAAGTAAAAGCAATTGTTTCAGACTGAAAAGAGGATCAAAACTTTTATCTTCGCTACATAAGACATTTCCATTTTCAAGAACACCTTTTTAAGGCAAAAAATGCACTAGAAATTAAGGAAAGCAGAAATAAGAACATGAAGGAAAAATAAATAGTAAACTTTTAATAGAATTACTTACTATATATTGTCTGCGATGAAATGGATCTTTAGACAGTTTTTATCACTAACGATTGTATCTGTAGTTGCTCTAGTATCAGCTCCCAGAATAACTCCATCCTGCCATGGGGGGTTTAATATCGATCAGTAAAATATAAATTAACTATGTAAATACTGTAAAACCTAAACTATAATACTGCCGTAGGCAGGTAAACGGCAGTATCTGCAAAAATGAGTTTTCGAGATGTTTGAAGAAATGTATGTTGGACTGCATGCTAACAATAGGGAAATTTTGGAATTAGACGATTTTCTCATGCCTTTTTTTTCAGCGGAAACCAAATAAACAAGTTTGTAAAATAAAGCTGACGTACTGTAAAGGAAAAAAAAATAAAAAATAAAAAGAAGAAAAGAAAAAAAGAAAAAAAGTGCAGTTACTGCCCTTTACCTCCGCACGGCAGAATAAACTTTTGTTTTGATTTGATTGGCTCTTCAAAAGAGATTTAACGAGTTTCTGTTCATGCTATACATACATTTCCAAACTTTGCTTATGCCAGGGGTTCCCAAAGTGGGTTCATCGGCTCCCTGGGGCTCCGTAGTGAGAGGTCAGAGGTGCAAAGTGTGCACGGTATCTATATATGAGTACAATAGAGACAAGACAAGGGTACCGCGAAATATTCTAATTCTTCATAGGGCGCCACGAATCGGAAAAGCATGGCAACCCTTGACTTATGTGATTTTATAACTATGTATTGGCCAAACACTGATTTGTCTTTTTTTCAGAATTACAGACACAAAAAATTAATGAAGTTATAAAACACTCGAAGTACCTTTCGCTTCAGAGCGTTGTCGTGCTGCAGTCATTTGAAAAATTAATAGAGGACGATCTTCAATCAAATTTCGCATAGAAAAATTGAATTTATCCTTGAATTTGAAAAAGAATGAAACGCTATTTATTTCGTTTTATGCGTTTTCATCGCGCCACTTTATGTTCATTACAGCACGCAAATAATTAATCCGTCAAGACAGCTTTTTGAATTTGAATTTACTTACTCTTGGTCTTAAAACAGAATATTTTTTCCGTCAGATGTGATTTTTCTCTAGGTTCAACTTAATCCACTGTTCAGCTAACCTTCTATTTTTTAACTTCATGAAGACGAATAATAAATGAGTGAAGACCTTCATTAGTGGGGTAACACATTAATGAAGAATCTTATAAAAAATGATGTTTAAGGTTATCGCGTCTATCTGAAGTTGTTTAACTGGAAGGTTTTGGAGGAAGACATTTCGACGACAATAAATACTGGTAAATGGTTCTCGTGATGGTACATAATTTATATCAACGAATGAAGTAGCCTTGGCCTGAGGAACTCTAATCGAAATTTGATTAGATCTAAAATTTGAGGTTCTTAATATCGTTCATCTTTAATCAAAGAGATTGGATGATAAAGCAGATACTTTTATAGTTTTTGCTGTAATCATCCAGTTCATTCATGAATTATGTCATTTTGCGATGTTATATCCTTCAGTTAAAAATTCAGACATCAAAAGTAATTTCAACACTTTTTTTTGGGACTTACCGCTATTGTATTTTTTTATGTAATACTTTATTTCGGCATCAGATTACGTTTCACTTTTATCACTCTCGTGTCTGGAATTATAAGTTTTCCATCCCTGTACTAGCATAGTTATTACTAATAAATTGTATCTCCTTCGTAAATTTGGTAAAATAATATTAAATATTTTATAGAAAATATTTAATGTTAAGCTTTTGAAATATTAAAAGTAAATAATCAAATACAAAATAAAAAAATAACTCAAAAAATTAAACAACAAATAAATGAATAAAGAAATAAAGATGTTAAATCATGAAACTCTAATAAATACACTGTTTTTTATTTTTGGATTATAACATAACAAATAAACGTAACCTTGAAGATTATTCCAACAATCGTTGTTCCAGTTTTCGTGAGCTTTGGCCCAGGAACGCCCTTCGTCTCCAAGTAGGCGTTCCTGAAAATATATCAAACTATGATCTTCACTTCAAAAAAATAGACAGTAAAATTTCTGAACAAGTCTCACATCCACCATTCCAGATGATTTTAAGTTTAAGGTTTTCAGAAAAGCCGAAAACTAAATTAAATGATTATCCAATGATGCATTTTTTGAAAAAAAAAAAAAAAAAAAAAAAAAAAAAAAAAAACGTGTTGCAGGGGAAAGTAGCAAGGACCCTCAGGCGAACAATTCCGCTCGCCAAAGAACCCTTACAGATATATAATAGCGAATGATCGAGTGACGTTCTTGACGTCACCAACAATGAAACTCGCACCACGAAATGATAATTTAATAATGTGTATTGGTAACGTTTGACATGCAGGGAAATGCTTTATTTTGACAAGGCTGAACTGGATCCGTTAACTTAACTCTTTTACTGGTAAGCAGGGCCGGTTCTAGAAGTTCTGCCGCCCTAGGCAATATTGACAAGTACCGCCCCCCTCCCCAATGAATAATGATAATAACAATATAAAAAATTAATATGTTAATAAAATAAAAATAATAAGTCCGGTCCAGCGATACGTGTGACTTTTTGAGACCATTTCGTTTCAAATAACAATAAAAACCAATATGATATTTTAAAAATATTTTTTAATGGTTTCTACTGAATTAACAGAAGATATGTCAGAGTTTTTAGGTGGCAATTTTTTCTTCATAGGGCAATTCTAAATTTTTTTTAATAAAATTTTAAATGCAGCTTTACGTGTGTGACTCAGAAAATCTGAAAATAAACTATACCTCTTATTATTATTGTTGACTTTTTTCGGATCTTCATTCCCCTGAAATGACACAGTCTTACTAGTAAAACAGTTAACAGATCGACTTCAGTCTTGTCGCAATAAAGTTTTTCCCAGAACGTTAAACATTACCAAAACATATTATCAAATTATCATGCCGTGGCGCGAGTTTCATTGTTGAATCGCGGGTAACTCGATCCTCAGCTATTGTTTATATGAGGATTTTTGGTTTTGCAATCCAAACAAAAAAGAGCTTGTCTAAGGTCAGTGATCTTATTACCAAAGCCTGAGTTTTGTCTTCAAAATTTATTTTCATTTGAAAGTGTTCCGAATTCAGTCTTACCTGTATCCGTAAAAACTTATCCAAAATTGAAAAAGACACTCTCGATAAAAGAATGAAAGAAGATTTATGTGAAAAGAGATCACGCAAATTTTATGAAAGGATATTGACATTGAAGCATAGAAACCGTGCTCCCATGAGCTCCCATTCCCATTTAAATTAAGCACTGTCTTCTGCACCAAAGTTAAATGTCAATTAGAACCGCAGTGAACCTCTCATATTGTGTCTTTTGCCTCGAAACCGACGGTGCTCGTGTGGTCAAAATAAATCCACAAATTAGCTTGGAGATGGACTCGTCGATAAACGGCAAAGTTGAACATTTTTCGCCACCGAAACTGAGTTGCTTCAATCCAGATTCACCTTAGCTATACAGGGTGTAACAGTACAGCGTTTACAGACTTTCAGGGCAGATAGAGTACACCTAGACGATGGGAAATCACGTAGCAATGCATGGTCGGAAACGCTTTCCTGGTGCGGTAGTGACGAAACAAATCACCAAAAAGACAAGACACGAACAAGAGAAGAAAAGATGTTTATTATCCTTAGTACCGCAAAAAAACTAAGAAAAAGAAAACATGAAGGAGCCAACGATCGTCAACAAAGTAGGTGTTCGAAATTACGACCCCGGGTGGGCCGTGATGCATGTACCACATCTCCGTAAGATCGAACGTAAAAGCTAGTGCGGCAACAAAAATCACGTGTGCGCATGCACCGTCATCTGACGCTTTGGTTTACGTAACGACGTCTATTGTGTACACCAGACAAAAACTTACCATCATTTTTTTGTATTAGAAATACACGTGTCATTTCCTCTTATTTGTGTCCTGTCTTTCTTGTACTTTGTGTCGTCACTGTCGCGTCAGGAAAGCATTTCCGACCAAGCATTGCTATGTGATTTCTCATCGTCTAGGTGTACTCTATCTGCCTTGAAAGTCTGTAAACGCTGTACTGTTACACCCTGATTAGAACTACAAATCTAAGTAGGCTAGTGATTCGCCGCGTTTATTCTCTGTAAATATGTTTTTTCTGCCTCCCTTCATGGTAAGGCAGGAGTTGCACTCCAAAGGCATTTCACTGCTCATAAATGTTATTTTTGCGTCTTTTAACAGATAATCGGTTAAGCACACTTAAACTACGAAATATTAGCATTAACATTGCAGTTCACAGCAATATTGGCACGATTAAGTTATTTAAAATAGTTAAATACATCGAGCTATATCGATGGTTAAATATCTATGATGCTAAATAAAGAAGGTTTACAAAAAGTATTTTAATGCAGTTTTGCTATCAATTGAGGCAATGAGAAGCAAACGGATGCAAGTGGCAAAATTAAAAATTTGGAGATAACCAGTACAAACAGTAGGTGAACCCTTCATATATCTTCGGGCAAGATATAGTACTAGAAGCCCTAGTAGGTTCCGGTATACAGCTTGATTTAGAAAAAAATTTCAGTGAAAGCCTACCTAGGATCTGATCTTTAAACGCGTTTTACTCAAAGCTTCAAAATGTCCACTTGCATCCCTTTGCTTCTCACTGCCTTAATTGGTGTCGTCTAATCAATTTTCGCATTGCCAAAATGAAGTTTGAATAGTCACATCCAACTTTGCAGATAGGGCTTCAATTTATCTGAAAAGCCGTAAAAATACTTCGTTTTCCTCGTTAAAAAAAGCACTTGTAACACTGGAGCAATATTAGCATCATATTTATTCATACTTTGACATTTTTGTTTTTCATCAATCGTGTATCTTTATTATAATTAAAGCTTACATTCACTAACTCTAACTTCCAATTCTTATTGATTCAATTTTTCTATTTCTTTAAGTAAGATAGTTGCAGGTTGTTTCTCCTGCGTCTTAGGTTTACTGTTCGAATTTAGCATAGGATTTCGGAATCCAGCATAGGGCGTAGATGCTTGATGGCTATTGCAGCGATCCATACGAGCACTTCATGCTCGTCCAGATAAGCCTAAAATGTGTATAAATTGCACTGCATTTACGCTGTATAAAACTATTGCAATTGAACTCTCTTAAAACGAACTCTGATTTAACAAGAACCCGGATTTGACATGGAAATCAGAAAGGTTTGGTTGGTACAATCTTAAATCTGTAGGAGCGCAACTCACTTTTAGCGAGCAAGCTTCGCTTACGGCTGGTATGATTTTGGGATTCGTACAATGAGGGGTCGTTTCCGAAATTTTAAAAGTATTTTTTTTTTGAAAGAGCATGCTTAAAAACATATAATTTGACCATTTTTTAAATAATTTGACAAATTTTACTATTTTTTAAAAAAAATATTTTAATCGGTGTGCAGACTCATTTTCATTTTTTACGTTCTGCACATGACATCACAAATAATGAACTGCCATTAACTGTTGCAATTAGCACAGAGCGCAATATTTAATTCGCTTCTTCATTCTCGTATACTGGCAACGATACGGTTGATAACAAGCGTAGAGAGCAATATTTAATTCGCTTCTGAATTATCATATCGTCGAAACGCGGTAGACAGCAGTGGCGTAGCTAGGGAGGGGCGGAGGGGGCAGTCCGCCCTGGGCGGCACTTTTTGGGGGGTGGCAATTTCACACTTTTGATGCGAAAAAATTTAACGCGATTTCCCAATAAGGGAATCATGCTTTTGATCTATTACTGGAGGCAAAAAAAAGAAAAATAAAAGTTTTCGATTAGTATAAGGTTTTAGTACGACTATGATAATAAAATTACTCTAATACAAAACGTGCCATTCGGACATCTCAGCACTATTCTTTGCTTTTTCTCTTCCTTCCTCTGAAGCTACAGAATGATGGAGGTGGTAAAGTCAAGGGACCATGTTTTTTTTTTTCGTTTTACTGTTAAGTTAACTATTGAGGGAAAAAACAATAAATTTTAAAATCTTTCGTTATTTGATGAAGCTATAACTTGATTACCTTATTAAAAAAAAGAAAGAAAAAGAAAAAAAGAAACTTTTTTTAAAAAAAGGAAAGTGACAACAAGAGTAAAAGGAGAAAGGAGAGGCCTCAAATGGTGTGCGATTTCATGCTCATTTTCAGGACAGCATTTTCTGTTTCAGTAATTGCATTGATTGGTAATTGATTACAAGATTTTCACTAAGACGGAATGAATTTTATGTTCATTTTATAAAAACACTTATTCACAACTCGAATAATAATTGTATTGCTATTTTATATCAACAAATTCCTTTAAACAATGAGTTTCACCTTTAGTCATTCATTTTAAGGAAAGTTTTTTAATCGGTAAAATGATCTCCAAACAAAGCCTTTCACATTTACAGCGAAAGTAATGATTTTTAATGCACAACTTTTTCATCTCATGAGTCACAGTGTGGTTAATCGTATGTAAAGGTTCTCTTTATCTTTTCGTCCTCTATTAGGGAAAAAGAGAGTCCTCCAAATTTGATAATATAGCAGTACCGGATATAGAGAAGAGAACGGGATGAGTCTTGCTCGTATCTTGGGTGGCAACTTCTGAATTTGTCAACACTAAGTGATTCGCACAAGCACCTATCTAAAAGGGAGTTAGAACTCCCTTTGAGAAACCAAATTGACCCTACATTTGCGTTCTAAAACTTTGAATTAGAAAAATTTCCCCAATCTTTACGCTCCTTCCTCTACTATCACAAAGCTTAAATTGCATTTTCAGGACTTTAATTTTGAAAAATATCTGGAGGAGAGCCACTTACCATCCCTTTCTCAATTAACTGGGCCACACAAAGCTTAAAACAGCATTTTGGGGGACTCCATTTTCACCCCCGCCCTTTTCGCTGTCTAATATTTTCAAAGCTAGCTTTAAAATGTGTTTTGGGGCCGAAGAATTTTGACTCACAGAAGACAGCTTAAAATTGTGTTGTTAAACCCTTAATAAATGTCACATTTTCCCGACCCCCTAACGTCTCCAAAGAAAGCATTAAACTGGTTTCAATTTTGAAAAAAAAAAAAAAAATCTGGAAGGTGCTCCTAGCCGCTTTTCTATAAGCGTTACTAAAAATTGCTTAAAATTCTGAATTTTAACTTAACTTTGGAAGTTTTCGGTGGGGCTCTGAATTCCTTTTTTTTTCTTCTGCAAGAAAAAGAAGAAGGAAAAAAAAGGTTTATTTTCTTCTTTATTAAAATATTTTTAAAATACTTTTGACTCTTTAATGTTTTATGATTAAAGTGAAAAACCAACGTAAATAAAGTACAAATTCTGAAGAAAATACAGCAAACAGCGTATAGCTATTTCAAGGCTGCAATGGAACATTTTCGTAAGTGAAAAAAGCTCACCAGCACAACCAGAAAGTCGTGAGAGAACTGACATAATGTATTAACTATTTCCCAGCAAAATGCGGCAGAAAGAGTAGCTACGCCGCTGAGTAGACATGAAGCGCAAGCATTCAGCACGCCAGTGGAATACGCGCCTAAGTTCATCATTTGTGACGGCATAAAGACAACGCCTTGTTTGAAAAATCGGACATTTTAAAAAATTAATTTAAAAAACACTGTTGGGAAAATAAAAGTATTTTTTTTTGAATCCTTGTTGTTTTTTTTTTTTTTTTTGCTCATTCTATCAACTTTAGAGACCAAAAGTTGTACTTTTTGACTGAAGGAAACAACCCCATTTCCACTGACTTCCAGTTCAGTTAATCCTTTCTTTGAAAAAATCCCTTAGCATTCCAAAGTCAACCGAAAGTTAGTGATGTGTCATAAATCCTGTGAACAAGTAATGATGGCATCTATCTCTTTTTATTCTAATTGGTTCGTAGAAAAGCATTTGAAAATTACTGTACGAAACAAATAAATAAAAATAAACAAAGCTAGTAGGTATGAATCCTTATGATTTTCTCGTAAGTCGTTTTTTATGAACGCTATGTCATAAAAAACAGGCAAATATCGCAGTCCCTTCTCGCTTGTTATAAGCGAATTTGAATGTACAATGCAAAATAAAAAAACTCGTCAGAAATGTTCAGTGCTTATTGTAGCAAGAATAAATAAGAATCAAGTCAAAAAAGCAGAACTATTGCATATCCTAGCATTTTATAACATCCTAATGGGGAAATCGTTAATTCTGTATAAATCAGAAAAATTGGGCAAGTTAAAAAACTTTTTGAGATTGAACTCGAACCCGCCAAATTCTTCTTCATTGTTTTTGTTTCAGAATGTTTTTCTCAAATCTATATAAATAAAACAAAAAATATGAAAAAATATGAGTGTATGTATGTATGTTCCCTATACAAATTCAGTTTTCGTCGGATCTGGACCAAAAGGGAGGTACTTGGGCACCCAAAAAGGAACGTAGTTGGGTTTTCAAACGCCAAAAAAGAACCGAACCGCTCGAATTTTATTTTAGGGCCCGAAAATGGCATTGAATGCATATTTCTACCCAAAATAACTATCCGATCAGTTCAAATTTAGCGCCATTCGAAAGCCCGTGAAAAATGCCCCTAATATTGATTTTAGTCCTTAAAAAAAAAAAAAAAAAAAAAAAAAACAAGGTTGTAGACTCCCCGGGAAAAAATTTAAAAGTATTATTAAGCCTAATGAAACAGAAATTCATATCGGAAAATTATCCTTTGCACGATCTCATTTTAAATAAACCATTCAGAAGGATACCACTTTTTCTTCTCCACTTTTTTGACTAAATAAAATTTTGTTTTTGTTTCGAGGTAAAAATTACCCCTTTTGATTATTATTTGGTGATTTATTTTTTTTTTTTTTTTAAGATTTTATGTGTATTTATGGGGGGTTGTGTTTAATTTATTCGGGAATTTTTGATTTGCCGTTTTCTTTCTTTAAGAATGATTATTTTGAAGGGACATTTCTCAATATTTTTTTCTTTTCGAATTGAAGCCGGATTGCTGAACATGCGGCACTTGACATAACTTTTATTTTCGAGGTAGATCGTGTGAAGCCGGGCAATGCAGCTAGTTTAATATAAAAATTGTTTTTCCATACGTTTTAGAATAGCAAAAATGAGGAAACAATGTTAAATTTCTACACACATAAAAGAAAAAAAATATACGTCCCGTTCAATCAGAATAATGATTTTCAAATAAAATGGTATTTTTGTTAGTGATAGAATTAAAATTCAGAGTTCATCTGGAATTTAGTAAGTGAGCAAGCAAACTATACCTAACAGTCAGGCAAATTAAAAACTCTGTAGTTCTTTAGTTTGTCTGTGTTTGTTTTAGAATAGTGAAAACTTTTAATTTTGAACGAAATGTTTGTGCACTGTGCTTGCCAAACAAAATGGCTCAACAAAAAATAGCAAAAATGCCGTCAAATTCGTTTTCAGTGCTTTAGGTTTGCCAATTGACTTGAAAAGAAAATTATTATTTTTTCTTTCTTTCCCGAAGTACATTTAGTGAAACTAATAATCCATTAATTTAACCTTATATCCCGTTCATTGCCATTTCCTCCAAATCAAATTTATATTGAGTACATACAGTGGCTCCCAAAAGTGTTCGTACACCTACGACTTTCAATGAAATAGGACCCTATCCAATGGTTAGAATTAATATTTCGGAATAGGTATTTAATTATAAAATCTATGATCAATTCTCAACAAAACTACATGATTTTTTTTCAAAAAATACTAAAACCTAATTTTTTAAAAATCAAAAACTAAAAAGTGCCGGAAATTTTATCTCACAAAAGTCTTCGTACACTTTGAAAAAAGTCCATATATTGCTGAATAATCTAACTTTTTATTAAATTATTATTTAGTAGAATATCATGCAGTATCAACAACACCTTTTAAACGTCTGGGAATAGATTTCATTCTTTTTCTTTCTTTTTTTTGCTCAATTTCCGAGTAAGTGTTTAACCACACTTCGAATCTTTCTGTTTCTAGCTCTGTTTTCGTTTCAAAGCCGTATTTTCGTATAAACTAGCTTCCAGATATCTCTAAATATGTTACATTAAGTTCAAATCTGGAGATTGAAGGAGTATTCTCTAAACTTTAGGACAATTTTTGAGGCACTAAACGCAAACGTTAAACACCGTGTGCTTCTTACCGTTATCTTGATAAAAAACAAAGTTGTTTCCGATAACCAAATTTTTGGCTGAGAGTTTAAAATTGGTTTTTAAAATATTTAAATGAACAGCATGATTCATTATTTCATCAAAAAATTCCAAACTACCAAGTCCTGATGCTGATATGCACCCTCACAGAAGAACAACTTCACCGTCCTGATTAACTGGTCCAACTAAGTTCGTAAGATTAAGTTCCTAATTTTTTCTTCTATTTACAATTATGCAACAATTTAACCAAACATGTTAAATTTATTTTCGTGTGTAAACAAGAGGTAATTTCAAAACGTTTTCAACTTTTCTATCATTGATTTTTGCGATGAAAAGCGAGAGCTTTTTGTTTTTCGCACGGCCAAGAAAATTTCTGCGGGAAGAGGTCCCTTTTAACCCAGCAAATCAGAGAACTTGGCGAACAATTTTAAGTGAAAATGAAACGTAAAATGTTTCATTCAGTTCTGTAGAAACTTTTTCAGCACTCAAATGCGTATTTTGCATAATTTTTTTTCTGTAAATCTCCGATCACGCTTTGTCAACTTTGCCGGTTGACCTTTTCTTACCTTGTTTTCGGCCCGACTCTTTTCTTTAAAGCATTTTATCAAGCACTTTACTATAGAATGGAATAAATTAATTTACCCATTTACCGCTACTGTAAGGAAAAAATGTAAATTTCGAACGGTGTTTATGGTTTTTTACGAATACCAGCCATTTTAAAGTAATAAGCACAATATTAAGAAATAAATTAAAAAAAATAAAGCCAAATGACTTTTAAGAGTCAACACAATGCAAAAATAATAAAAAAACGACATATCATAATTTTAATCATGAATTTATTCGAAAATATTTAAGTGTACGATGACTTTTGTGGCGTTTTATTTCTCCGTCTCTTCGTTTTTGACCCATTTCAAAAAGAAGATCCATCAATATTTTGAAAAAACTACTGGGTTGTATTTAGAATGACATAGGAATGATGTGAAAAAATATTGGACTTCATATTCCAATTTAGTTTCGGGTTATTTTGGTTTATTAAAAAATTTCAAAGTGTACGAACACTTTTGGGAGCCACTGTATTTCAAAATTATGAATCATCAATATTTATCAGATTTTAATTTATTTCAGTATCCCATCTTCTTTCAAAAAAGAAAAAGGGCAGTAAGAACAGGTTCAAAGAATTTGATTCTTCAATATTTGTAAAAGTTGATGTCTCAGTAAGATAAAATATTCTATTGTAAGTTATATGTGACAATTTGATTGCTTATAGAATGCAAAATTACTTCTGTTAAGACAAACTTTTCTTATGAACAGAGTGATGATGCACACATGTTTGTTTCTTTGTATTTGATTTTTTGCAAAGTAATTCAAAACAATACATGAAAGGAAATGCAAAAAAATTACCTTTGGTAATTATCAAATTTAAATCCAGAAGTAGAAATTGGATGTTTCAAGCTTTCCGCCATAGTTGAATATTGAATACGTTCTCAATTCTATTTATCAATATTTTCACGAGTTACGAATGAAAAATATGATTGGACAAAATTAAAATTAAAATTGAAAAAAAAAATCGTCTGCTATTACTTATTAGATGGCTTTGCCTGTCGATGACATATTCGCAATTTAATAAACTATAGGGGGCGCTGTAGCCAACGTCTAATGGCGGATGAAAAAGGTAAAACAAACCAATGCAGTAACTTATAACTTGATTTGACGCTTAGTGAATGACAGTAATTTTTCATCGTGTTTGTGGAAAGCTTTCTTTTCTATTCTTCTGGATTTACATTCCATCATAAACTTTCTGAAGCCTGTAATTTACCACGAAGAAAAACGTGGAATGGAATGTTTTACCTTTTTCTTTAGTATTTTGTTAATCACTGCAAGGTAGCGTATTCGAGCTTTGGAGTTGCAAATTTATATTTTATCGTTGCAATTGGAGAATAGAACGAAACCAAAAATGAAGTTTTCGTCTCGGGAATTTTTTTTTTCTTTCATTGTTAGGTTTTAATTATTTTTGTAGGGACACTTCGATAACTGGAACATTGGCACGATTGTTAAATTTCGGCGATACTTTGGTCGTTCTAACTCGCCAATTGGCTGAATTTCCGGTATTTTTTGACTGCGAATTAAAATTTTTCTATTCGTATTATTAATTTTTGAACAATCAAGATTTCTCCTGAGCCGTTCCTTGAAGTTTCTCATTCATCCTCATCTGTTACGATTGGCAGATTGCGGCATCATTCTCTGTTCAAAATTTAAAATTAAATTTTTTAAAAATAATTTTTTTTTTAATTTATTCTTTGGAATTTTACATTATTGGCTGCCTTTTTCACACGTACTATAAACATAATGTTTATTTTTACTGCTCATTTTGATTGCACGATTTAATTACAACAATTCCTTTTCGCAGATGGTTAATCTTTACTAAGAATAAAGATGAAAGTATGTATGTCTGGATTTCCTGGATGTCTGTTATGCGCATAGCGCCAAGACCGTTCAGCAGATTTTCATAAAATTTGGCACAAAATTAGTTCGTAGCATAGGGACGAACACCTCGAAGCGATTTAAAAAAAAAAAAAATCGATTTTTTTTATTTTTCTATTCCAATTTTAAGAACATTTTACCGAGCGAATCATCGTAACATAGACGAGTAAATCATCATAACATGGACGAGTAAATTATCATAACGTGGATGAGCAAATTACCATAATATGAGCGAGCATATTAAAATAGCCATAGTGGCGAGAAATTCATCCTCTATTATTTGAAAATATACAGGCGTACCAAATGACCTTTTAGTTTTCTACTACGGGCAAACCCGTACGCGTACCGCTAGTTTCATATATAGTAGGATTTTATTTCTTTATTTTTTTCTTATTTATTTTCTTTCATTTGGATTGAATGTATGTCAGTTTCATACGCTTTATGTATCAATGAATATCCTTTAATACTTACGATGGATATGTCTCCAAATCATTTTCATTGATTTATTGTTTTTTCTTGTTTGGTAATTCCTTTCATATTGCATATTCCTCGTACTTTATTATTTTATTATTCAACTTTAAACTTTTACATACTGTGATTGTACATGATTATTTTTTTCATTTCTGACATTAAAATTTCTTAAACTGAAAATGATTTTAAAGAACTCCTTCAGAGTGGGCTTTAAATTTCATACTGCTGTGTCTCCTATGAATAAAAAGGATTTTCTAAATTTTTTAATGTTGCAATTTCTTAATAGTATCTTTTGTGGCAGTGATTCTCACCCACTGTTAAGAACCGGCACCGGTTAGCAGAAAAATTTGACTGGTCCTCGGAGATTTTTACACATCCGTGTAAAAAAATTGCCCCCAAACAGTAATTTAATGTTTTATACCTAATTATTTGTCATTATTATTCATAATTTTCTGCGATGTATCTCGAAGGTTTATTTTCTTGTTTACAATAATTACAATAACTACTTATTTTTGCATTCAAATATTATTGCAAGTAAATCATAAATTTACTGTTTCATACTTTATAACAAGTTTTAAAATTACCTAAATAAAAAAGAACTTGGCAGTCCTAGAAAATTTTCCCCTAATTTTACGGGTCCATGGAACGAAAAGGTTAACAAATGCTATTTCAGACAACTGCTTTCATTTCTTACAGTATAGAAAATGTATTCTTTGATGATTAGTTCATGTATCCTGGCATAACCAATAGAATATTACTATTCATATATGTTATTTGACGCAGGATTTAGGAGTTGGCGAATGACAGGAAATAGAGGATCGTTGCTCCTTGATTGTTAATATTTGAAAGCAGTTCAAACTCATTTATGAGCCTAAGGAGGACCAAAGGTAATTCGGATAAAACGGGTAGTATGGAAAATAAGCAAAAGAAATCTTTAAATAAACAGACATACCTTTTATCACAGCGAAAAACAATGCTTTGTTTCTATAAATTACAATGGATTTCTGTGCACAATCCTGTTTTTTTTTTATTTAATTCAATCAAACACTTTATCATTTATAGTTCAGCTGCAGTGATGTCAGATTGACGCACCCAAAGGGCGTCATGATGATTAGATTGCTATAATTTATTTAAATTTTTGACAGACCTATACACTGTTAAAACTACGGGTGACTCTGGGAAACCATTTGGCTCCCTGGGGTGAAAACATGGTGCCTCGGGGTGCAATGGAGGCTAGGAAATGTGATCAAGGTGCCTTTTGGTTCCTTTGTAAGTGAATGACACTAATAATGATGTCGCTGAACCTTGTAATAGCAAGGGTGATATGTTGGCGCATGCGCTCTGACATCGTTTAACCACAATCAACGGCGGACGAAGGAAGTTACTACGCAAAAAGTTACTTGAAGGAAGGTACTTGCCAAATGCAACCTGTAGTTTAACAGTGTGGTTCATCTATCATAGTTCAAATTTTAAAATCATTATTTGTGTGAATATGAAACTTTTTAAAACCCTACAAATTTGATCCGTATAAACGTGGTCGGAAAAAAAAAAGTTCTACCATAGATTATTGAAATACCAAATGAAGATAAATTAAGGGTTCAAACGAAAAAAAAAAAAAAAAGCTGAGCTATTTTCATCAATAATAGATTGCCAATTATCAAACCCAGCCACTTATTATAATCAAGCCAGCTTGCGTGATTCCTTTAAAATGGAAGGGGGGGGGGCGGGTGGTAAAAGAGAAAGAAAATATGTTTTAAGGAGGTGAACATAAAATATGTCAGTTTTTATCACCATAATTGACACTCTTCCCCTCTTTACCGAAAGAGTAAACTGAAAAAACATTTTGAGTAACATAAAAATATTTCTAACAAAACAAAAAGACGAAAATAAGGACAAAAGGTCGACCACTAAATTAGAGACAAAAGTCCAATTTCCTGAAGTCCTAATGGAAGTGGGAGTTTAGGATGATCTGTGTCTCCTAGTAGTTCCTTCAAAGATGGATGGAACTGAGTGAAGAATTTGAAGCGAATATGATCAAAATTGAGAGGATATGCAACACTAATTGAAATTATGTTTCGTATATTAGTTTTGAAATAAAAAAAAATGTTCCTATTTATTCTTCACTTTCAGTGACATTATTTGACCTTCCTTCTAGTTTTGAAAAATTGATATTTTTGCAGGGAAATGTTAGCAGCAAGCACGTGAGCCGCTGACTCCCCCTCTATTTAGATGGCGCCTTTGATAATGTTTACAGTCATTAAACATCTGAATGCACAAACGGGGTTCGACAAGGCAGCTTTCATTCCATCAGAACCACGAACCAAACAAATGGGATATCTTCACACAAAAACTCTAGAACCGCGGAAATAGTCGCCTGTCCCTCACGCACCGGAAACAAAAGCGAGCCAATTAAAGGCAGTCACGCGACCACAATCATCAGGAAATTTAGTCCAGAGATTTGGGAGAGGGGGATGATCGAATCTCGTTCCTCCCCTTTCGAGGTGTTGGCGGGAAGGCGAGCGGAAGTGAAGCTATATCATCTCAATTTTCCCACGCTTAGGCTTTTAATTGCAGATCATGGAAACAGTGGTCGTGATGGGAAAGAGATTCGTAGTTTATCCGACGCCCTTGGAAAAAGGCATCAGAGTAAACAATTCCATTGCGTAACTTCATCCGGCTGACACACTTGATGTCTTTCTCCCATTGACCTCTGTCTGATAAATGTACCAATTCAAGACATGGCTTCCAGACTTTTAACACAGAATGGAAAAGATGTCTATATTTCCTGTTCCGATTTCAATTATGACAATTCTTGTTCAAACTCGTTCGTTTACTAAGTAAAACATTTAACATCTCAACCCTTCCTACCCGAAATTGTTCCCTTTCCTCCTGGAGATGGGATTTTTTTCTTTGATTTAGTGTTTGTCCTAATGTCATTGCTCTCGTTTCGTTTTTTCAATAATAATAATAATTATTATTATTATTTTAATTTTTATGTGTTACTGAAAATTATTTTCCTGCTTATTATTTTGATCTGTTATTCAAAATTTGAAATTCGTAAAAATTTGTACTTCGGCAAAACTTGTCAAAATTCTAGAATTTTATGTCCTTTATTCCTTGGATAATTTCACTTTTTTTTTAGTTTTTTTTCTCTTCTCTCTTCTTTTAGCGCAGTATAAACTTTCCTAATAAGGTTCTTGCGGAAAAAAAAGTATATGATTAATTACTCGCCTTAGTATAGTACTAAGAAAAATATAAAAAATTAATTTGAATTTTGACATCTTGAATTCAAATTATGTTTTTCGCAATCACGTGTTTTTTTTTGCGTGTGTGCAGGCATGTGTCTCTGTGTGCGTTGTGTGAGTGTATGTGTGTGTGCAGTATATGGATGCAACCTGGAGACGGTTTTCGCTATAGAAGCGGCATCGTGAGGAGCCGGTCGACGGTGATACTGCAGAGGGTGCTGGCGGGAAAATAAAATGGTAGCACATCAAAACAGTCAAATGAAAGCAATAAGCAATCGTGATTGCTCAAAAAAAAAAAAAAAAAAAACAATATAACCTAACTCAACCTAGTCCATCCTACGTTCTAGATTCTATCGAATTCCATTGATGCAGAGCCGTGCGCAGGGCCGACGAGAGGCCATGTCAGCCTAGTCTAATCGCAAATTGGAAACCCGGATCAATGGGGGGGGGGATTCAAATTCGAAATTTATGGGAGGAAAGAAGGGTTCTGTAACCAAACTGACAAGGGGGCCGCCTTGACTCTCAGCGGACCTGGACCTGATTGTTTACAGCTTGGAGAAATGACAAATTCTTGACTAGTATGATTCTACGGTAATGAGTACGGTTTCAAATAAGCTGTCGGTAGTCGTATTTTTCAACTAAAAATTTACTGATCCTGGCTTCAACATTCGCCGTTTGTGCAAGAATAACCTAAAGAACTATTCGCATACTGCCTTCGTTTTCTATTTGAAAGCTATTACACTGGTCTGCACTCAAAACCTACCTGAATAAAAAAAAAAGTTAATTCCTATTCATTTCAATGTGACACAAACGAACTGGATGCTCCCGATATCAGAAACAGCGAGACAGAGTTTTGAGAAAGTCTACAGACTATTTCTTAGTAGAGGGGAAAAATTTTAAAGAAAAATTTAAAATTTCATTTCATGAAGATTTATAATATAATAATAAATTAATTTAAAGAAAAACGTTCAAAGTGATTACACAGATAAGAGACTACAGGGAGAAGTTCCATACATACATGTGCACTGTCGAGGGAAGGTAAAGTGCAGTATCTGCAGGAGAAGTTTTTGAGAAATTTGAAGAAATGCGTTTTGGAACTCATGCTGACAAAAGTAAAATGTTGGAATTTGACATTTATTTGGTACTTGATTTTCATCGGGAACTACAGGTGGTTATCAAAATAATGGAAAAACCCGAGAATAAAAGTGACATTTTTGAATGCGCTTTGTAAGTAATACAAAATAAAATTAAATATCTGGGTTTTTTTTTTAAATAAAAAGCAATGTACATATTCTGGTACTATTTGGTGGTTTAATGGAAGTTCTGGAAGTCTTGGATTTTTTTCAAGCACGTGAACTGTCGTACCTCTCAAATTTTTAAAGGGGCCAAATTGTTGGAGCTCGTCTAGCTGAAGCAAGTGTAACTGAAACATTTCAACTTTTTAGCGCATCTAAAAGCACAGTATCTAAAGTCAAGACAGCATACACACAGCGCGGTAAGACAAACTCGGCAAAGCGAAATAGTGGGCGGAAAAAGAAGCTCAGTGAAATAAACCGACGTGTATTGAAGTGGATTGTAGTGTCTAAAAAGCAAACAACAGCAGCAAAAGTGACCACAGAACTCAATCTCCATATAAAGTCACCAATGTGAGCGATTAAAGTTAGAAGGGCACCTTTATAAACAGAACATTTACGGCAGAGTAGCGATTCCCAAAATTTTTTTTCCAAGTGTTTCCATTATTTTGATGACTACCTGTATATACGCAAGTTTGGCCAATTCAGCTAAAGTACAGTAGATGACAAAAATGCAAAAATAAATAAATGAGTTAATTAATTAAAAATTAAAATTAAAAACTTGCACGTACTGTGCTTTACCTTCCCACGGCAGCATATCTTACTGGAACAAACTAATAAAGATAATTCTCATGCAATTTCTTGTTCTTCGACCACGACCTGAAACTTGTTGGAATGGACTGTTTTTGTTCATGATAACGTTTTTATTCAGCTCAATTTTTTGGTGGGCTAGATCAAAGCAATTAACTGGGGAAGATGAAATTTTTTATGTCTCTGAAAAAGCAACTCGTCTCGATTTACGAAACTTTGCAAAAATACCTTCCTGACACACCTCCAAATTTCTCACCCAACCCGATCGACCCTGAACTTGTCATTGAGTACAAATTCTTCTGCTTTGTTGACCACTATGAAGATTCTGAAAGAACTCACCGAAAGGTTTTCCTGGCCGTCAAAATTATAAACCTTTTTTCTTTTTTGTCGCTATCTTCATCTTCGTAGGGCTATCATACGAAATGTGCCACTTCAAAAAAGGGGGAGAAGAATATATAAACCTCTATTTCGCTCTTATGCAGGTGTTTAAGCGTGAAAAACTTCCCTTTTTTTGCTCTTATCAACAAAGCAACGAAAAAATAATATATAAATACAACACGGAAAAAAAATCCCTTTCTGCGCCGACGAACTTCTAAGCAGTTTGACATCTATTTTATTCTCTTTTTAGTATATTTTTTTATCATTCTCTGCAGGACAACTTTCACTAGAGCAAAATGCCAGGCTATGTGGAAAAAATAGAGAGATTTTTGACAACGAAAAGGGCGGAAATCAGCAGTTTCCTCATTACAACGCACCCTTTTTACCCCTGCCGCTTTGTGGTGGCGTTCATTTCAAGAGCTTTTGTCAAAGCTAAGTGGTTTGCCGAACGCGCCCCGGCGCACAGGGAAGCGGAAAATAGAAGCTAGACGAAAATAAAATGGAAAAAAAGGCACTACAACTACTGCTGGCGGAACGATTTTATACGGAAGGAAAGGGGAACGAATGGGAGAGGCTTGGGTGCTCGGTTTTTTAGGTAAGGGAGGGGAAGCCTACGATTTTTGTGGGTTACGCTGTTGAAAAGCAGTTGACATGAGATATGACGAGTTGTGACATTTAATGTGTTTTTAAGCGACTTTAAGCTTCTAAAAGGCGATTTAAATATTACTGGGTTTCTTTAAGAACTTACTAGGAAGCATTTTGCAATTCAGTTTTTTACACGAGCGAAAAAAAAAATGAGGAGAGTAAAATAGGAATAAGATTGTAATATCTGCCATATGTTACTTATGTGGGAGACCTCTAGGATATGAATTCATCATTCATGCACTTGACGTTGTTGTTGTTGTTGTCGTGTGCCAGCTATGCTGGCAATTTGGGGTGCGTTGCTTCACTTTTCCAACTGCACCGTAATTTTGTGTGAAGTCCGACTTCCACAGTACACACCTACCATAAGGACCCGTTTATAGGGTAGGGAACCATTCACAGCACAACAACACGTTCACACAAAGGAAGGACAGGAGAGAGAAAGTAGGGGAGCGAGGGGCTTATTGTAACAATTTTTAAAAATGGTGTCATATCTTGAGATGTATTGGTTAAATTATCACTAACTAAATTTTGATCGGTACTCTGACTATTCTTCTATGAAGTCTAATAGAAAAAACATCCCATCTAAAAGAGTCTCTTTCTGGAAAAAAAAAAAAATTCTAAGAAAAGGGAAGTGTTACAACTTACCCCGTACTTGGGGTTTGTCGTAACATCTATTGGGGCGTGTAGTAACAACAATAAAAAACATGAATTTTACACCATTAATCAATTATTCTCTTCACATTTTGCTTTGTTTTCAACAAAATATTATGTATTTAACGAAAATAATAAGATACTTCCATTAAATGCATCTACTATTAATTAGTTAACTAAAATACACTTTTTTTAAGGTAATCAACATTTTAAATATTTTAGTTGTACACTATTGATCCTTTTTTGTATTAAAATTCTACCATAGGTACTTAGATACAAACTAGGCACTTCGAAATCACAGTAAGTTAAATTATAAACCTCCAAATTAAGTATTTTAATTATCTCTTAGTTCTTACATCTTATAATAATCAGTCTGTTCATAAGTCTCTTTATCAATGAATTTAGTCTTCATCTGAGTTACAGTTAATACAAACAAAAGAAATAGTATCTCCTCCGACACATCCTACATGTACCCACATCTTACATACAACACATTCAATCCAATCACCTCTTGAATGACGATACCCTTCGCTGCAAACTAGACAGTACCACTCATTAGATTCAGATTCCGAATTTAAAACCCTTTTCTTTACTCTTTCTATTCCATCTTGATTGTTTTCAGATTTTTTACGTTTGCTTTTCCCTTTACTTTTTCTTTATCTTTATATCTTTTTTCTGCTTTATTTTCATCTTTTCTTCATATTCCACTCTCAAAGCTTCTTTTTCAGATGTATCTGTCAAAACAGTGAACTTCCTATTACGCCTGTTATTTATATTTGTTTTCCGTGGTGGTGCCTTTGGTAATGGTCTAATTTTCGATGGGGAAAATTTGTTTAGACCAGAGCAACTCGGAGTTGGTTCGTTTCCAGTTTCGAGATTCAACGATAAATTTTCAATCACATTTAGAGAATTTTCTGATTGTTCAGCGGGATCTGGACGATCAGGGACAAAAGAGGGCACAAAGTCACTGTCTTGGAAAATATCTACATTTAAAGGCCAAACACCGGAAGCTTTAAATCCCTTATTACATTACAAATAACATACAGCAATATGGAGAGAGTTGTAACATGTTACAACATACCCCGAGATTTTGTTACAATTAACCCCAAATCATAGTTTTTCATATTTAGCGTGTTAACTATTCAAACAACTTTGTAATCTTGAAAACTATGATAATATATCATACATAGTTAAATGTTAATACGGAATAAAATATTGAAAGCTCTATTTAGTCAAAAATAATAAAGCTAACCAAAAATTTACGAAGGTCAAAAAATACGTTACCTGCCAATAACGGAGGACTCGCACACACCCACTCACTGCGTCGCCTGGCGGGACACTGGCGGTGGTGACGTGACGCGGTACATTATAACAGTAAGATTCAGTCAAAAAAAATAGGTTAATAAAATTCAAATTCTTAGTAAAAAAGCACTGTTACTACTTACACCTGTTACATCAAGCCCCTAGCTCCCCTACGTCCATGCCCGAACCGGTATTCGAGCCCGGAACCTCCCCAACGCAGTCAGATTCCTCTGACCACTAGACAGAGTGAGCGGCATGCTCTTGACGTAAAAAGAACATTTATTTGTTACAAATAAAGCTCTATCATGTTACAAGATCCCTAAATCAGTCTTATTATGGAAAGAGCTAGCTATCAGCTCCGCCACAGGTGAATTGAACTGTTGCGTCTGCAACGAAAGGGTACTAAGCGCTCAAAGAACTCAGCTTATGTTCGTTTTAAGAATAAAAAGTGAGACTGTAACCAGGGGCGCCCCGATAGGAAGTCATGAGAGGTCACTGTGGCCTTCCAAAACTTTCCTTGTTCGACACATTTTGTCAGAGGATTCGTCAAAATTATTATCAGTCGGCAAAATTTGGAGTTTCATTCGGAAAATTTTTAAGTTCCATTTGCCAAAATAATTATTATTTGGCGAAATTTGCAGTCCTATTCCACCGAAATTTGGAGCTCCATCCAGTGAAATTTGGAGCTCTATTTGGCAAAATTTAGAAATTCATTCGACAAAATTATCATTATTCGGCGAAATTTGGAGCTCCATTCCGCAAATTGAAAATTTCCGCCCTCCAAAAAATGTAAGTTCGGGGCGCCACTGAATGTAACGCTCTTTGAGGTATGCAACTTACGAACAATAAAATTTCTAAATGTTTGACTTGACTTGACTTGATTCTCTTAACGCCTAGTGGCGTATGAGGCCGCTAGCGTAGCATTCCATCCCGACCGGTTTAATACCGCCTCCCTGGCACTCCTCCTGCTTGGCCAACCAAAGGCATTTTTTTCTTGTATGGCCATCTGACGCCAGGTTAGTTTTGGTCGACCGCGCTTTCTCTTGCTATCAGGAGTCCACGTGAGAGCAGTTCTTGTAGGGTCTATTGCCTGCATTCTGAGAAGATGTCCTATCCATGACCATCTGCGCTTTCCTATTAGTGTGGTTTTCGGCTTGTAATTTGTACGTGTGTACAGGTCTGAATTTGATATTTTATTTGGCCAGTAAATGTTTAATATGTTTCTCATTTTTTTTTTCTCAGGCTTTTAGTTCTAAAGGCGTCAAGCTCTTTTTTTTTGCTGTCTAGTTAGCTCCCATGTATTGTTGCCATAGAGTAGGACTGCTCTAACTGTTGAATTGAAAATATGTATTTTGAATTTTGTGTGTATGTTGTTAGATCTCCATATTTTCTACAAATAATTGAAGGTACATGAGCTTTTTTCATTCTTATTAATATATCATTATTTGTGCCTCCCTCAGATGAAATATATGCCCCAAGATAAATAAAATTGTCAACTTCATCTATTTGCTTTCTATTAATGCAAATCATGATTATGTTTTCCTCATTCTAAATGCTAGGCTCGTTATTCAGCGACATCAGTGATTGGAATTGCTAAATCGATTAAGTGAAACTGCGGTAAGTGAATAATATCCGGATGGGGACCTTAAAAGTGTAATATAGTGTAAGACAGTAATAAAAAACGATCAGTATTAATAAAATAAAATTAAAAATATCAAGGATGGAATAAAAAGAGAAACTATTCATTAAAAGAAAAATAAATAAGAATTCAGTGTTAATGAAATGTTATCTTAATTATAAAACATTAATGTTGAAAAGTATCAGTAAAACCAGAAATAATGTAATATGAATCAGAAAATGCAAGCAACACGTGACTTGGAGGTGATTTTGAGGACACGCTAATTACTTAAAAATTGAAAACTAATTAAAATGTGAACATGATAAAAATCTCTTGGGGGTGTAATTGAGTAAATCCCATGGCCCCTAAAGGTCAGCTAGTGACTGGTAACCCTCCTTTCCCTCCAAAGGTTGTTCTTGAAATATTCCACTGACTTTTATTTTTCAAATGAAAATTACTTTTCACTTTTCACTCCAGGGTCCCCAATACTTACCACTATTCGTGGTTTAGCCAGTTGGATGGAACCCTGAAAAAAGCTCTGATTTTTGATTCAGACAGATGCCGAGCAGTCTCTGGTCCAGCACCCCCAGAAATACAATTTACTACCAACAGCCAATTTTGACATCCAGACACTGAATTTTCGTCCCTGCTATGAACTCATCCGTATGGAATAGTCAATTTCAGATTGATGAGTCCATAACAAGGACGAAATTCCAGTCCCTGGTTATCATAACCAGAGTGTCGGTATATTGCTTGTAGTTCTGCCTTAGCTCTGACTTAAGGGAGTAACGTACTTCTTAATGCAAATAATGTTCTTAATTTCGTTTTTGAGCAAGAACAAAACTGGAGTCACAAAAGTATTTCAGGTGAGGACTTTTTTTTTCTTTACGGCAGAATTCTCAACCAGGGCTCAATTTCTAACGAGAGATAAGCGGGAGGTTTAATCTTCAGAAGTTATTTTGAAGCGTAAAAAGTTTTAAGCCGTCCTATGCTTAAAAATTGCATGAAATTGTAAAGAAAAGAGGGAAAGTGCAAGAGCTATAGGCTCCCGTGCAAACTAGATGCTGTTCTCAATGATTCCCCATCTCTTCATATTCTCACATAATATTCGACCTTTCAATATTATTCCTGAATTTTGAGTCTACCGAAAAGATAGATCAGATTTGGAAGGAGTTAGCAAAAGAAAAAAAAGGTTCAAAACCGTCATCTGAAAAAAAAAAAAAATTGAATTTTGACATCTTGAATTCAAATTATGTTTTTCGCAATCACGAGTGTGTGTGTGTATGTAGGTGTGTATGCTTGTGTGTGTGGGGGGTATGTGTGTTTGTGTGAAGGGGGTATGTGTATGTGTGTGTAGGCATGTGTGTTTGTGTCTGTGTGCTGGCATGAGTGTGTGTATGAGTGTTTGTGTGCTTGGGGGTGGGGGTATGTGTATGTGTGTGTGTAGGCATATGTGTTTGTGTCTTTGTGCATGCATGAATATGTGGGTAGTTGTGTGTATATGTGTGTGCGTGTGTATGTGTTTGTGTGTGTGTATGTGTAGGTGTCTGTATGTATGCTTGTGTGTATGTGTTTGTGTGTGTTTGTGTATGTGTGTGTATGTGTGTAGGTGCATGTGTGTGTATGTGTGTAGGTGCATATGTGTGTATGTTGTGGTGGTGTGTGTGTGTGTATATATGTGTTTGTGTGTGTGTGTATGTATGCACGTGTGTGTAGGATATGGATGCAACCTGTAGACGGTTTTCCCTATAGGAGCAGCATCGTGAGGAACCGGTCGACGGTGATGCTGCAGAGGGTACTGGCGGGAAAATAAAATGATAGCACATCAAAACAGTCAAATGAAAGCAATAAGCAATCGTGATTGCTCAAAAAAAAAGTAGTTTTATTGTTCAAGAATTAAAAATAATAATTATAAGTCGAAGTAAACTCTTCTAAAAGATGGTATTTGCTTTATCTGTACGAATACTTTAGGGATTTCTTTAAAGGCTTTCAGCGGAAAATAGCTAAGAAAAATATTCTCATAAAATTAAAAAGGGATATTTTAAAGAAAAATATTGTGGGAATTTAAAGCGTGGGATCATTCCGGAAATGTGGCTAGTGGGAACTTGCCAGACTTCCGGAAGTGTTTGAATATTCTTGGAGGTTGTTTTTCAAATGATGGAATACATTTAAGACGTTAAAAAAATTATTAAGGTTAATCAGAGGATGAGAAAAATCAGTGAAATAAATTTTTAAAGATTAATGAAAAAAAAAACCTTGCATTGATAAAGAAACATATAACCACACTTTAATACGTGTATGAGAACCTGCATTCATCCAAACGATTTCTTTCCGGATATGACAAAAAAATATTCGTCCATAATAATATTTTGATTACTGCCAAGGTCGTCAAGGCAAAGCTGCACTTTGATACGGACGACATTGCTAAGTTTTTTTTCAGTCCTCCATCAACTTGAATTATTAAAACTCAAAAACGCAGCAAGTGAATAATGTGTTCACAAGCAACCTGGATCAGGAACTACATTTGGAATATCGACCACAAATCACTTTCCACCCCACTTAGAAGGACATTCCCCGAAGGTCGCGCAAATGTTTTTCTTCTATTGAAAGATTGGAGAATTATGACTTGAAAATTGCGGAGATTTAAATTTATAGTTAAGGGCGCGTGAGGCTTTTATGGGGTGGGCATACGTCCAGGAAATATCAGCATGAAGGAAGTAGTTAGACCAGAAAATACCAGTTTTTACTTCCTTTTACAAAAAAGGAAGTATTGTATTCGCAAAAAAATTTTCACTCAAAAATCGACCTTAATTTCCATTTTACTCACCCCCGAATGCATATTGAGTTTTTTTTCGACTCGACCACACGTGGATAAGTGCCTAAGAACGTATCGACATGCGAAATATCCATAATGATGATTCCCGACTTAATTACAACGAATTTTTCGTGACGTCTGTATGTACGTATGTATGTATGTGCGGATGTGAGTATGGGCGTATGTATGTCGCATTACTCAAGACACGGTAAGTCCTAGAAAGTTGAAATTTGGTACGTAGACTCCTAGTGGGGTCTACTTGTGCACCTCCCCTTTTGATTACATTCGAGTGTTTTTAAGGGGGTCTTTTGCCCCTTTTTGGGAGGAAATCATTGTTAATTTCGATGTAAACTCAAGTGGTGTTATAATTTGGCTGACACTTGGCGATATATCGCCAGTCTTTTGGTCGTCAAGTTTTGTCACCAACTTGGCGACAAATTTGGCTTTTTTTTTTAAAAAAAATCTGGTTTATTTTGCTACTGTTGGGGATATTTAGAGAGTAAACTATTGAATCACATTGAAATTGTCAGTAATGGGGAAATGACATTAATTTGGAGTAAAAGGAAGTTATGTGATGCACACATCAGCTCGGTTTTTTATTTTTTATTTTTTTTTATTTTTTACATTTTTATGAAATCAGAAGTCGATATTTTGATACATTTTCAACCTTTAATTATTGAACGTGATGTACCGCAACTGATCAGGTCTTTTCGAAACTAAATTTTAACTTCAGGCAAAAGATAAATTGAGGCAGTGAGAAGCAAAAGGGTGCAAGTAGAAAAATTAAAAATTTGGAGATAACTATACAAGTATTAGGTAAACCTCTTCTTTGTCTTGGAGCGAGAGATAGCACTAGTAGCTCTAGTAGGTGCTGTTATACAACACGATTTTGAAAAACTTTTCAATGAAAGCCTATCTAGGTAGGACCTTATCTTTAAACGCGTTTTACTCAAAACTTGAAAATGTCCACTTCGATCCTTTTGCCACTGTCTCAATGGGGTCGTTTCCAAAATTTTAAAAGCATTTTTTCTGAAAGAGCATGCTTAAAAATAATAGGATCTGACCATTTTTAAAATAATTTATCTAAGTTTAATATTAAAAAAAAAAAACCTTAAATCGGTGCGCTTTCATTGTTTACACGTCTGTCGTGTGACATCACAAATGATGAAATGCCATTCAATGTTGCTATTCACAGAACAAAATATATAATTCGCATCTTTACTCACGTGCATTGGCAACGATATGGTTGATAGCAGGCGTAGAGCGCAATTTTAATTTGCTGCTTGATTATCATAACGTGGAAACGTAGTAGAAAGATGCGGCAAAGTGCATCATTTGTGACGTCATCAAGACCACGCCTTGTTTGAAAAATTGGACATTTTAGAAAATTAATTTAAAAAAAAAATCTGTTGGGAAAATGAAAGTATTTTCTGGGTCCATGTTTTTTTTTTTTTTTTTTTTGCTCATTCTATCCATTTTAATGACTATAAGTAGTACTTTTGACTGAAGGAAACCACTCCATTATAAGTAATTTACATTGATGGTTGTATCATAACAGTTAGAAGAAAATTCCTCTGTGACAATACAACCGTCAATGTAAATCACATATAGTTATATTTCTTTCTTTTTTCTTTTTTTCCCTCCTTTTTTTACGATGTAATAAAAAAGATCTTGAACCTATGAAGTATTATAGCGCAAACCGCATTGATATGACAATGTGTTGCTTTTGTATGAATTTTAAAATGCGCCGAGGACTTTTCGGACATGCTGTATCACAAACTTAAAACAACATTGTATGATTTTATTTTAAGAAGGAAAACTTTTCTTTCAGCATTCTAAAGTCGAATTTTAAATGGTGGGTCAAAAAATAAACAAAGTAAGGAATGAAAAATAAAACTAAGAGTAAATACTCAAGAAATAACTAAATAGGAACAAGTTAACTAACACCAAAAAGTTTTAATGCGATTCTGTTAAAAAATAAAAACTAAGAAACAAATTTTGGAAATTAAATAGAAAATTATTAAGTCGAAGTTTAAAAAAAGTATTAATTAGGTAAAAATAAATATCGCAATAAACCGTACAAAAGTAATATGTTTATTTTTCTAGAACCTTAATCTTATTTTTCCTGCGCATCTTTTTACTGAACGGGTCTGAGCGGTTTATTGGAGAAAATCTTATGCGGTAAATTAGAAAAATGGAGATTAATGAGTAAAAAAAAGTGACGTTTGATTAGATTTGCCCCAATGAAGAACTAAAAGTAAAAACATAAAAACATATTAAGTTCAAAATTAAAATTTAAGAAAAAATTGAGCGTTATTAACTGAAATTAAAAGTTAAAAGGTGAATATCAGATCAAGATAAACAATACGTAAAACTTGTAACCCTCATAGTGTTGATTTCTAGAGACAAAATGTAATGTTTTCATTTTTCGAAAAGATCTTATTTCTGCTGCGCATCTACCGCGTTTCCTCTAATACAAGACCCGGTTTTATATTCATTTTTGTTGTAAAAAATACGCTAGGATTTACTATTGAGGGATGTCGTTTTTTTAATGCACAATAATTCATACTTTTTCATGCTCAAAAAACAAATTTATTTAGGTTTAAAAAAAAAATTCTTTACTTCTTTATTATTATTATTTTTAATTCAGCGAAAAGTAATTTTATTTTGTTTAAACTAATGATAATTTAGAGATTCCTCAAATTATTAATCAGGGGAAAGGGACAACAAATTTTTTCATTTCTTTGCATTTCAAAAACTATTACAGTCTTTTTGGGGAAAAATGTTTTTAGGACTTAAGATATTACTTTCTTATAAGACTACACAACAAAGAGTATTTTTTATTACATAATTATTCTTATGATACATTGTTTTTAAGCTTCATACAGAGTGTGATAATGTATTTTCAAATTATTTTAAACTTCAGTTTTTAATTAGGGTTGGTTAGGAGAAGTAGTTCACTGGTGGAAATGAGTCACCTCCCCCCCCCCCCCTAAAACTGAAAAAGGCATATGGTTTTTATATTTTTAAACTCTAATCATGTTAAGTTTGATCACAGTTATTGGTTTTGCATGTATTTGGGTTTCGAAGAATTTTTTTGCATGTCATATAACTTAGTTAAAAAAGAAAAATAAATAAATAAATAAATAAAAATCTGATTTTTTTTTTTTTTTTTTTTTGCGCGTTCAAGCAACATTTTTCAAAAAAGTGTTCCCTGGTTAATTTTTATTACTTTTTTCTGATCATTAAATTTTCATGTATAGTTTAACTTAAAGTTCATTTTGCAACAATAAGCTTTGCATAAAATATTATTAATAACTGTTTAAGAGGAGGTGTCCCAGTTACCCCGTAAATTTTCGATTTTAAAGGGTAAATGGGTCCCTACGCTATGGGTTAAGCGAGTCCCTCCATAATAGTGAGGATTTCAAAATCGAAAGCAACTCTGATTAAATATTTGCATCAGTGGAATACAAGACAACTATGATGACCTAGTAGGAATTAATACTTCAGCT
Organism: Uloborus diversus; assembly: GCF_026930045.1. NCBI lineage: Eukaryota > Metazoa > Arthropoda > Arachnida > Araneae > Uloboridae > Uloborus > Uloborus diversus. The sequence goes on from NC_072739.1 coordinate 140,904,455, forward strand.
ACAAAAGCTGCTAAAGCAGGTAATTATGTACTTTTGAAACGTATATGAAAGAAAACCTCAAAGAACTATGTAGGTCTAATGTTGGAGGTTGATGATACAAATTTAAAAAATGCTGTTGAATTTACAAGAACGAATCGAAATTGTGACACTTTTTATTGACCCGGTGCTGATGATATTGGAATTATTACTGAGGATAAAGTGATAATGGTTTTTCTTTAGCCAACTTTTCATAGACGCAGCCGTTGTTTCCAATTTCTTTTTCAACTTATAGTTTTGATTAATTTACTAAAATTAACCTTAATCAACTGTATTAAGTTTATTCAACACCTCTTTATATGTAAAAAAAATTATGCCAGTAGGCTTTCAATAAACTTCACAGATGTAATTGTCTTGTATTTTTTTTTACAAATTTTCCGTCATACTCCGTCGTAAAAGACAGTAAATATCTCATAAAAGAATGCATTTAAAAATTAAAAAAAAAATCATACTAAAAATTTACATACCTTACGATGTAAAACCCCCTTACCCACCGTTTAGTTATGCTTGATTTAAATTTAAGTAAATGAAGGGTGGCTCACTTACCCCTTGTTATGAGGTAAGTGGAACACCCATTTGATTTTTTTCAAAAACATAATCGTTAAGAATATTTAAAGCATTGTTTTAGAAAATAAGGATAAACTTTTGTTTATTAATAATGTTCAAAATAAAATAAGACAGTAAGTTTAAATTTATTTGTTTTAAAATTTAGGTTTCAAAAACGAACTGTTCTGAAAAGGGGTCCCACTTACCCCAATCAACTCTAAATGAAATTATTTTGTATTTTATTTGCTGTAATTAATTTTTCCTAACATTTAAATTGTTGACCAACGATTTAATAACAGCAAAATAAAAAAAAATAATTAATAATAATAATAATAATAATAATAATAAAAGTAGTTAGAGTAGTAATAATAATAATAATAGTAGTAGTAGTAGTAGTAATAATAATAATAATTATAATTATAATAAATAATTATTTAGTGATAGCGAAATAATTAACAATAGATTTACAAACTAAATATAGTAAAAAAATTATAAATATTTTCAAAATTTTTTTAACCCTTATAATATTCTACACAAAAATTAATACTACAGAGAGGATATGGGAACTGTTTTACATGAGCCCCTAGATGTTGTGCTCTTAAGTGCCCCATTATCTATTTTGGAATTAACTAAAATGAAGAATTCCCAATTTAATAAAAAAAATTAAACGCTGTCATAAATTTACTTGAATGTTCATATAATGGTTTGTAATATTTAAGTTTAACTTATTAACATAGTTTAAAATATGTTTTACGAGAAAATGAGTGATGAAATTACATACAACACCAGCTAAAACAAAGAATTTGCCACCGCAGAATTATATACTGGCTCATTACTCTGAAAGTCTGGCACAAAAGGTAGAATTGGTATTGCCCTCACTTGTGAACTTTTCATTTTATGTTTTAAGTTAACACACCATGTTTAAGTTGAAATTTCGCGTTGTGGAAAAATATGTGTAAAACATTTTTTTAAAGCATAAAAAATTCATTTAGACACTTATAAACACCCCTCAAACTGCTTTAAAAAAATCCTTAACTACACACTACAATTTCTTAAATAAAGAACTGAACTTTTACGGTATTTAAAAAATAAAAAAAAAACTTTTATTCAACGTGAAATATTTTAAATGCTCAAAATGAATAGGAGATATAGACATAAAATAAAACAACACTGTACGCAAAGTATGTGTTAATAATAAAATGCTGAACTATAATAGGGGGGGGGGGGGTACTGTACAGTAGATACAGTAATAATATTTATGAGTTAAAAAATGAAGATAATGATGATTTATGCTCCATGATCACATCGTTATTCTCATCTAATACATTTTTAAATACGGTTGCTTCCCCTTTTCTTTTTTAACGTTTCAATTTGGGGCAACAGCCCCTCTTTCTTATCTCTTTAATCCACAATACAAGAGCAGTTTCTATTTTAATAATATTTACTTTGCTAGACTGCTTTGCAAGCTTCAATATTGAAACTATGTTCCGAACTTTTACGGATATCTTTTTGTTTTGACTTTTAATTGTACGTATGGAAGATTCACTCATATTAATGTCGTGCTACCGTCGATGTTTTGTAGTTGTTCAAGCATATCGAGAATCTAAGGTTTTTTTTTTTTTAAATCAGAAACTTTCTTTTTCTTCCCATCTTCACAAACTTTAGATAAAGGTGCCACTGAGGTGCCAGAAATTTCATACACTTTAATATTTATAATGAAAAAAAATGAATAAATGAAAAATGCTGAGTGGTTTTTTGATGCATTAACAACGCGATGCGTAAGTTTGGTGTGAGAACTTTCGCTGTCAGTGATGCTTAAAGAGATGTAATAACATTTACGAAACAAATATTTTGTAGCCAATAACGAAGCAGATACTTCCTTCCAAAAAAATTCGTGTTGTGGACGAAAATTTCGCTTTGGCTCTAAAATTCATTACTCGGAAAAAATTCACGTTGTAGCCATTTCGCTTAAGTTGAATCGCGTTGTAGCGGGAGTCGACAGTATTGCCAAAATGAAAATAATAATGTTTCAGTGCAAGCTTTATTATAAAATATACTAGCTTTTGCCCGCGGCTTCGCTCACGTTGATGTAGTTTTTTTCAATTGATTTAAGTTAATGGTTATTACAGGCAGAGGTCAAATAGTTACCAAAAAATTGTTTGTCTCTAGTTTCGCCAACATTTCAAATTGTCTTCCCCCTTAAATGTATCAAAAGGTATGATTAAAACTGAAAATTAGGGGGAATTGGAGCAAATGAAATGTCGGCAAAACTGAGAAGACACCCAAAAATCACAAAAAATAAATCACGAAAACGTTCAGGAGTTGTAAAGAAGTCAGTTTGGGTAATTCCCAAAAAAATCCAATTCGAGTGAGGTCAACTATTCTTAAATAAAGTGAAACAGTTCCCTTATAATCCCGATGTCCATCAAATGCATATCCAGCGCTACACCGGCAATCTAAATTATTGTATAATGTATAACTTCTTTCCGTAGAAATCGTCCCAAAATAGGGTCAACAATGATGCTACCCGAAATGTTTCCAATAAACAGTAAAAATTTGGCAATTGTTTGAAATTGTGCACAAAGACAAAGTAATGGAAGTCTTTGCGCTGTTTATGAATTTGCGAATTAGTTGGCGAATCATTTCACGTGTTAACAAATTTAAAAAAAGAAATATTAAAGAAATGGCGATATTTGGTTACATGGTGAAAACCGAGAAACACAGTACTACGTAGTCTTTAGCTTCAAAAACAGCAACAGTTGAAAAAAATGCCAAATGCTTTAGCTATTGAAATGATTCCACAAAAAAAGTTTGGCTAGATTCCAGTTGATTGATTAAATACCCAATCAATACAAATAAATAAATAAAAAAAAAGCATTAATTGCCTCAAAGTTGCATTAAAATGGAAAAAAAAAATCAGCCAAATCTTTGTATTATTTGCCAATCTTGTGCAAAAATCTTACTTCAAGATATGACTTGAGAAAAGCGTTGAACAGTCACGAAAAGCAAAGATAGTCAACAATACAATAGTCGCTATCGACAGGGAGTTGAGATGATACACTAAATATTGTATTGAGTTAAGGAAAGCCTTCGAACATGGAACTAAAAAGCTCATAACTCGTTTTTTATTCTACTTAGAAATTTCGAACAGGTGCCATCTTCAGCAGAAAAATCAGAGCTTTCGATGGACATATAATATTAATATGTGCAAGTATTTTTTCATCCCCATATTAGAGAATTTATACGAAAATTGTGTTTTATTGCCCCCTAAGGGGGTTTTGCCCCCCATAATGAGACGAAAACTACCCTATGTGTTATTCTGATGCATAAGCTATATTATTGTAAAGTTTCATCAAAATTCATTCAGTAGTTTTTGCGTGAAAGAGTAACAAACATCCATACATCCATACAGACAAACTTTCGCATATATAATAGTAGTAAGATTGTTCTTTCTTTATAGGTCATAAATTTTAGTACAAATTCCAATTTGTTCACAATGAAAAAAGTAAGTGACCTAAGCCATTTCACTTTGCTTCGCATTCCCCTACATAAATTAATAATTTGTTCTCGTAACATCCAAAAATGATTCCTAAAATAGCCCTGCAAAACTCGGAGGAAAGATGCCGTTTTCAATGTTTATCTGTAGCATTTGTTACAGCTGTTTAAGAGCAGGAAATTGTTACTGAAATTAGAAGAAGAAAACAAGAAGCTCTACGAAAACAAGATTCTTTCTTTGATGTAACCTATGCATCACAGCGCTAACTTGGCACCGTAAGTTATTCCTAATTACAGCAAACATTTCCGAAACGTGTGCATTAACTGAAAGTTTTGCTTTTCGTAGTTGTTGACTTACAATGTTTTTGTCACTCGTTTTAGAAATTAAAGTACACCGTAAGCAAGGCAAGTGAATTACTGTAATAACCAAGCTCAGGGTGCGAAAATGTTGACTGCGGATGGTACTTTCAATCGGTAAACCTCCAGTAGCGTGTAAGGAAGGTTTTTTACAAAGTGGCCAACACACGAAACAAGGTCGTTAGGAAAGAAGCTACGAGTAATAAGGGGTAGTTGCGACGCCAAACATGGGTCCGAAGAGACATCCTGAAAGTGTGAAGTATCACGCCCACCTTGTTACCTCGTCACGGATTTTGCTTCCCTTCAACCACCATAGTCAGGGATGTGTCTCTGATCTTTGCTACTGAAAAAAGCTCAGCTTGTTCAAGAACAACAACGATCTAAGTTTACGTTTTGCTTTTTGTAGCGTAGTAGCACCTAAGTGGAGTCAAAATTACATAAAGTCTTCCGTTAATGCAATTTTAACCAGGGCTGCGGAGTCGAAGAGTTGGATTCAGACTGGTTTTGGGGTAAAGGAGTCAGATTCGGAGTCGGGAGTCGAAGGTTTTATGTTCCAAGATTCGGAGTCAGAGTCATTTTCCCTCAAATTCCGTAACTCTGCCAGTGCTTTCGGCATCGGAGTCGGAGTCGGACTGATTTTGGGGTAAAGGAGTCAGAGTCGAAAATTTCCTGAGCCAGAATCGGTCATTTTTCCTCCGACTTCGCAGCCCTGACTTTAACACCTTCAGTCGGAATTATGAGAAACTAAACAACATTTTTATCTAAGAGTCAGTGTTGAGTCAGAGCAAAGAGCAACTTATAGATAAATTTGAAATTTTGTACGAGATAAATTAAAAGAGCTGTGATATATACAAAATACCGGACATGCATTTTTGAAATAAATACTTCAGATGAAAAAAAAGATCAAACAATATACAAACTTCATTGTAATTTTTTTTTTTTTTTTTTTTTTACGAATAGTAATAAAGCATTATGTAAGCATTTTGAAATCTCTACATCTCTACATAGTATAAAATGAAGTCTATAAAAAGCATCTGTTTGTTTGAACTCGCAAAACTCGAGAACTACCCGGGCGATTTTGCTGAAATTTTCAGTTTGTTCCTTTAAGTCCTGAGAAGGTTTTCAGACCAGTTCGAAAACAATTCGATGAATAGTTCTTTTTTTACTCCAATTTAGGCCCAATTTTCACATAAATTCCCGAATATGTGGGTGAAAAATTACTCCCAAATAGTAATATTATATATCGTTGGAAAGGGAAGAATTTCCCGCGTTCTACGCAATTTGTTTCAATGCTCTAACTTGATTACGGCGGGAGTTATTTGCGTTTTTAGCTCGAATTTTTTTAGGCTTAGCTGAAATTTAGGCACTACTTCGTTCATTAAATAAATCAATAAAAAGTGAAGGAATTGTCCCACAGTTTTCTTTTTGACGCCATTGGAAAAAGCGACCTTTTTTACTCCAGATCTAACTCGACCTATGGTCGAAAAAATAAGCTTTTATCTTGAAAGGAAAAAAAAGTTACAAGCCTTTTAAAATCGAGTTTAAGAAATCTCGATTCCATTCAAATTGTGAACCATTTTCTTTCGCATTTTAATTCCATAAACTTATTTTATTTTGTGTTTCCATGGTTGCGCATTTTAAATCCATCTTTCTGGATTTAATTTCTTAAAAGTATTTTAATATCTGTCGTCATTGTTTGGAAGGGAAATCGTGACGTTTTTTTTAATTTATTTTTTACGCCTGATTGTTGAATATACACTGTTAAAACCAGGAGTGCCACAGGGGTAAAGAATTTCACCCTAGGGTGAAAAAAACAGTGCCGAGGGGTGAAACGGAGGCTAGGAAGTGTCGTCAAGGTGCTTTTGGTTCCTAGGGTGAACGACGTTAACAAAAGTGATTCAATAGGAGAGCAACTCATTGCGCATGCGCTCTGACTAATCGTCCAACGACAACTTCAGTTTGAATGGCGAACGAAGGAAGTTGCAACGAATTTTGCTCTCACATTGAATGAAGTACAAAACTGAAAATTTCGTGGATTAATCTTCGAAATATCGCGTAAGTAAAGGCATTTGATCATATTGTAGCACTTAGAGCTTTCGAACATATTTAAAGTGTTTAAAGTATGTTGACAACTGCTTATTGTTCCGTTTGCCTTATTAAATATTTAATATCTTGCTATTTATGTCCTGCAAAACTGTAACCTAAAACTATCTATCAGTACTATCTTGAACAACAACAACATTAAAAACGAAAACGTTTAAATCAGCTGATAATTGAATTGCTAATTCCGGAATAAAAATGCATCGACGTGAGCAGCCAATATACCAATATCTATTTCTTCTCAAATGAAAAGGCGTTATTGCATGAAGCGAATGTAGTTATCTACTCGTTTTTATTTTTAAATCTGACGGAAAACTTGACATTTTAAAGAAGGGCTTTTAAATCAGTATTTATCTTGTACGCATAAGGATACTCAAATATCGAATCTTATACTAAGTATTGATATGTTACGCTCGATTAAAATTTTAAACGTTTATGAACGCTTTTATTTTCCCATAATTCTAATCTAATATTACCTAATATTTCTGGTTGTTCCGACAAATGATTGGTAACTACCTTTCCTATTCATTTTCAGTACGGATCATGCAGTAAAAGTTGTCAACAACATATTCATTACTGAGCAATCCAAGAGTGAATATAAGAAAGTGCACGAACAGACAAATTAAAGTCATGAACACTTCTAAACTATGTTCGAAAGTTGAAATGTGATCAAATGTCTTCGTATATATAAATCGAAATAAATAAAACACAATTGTATTAAAAAACGCAAACAACACGGGGGGGGGGATCTCTCTAGGAAGCAATACAGGTGCCATTTTTCTCACCTGGAGTACCATCTTTCACCTACGGTGCACGTTGGGTGAAGGGAGCCAGTTTTTCACCCTTGCTAAGGGTGCAATTTCGGCTCTCTATCGGGTGTCACTGGTGAACAAACGTTTCACCACTGAAAGGTGCCAAACGCAACCTGTAGTTTTAACAGTGTACATCACTTGACACAGTTTTTTTTTTCAAGTTGGACCGGGCAAAGCCGGGCAACGCAGCTAGTGATCAATAAAATATTGCATATTTTCAAAAAAATCAGAAAAGAGAACCTCGCCTTTGCGCTGAGAATCCATAGTTGAAAAAACGAGCCAGTCCCAATCTTTCTATCCCTATTTGTTAGTGTTGTAAATCTCAAAGCGAAAAGTTTTCGAGCAGATAATAATATACCGGACATCAGTTTTGAAGGAGTTAAAGTTCGCATTTCGTTGAATTAGAGCTTTTGTTAATTATAGGCTTTCTAATGGTGTTTTGGATAAACAAGATGGAAAGATTATCGAATTAACTAATAGTAATTCGTACTTTTCTGTTAATAAGCAATTTATTTACAAGTGGTTTCTCAATGGATAGTAATAACAACTCGTAGTTGAAAAAAAGTTTGGGCCTAGAGAAGGTAACAAAGATTAAAGCCATTAAAGTAACAAAAAATTCAATTCTCCTAAGATATTAAAAGCTTTAAGAAACTGCTTTCTTTGGAGGTATGATATCCTGCAGTTACTAGGTTGCTACTGACAGGATTCAAACTAAAACTGGAACTAAAATTTAGAATAATTAAAATTGGACTTTGAATTTTTGGGTTCAGCTAAAACTGAAATTAAATTTCTCAATGGATAACAACAACTCTTAGCAAAAAAGGAAAACAAACGGCAGTTAAGGACTAGGGAGAGTAGCGATCATCAAAGCCTTTAGAATTACAATAAAAGATTCAATTCCTCAAAGATAATACTGGTATAAAAACTCTGAGAAGCACTGTTTCAGAGGATGACGACCTGCAATAGGTAAGTTTATTAGGTTATTACTCGGCGTGGCCAGAATGTTTATGAATGCCCCATTTCTTTCAAAATTTCATTTTTCTGTTTTAATTAAAAAGCACTAAGTGGCAAACTAAAACAGGAAATAGATTTTGCACACACAGATACGACTCAATTAATATGATCTAATTTATAACTGGTTTGTATTGTTACACTGGTTCTTTGTCAATAGTTCCTGTACATAAAAGAACAACAGAGCCAAATTCGTAAAAGATTCAGCGTAAACTGTGGGTTTGTAAAGGTCAAAACTGACGAAAGTCTTTAGTCACCAGAACCCCAGGTTTCGGTAGCATAAATTTCAAAAGAAGCTTTTTTTTTTTTTTTTTTGAAATAACGGGAACATTTCTCTAACTCGAAGTGCAAAACATTGTATTTTTGAAATAAAACTTTTCATGAGAGGACTTAGAAGTTCTGATACAGAACCTTTTTATGTGACGGAAGTGACGTAATTATTCTTTAATTGCTGTCAAAAACAATGAAAAATAATCTTTATTTTTATCCCTACTAATAATAAAGCTGAAAGTCTCTCTCTTTGGATCTCTGTCAGTCTGTCAGGATCTCTGTGATGCGCATAGCGCCTACATCGTTCGGCCGATTTTCATGAAATTTGGCACAGAATTAGTTTGTAGCATGGGGGTGTGCACCTCGAAGCGATTTTTCGAAAATTAGATTTTGATCTTTTTATATTCCAATTTTAAGAACATTTTCCCGAGCAAAATTATCATATGATGGACGAATAAATTACAAAGTCATCATAATAACGTGGAACCGTAACATGAGTAAGCCAATTGGCGAGAAATTCATCATACATTATTTGTAAATATACAGGCGAACCAAAAGACCTTTTAATTTTCTACTACGGGCGAAGCCATGCGGGTGCCACTAGTGCTTTAATAAATTTCAAAAAGGCTGCATCTTGGTTCTGGGGTGAAATAGTTCCCCAATTATTCATACCTGTTGAACACTTTAAAGCCATGCTTTCATCTTTTGAGGTAAAGATTGGGTGGCGATTAACCGAAGTTCGTTAAATCGCGATGTTTTTATTTACTTACCCTGCGGTTAAAATTGCACTTTATTAATTTGCATAAGAAACATACACAAACACACGCACATCGTCTTTTATACATGTAGATTCTACAGCTAGTGACTTTTTTAACACCCTTTTATTAGCTTCACCTGTATGTATGTATGTATGTGTGTATGTATGTATGTATGTATGTATGTATGTATGTATGTATGTATGTATGTATGTATGTATGTATGTATCTTGTAACGGAATCTTGCAGCTCAAATTTCGCCCACTTCCTGCGATCGGATTCTTTTGAAATTTGGCACGCGACCTCAGACCCGATGACAATGCAATATTCTATAATCAAATTAATTAATTAACTCTTTTAATTGTTAGTTTCCTCCAATTTTAATCAATATTTTGGCATAAATCCAACAATGTGAAAAAGGAAAAATTTAAAAATATACATTGAAAAATGCTCGCAAAAATTATTTAAAATATCCACAAAAACCTTTAATTTTTCTGCATCAGACAAAATTTGCTCCGATGTTCCAAGGTAATTAGAACATGAAATATAATTTTTTCAACTAATTTCATGCCAAAACTTAGGTGAGCCGTCCATTGGAAATTCATTGCGGATCAGATAGTAATATAAATATGAATTCCGCAAACATACATCGATGACTCACAGTAGCTTCCAATCGGGGTGCCCTTGTCTTATTTTTAAGATATTACCTCGCACTCATTTTATAAATAATTTCGTCGTCTGATAATTCTCCAACATAAGACTAAAAAACAGAAAAATAAAATAATAGTTTAAAAAACTAAAAAAAAAACACGTTTTCGTAGCAAAATGAACTAAAAAAGTGAAAAATAATCTTTGGATGATAGTAGTAGACCAATCACTTAATTTTAATGTAATACAAAAAAGTGTGGGAGGCTTCTTATCAGTTGTCTTGGATTTCTTTCATTTGTTGTCCAAGCAAAAATGTAAATAGACAGCAAGCACCCCACGCTTTTTTGTATTACATTAAAACTAAGTGATTGGTCAACTACTATCATCCAAAGATTATTTTTCACTTTTTAGTTCATTTTGCTACGAAAGCGTGTTTTTTTTAAAGTTTTTTTACACTATTATTTTTTTCCACGCTTTGTGAAATTCCAGTGGATGTCAATCGGCAGTGGCTGGGTGACGTTCTCCAATCCGAGCCATAACTCGTCCTTTATTGAGTCGTATATCATCGCGGCACTGGCCCGCGAAGAAAGGACTTTCTGAGAAGAAAGGAAGCCCTCTTGAGCGTTGTATTTAAAGAAGGCTTAAGCCCCACCATGTCGAAAGCCACACTAGGCTTCCATTAGCCCGCTATAAGAAACTACGCTAGCGTGGCAAGGGAGCAGCAGTTCATCATTTTGTGCTGGGGGCACACAAATCTCTTAAGAACTTACCTTTTATATTCCACGTTATTCTGCGCACAAAGATTGGGTCAAGGCTGCGCGCGTTAAATAATGCGAAAAAAAAAAAAAAAAAAAAAAAAAAACGAGCTATTTTTTTTTCATCGGAAATTTTTCACCAAAAACGAGTCGCTGACTGCCAAGTTTGGGCGACTGTTCTCTGTGAAGGTAGAACTGAAATCTTAAACAAAAGCATCTTTGGTATCAAGTAATGGGGTGAACATTACAACTGGATGACTACATTTCATTTGTTTTCATACTGCTTCAAGGAAACTCAACAAATTAATGATTCTTCACGGTTTTTTTTCCCGCCTTTGAATTTGATCCCTTTTGAATTTACCTCTGATTTAAAGGCACTCTATTTAAGGGACAGTGACAGAGATAAATTGTAAAAACTAATGTATAAATGCATAAGAAATATTGAACTTATTGAAGTTTAAGGCTTTTTTTTTTTTTTTTTGTCTAAACATTAACTGGTAAAAAGGATCTTAATATTAACATGCAAAGAAACAAACATGTACTTTAAAATTCCTTCTGAGACATACAATCATGCTTTTGTCTCTCAATGGGCTAGGTTCAGCTCCGACAAACTTTTTATTAGAAAACTTAAAAGGTGATTGCACTGTGTTACTTACATTGTATTGCTTACATTGCAATTTAAACTTCCGAAGCAAATCCAGGTGACAAATTACTTCAAAATAATTTCTCTAAATTACAATGCTTAAATTCTAACAACTTTTTGATTAAGATTAACATTTAAGGGAAAAACAGTCCAACCCCATTAGTGTTCCTTAATGAGAGGTTCTACCGAATTTGTAAGTATTATTTAGTTTGAAGCCTTTATGCCATCGTTCGAAAAAAATTTCCATCAGAAATGAAGCATCTATTTTGCAAATTACCAATTACCTTCTTCTTTCTTCTCGGCGTTTAATGCTCAGGGTTATTTGATGAGGACTACAGTCTTAGGGGATGTTTCGCCTCCCTTATGTGTGTTATATTTTTATTTCATACTAGTGGTACCCGCACGGCTTTGCCCGTAATAGAAAAATGAAAAGGTCTTTTGGTTCGCCTGTATATTTACAAATAATGTATGGTGAATTTTCTCGCCAGTTGGCTTGTACCCATGTTACGATTCCACGTTATGATCATTTCGTATCTCGCCAATTGGCTTGTGCCCATGTTACGGTTCCACGTTATGATAATTTCGTATCTCGCCAATTGGCCTGTGCCCATGTTACGGTTTCACGTTATGATAATTTCGTATCTCGCCAATTGGCTTGTGCCCATGTTACGGTTCAACGTTATGATAATTTCGTAATTTACTCGTCCATCTTATGATAGTTTTGTTCTTAAAATTAGAATATAAAAAGAACCACATCGAATTTTCGAAAAATCGCTTCGAGGTGCACACTCCCATGCTACAAACTAACTTTGTGCCAAATTTCATGAAAATCGGCCGAACGGTCTAGGCGCTATGCGCGTCACAGAGATCCAGACATCCAGACATCCTCCGGACAGAGAGACTTTCAGCTTTATTATTAGTGAAGATAGTCCAGAACATGAAAGAATTTACAGCACAAAAAAGTGAAAGTATATCCGGAGCGAGGGTGGGAGTCGAGCCCTCCGCTTCAGGTGTGTCAAGCAATCGCTCTGACCACTCGGCTACTGGAGGCCCTTATAGTTGTAGTACTCACTCACGGAATGTTTCCAAATTCAAAACGACCTGTTGTTCTACCTGATATGTGGTTCGAAGCAAAAACCAGAACTCATTTTGCTTTTTATCTAATTTGTGAGATTTCAGTTTAAGCCCTGAATGGGGAGCTTAAGTGGCGAAGCGATACGTTCAACCGTCGGCCATCTTGGGTCTTACCACTACTCTTTCTCTATCTTTACAGTAGAAAAATAGAATTTCGCTTCTTAAAGCTGTCCTTTTAACTATAATTGTTTTCGGATTTCCAATTGTTTCTTTAATAACTGGCAATATAAGTACAAAAAAGTTTGTTTTTGCCTTGGTAAAAATTTATTTTATTTTTAGATCGCATATTATTGAATAGGTGCTTTGAGAGAATTTTCGATCATTTTGAAGATTAATTTCATTTTTTTAAGTAAGATTTTTTGAGCTACAAAATACTTGAATATTTGAAATGTGTGAAGTTATATTTACAAAGTTGGATCTACTGCCACTAGTTGTTAAGCATAGTGAGCTAAATTAACTATGTCACCAATTGAGATAAATAAATGCCTTTGTGTTGAAAAGTAAAGTAAGAAAACACAACGAAAAAAGCACAAAATGCATATTACTGCAGACACGTGTTTCGGCGTTACAAGGAACGCCTTTTTCAATTCAAAAAGTAATGAGCTTATGGATGAAAAGACATCCGACAGAAGCCTTTTGTTTTAAATCATCAACGAACAAAGGGTAGCCACAATATTGAAAAATATTACAAGTATCATTTATGAATAAAATAAAAAGCAAGGGCCCTAAATTAGAGCCTTGCGGCACACCAGAAGTATTAGTAAAATCATCAGAAATAGCACCATTGAAAGAAACATATAACATACGACCGCTTAAATATGAAAAAAAAAAAAAAATTCAATAAGATTGATGTGATAGCCAATATAATTCAATTTCCCCAAAAGAATACCGAAGTCAACCGCACCAAACGCTTTTGGAAAATCAGTGTAAATAACATCAAGTTGACCACTGCTTTCAAATGCAGATTTCATTAGTTAAACAAAACAAATTGGTACTCGTAGAACGCTTGGGGAAAAAATCATATTGAGCAGGTGATACTAAATTTTTTACTTGATGAAAGAGCTTTTTATTAATAATAGATTCAAAAATTTTCGAAAAAGGGTTCAAAAAAAAGAAATAAAAAACGTTTCAAATATGAAACGTCTAATTATAATTCAGAAACATAATGATGAAAACAATGTTTATTGTTCGAATTGTTTTACCGCAGAACTGCTCAAATTCTACGTAAAAGTGCATATATTGGTCTCATATCACTATTATTTCAAGTAAGTTTAAAGTCTTTAGTTCAAAATGCACAAAGTTCAAGTGCACAAAGCAGTTTTAATATTTGTTAGCTAATTTTTATGCATATTGAGCAGAGCTTGCAAAATCGGGCCTAGCCCGAAAAAAACCACTCCCGGTTTTTTCCGGGCCAGCTTGAAAAAATCCACTAGCTCGTTAAAGTAGGTTTTTCAAAATTTGCTGCAAGTTTGAAAAAATTTACTTCAGAAACAAACGAAATATTAAAATTAATTGTCTTGAGCATTAATAAAACGAAAACATGTCCAGAAATTGCCGTCTTCCCGTCTGGACAATTTATTAAGTATTAGTTATTAAAACTGCATATGGATTTCACAGTTATTTTTTAAAAAATACTTCTTAGACCAAAATAAGCAATAAGTATGTATTTCAATAATTTCAAAGATTTTTTTCTTTTTTTTGAGCAATCACGATTTTATTGTTCTCACTTGACCGTCTTTGATGTTCGATTCCTTTTTCAGTTTGGACCAGGGGCCTCTGCAGCACCACCACCCGCCGTCCTTTGCAGGCGCGGCTCTTCTGGTCCTGAGCACTGTACCCTAGCTTCTCCTGGTCGGTGGCGCCCTTGTCCTACACACACGCACGCTTGCACTCTCACACACGCCGACACCCACAGACATGCCTTCACACACATACACACACGCCTACGAGCGTATACACAGGTCTACGCACACACACAACTATACACACGTGACCGCCCAGGAAGAGGAGCAGGTTTGGGGGGACAGGAGCCGTTTCTAGAAACAATAACTCTAATGGGTAGGGTCCTGTTGCAACTCGTGATTGCGAAACACTTAATATGAATTCAAATTTCCGAATTCAAAGTACGTTTTATTATTATTATTATTATTAATCTTTTTTTTTTTTTTGCATTGTTGGAAAAAATGCTTTGATAAACAGAAAATCTTTATTAAAAGCCAAGTGAAGAAATTAGAAAACAATAATCACATGAAATTAGCCGAAAATAGCCTGCGTGATTACTACATCCTTTTTATTAAGCTGTAACCATACTTGAATATTTATAACATATTCCTGTAGCATAACAAACAAACAAAAAAAAAAAAAATTATGTGACTTAATAAATACTAATTTTAATACTGTTCCAAATTATTTTTCAAACTTCTGGAGTCATGTTTATGGTTTAATAGTGGCCTTTTATCTTAAATCTTAGGTTGTAAGAACAAACTGCAAGAAATACATTACTACAAAATGTATTTTAGGATTACTAGGAGCGCTTTTTTACTTTCATTTATACAAAAAAGAAGTATTGTATTCGCGAAAAAATTTTCACTCAAAGATCGACCTTAATTTCCATTTTGCTCACCCCCGAATGATTGTTGAGTTTTTTTTTTCGACTCGACCCCCTATGGATAAGTATATGAACGTATAGACACACGAAATATCCATTTTGACGATTCCCGAGTTAAATTACGACGAGTTTTCTCATGACGTCTGTATATACGTATGTGCGTATGTATGTCGCAAAACTCAAGAACGGTATGTCCTAGAAAGTTGAAATTTGGTACGTAGACTCCTAGTGGGGTCTAGTTGTGCACCTCTCTCTTTGGTTGCGTTCGGGTGTTTCTAAAAGGGTCTTTTGCCCCTTTTTTGGGGGAAATCATTGTTAATTTCAATGTAAAGTCAAGTGGTGTTACAATTTGGCGGACACTTGGCGATATATCGCCAGTCTTTTAGTCGCCAAGTTTGGTCGCCAAATTTTGAAGCCAACTTGGGGCAATTTTAATTTTTTTAATAAATTTTCGGAAAAAAATCTTTTCTTTGTTCTTCATTTTGAGAAAAAATTGCATTGTTTACATTGACATTTCAAAAAATGCTCCTAGCCTTTGGTGCTATGTTTGGCGAAAATATTTGAAATTTCTAGAGATTTTTGTACAATACATGCAGTTTTTCAATATCTGCAACAACATATCTGGTTCTATCTCTTCAAAGTAATTAAGCCCAAAGTCGGTGAAACTATGTTTCATTTATAGGTCAACAACATTCTCTACAAGCACTAAATCAGTAAAACTACGTTTCACTTATAGCTCAACGGCATCCTCTACTAGCACTGAATCAATGTAATATGCTGCTCCCATAGATACAGAGCATTTTCTATAAACACTAAGTCAGTGAAACTGTTTATCCCAAACATCAGTGAAGATCATTCACTACATTCTACAAGCAAAGTCGGAAACTGTTTATCCCAAAGATCAAAAACATCCTACACAAGCACTATGTCAGTAAAATCCTGCTCTGCCTATATATCAAGAGCATACTCTGAAAAAAAATTGAATTAGTGAAATTGTGCTCCTTTCATAGATCAGGAGTATCCTCTAAAGTCAGTGAAGTTGCTATTCTCCCACGCTTCAAGAGTCTAAAACTGGGCTTTTCCCATTGATCAAAAGCATTCTATACAAGAACTAAATCGGAGAAATTGTGTTCCTCCTAAATAGCTAAAGCATCTTCCAAAAGCTGTGAATCAGTGAAATTTTCCGTCTTCCATAGATCAAGAGCATTCTTTACCAAAACTGAGTCAGTGAAATTGTGCTTCTCACATTCGTCAGCTCATCAAGAGCATCATTTACAAGGACTAAATCAGTGAAATTGTTCTTCTCCCATATATCAAGAACCTGGAAACTAATTGAGAATTGATCTGGGATGAACTATAAGTCAATTGCGACTCTCAAAATTTGCCATTTTTCCAAATGAAAATAACGTATCTAATGACATCAATTTTGATGACGCAGTTGCAAAATTATAGAACAAAAGGTTAAAAAAGAGAGATTCTGAGTTTTATGTATCACACAGCTGTCTAAATTCGAGCCTAGAGGACAAAATTTGCAAAGTAGTGTCAGTACTATTGCAATTTTTGTTGCATTCACAGTGTTGCAGTTTCTGTAAACTACCACTTTCACTTTGACAGATTTTTTACTATATTGTACAACAAAATTACTTCAGTTACTAAAAAATTTTTTTATCACCTACAAAAAAGGGAAAGATTTACAATTTACTCAAACTACTTAGCCAATGATCCAATTGAGTATAAAATGGCTTTTCCGGTAAAATTTGTGTGATTTTTGTCGTGAGGGGGACAGGGAAGGGGTCACGAAAGGTCACTGTGACTTTCCAAAAATTTCCTTGTTCGGCAAATTTTGTCTGACAATTCGGAAAAATATGGATTTCTATTCGGCAAAATTATCATCATTCGGCGAAATGTCGAGTTCCATTCGGCAAATTGTGAATTTCCGTCTTTCCAAAAATGTATGATCGAGGATCCACTGAAGGAGGAGCGGGGGAGGTTAAATAAACCCGACGCCGAGTTTCGTCAAAGCTTTCTATACCATTGATTGAAAATTGGTGCGAAACACATCCACCGATTTTGAAGCACCGGAGCTCTTTCTAAAATCCAGCAACCCTGCTATCAGAGCTCATTTCTTGTCTAGCAACAGATTGATGGCCTTAATCTTCGGTTATTCATCACCACACAAGTGTCGTGCAAAAACTGACCGAATAGCGCGGAGAGCCCTTGTTCACTCTCACTTTTATTCCTTTCTCCATTCCCTCGATTGTGGTCCAATTTTTTCTTTTATTTATTTGGGCCCGAAAGAGTGCGCGCCACGCGAATCCCTTCTTTCAAGGTCTTCATTTTGCTGTTGCCACCTAAAGGTGACAAAAGCCGACAAAAGAAGCGACACTTTGCAACAATCGATACGTGCTGCACGAGAGGGGAGGCACATCAATGGAGAAAAAAAATAGATGCTCTTGACGCTGCAGAAAAGAAGGATTCGAAAACTTTTAGCCACAACACTGCGAGGAGGTGATTACAAACAGTGACAAATAATAATGGCTCTCTCACCTCTCCGTGACCTTCCAAGGCCTAAAATAATCCGAAAAGGATGTTTCTTCAGAAGTGGCTTTAATAGATTGCTCTCAGTTCTCAGGCAAGGTGAAATTGCACTTTCTCTTCTCCTCCTCCTCCATTAAAGATTTAGAGCCGTGGGGGAAGCCATGTGATCTTGGGAAACCACTTTCCACTGAGAAAACATTTTTATTGCACTCTGGAAAAAGCTTTTTCAACAAAATAACTTCGCATTTGTCGGGATTTTCTTCCCTCCCCCCTCTTCCAAACAGTTTTAAAAGTTCCCAAGAGACATTATTCGTTTGGACGAACCTTTGTCAATTCTTGAAAATGCAGCTAGTTGCATTTTTATTGCTGTCAACAGTTTTTTTCTTCATCCTTTTCTTCTCTCTCTTCTTTTCCTTAAAATGTACTCTGCAGTTCAATTTTTTTAAATGATTCCAAAAAACGGATATTGACTGTTATCTTTTCGTATGATGTACATAATACAGAATACTCACAAATTATTAAGATAACCAAAAGCATTTTTAATATTTATTTAAGGACAAGAAAGTTTTTACTAATTTATTTCTTGCTAGCTGTTACTTTCTGCTCGGCTCAGATGTTGAATTAAACACGTCAATCACAGGAGATGAACAAATAATGTGGTTAAAAAATTAATTATTTTTCCTTTTATATAAAACTAATATTTTGATTAAATTCACTCGTAGCTCGTGGGTGTATCAAGATGATGATAAAATTGGCTAGTTGTTTTTTTTTTTTTTCAGTTGGAGAATGCGCATTTATGAATTGAAATCTTGCTCCTAGCAATAATGGGACTTTATTCTTCTTTAACTTCTAAATTAAGTTATTCATTTCTGCCTGTACCGTCACATGAGGTTCCAGAACGTTTCTCTGATTGACTTCTATTTCTGTCAGTCTTACTTTCTAGTCTTCTAGGTGGCACACACTCCTGCTTTAACTCTTTGTGCTCCGAGATCAATTTTGCCCTGGAATCCTACACTGATACGATTCAATGCTGTCCCCATCCCCTATCTCTTTTTCTCTTTGTAAAATTTCTTGTTTATCAGTGTAATAATGAAAACAATCTAAGCTAGTCTGATTTAAGGTCCCCCCTCCCTCCGGCCATACACGTAGGCTATTTGACACGGAGCGCAGCATCAAAGCTAAAGAAAGTGCATTAAACTAATTGAATTTTGGTAATGTTGCTAGAATTTGCATCTAACATAGAATTTCACTGGTTAACCGCTTTGGCCGCTGCCTACAAGAATTATAAGTACCGAAAAGAGAAATTTCATATTATGAAATGAACTGTTCTCGAAATTTAACATTAGTAACTTCAATTCTTTCTGGGATTAAACCTCATTACCGAAGAAAATGTGGTTTCTTCTTCTTCTTTTTTTTTTTTTTTTTTACTTTTTAAAATAATCCTTGCGACAGCGTTTAATAGCCACGTTGTATTTTTATTATTGGTCAAAAGTAAAATCATATTAAAACTGGAAGGGGTGGGGGAGAACAGATGATGTTTAACGGAAATAGTATTTCTGTTAATGTCATCTTGCACGGTAGTTATTAACGCTCCACTAGCGCAGCCAGAAGTATCTTCTGGAGGGGGGTTTTGATCAAAATGCTTTCTGGAGGAGGTTTTGTGATAAAAATACCTTCAGGAGGGGAGTTTTGATCAAAAATGCTTCCTGGAGGATTTTTTGTGATAAAAGTACCTACTGAATGGGATTTTTTTTTTTAAAAAAGGCTTTTCATATACATAACCTACCGTATTTAATTTGCATTTATGTTAAAACCAATGCAGGGTGTTTTCATCCCCCCTCTTCCACTGTAACGCTCATTAAAACTTGCGCAGAAGATGAAAAAAAAAATGTACTGAGCTTTTATTGACAACAGAATTTAAAAACGTCTAAAAGCGAACATTATATATGTTCGAAAGTGCTTTAACAGCTTCAGATAGGGATCATCTTGTGCAGTTTCGTACAGACTTCAATATGTTGCAAAAATCGAAAAGGTATAACATTTCTTAGACGAGACAGTTCTAAATTTTGTATAATTCTCTCCCTTAAGTTGGAATGGAAAAAGAACAAATCAGCTGAAAATGCTTAACCCTCTTCGCCGTCTTAACTAATTAAGACAATATTGATGAGATGCTAGAAAGTCAATGGTGGTATACGGGAAAATAGGCTTGATTAGTTCTGGGCGGAACTTCTTGTCAACTTGAGACAAATGAAAAACTATCTATGCTTGTAGAGTGCCATTTACAATTATTTTTCTCTCGCTATTTCAAATACGAAAACAAAATTGAACTAGCATGTATCTACTTTATTTTAAGGACAGAAAAGAACGTTATATATAAAGAAGAGATTTATTAATTTCTCATTGAACTTTAAAAATACCTATGAATTTAATTATTCTTATTATAAATGTCTATGAATAGCATCAGAGTTGACTCTCGTTTGCTTGGTGGAAGAAGGGGCAATGACCTTAACACTGTAATTCTGAAAGAAATGTTTTTGTGTTCAAACTCAGGTCTTGTTCAGAAGGTAAAAGCAACATTATTTCCCTGTAAACGAGAATCATAAAGCCTGGGTGCCTCCTTAAAATGTATGCTGCGTGCTGAATTTTTTTTGTTGGTAATATCCAATACATATTTACGTAGCTTAGCTACAATGCTTTTAATTTTGCTTTGATCTTAAAGTTAATAGTCCAAGAGCCCATGAGTGCCTGATGTACGTTATAGTATAAAGACCCAAAAAATTTCTGCGTATGGATATCACAGCAGGTAAGAAGGTTCACTATTATTTAAGCTGAGTCACGCTGGCTTTTGCAGGAAAAAGGTAGCAAAGTTGCGTAAAATTACTGCCAAAGCTAAACATCGTAGATTCATTACATGTCACATGATCTGTTGGTCTCCACCCAAACATCTCCAATTTGGAGGACGATTTATAGATTTGCAGGCATGCCTTTGAAACTAACCCACGCAAACTTTCACCTTCCAAGACACAAATCATAAGGATCTAGGATACCTCAAAAGAAAAAAAAAAGAAAAATTAATTTGAATATTGACATCTTGAATTCAAATTATGTTTTTCGCAATCACGAGTGTGTGTATGTAGGCCTGTGTGTTTGTGTGTGGAGGGTATGTGTGTTTGTGTGTAGGGGTATGTGTATGTGTGTGTAGGCATGTGTGTTTGTGTCTGTGTGGAGGCATGAATGTGTGGGTAGTTGTGTGTATGTGTTTGTGTATATGTGTGTAGGTGTATGTGTGTATGTGTTTGTTTGTGTGTGTGTAGTTGTGTGTGTGTGCGTGCGTGTGCGTGTAGTTGTGTATGTATGACATGTGTAGTTGTGTGTGTAGGACATGGATGCAACCTGGAGACGGCTTTCGCTATAGGAGCAGCATCGTGAGGAGCCGGTCGACGGTGATGGTGCGGAGGGTGGCGGTGGGAAAATAAAAAGATAGGACATCAAAACAGTCAAATGAGAACAATAAGCAATCGTGATTGCTCAAAAAGAAGAAAAGAAAAAGTGGGCTCCAAAATAGCCTCTAAGTGGGGTACCGTGGTAAACATGGCAATTTGTTTCACAAAGCATTCCCACATTTTGGAGCCCCCCCCCCCCTTTTTTTTTATTATCGATCCTTGATCCTCAGGATTTGGGTCTTGGATGCTGAGAATTTGTATAGGTGAGTTTCAAAGGCATGTCTGCTTCTCACTAAAATTTCGTCTGAATCGGGGATGGTCGGGTGGAGACAACGAGGTCACTTGACATGGAATGACTCCATGAGGTCAGTTGACATGGAATGACTCCGTGAGGTCAGTTTACATGGAATGACTCCGTTTTTGACCAACCTTTGCTCATGTTTCCTGCCAAATCCAGCGCGATTCAGCTTAAATAATATCGAATCTTTCTTACCTACTGTGAGGTGCTCACACAGGAACATTTCGGGCCTGTATATTATGACGTAGGTCTGGCGCTCACGTGCTCTATAACATTAAATAGAGAAGAGAGGTAGACGTATGGTTGCTGCAATTTTTGTCACTCTAAAACTAAATGGTGTACCAATGTAAGTCGCTACTAGCACTTTACCCCATAGTGGGACCAGTTGTCCGAATTTCATCTTGATACTCTAGGTCTTCTGATTCCAATCCGTATTAACGTTCGCATTTGTAGTTAGTGATCCAAAATACGATTTTTTTTTTTTTTTTTTTTTTGCTGAGAAAATTAAATCTGTGCTACCACCAGAACTTTCAGATGAAAATCTATGAAATAGTCAAAAATAGTCAACCCTGCGTACTTCCGCTTCTTTCTGGATATTTTTAATTACCATGCAGCGAATATTCATGGTTACTTCTCTGTGTGTCCATAAGTGACATTCAGTACACGCTACATTACGCTAATATTGATTTAAATTTTGCACTTTTTTATTCTGTAAAGTTTATATTGCTTGGTACGAATCTTCTTTGTGATTTATGCTCCCCCTTCCCTCCACCCCCTCTACCGTTAGGCAATTAAATAGTCTCAAATTAGGAAAGAACGACATTTAAATCACGACCAAAAAGCTCCAGTTCAGAGAGGTTTTTCAAATTATAGTTAATACCCGCACTTTTCTGAAAGAGGCAAACTTGTGTACACAGTCATACATATGCTAAATGTTAATATTAATTCAGAAATTTCATGTGAGTTTTTTTCTTTTGTGATGAAATCGAAGCCAATATACATTTTCTTTAAAACATCGTATAGTGAAAAGTACAACTGTGTTATTCGATATGACTTTTTAAGTGGAATATTTCTATACACACAAAGTGTAGAGACGTCAAGACGTATACCCTGGACATGTAGTTTTAGTTCATTTTCTAATACTAGAAAAATCAACATGAGCTTTAAAAAGATAAATTCAGTAGTGGTTGTGCACTCACCGTAAATATGCCAAGGGTTGGACCCAAAAAATTATGGCAATCCTGCTTCACATTTCTCTTTAAAGTTTGCAGTCCAAAAAAAAAAAAAAACACAAATTTGCACAATAACTCACGCTGCATCCATAATATTTGAAAGAATGTTTCCAACTGCTCTCTGTTATCTTATAAAGGGAGTTTTTCTAGAGGTATAGAGCTTTAGGTTCAAATAAAACACTGTTAAATGATATAAATCGCCATGAATTTGGTTGAATTCGAAAGATGATTCTTTGCGCCATTTTTATTTAAATCTGATTTCTGGTATATGGCGGGGCCATCGTGAAGTCAGTCGGTTTCCCTCTTTCTACCGGGCCTGCTTCAAGCGAGCGAATTCCTGGGATGAGTCATCCAAGTGATCCCATGGTCCCCAACCCTAAGGCCAGCGGCTATCGACAGAACGGCGTTTGCTCACAAAGAGCATTTAGTTCGAGTCGAGTTTGCTGTCCGCTACAGACATGCAGACTTGGATGAGAATTAGAAAATTCAAAATTCTAACAGGAGATAATGCCTTAAAAATTGAGTAAGTAATATTTTTCTTTTTATAGTATTATTTAATTTATTTATTCTATATTTCGTAAAAAACGTGTGACGGTATCTGCCTGTTAATAAAAGAGCAATTTAAGTTTAGTCTGAATCACAAAAAAGTGACTACATTTACATGTACTAAAAATCGTTCAGAATTCTGATTATTATCATTTGTTAATCAAATTAATGTTGTGATTTAGTTAATTTTCGTTGACAGGAAAGAAAGTTAACAATAAAAATTGACAGTTCTAAAGGTTAATATGTTTGAAAATGTAAGATTTTAGGTCATTTTTAAAGATGAGTCTAATTGAATTTATTTCAACTAATTTTATGCGGAAAGATTTTAAAAAAGGTACCTGTGTGACACGATGTGTAAATAGTATACATTAAAGCACAAGTATGTTTAAATAGACCTTTTCAGTTTCAATAGTTTTAAAGTACTGTGTTGAATGTACGAAATCGATAGGGGGTGATTTTGAAATATATTCATAAAAATAAAGTCCTAATAGATATGAAATATTTTAAACTGATCAAAATGCGTTTTCTAATTTTTCTGAGTTTACTATGAAATATGAACATATACAATGGTTATATATTTATTAAATATATAATCATAATAAGCCAACAGGTTTACACAGCATAATTTTTCAAACAATGTACTGTGTATCGCAAATAATTTCATCCAAGTGTTTGCTATTAAAAACTTAAAAGTACTTTAAAGACAAAAATACGAATTTCATTCTTAACAACTTTCAAGTATCATAGTGACTGTCTCAAGTGTCATATTAAGGATTTGAATTGGTTAATTAGAAACCTCATGTGATTACATTTCTAATTTCTCATGATTTTTTTTTTCCATAAAATAGTTAAAGAGGCAGTTATATCTCAGATTTCATATGAAACTTGGCTGGAATTCACATAAACAACCATTATTGCAATTAATAAATGTGTTGGGGAATTATGTTCAAACTCCTCTGAACTTACATTTTTACGATCATTGTTATTGTTTTTTAATATTCAAATTTTTGAAAACTTGAGAACACAAACCCTTAGTTTGTAGCTTATAAGTACATTAGTAACTTTTGTGCTTATTAGTTTTGTCACATCGTTAGTAACAGATTATCACTGAATTTGTTCAATTTTAAAGCTGTTTTATGCTATTTTTTATGTTTGTAAATAAAGTGTGTACTCTCGAAATGTGTTATGTATTATTTGAAAAAAAAATTTCTCACTGAATTTTACTCTATTCTTGAACGTTCTGGTTGAAATTTTCAGATTATTTCGACCAAATAAGATTAACATAATCATAAGCAAAAAGACGAAATTTTGTAAAATCAAAATCTTACTTCTAAAATGTTAATAAATTTTAAAAGGTCTGAGAATTTCCGAAGTTGGTCATTTTAAACACCAAATTTAAACTGATCAACTACCAAAAGATTTATTTTCAGATTATTGTATCTCACAAATTTCAAAAATGTAATGAATAATCTGTTTTCTTTATTTAAGTTTTGACGGCAGTAATCTGAACTTACAGCATTTTTGTCACACTCAATTAAAATTTAAAAGAATAATTACAATTCAAAACATAAAAAGTACATATGTTAAATACTTAAATGTATGATAATCAAAAATACCATTGCACTATTTATATTGCTTCCTGATCTTTTTTTCAATGAAATATGTGTGAGAACTATTGTTTGCTGTGTATATGTCAAAATCAACTGAAGATACTGAAGTTTTAAGACTTTCGTGCTCCATATCGAATTGTAAGTTTGAAGAGAAGGGATGAAGCGCTTAAAAGTATGGGATCACGTGGATTGCGCAATTAAATCTTGAAGCAGGCCCGGTAGAAAGAGGGAAACCGACTGACTTCACGATGGCCCCGTATATGGCCACTTCGGCTGGCTTGGAGAACGTCTAATCGGGAAGTCCAATTTTCTATCACTTTTGCAGCAATGGGGGCCGTATGTGAGTAATATGTGGCGAATGTTTTCGTCCAAGGCGTCAATCATCTGTGGCTTATCGGTGTAGACCTGAGACTTCACACCGCCCCACAAAAAATAGTCTAGCGTAGTTAAATCGCATGATCTCGCAGCCCAATTCATGGGTCCATTTAGCGAAATTATTCGTTCACCGAAAGTTTCTTTCAGTAAATCAATTGTGACACGCATTGTGTGGCTGTTGTCTATCCATGATGAAATGGCAAACCAAACTAAACACAAAACAAGTGACAACTATCAAAATGGCCCACAGATCAAACAGTGTTCCCGACTTAAAGTTCTATACCTCTAAATAAAACACCCTTTATTAATAAATGGCACCATATACACTGCTGTGGGCAGGTAAACGACAGTATCTGCACAAATGAGTTTTCTAGATATTTAAAGAAACGCGTTTTAGAATCAATACTAACAACAGGGAAGTATTGGAAATGGACGTTTTTTTTCAACCTGTTTTTTCAGCGGAAACCAAGTAAGCAAGCTTGTACAATAAAGCTAACGTACAACAGGTGTCAAAAATGTAAAAATATGAAAAAAGAAAAGTTTGCAGTTTTACACTTTTTCCTCTGTACATATTTTGGTTTTGAAGATATGATTCGGGGTATTTGTGCAATTTCCTTCAGGATGCTCGCTTACCGACCCAAAATGTGGACAGTTTTGATTTTTCGAGATGGATGGCAACTCTTTGTGGGCCTCTGCTAGTAAATTTGATTAAACCTGTAGGGAAAACTAGGGAGGTTTGACCCATAGGGAGACTTGACCCGTGAGGATTTTTTTCGTGAAAAGGGTATTTAGGGAAAATTTTAGTCATGTTATTGGTTGACCAGTCGCACAACATTATTTTGCAGGGATAAGGCATTTCAGAATTATCAGTGATTTTCAAGAAATTCAGTCTTAAATGATACTGCACCTAAGAAGTAAATTTTGAAGATTTTGGAATTTTTTAGATTTTATCCTCCAGTTTTGAGGGAAATGAATTTTAAAAGCATACAGGTTTCAGTCACTTTTCTAGCTATCTATTGATATACAGCAGTTTTATATAACTTTAATCTAAGTTGCTAAAAATTTAAGGTAAACAAGAAAGCTAACTAGGGAGACTTGACCCAAAGACTAATTTGATGTTTTTATTTAATTTGATGTTTTTTCAATAAATTTTTATTTTTGAACAGATAACATATTGTTATTTATAGGTCTAATAATTTGATTTTATTGATCTAAGTTGCTAAAAATTTAAGGTAAACAAAAGACTAAGCTACTTAGGGAGCTTTAACCCAATCTAACTAGGGAGACGACTCAAAGAAGAATTTGATGTTTTTTCAATGAATTTTTGTTTATGAAGAGCTAAAATAGAGTGATTTAGACCTTAATAATTTGCTTTTATTTAAGCAATAATCGTAATATTGTGAATATGAAGGGGGATTCTTTTTTAACTTAAATAATGACTAAAATATCTTGGTTTAATAAACTGTTTTTATTTGACAAATAAATAAAATACTATTGATTTTAAGCATAATGATTTGCTTCTTAATAAAATTACTGAAATATTGTTTAGGTCTTAACTGATAAAGTTTTGAGTTAAACTTCTGCTTCTCTGCTGATGTGCAATAAGATTAATTTTAAAAAAATCTGTAATACTTAACCTAAAAAATGAACATTTGTTAACATTCACTTCAAATATCACTTATTAAAGCAAAAAACACCATCAAACTTGCGTTTTTGATTTCAATATCTAATGAATCTTCTTACATTCACGCGGGGAGTCACGTCTCCCTAGGTGTTGGGTCAAGTCTCCCTAGCTCTGGGGACACTTGACCCATTTGCAGACGTGATGGATATAATTTTTTTGCACCATTTATGCTTAGAATTATGCTATTACTTTTGCCATAATAATGTGCAAAATGGCAAACTATTTATGTATATTTTTTTCTATTTCGTTCTAACTATTCTACAAAAAAAAAAAAAAAAAAAAGAAGAAGAAAATAAAAAAAACCAAAAATTGGGTCAATTCTCCCTAGTTTCCCCTACTTCGAATCCCAAAAAACTGATTGGCTTCCAAATGCTCGTTCACTGTTAAAAATTTAACCCTCAATTTTGGCTGCTCCGTAATTCTCGAGCACTTTTTCGTTATTTTTAACAACCTTTTAGTCACCAAATTATCTGACATTAAACGAAACAAGAACTTTCAAATATTTATCGACATTACTTTGCTCTGGTTTCGTCACATAGCTTTGCCTTCTGTGAGTTTTCGTTTCTCCGCTATCTCGCTTCATGCCTGTACTTGTTAGAGTTCATAAAAAAGAGATAGTATTTATAAAAAATTACATCTCTATCTCTTGCTGTTCTTTTTTGTTGATTGTTGTACTTGTATTTGCTAGTTGGTTTTGTTTATTTATGTTCTTCTATGCGTTCTATTCTTGCATAAGAGTTGTGGAATTGCAGTGAAGGCTGTTCTGAATTCAGTATACATTCGAATGGGTGTCATATATTGAGTTTGCAGGACCCTTTATCTCGTATCATGTGAGCAGGAATTAAATAATAACTCAATTCAAAATGGGTGTAAATCCCTTTTAATTAAATACTTGTCTTTACTCACAATAAAATATTTTATTTGATAGGAAGAAGAGTTTAAACGATAGTTTGACGAAACTAATGCTCTCAAAACTAGGAAAACTATTATTAACTTGACAAAACTAGGATGAAGGAATATTTCATTACATTTCGAAATTCATACCCTCAAATAAGTGACAAAAGAAATATCTTCAATTTGACGAAACGTTAGCTCGGAGTATTTTGTTATTTCTGAGAGTGTGCCTCATCAGTTACACTCCACCAATCATTCATCGTGAATTCATATAGAAATATATTTATTCTGCCACGTGATTGCTGACCTTGACTCACAAACGCTCATGTCACGTCAATTTTTATATCACTAGTCATTCATCAAGCAACTGCCATTTAAGATCGATTTGGGGTGACGGCAGGGACATTATTTATTCCAAACAGTTTTCTGATCATTAGCGTCACAGCACTTCCTATGATATCCATTCTGTTTGTGCTTTTCCGTTCATTAATGCTGCAGAGATTACATTCATTTGAGTAACGATACCAAATAAATGACGCCTGGGTAGATTCAGTGTCGCAATTTGGGAGCAAATAATTAAAATTTGAAATCAGAGATAATGGTTTTCATAATGTATTCTGCTTCGATTTTAGGTTCTTGTAATTCAGATTGGTTTTACAACTTTTGAAGCATGATGCGTTAAATTACATTAGTTGCAATTAATTCTATTAGCTTTTACTTACCAGACTGCGATCACATTGGTATAGGTAGCTGTGCTTAAATAAGCCAGGTGCGTTTTCCTTAAGATTAATCTTCGAGCACGAGCAGAAACAAAGTGATCTGAAAAGTAATTATATGTGCATATAACCTACAGTTTAATCATGTGCAAACACGGCATATAATTAAGTAACAGAAGAATGAATTATCTAAAAAATAATTTTAAAAAATATGAGAAAGTGAAGAAAAGAAGCTTGGAATTTCGAGTAGCTTCTACAAATTAAAATTAATATACTTTCTTTTTTAACGAGACTAATGAATTTCTTCATAATAACTTACTTGTTTTCTTTTTACCTTCGTCACATTTTATTTTCAAAAATTCTTAATCTCTTAATCTTTTAACTCTTAATATTGTTTTTACTCCTAAAAGGATATATAATTTACAATATTTCGAAGACCAAGACAATCATGCGAGAGAGAAATAGAGATGCGGTTGCCACACTGATAAAACTGGCAGCTTTTAAAGTGAAATGTTGAAGCACCAACGGCACACTTTTAAAAGTGCCATTTGGTTCACGAGGGCACTTATATGGCACCCGATGGTACCCCGATGGCACCCTTTAGAGTGCCGTTTGACTCCCTGTGACATCCTATGTCATCCCTATGGCTCCCTTAAGGATGCCATAGATACCCAAACTGCACCTTTAAGGAGGTGACGCTTGGGTGCTTCAACGTTTCATCATAAAAGGTGACATATGCAACCCGTAGTTTTAACAGAGCAACGGTAGCCAATCTTTTTGGGAAGAGTGTCACTTTCTCGATGAAATAAAGTAGGCGTGCAACTTTCATCTTATCAACGTACTGAACAGGCACGACGTTTTCTAGATCCTACTCAAAATTCTTGGCTACACGGCACGGCAGTTCAAATTAGTGAGTTACGATTACCAGGCTGGAGCGATTTATGGACTTGCCATTTACTAATATAGGAATTTTTTGAGCAATCACGACTGCTTATTGTTCTCACTTGACTGTTTTGATGTGCTATCATTTTATTTTCCCACCAGCACCCTATGCAGCATCACCGTCGACCGACTCCTCACTATGCTGTTCCTATAGCAAAAACAGTCTCCAGGTTGCGTTAATATGCTACACACACGCGCATACATACACAACTACAGACACACACGCGCGCGCTTACACAAATACATACACCTACACACACATACACGAATACATACACACACACACAAACACACACTCAAACACATACATACACACGCATACATACAGACACCTACACATACATACAGACACCTACACATACACACACATCTACACACAACTACCCACACACTCATCACACTCAAACTGCACACAGACACAAACACATATGCTTACACACACATACACATTCCCCACCACACACAAACACTCATACACACAACTACCCACACACTCATACCTGCACACAGACAAACACACATACACATACCCACTACACACAACCCCCCCCCCCCCCACACACATAAACACACATGCCTTTATACACACACACGCACTCGTGATGGCGAAAAACATAATTTGAATTCAAGAGGTCAAAATTCAAATTATTATTATTTTTTTTTTGTAAAAATCCCGATGGGAGAACCTCTTTGTCTAGTGGTCAGAGAAGTCTGTCTGCGGATGGAGAGGTTCTGGGCTCGAATCCCGTCTCGGGCATGGATGTATTTTCTCTCTCCTGTTCTTGTCTTTCCTTTGTGGGAATGTATTGTTGCGCTTTGAATGTTGCCTACCCTATAAATGGATCTTTATGGCATGTGTACACTGTGGAAGTCGGACTTCACACCAAATTACAGTACAGTTGGAAAAGATGTACTGTAATTACAGCTTTACAAGCAGCGCATTCCATATTGCCAGACTAACTGGTACAAGACAACAACAATCCCAATTGGAATAAGGGTAAAATTAAGTCTTCATTTAATTTCAAAACGAAATATGACCTTCAATGATCGTGGTCACGTTCGAAAAGAGTTACCGATTAACCAGAGCGGTTGATTTCATGACGGTTGATTACGTCAGTGGTTAGTGTGGTGGTGTCCATAGAATGTTTTTATACACGATGTGCTAACCGGTAACCTATTAGAACGCCTCTAGTTAGTCACCGTTGAGCCCGAGTTAACTGATTGCTCTATTCAAACATTTGCTCTATTTCTCTGCGTGTTTGCTGCTGGAAAAAAAAAATATTTTGTCGCAAAAGATTCAAGAGAAAAAAATTGAAAATCGTTGTGCTGGAAAAAGCTCAGAGTGTTTATAATAATTTTATATGTAATCAAGTAGGCAAAATGGCAACAGATAGAACTAAAATCTTTGAGCCTGGTTGGACCACAGATTAAGGAAAATGGTTTTGACAGTGTACGAAAGAAACGCCAGTTAATCAGCATGAATAAGAATTGGCTATCAATATGTCCTTAGTTTAGCATTTTTTCATTTAATACGTTTTTTCACTATGTCTTCACTTACCACTGTTAATGTTCACTGCCTCATTTACCACCACACATTCCGACGCTTGCCAGGAATTGGCCATACTTGAGGCAATTGGCAAGAATGGCCAATTCAAATCGATTTCCTAGCATTTAAGGAAATCGATTCCGACATACGAGAAAGTGCTTTTTTAGTTCTGGGCGAATATTTTGTTCACCAAGTGTTTTAAGCTATGTTCGATAATTCTTCGACGTAAAGAAAAACCGACAAAAATGACCATTAATTTGGGCTTTAATGTAGAACTATTTTTCAATGCAAGAAGTAGTTGATTTCAAAGTTAAAATCAGATTGAAAAATCACCGATAAACCAATGAAATTAACCTTAAACTTGATAATTTGAATTTAGCGCAAAATTTTGGTAGTTCAGAATAAATTTATTGTGCGAAAAAAAAAAACATTAAAATGAAAGAGAGTTACATTGTGGCCCATTAAATTGCAAAAAAACATTGCCAACGTGTGTTTCGGAGCAAAAAGGAACCATGGGCACCCATACGCAAAATTTTAAGGCGGGGACTCAGATATTTTCCCCATGCAACCCAATTTCAGTACAGATAATTTTTAAAGTTTGACATTTTTAATAACTTATTCATTAATGGCTAGAGAAGAAAATTTTGCAAATAAAAAAATACTAAAAGCAAGGAAGTTCTAGTTTCTAAGGGGTGGGGGGGAGGGGCTTGATCCCCCACTTGCCCCCTCCCCCCTGTATGGGCACCCTTGCAAGGAACTCTTTTTCAATGCGAGGTAGATTTGAACTTCAGGTTTCAATCATAGTGATGATCTGCTCGGTATTCCATAGTGTTTGTGAAGGCGGAAATTAAAATTCCAATGCTAATTTTTAATAATTTTATGCAAAATATATGTGAAAACAAATGTGCATCAAAACATATTTCAAACGTTTTTAATAGCCTTTCTTATAATTACTGTCAGATTATCTTAGAGTAATTGTTTTCTTCATAACATTTTGTAGTTTTTACAAGCCGAAGCTTCTAGAGAACCATTTATCCGGGAAGTTCGGGACCATAGTTATCCCGGATATCTGAATTTCCCGGTTTTCTGGATCGCTAGAAAGAGCTTTTGGCCGATTGTTTATAAAATTTAAAGTACTATAATAAATAGTAATACGTATTAAAATAAGAAGAAAACAGTTCAGAAATGCTTATGAATATCGAAACATTAAAAACTACTGGTGAGAGAATAATTTAAACACCAAAAACCTTAAGTTATTTAATAAGACCTGAGACCCTCACATTCATTTTGAAAAAGAAAGAAAAACACCAATTTTCGATGTTTTAAAATGATAGAGAATGAAGGGAAGGGCAAGAAACAAGTTTTGAACGTAAATGTGCGATTCTACTATAGCGTATGACAAAATTTGTTTTCATGAACGCGTTTTTTTTTTTCTTTTCACTTTTTACTTCCTTTTTCAAAAAAGGAAGTATTTTATTCGCGAAAAAATTTTCACTCAAAAATCGGCCTTAATTTCCATTTTTCTCACCCCCGAATGAATGTTCAGTTATTTTTTCAACCCGACCACACGTGGATATATGCCTAGGAACCTACAGACACCCGAAATGTCCATTTTGACGAATACCGAGTTAATTACAACGAATTCTCTCGTGACGTCTGTATGTATGTATGTATGTATGTGCGTATGTGTGTACGTATCTCGCATAACTCAAAAACGGTATGCCCTAGAAAGTTGAAATTTGGTACGTAGATTCCTAATGGGGTCTAGTTGTGCACCTTCAATTTTGGTTGCATTCGGATGTTTCTAAGGGGGTCTTTTGCCCCTTTTTGGAGGGAAGTCATTATTAATTTCGATGTAAACTCAAGTGGAGTTATAATTTGTCGGACACTTGGCGATATATCGCCAGTCTTTTAGTCGCCAAGTTTTGTCGCCAACTTGGTGACAAATTTTGCGATGTTTTTTTTTTTTTTTTTAATTTGGTCTTAATATGGTCATTGTTGGTGATATTTAGAAAGTAAACAATTGAATCACATTAAAATTGCCAACAATGAGGAAATGACATTAAATTGGAGTAAAAGGAAGTCATGTGATGCACACATCAGCTCGTTTGTAAAGGTTTGGCGTTAGCAATTATTGATAACTATTGCTTTTGGCCATTAAGTTAATACCAATTGAGATTTAATTTATGAGTTCCTACAGCCTTATTACAGTCTTGCGTTTAACGATTTCTAGATTCCACCATCAACTATCCGGAAAATTCGAGAATCGCGGCGTTTCACGCGCTTTTGCGATGTCACTTCCGCTCTAAACGGTTTTAATTAAAGGCCATTCAATAAAATATTGCATTATAATGTGACAATATTCATTTCTTTAGTTTTCAGTTGGAATGATATACAAAAATTTCAGACTTACGTCCTTACTTTTTAGTTCAAGAAAATATTCCAGATTTTTTTCCCTGCGTTAAAGACGACCCTTTGAAGTTCATTTTTGTAAACATTTTCCCAAATTATAGATGGGTAATATGGTATTTATTAAGAAACCGCTCATTTTCTTTTAGGTATTTCAAAAAAAAAAAAAAGCCTAGTTTTTCAAAAATTGCCGAAAATGCGTATTTTTAAAAAATGGCGAGAAAATCGGCAAAAGGTTGCCGGTTTTCTGGTTTCCCGGTTTTTTGGTTCCCGGATAAAAGGTTCTGCACTGTATTAATTTCGTGCAAATTTTTCCATTGGTAGGTTCAATAGTTTTTCCTTGTTTAAAGTAAACCGAATAAAATAAACCGACCTTGATTATAGTTCTTTAAATATCTTCTACATTTAAAAGAAGTTACAAAACTAAATTTATTTTCTTTTTGGAACGATATTATGCATGCATTTTGTGCAAAATCTGATAGGCTTCCTGCAAGATTTGTAAGTGTTACTTCTTATTTTTATTTTCTGAATAAATAAATAAAACTTCTAAAATTACTTCGAGTTTTAGATACATTTACACAAACTTGTTGTTACGGGGAGGAGGGGAGAGGGGGCGGTTCGCCCTGGGGGGGGGTGACACCCAAAGTGGAATTGCAAGTTTTGGAAAAAATGAAGTTAAAATGCATTTTTAAGACTACAAATTCGGAATTTTTCCGGGGGCAGACCCCCCGAACCCTTTTTGTTTCCACCCAACAAGAAAGAGTGAATACTATACTCAGGATTAGGTTCATATTGTTAAAACTTAGACCTATAAGTGACTTCCGCTTATACCAATAAACTGAGCCCCATTATCTTTCCCTGTGTTTGAGATACGTTTGAAATAATTAAGGAGCCATTAATTTCATACACCCCTGACTATTTGCTTTTTGTGAATTATCCCACTTAAAGTATCGTTAAAATACAAATGCAATTGTTTTTGAAAATTGTATAAATTTCATGTTTAATGTAAAATCTTTTTTTTTAACTTTTTATTTTTCTTCTTTTGCGTTTGGGGGGGTTGGGGGGGGGGGGGTATGACATCACAAATTACCGTCCCAGGCATCACCCGGGTACGCCACTAATTTACATTTTTAAAAATTTGCGTGGTTTGATTCATGATGCGGTTTCCATTTCCCTTTACATTCCTTTTTACATCCTTTTACAAAAAAGGAAGTATTGTATTCGCGAAAAAAT
The DNA here is from genome assembly GCF_026930045.1 of Uloborus diversus. Classification (NCBI taxonomy): domain Eukaryota; kingdom Metazoa; phylum Arthropoda; class Arachnida; order Araneae; family Uloboridae; genus Uloborus; species Uloborus diversus. The sequence goes on from NC_072739.1 coordinate 140,939,091, forward strand.
TTTCACTCAAAAATCGACCTTAATCTCCATTTTACTTACCCCCGAATGAATGTTCAGTTATTTTTTCAACCCGACCACATGTGGATATATGCCTAGGAACCTACAAACACCCGAAATGTCCATTTTGACGAACACCGAGTTAATTACAACGAATTTTCTCGTGACGTCTGTATGTATGTATGTATGTATGTATGTGCGTATGTGCGTATGTGTGTATGTGTGTATGTATCTCGCATAACTCAAAAACGGTATGCCCTAGAAAGTTGAAATTTGGTACGTAGATTCCTAGTGGGGTCTAGTTGTGCACCTCCCCTTTTGGTTGCATTCGGGTGCTTCTAAAGGGGTCTTTTGCCCCTTTTTGGGGGAAATCATTGTTAATTTTGATGTAAACTCAATTGGTGTTATAATGTGGCGGACACTTGTCGATATATCGCCAGTCTTTTGGTCGCCAAGTTTTGTCACCAATTTTTTTTAATCTGTTTAATTTGGCCACTGTTGGTGATATTTAGAGAGTAAACTAATGAATCACATTAAAATTGCAAGTGATGGAGAAATTACATTAAATTGGAGTAAAAGGAAGTAATGTGATGCACACATCAGCTCGTTTATTCGTTATGTTTCATTTTTCATATTTCGGATCAGAACACTTTTTTTCTATTACTAGCTTGTAGATTTTTTAAAAAGAATTCCCGTGAACTTTCCAATGAAAGTTAGACTTTTCAAAAATTATGTTATAATCAATTTCCCGGTATTATTATTTTTACCATTCGTATCGCAAAAAGTTATAACCACCCATAGTAACCTTCATACCTAAATCTCGATCGAATCTTTAATCATATTTTTGCGACAGTTCCATTTGTTCATAATTGAAGAATGGGACTCTTAGCAACAACAGAATTCTTTCATGACGTTTTCATTGCGAGTTTGTCCCGTATTGAGTTGATTCCCCTCAACAGGGGCGCCCCGATGGGAGGTCACAGTGACCTCCCAAATAGTTCCTTATTCGGAAAATTTTTCTGTCGATTCTGCAAAATCATCGTCATTCTTCGAAATTTGGAGCGCCATTCGGCAAAACTATCTGCACTCGGCAAAATTTGGAACTCTGTTCGGTAAAATTATCATCATTCGGCAAAATATCAACATTTGGTGAAATTTGGAGTTCCATTCGGCAAAATTATCATCATTTGGCAAAATTAGGAGCTCTATTTTGCAAAATTATCAGCATTCGAAGAAATTTGGAGTTTCATTCGGCAAAATTTGGAATTTTTTTCTGCAAATAGAGAATTTCCGTCCTCCCAAAAATTTATGTTCGGAGCACCCCCGCCCCTCAGCCGCGAGATTTTATACCAAAGTTTGTTGTTGACTACTCCCCCATAAATTCAGCTGGGTATTTTTAAAAAAAATGTATGCAGTATAACATTTTAAACTGAGCTTTGAACATTCTAGTGTTTTTTATCATGTTTCTGAAATCTTCTCTGAAAAACTTAGATATAACACGTCTGCGACATATTGACAAATAATATGACTTTGATAAATTAGTCGAAAATGTCTGTGTTGCCGAGTGATATTTTGTTCCAAGATCAAGGTCGAAGTAATGATGATTCTATATTTTATTACGAAAATCTATAAGCGAAGGTCACGTGAATCGTCCAAAAAATTGGAATATGACAGTACTATGGAGCAACCGCCTGTGATTACCTATGTAAATTGAGATGACAGGGGGAATACGCCCAACTAATCAGCTTAATGTTCGAAACGACTGCCAATGATGTTTCCAACAAGTCCTGAGGACATTGGTTTGCTTTATATTTGGCGACGGTGTGACAAATTACTGGATTGTTTGAGCCGACAAACCCCTCAGGCGATACGAATATCACTTTTTAGTTCTTTTTTGCCATTTCGAATCTTTTACGATTCAAGAATGATTTCAGGAAAGGCGATTGTCTCATCGTCAAATCTTCAGAATAGTTTTTCCCCTTTAAGTAAAATTTTGATTAATCCTTAGGATTTTAAGTTTTATTTTTTCGTCCGAAAAATTATAAAACATTTAATGGGATCCGACTTTATATTATAAACTAGCTGTGTTGCCCGGCATTGCCGAGCCTACCTTGAAAATAAAAATTGTGTCAAATGACGTATATTCAACAATCAGGCTTAAATAAAAGGAAAAAATATATATATGATGCAAAATTTCTCTTCCAAACAATGACGACAGATATTAAAATACTTATAAGAATTTAAAATGAGAAAGATGGATTTAAAAAACGTAACCATGGACGAAAGAAATAAAATAAGTTTAAGAAATCAAATGCAAAATAAGGAAAGAAACAATGGATTCAAAAAACGTAACCGTGGAAACGCGAAAATAAAATGGTTAACAACTTGTATGAAGATGTAATTTTCGAACTTGATTTAAAAACGCTTGTAACTTTTTTTCCTTTGCAGATAGAAGCTTAGTTTTTCGATCAGAAGTCGGGATGGATCTGGAGTAAAAAATGTTTTTTTTTTTTTTTTCCAATGATGTCAAAAAGAAAACTGGGACAATTCCTTCACTTTTCATTGATAGATTTCATGAGGAAAAAAGTGTCTACATTTCAGCTAAGCCTAAACAAATTCGAGGTAAAAACGTAAATAACTTCCGCCGCAATTAAGTTAGAGCACTGAAACAAACTGCGTAGAACGCGAAAAATTCTACTCTTTCCAGCGATATATAATATTAATATGTGCTAAGTAATTTTTCACTCCCATATTCAGGAATTTATGTGAAAATTGAGCATGAATTGGAACAAAAAAAAATACTACTCATCGATTTTTTTTTTCGAACCGGTCTGCAAACCTCTTCAGGACTTAAAGAAACAAACTGAAAATTTCAGCGAAATCGGCAGGTTCTCGAGTTTTGCGAGTTCAAACACAGACGCTTTTTGGAGACTTCATTTTGTACTATGTAGAGATGAAAAGAGTAAATTATTTAAAGAAATTAAAATTCTTACTCGCAGAAACGCCCGAGGAGAGAGGGAATGACTTTAAGTCTTTGATGTTTTTTGAAAAACAGGAGATAGAGATCCGATACATGGATGTTTTATCTTCATTGGAACCTGAAAGTCACTATTTCTTCACATAAAAGGTAGATGAGGGTGGTTTTTTTCTGTGTAGAGCCATTCCGCGGAAAACGGTAATTTTGTCCCACACGTTACGCCTTATATATTTCATTGGAAATAATAATTTAAAAGGGTGATTTTAAACATTTTATTGCCTAACAAATTACAAACGAATGTGGGATTCCTTAAATAAAAGATTTCGTCATTACTCTCTTTAATAATTAGTTTTTAATGGAATGTATGAAACGTTAAAAGCCGGACAAAGTGACAATTTTTCCGTGGAATGGCCCCATGCAAAATTTTTTTCAATAAATTACCGTTTCTCAACAAATGAGATATATTTCTTTTACATTGGAAACTTTGCTCTCAAAATCTACAATTCTTTCCCCCATTAATATATTGATAGGGCAAAAATATTAACAAATTCATTAACAAGTTACAAGAGGTTGACTTTGGACGTCCCGCGCGTGACGCATGTAAATATATTAAATCTCAAACAGTATAATTGGGGATATTTCGATAATTGGAAATCTGGCGCGGTCGTCTCATTTTTCGCGTAAATAATTTTGTTTTGGTAACCCTGCCTATAATAACCCTATGTGAATAGATGATTCCGATCTCTTTGTTTTGATTTGCAAAGAAGAATACCTCTCGCGCAGGCGCTTGAGCCAAAAATTGACGCCAATGAAGAAAGATCGCCAGATTCCCAATTATCGAAATATCCCCGTAAAATTGTTTAATAAAGACATAACTGGGTCAGGGGCATCTTTGTATCAAATGAAAAGGTAAAAAAAAAAATTGTTTAACCCAGTTAAATTAAAATATTAAGAGATATGACAAAATGTTAATGAAATTTAAGCGTCTTTTAGCACCGCAAGTGACGGCAGAACGACCCAGTATGGTAAATATTCGTTAAATATCCTTCCAAAAGCCCTTTACCTTTAAGCTTCTGAATATAATTCATTATGAGAATCCTGGAACAAGATCATGAATGACCTGTCTAAACGCTCTAAAAGAGCCCTGTCGAATGTCAACTCACCTTGAAGGATGAAACCTACTGGTTGCTGATTCTCAGAGATAAGAATTTAAAATATTTGGAAAATTGCTTTTCATAGAAATTAAATTTTAATTGAATTTTGAAGTGAAGTTTTTTATGTTTGAAATTCTGATCGACAAACCTTTGAGTGACGGAAGTGACGTTGCTTTGTGCTACGAAAAATCGAACATGCGCTCTTCTCGCTTTCTTTCTTTCTCGTTGTCCGTACGTTCAGGCGACGTGAAGATCACTGAGTCTGTTGGTATCAATAGACAGCGTCCAATTCCCCTATAGTAATAGTAGGCAGCTGCCGAGGGTGGCAATATTTTCAGGGGCGGCAAATTTTCTTTAACCACACATTTTTTAAATGAATTTTTTATTCTTGAAAGTAAAATGTTATTATTCTTGCATTTTCCACAGAGACAATTTTTTTCTTGTCATTTAATAATGATTATTTTCACACATGTTATGAAAATCAAATGCTTTTCAATAATTGATCAGCGTAAAATAGTAAGCGAAGACGAAAAGCGGGTGTCGATTTCGGAAAGTCGTTGCGTGTTGCGTTTAGCCAGAAGTCGATTGGAGTTTGAGTAAGATTTTTAGTGCTATACTAAAGTTTATTCAGTACTGGTTCCTTGAGTTATTGACGTTTATTTTCATTTTTGCATTATTAATATTAAAAAATTGTTTTCTGTTAATATTAAGTCTCGGAAGCAAATGAAAATGGGAAACTAGCGAAAAAGGCTGAATGATTTTGAATAAAGGAAACGTGCTCAATTAAAAACCGAAAAACAAAAAAGAGCCTTCAAAACTTTTTTTAACGTGATATATTTTTTTCAAATGGGCAGTTTTCAAAAGCGGTAACTTTGGACTCTTTGCCATATAATCTGTTACAATTTATTAATGAAATACCATCGAACTGTGAGGAGTGCTAAGAACACATGTGAGTGAACGTAGTAACAGAGAAAATTATTCAAATTTTCGATTCGTTGATGGAAAAAAAAAACAACAACAACAGAATAAGGATGCTGCTATAAATAAAGATAACAACTGATAAAATGGTTAAGGCACAAGGCATTAAAGTTTAGTGCTCAAAGATTCAGCGATATAGATATTAAATAATTAAGCAAGAGTTTCGATTTCAAAACACAGTTTTGTTCAAAAGAGCACTAATACGTACGTAACTTAAAAAAAGGTAACAAAATTAATTCGGAATGTAATCGCTTTTTTTTTTTAGTGTGTGTACGAAAACGTGATAATTTCTGTTCTTAAGAACGAAGAAGATCACATTGGCACGTATGTTTATAATTCTGTGTAAATAAATAAAACCCAATCTATGTTATTCAAAACTGATTGATGAATAATTAAAATGTTTCCCTCGAATACAAAAGTTTCCCTTATATCGTGCGTCTTTACGACACTCCCCCCCCTTTTTTTTTATTATTGATATTGTACTGTTCAATGCTTTGTGTAGCTTTTTGTTTCCGTTTTTTTTTTTTTTAAACTTTAAGTGGTTAGTTACAATTTTTTTAATTACATCATTTATTTAGTATTGCGATTGCGCATGTTTCTTTCTCATGTAAATAGTTTATTTTTCGATGATTGCTACACGTTTTGTAGAATAACTTTCAAACTAATGCTATTTATTTGTGTTATTTTGCATGATTTTTAAGCTTTTGCCTGAATAAAAAAAAATGAAGCGAATAGATTGTACTTTGTGTTAAATTATGACCTTTAGAAATACGGAACTATCAGCAGCATATAAATTCGAATTGAAAGAAAAAGAGAGATACCTAATGTTTTAATATCTGACAGCAATCCTTGATCGCGGAAACTTTTTTTTTTGTCAGAACATTTTTTCAGAAAAGTAATTTTTTATTTCTTGTCATTAGAACTTTCGTTTGGGTGCACGCTAAAAAGCAAAATTGAAGTTGTTTTTCCCTGCGAACTTACCAAATGGAAGGGTTCAACTGCATTTGCGCTGAATGACAATAGATGGCGCTAGTGTTTCCATTTTTGTCGAACTAGAGATTTATGTGTGGATGAACAGGGAATGAATCTACTGGCCAAGATTACCAAGATCTCAGTCCGTGATGAGATAAAATAAATAAATAAATAAATAGCGCGTCGATTTACGAGACACGAAACAATAGTAATAACAGCAGAAAGAAAAATTCTGTTTCTAAATAGAACGTCAAAAATTGAAGAAAATTATTCGTTTTTCGAGTCAAAGCAAAATAAGAAATATCTCACATTGGCATTTCTCCATTCGGTAAAATATACCAAAATGCAATAGAAATGGAAAATTTTCATGTCTTTTCATTCTTTCCTTTTTATTAAAAGAAATATGTTATTTTACTATCGTACAGTTTATCTACCTTTCGTTTCTCAACTTTTATTGGTCCTCGGATCGGAAAATTCTTGGAACATTTTCGCAGACCAGCGTTCATTTGTTTATTTAAAAAAAAAAGAAAGAAAGAAAAAGAAAAAAGAACAATTCCTGCATATTAAGAAGCCATTACTATAGAGAGTCATACTATTGCGAAATGTCATTTATTTACAACAATATCTTAATATATAAAAATCTTCTGTGCGGACGTTTGTCACCATAAGGCTTTTAAACGGCTGGACCGATTTTGATCAAATTTTCTGCATGTAATTAAGTTGTGGCAAGCATGGTTTTGAAGTGCGATGGATCGAATCGGAAACGTTTTTGTTAACTAATTAATTAATTTGAACATTGGACGTTTATATCTCCCAAATGATTAATGTTTATTTTAACCTATTGTTGAGCGAGAACTGAAATAAATATTTAACCCGTTGCCAAAGGACAATAAGAAAGCCAGCTCTGCTTTTTGTAATGAAATTGAGAATAGATAAAACTTAGAGAGAGAAAGAGTGAAGTCTTCATTTCTCTTGAAAGCAACGTCGCAAAGAAAGTCGTCGCAATTGAACCATGTGACCGGATCGGTGCTTTAGTTTTTCCTAACAAAATGATCAGAAAGTACCGTAACTAGCAACATTTGTTTTTCGGCTGAAATCCATCCGAGTTTTGGCACCAATGTCAAGAATACTTTAAGGATTATCTATCTAATCAGTACATTATTAAAGGAAAAGATGATGTAATTTAAAGACGAAACAAATTTTATTTTCGTCCAGATAAATTACAACAGTGTAGTTCTGTACAGAAAAATCAGTGCAATGGAAGATCTTTATCTTTGGTGGAAAGAACAAATTAGGCAATATATGAAGTTTTAAAAGTTTTCGTTCAAAAGATTGGACCGCTAATCGGTCGGAGTTAGCTTCCCTCACTGATCGGCTGGATTACAGTAACGTGGTGGCTTGGCGACCTTGACTATAAACAATAGAGTTGCGTGATCATTTGTTTACATTTTAAAGCTACTGGTAATGTAATTTATTGTATTTTTTGTTTATTTGGCGAAATATTTCAAATTGCAAAGAATTGTTTTTCGTTTTTAAAGAGTGTTGAGTCCTTTTAGTTGAAGAACGTGCTTATTTTACATCGGGAGGCGGGGGAGATATGTGATTTTCGCTTATTCAGAGAACTGTTTTACATGTATCATTTTTTGAAATGATATCCTGTCGATTGTTTTACTCTTTTTCATATGCGGGATGTTGCAGCGGGATTTCCCGTTTGTTCTAGATGGGTAGTTAGTTTTTTACACTTAATACCTAAGGACGCTTTTTATCCTCTGAGAATGGTTGAAGGAACAAACCATCAAGTACGGGAGAAAAAACAGTTAATAAAACAACTGCTCAGTGGGAATTAGATAAATCAAGTTGTAAAAAATATGCGCATTCTGACACCAAGCAACTTAAAACATTTTCTTTTTACTTATTTTTTTTCAGCAAAACAGTTGGAACACTTCATAGTTTATTGAATTTTTTTAAGTTTTACAAAGTTTGAACAGAACAACGTCTGTCGGGTCCTCTAGTTTAAATATAAAGACTTGAAGACAAACCCTTATATGTCACTCATCGTGCATACGTAGTACATCTTAAAAAAAAAAAAAAAATCTCAGAATATTATCCAGTCATTAAAAATGGGGGAGGGGGGGGGGGAGAGAAGTAGATGAAACAAGTGAAAAGTCTAAACGCATTCCATCGTTTCCAACTTTCAAAGTGAAATTTTTGATTCTAGACTGAAACTGGCATTAATAGATTAATGTGCAAAATATCGTATGAAGTTTTACTTTTTTATGCAAATTAATTTATTTATTTCTGACTCATATTTTTTTTTTTTTTCAAGAGGATAAGTAAAAACCAGAGAACCTGAGTAGTCCCTGGATCAACGATTGAGAATTATTGTTACATATCTGCCGTTGCCATCTTAGAAGGAAACATAAACAACTGATTTTACTTCAAACAACGGGAGAGGAAGAAAGTAAATTTTACATCGAAAAACAGGCGGAAAACCCGTAAATTTTCTCTCGAAACTCTGAAGAGGAACAATAGATTTTACGTGAAAAACGTCTTTAGGCATGAACTTTTCCAATTAAATTTTTTAATAGAAAACTTTAAATATACTTTCACATAAAACTTTTACCTGAAAACAATAATGAAAATCTGAAACCTTTCTTGATAAAAATTATGGGAACTAAATACAAAGCAGCTAAAGTAAAACTGTAATGATATTTGTTAATCTTTTATTTTTATTTCAAGAAACAAAAATAGATGTTCCCCAGTGGCACAGACAAGGGGTGAGTCCAGGGGGTCCGGACCTTTTCCATCACCCTTGAGTTTTTTTTGATTGAAGATAATTCTGTATGTATGAAGTGCGTAAAATAATTCTAAGAAAAATGAACAATAATTTCAGAATAAATAAATGAAAAAAAAAAAAAAATGTAATAATAAGTTCTCACTTTCTTCCCCTGTAAAATCAAATTGTATAGGAACGTAAATTGTTCTATAATGAAGATTTTGTTTCGCTGTTTTTTTTTTATGAGAAAAGTAAATTCATACATTCTTGTGCTTCCTGGTATTTTAATTAAGTATTTAATATTAATAATTTGATTTATTAAACAGTATTAAGTAATGGGGTGTTTCCTTCAGTCAAAAGTAGTACTTTTGTCACTAATATTGATAGAATAAGCAAAAAAAAAAAAAAAAAACATGGACCCAAAAAAATACTTTTATTTTCTCAACAGTTATTTTTTAATTAATTTTTTAAAATGTCCGATTTTTCAAACAAGGCGTGGCCTTGATAATGTCACAAATGATGCTCTTTGGCGCATCTTTCTACCACATTTCGAGTAAGTTAATATGCGAATGAAATATTTTGCTCCGTGAATGGCAACACTGAATGGCATTTCATCATTTGTGATGTCATCGGCGGAAGCATAAGCAATGAAAGCACACCGATTTAAATAATTTTTTAAAATATTAAACTTAAACATATTATTTAAAAAATGGTCAAATCCTAAGTTTTTAAGCATGCTCTTTCAGAAAAAGAAATACTTTTAAAATTTTGGAAACGACCCTCAATTTCAACAACAAATTCCAACATTATCATATAACCATCCCAACCAACCAACAAATTCAATCATTTGTTTTTTTCCTGTTTTTGCTCCTGACAGTGGATAGAATCAAAAGAATATGTTTGGCGGTGTAATATGATATGAGAATGGTAGACCTTCGATCCAGTAAGGCCGCCCTTTGAATAATTCTTGTGTGCGCCACTGATGTGCCTATATAATATGCGAAAGACTTTTACAAAAAAACAATTTTTTAGATAAATAATCATAGATTAAACGTTAAAAGGAATGCTCCACAAAACAGCGAAATAATTTTTTCATGAGCCGAGTAGCAGAGATATTTTTAACGCCTCTGACGGCAGGGTACTTCATGCAACGAAAATGGAAAATACTCCTCTAAAATTTAGTCCAGCGTATTTTCACGTTTTAAGTCTAAAATAAAAATTTAACTTTGTGGGAAAGGGGGAGGGGGGGTTGGGAAAGAATCTATTTGAGAAAAAAAGTATTACATTTGAATTTTTAATTTTTTTTTTTTTAGTTTCAAATTGTTAAAAATGCATTTCTACTTATAATGGGGTCATTTCCAAAATTTTAAAAGTATTTTTTTCTGAAAGAGCATGCTTAAAAACATAGGATCTGACCATTTTTTAAATAATTTGTTTAAGTTTAATATTTAAACAAATTACTTAAATTGGTGCGCTTTCATTTTTTATGCTTCGGCCGATAACATCACAAATGATGAAATGCCATTCAGTGTTTTCATTCGCAGAACAAAATATTTAATTCGCATCTTTACTCACGTGTATTGGCAACGATAGGGTTGATAGCAAGCTTAGAGCGCAATTTTAATTCGCTTCTTGATTATCATAACGTGTAAACGCGATAGAAAAATACGCTAAAGAGCATCATTTGTGGCGTCATCAAGACCACGCCTTGTTTGCAAAATCGAACAGTTAAAAAAATTAATTCAAAAATAATTGTTGGGAAAATGAAAGTATTTTCTTAGTCCATGTTTTTTCTTTTTTACTCATTCTATCAATTTCAGACTAAAAGTAGTACTTTTGACTGAAGGAACCCATTACAGTCTGGGTGCCTGGATCTCTCTCTGTCGGGATGTCTGTGACGCGCATAGTGCCTAGACCGTTCTGCCGAGTTTCATGAAATTTGGTACAAAATTAGTTTGTAGCATGGAGGTGTGCACCTCGAGGCGATTTTTCGAAAATTCGATTTTGTTCTTTTTATATTCCAATTTTAAAAAAAATACCAACAAATTATCACTAAGTGGACGAATAAATTACGAAATTATCATAACATAGAACCGTAACATGGGCAAGCCAATAAATATAGCAAATTGGCGAGAAATTCATCATCCATTATTTTTAAATATACAGGCGAACCAAATGGCCTTTTAATTTTCTACTACGGGCAAAGCCGTGCGGATACCACTAGTTACTAATAATAAAGCTGAAAGTCTGGATGTCTTCATGTCTGGATCTCTGTGACGCGCATAGCGCCTAGACCGTTCTTCCGATTTTCATGAAATTTGGCTCAAAATTAGTTTGCAGTATGGGGGTGTGCACCTCGAAGGGATTTTTTGAATATTCGATTTTGTTCTTTTTTCTCCCAATTTTAAGAACATTTTGCTGCGCAAATTATCACAACATGGACGAGTAAATTACCATGACAGGGTCGAGAAAATTTCATAACGTAGACGAGCAAACTACCATAACATGGGTGAGCAAATTAACATAGCATATTGGCGAGAAATTCATCATCCATTATTTGTAAACATACAAGCGAACCGAATGACCTTTTAATTTTCTACTACGGACAAAGCCGTGCGGGTATTACTAGTATTAAACAAAATTTATACATTCAACTTACTCTTTGGGGGCGGAGAGAATAAGTTATTTCTATGAAAAAATTAGCAGTTCTAATTTTCATACCAAATTTTTTTTTTTTTTAATTTAAATCTTCAATGTAGTTTCTGAAAAATCACTTGTATACTTTATTACATAATATTATTACAATTAACACCCATGACAATCCCCATACTGACACTCATACAAGCTCCACTTAGCAAAATTTTCTGTCGAATTTGCTCTCCCTATAATTGCAACTTCATAATACTAAAATTTATCGTATTAAATACATTTGCCATGTAATGTTCAATGATGCATTATAAGTGAACAAATTTGAATACTTTATACAATATATTTCTCATACTGTTATTAAATATATCAGTCTCTTTATTTTGATAATTCTCATGTAAATGTCAGCTATTCTAACCTGCATACTTATAAATTTTTTACAATCCATTTTTCGAACAATCACTTCTACATTTTGTTACGCATAATATATGATTTGAGACAAAAAACGCTCATGAACATAATTTTAGAACCTAACAATGCTTGTATATACTGAAATGTATTTAATTAATTCTTCAGCAATATCATTTTCATTGCGACGATAAATTTTTATCGATTCTTCGACTTTTTTATTTAATATTTCCTTCTTATCAAAATAAGCACTTTTTAAAACTCTCAGTAACTCTCCTCTAATGGGGGGAAAAAAACTGTCATTTTCATCTGTGAATCGAAAAAAAACCCCCCATAATCGTATAAATTCAAGAGCTTTATCATGATTATTGTGAATAACTGTTTGCTCCTTTAAATGTTTCAGACATTAGTTGGATTGAAAAATAGTTTTGTACCATTTTTTCTTTCTACTAATCCAAAGTATATAACAGAAGAATTCATAGAAGTTAGAAAATTCCATATGAAGCAATAATAACTTTTTCTTATCGGATATTCTTCTTCTGTTGGAGAGCACAAAATTTACCACACCGTATCCGCTATTATCGAACTGTCGTTTTAAGTAATGTTGGTATCGTTTGTAATGGTATCGTTCGAAACGAACTAAATTTATGTTTCATGAACTAACATCATGGAACTAGGAATTACGATAAATAACGCAATAAAACTTGTAATTTGGAATAAAAAATTACATTAATAACTGATATCCTAAAATCGCTTCCTTTTTCCACAAATTCTTTTATTTCACACTAGTGGTACCTGCACGGCTTTGCTCGTAATAGAAAATTTAAAAGGTCTTTTGGTTCGCCTGTATATTTAGGAATAATGGTGAATTTTCTCGTCAGTTGGCTTGTGCCCATGTTACGATTCCACGTTATGATAATTTCGTAATTTACTCGTCCATCTTATGATAGTTTTGTTCTTAAAATTGGAATAGAAAAAGAACCACATGGAATTTTCGAAAAATCGCCTCGAGGTGCACACCCCCATGCTACAAACTAACTTTGTGCCAAATTTCATGAAAATCGGCCGAACGGTCTAGGCGTAACGCGCGTCGCAGAGAACCTGACAGACAGAGGGACATTCAGCTTTATTATTAGTAAAGATTGAAAAACAGATTCTTTGAAACTCCAAAATATGTGTCTGTAATTCTTATTGCTATTTATGTAATTTAAAAACTGTTTTGATGACTTAAAATTAATTTTTCAGAATTCTTGACAATGTTAAGTGAGAAGCATATATGCTTCTACAATATACTCATTGCATTAAATTCTGCGATAAAATTCAAATCAAGGGAAATTTTTTAATTTTCGACAAAAATATATTTTCTAACTTACCTTAGTATCATTTTGGAGATTATTCACTCTGTCATATTTATTTGAAATACAGTGAACTCTCTCAATCTGGTCACTCCCTAATGTGAAAACCCCGATATTCTAAACACATTTCGATGATCCTGGCGAAACTGGAGACTTAACATAGACTGACCTCTCTGTACTCCGAACACGCTATATGAACACCCCAGTATTATGAACGCTATTTTTGACCTGTTCAATTATTACCTCTCTATATACTGAACATGTTCATAATCGGTACTCGGGAATTCATATAAATCAAATTGGAAAGTCTGAAATATTCACTATTTTATCACAATGACTGAAGGGTATTAAAGGAACATTTAATTTAACATTGAAGGAACACGGAAACATTTTCACTTGGATGATAACGCGTACCTTGCATGAGAATACACAATACAACGAGCTGATGTGTGCATCACATGACTTCCTTTTACTCCAATTTAATGTCATTTTCTCATTATTGGCAGTTTTGATATGATTCAATAGTTTACTTTCTAAATATGACCATCAGTGGCCAAATTGAAACCAGATTAAAATAAATAAATAAATAAATAAATAAAATAAATTAAAATTCGCCAAATTTGTCGCCAATTTGGCGACAAAACTTGGCGACCAAAAGACTGGCGATATATAGCCAAGTGTCCACCAAATTATAACACCACTTGAGTTTACATCAAAATTAACAATGATTCCCCCCCCCCGACCCCCTTTGGAGCATCCGAATGCAACCAAAAAAGGAGGTGCACAACTAGACCCCACTAGGAGTCTAAGTGCCGAATTTCAACTTTCTAGGACACTTCGTTTTTGAGGTATGCGAGATACATACCCACATGCGCACATACATACGTACATACAGACGTCACGAGAAAATTCGTTGTATTTAACTCGGGGGTCGTCAAAATGGATATTTCGGGTGTTTGTAGGTTCTTAGGCATATATCCACGTGTGTGGTCGGGTCGAAAAAAAAACTCAACATTCATTCGGGGGTGAGAAAAATGGAAATTGAGGCCAATTTTTGAGTGAAAATTTTTTTGCGAATACAATACTTCCTTTTTTTTTAAAGGAAGTTAAAAAAAAAGAGACGTAAATGGAAGAGTTTAAGTCCTTTTTAGTTGAACTAGACATTGCACTAGCCACCAATCTAAAATTCAACATTTTTCTCAGTGATTAGTATAGCTAACAAGGGAAAATGCGTTTACATGCATTAGCCAATCTCCCTCCGTAATGAACACCCCCATAATCTGAACACTTTTGTTCGGTCGCATGAGGATTCAGAATAAAGAGAGTCCACCTGTATTCCATCGACTTAAAAAACGAACTGCCTCAAGTTAAAAATATTTTTTGACAGAATCCGAATTATCTGAAAATAGTTTGAACGAAACAGAAATTTCAAAATTAGTTTGCGAGATTGAAAATATTGATATTCTATGTCAGTATAAAGCATTGTTCTTCACAATTCAATATGAATTCTATTATTTTTTAAAGCAAATAAGCAGCGAATTTACTTTCATTTTATTTGGAAAACTTTTTAAAAAATGGCTCATAAAGTTTGAAGTACTTTTCCCGCTGCCAAACGATTCTTAAAAGAATTAATGCCTGAATACGCCATTAACAAAGGAAAAGGAAAGTTTAGTTAAGCCTACTTAGAAATTCGATAAGGCAAATAAAATGACTCTAATCGCTTTTAACATACATGTCACTGCACGGAAACAATCCAGAAAATATACTTCAATCTTTATATATTAGTCGAGCTCTCGATACCAAGTTTTTTTTTTCTTGTTCTTGCTTGATGCCTTCCAGCGATACAAAGAGTCGTGATTCTTTAATTATAGCATTTCCTTCCTTCGTCCTCCTGAAACAGTGATATTATTTTAAAAGATAATCGATAGCATCTCGAATCGTTCATACACTTTTCTTACTCTGTTTGTTTTCTTCTTATGTCTGTGGAAGACGAGCAAAATTAATGCTTTGTAAGTATCATTATCCGAAACCTTATTTTTTTAAAGGCAAAAATTCTGTGAAAAATTAGAGCTTTTCATCACGTATCCTTTCTTATTTAATGTATTTTTAAATATCGTTTGGAATTCAACGCATTTTTGAGCCTTCTTGAGGAATCAACTCCAGTAAAATATAGGGGGCGCTGCAGCCACAGTCTAATGGCGGATGAAAAAGGTAAAACAAACAAATGCCGTAACTTATAACTTGCTTTGACGCTTCGGGAATGACAATAATTTTTCATCGTGTTTGTGGGAAGCTTTCATTTTTATTCTTCTAAAATTACATTACACCATAAACTGTCTGAAGCCTGTAATTTACCCCCCAAAAAAACACGTGGAGTGGAATGTCTTGCTTTTTTCTTTAGTATTATTAACCACAAGGTAGCGTATTCGAGCTCTAGAGTTGCGAGTATTTCGTTAATATTTGGTAGAAATTAGTTAGCGAAGACGGAACGATCAAGCAATAGTTGTCCTATCTTAAAATAGAAATTTTTCGAGGATTGCAAGAAATTTTGCAACAAATTTTTCCAAGTAAAGTTGCGACGAAGATGATAGTACGGTAGTAACTGTGTTTACGGTTATATCCAGCGCTACAATGTATACAACTGATGCAATATTGGAATAACAATAAAATACATACAAAATAAAAATGCATGGTTAAATAGTCGACTTTCCCTCTTAAAAATATTTAAAAGTTTAAAATACTGCAGTGGATAGGGGTTAAGGCTCTTTTTGTTATTGTAAAAGGTTAGGTGGGGTAAAATGATCATTTAATATGTAACTCAGAGTAACTAGAATGGAAAATGTCGTTTTTCAACCACTATACGTAAGATTATTTTTCAATAAGTCGGCAACATTTTTTGGTTTCAAAAAAATTATTTTCATGAATGTGGCAACACAGAAAAGTACTACACATGCTGCAAATGATGGTGTTCCAAAGATTAATTTACTAACTTCTAAATATCTCGAAATTAATTAAATAAAAGATCAAAGTCTAAGTTTTTTCTCATATTAGAAACACTGTAGAATATCTCATGCCAATCAGATAATAAAAATATTAAATATTCAATTTTTTATTTAAATTTTTCTTGGGTGGGGAAAATGGATTACAGACTTGTCTGATCCAATTCCTTTCAGCTACTTTTCCTCTATTTTAAAGTTCTGCAGAAAGTTTTACTAAATTTAAACAATGGGTAAGTTATATTTTTCTTGAAATTTAATTTTTTATTTTATAGACAATGATAACTAAACAATATTTATTTTCATTTAATAAATTTTTAATTGCTACATTCAAAAACCGTTTGTTCAGATTTGTAACATATTGTTTAATTAGTGTTAAGGTATGTAGGGAAATGTGAGGGAAAGTTAAGATAAATTACATATTTATGCATGAACAAAATGAAAATTTATTTTGCAAATTACAAAACAAAGAAATAACAATGTATTTTATTACAACACTTGCATTGAAAGACATTTAAAAAAAAAATTCTTAGCGGTAAATTTTTACCATCAATTAAAATAAAAAGTGAACAAAACATCATTCAGTAAGACTATATCGTCGCCTCAGAGCAACAGTAAGATATCTAATCCCAGAAATAACACTAAGATATCTTACTGTTTCTCTGAGGCGACAATATAAGAAATACATATACAGGGTGTTCCGTTTTAACCTGCAAGGCCTCTAATTTCGCAACCGTTTGTCCTAAATTCATACTTCCAATTGCAAAAATGTTCAAATTCAGATACAGAGTTAAGATATTGAAAGTTTGAAGCAAAAATAGAAATGAGTCAGGAAATACAAAATTTAACTTTTTATACGGACCCTGGGTCCTCTAACTTATATTAAAGGAAGTAATTTCCATTGAAAAATATTACTTACAAAAAAAACTTGACACTTGTGCGACCAAAACTCAAGGAGATATTCGAATTCAAAGTTTTAAGGGACCAGATGAGATGGAATCTTATCATCTTATCCCCTTTTCAGGGGAATATCAGGTTGTCGAAGTTAAAAAACTAAGTATTTATATTTTTCATTGCTATTACAAAATAAATACAAATTTTATGCTATGATGCGCAAAAGCACTCTACAAAACTTCGGAGAATTTGAAAACTCACACTGTGTGCACACATATAATTTTAAACCCTTGTTAACCGCTATATTTTCCCCCAAATGGTGTTGTTGATGGCGAATGTAAAGTGGTGTAAATCAGAAAACGCTGCGTTTCATAGTTTGGTGAATATTAGTCGTACTAATGTCAAATTTTTTGTGTTGGGATGATTTTTCAATGGAGAAAATTTCCCAAAATATAAGTTAGGGGACCTAGGGCCCGTATAAAAAGTTAAATTTGTATTTTTTGACTCATTTTTATTTTTTCTTGTAACTTTCAGCATCGTATATATATATCCGCATCTGATTTTGAACATTTTTTCAATTGGAAGTATGCATCTAGGACTAACGGTTGCGAAAATAGAGGTATTGCAGGTTAAAACGGAACACCCTGTATATTTACCTAAACAAAGATTAACTTCAAGACTCCGATAAGACGTAAAAAATTAAACGTTCTCAAACTGCTTGAGTTCTTCGAGCTACGTATTTATTAAAACTCAATTAAATCAACAATTTTAAAAATTTGCAAAATAATATAGCTATCTGTTAAATCAGAGGGGGAAAATGTTAACATGTTACTAATGAAACGTGAAAAGGAAATATAGGATAAATTATGTTATGTACTTAGCACTTGCGCAATCAGAATATTTCTGGGGAATGGGAGGTTCTAATCAGGTTCTAAGACCCTGGGTTCTAATAGTCTTCCTTACGCGTGAATCTACTACTTTGGATTGGCAATGTATGTTAAAACCAAGGGCTCTGGGAAGTTGATTCCCCCCCCCTCACACACACACACACACACAAATCGCTGCAAGCCTATTCTTACATATAACGAAGTAGTTACATTGATTGAATAGAGGTAAAAAGTTTACTTCTTTTAATGGAAGTGTTTTAAGTTGACAAGAAAAAAATCTTTTTAAAAAATTTTTGATCCATTCTTTTTAAAGAAAAAATTAGAAAAGAAGGGCACTACGATACATTTTTGAAATAAATTAATGCAAAGTTGTATTCTTTTCTTTAATACTCGAA
Source organism: Uloborus diversus (assembly GCF_026930045.1). NCBI lineage: Eukaryota > Metazoa > Arthropoda > Arachnida > Araneae > Uloboridae > Uloborus > Uloborus diversus. The sequence goes on from NC_072739.1 coordinate 140,957,526, forward strand.
TGTGATTACTTATTATCTATAAGTAGCAGTGTGTGTACTTCGTAGCGATATCAGCAGAACATTTGATAGAAGAAAAACGAAAACCATGTGATTAGTTCCAAGTGCTGTGGTCAGTCATAAAGAAGTTCAAAAGGCGTTATTAATTTGTTCGTTGTTGGTTATATTCGCTTGTTGATTTAAGTGTGTATAAAAGTCATAAATAAATAAACTTTAAATGTTGCTCATTTCATGTATCAAAAGAATTAATAGGTTTTATGCCTCGGAAAGTGCTACTAGCAATGGAATTAGCATTGTAAATGGCCCACATTATCGCTCTTTTGCACTTCTAATTACTAAACAGTGACGAAAATAATATCTCAGGCACCTTATTTGCCACTTGTCGGAGAAATTATTGGACTATTTTGCATGTACCTTCATGTAGCGACGATACGATATTAATAACCGACTTTTCACTTCCAGCCCTGTTGAAACGTCATCTGAGTCGGTGAAAGATCATGGCAGCATTAACCGACAAGACAAACACAAACTTGCCAACCCCATAATGAGCCACCGCCCCGATTCTCTTCAATTACTTTCCGATCGAAAGTAACAAGGTATCTTGAGATGTTATTTTATGGATCAGTTGACAGCAAGGACGGAGCTTGTCCACATTAAGGCCATTTTGTCAGGGGAGCCGACTCATCCGACATTTTGGTGTGCAAAAGAGAACTCGTGATGTCGCTGTACCAAAACTGTGTAGAAGAATACCGATATCTAAGTTTCAGATTCATTGGTTGCTTGATGTTTGATTAATTTAGACTGCAGTAAAAGATTTCAATAATTCAGATTTAAAATAAATTGAAATACAACTGAAGCAGTGAGAAGCAAAGGGATGTAAGTGGACTTTTTTAAGCTTCAAGTGAAACGCGTCTGAAGTTTAGCTCCTAAGTAGGCTTTGATTTTTTTTTCTATATCATGCTGTATAGTAGTAGCCACCAGAGCTGCTACTACCATCTCTTGCCCTATAGCAAAGGAGAGGTTCCCTTACCATTTGTACTGATCATCTCCAAATTTTTAATTTGGCACTTACACTTTGCTTCTCAGTGCCTCAACTAGACTTTTTACAGGAAACATTTCTCAATAAGCTATTATTAAATTTAAGAAATCAGTTGGAAACAGGTATGACAGGGGAGGCTCATGAGCCCTTTTAAAAGAATCAAAGATAGCCTAAAGTTGCATTTTGAAGATATATTTCGAAAAACTCGCCCAGATTTCGTATTTTGCCCCAAAATAACATTTATGACATGGCACTTATGACTCCGCTTTAAGGGACCAAAGATAGCCAAAAGCTGCGTTTTGGGGACTTAAATTTCGAAAAACTAATCCCGCAGACGCCATATTTTACCACAAATTGACTTATGACCGCCTCCAGAAATGACCCCCTCCAAAACCAGAAGCTAGATCCGTCCTTGCTTGGATCCAAAATGTCGGCTGTGTTGTCCTGTCCAGTCTAATGTTTCTTGTCCACATCAGGGCAAGAGCGGGAACTACACCTGCTACGATTCCATGCCCTTGTAGGTCCAGAGACAAATCTGTGCTTAATGATTCACCTTAATGGATGCGATATCATAAATCTGAGAGCGAGGACGTCGTCTGGTGACATCCTGACACGATTTTCCAGACTTGGGCGGACGCCTCTTCTGGATATCGAATTCCTGAGAGGTGCTATCGATGCTTCTGCTGCGCGGGACAAGGGTTATTTTCTTCGGAGATGGGTGCGGTGTCGTATTAATCGTTATTTTATTCCGCTGGGTACAAACATTAGTTTTGCCCAGGTTCAAGGTAAACATACAGTAATGAAACTAACTGCTTAATTTTCCTGCAAATGTGACTCTTTGTTGCAAAATGGCAGATTTTTTAATTGTGTCAAACCCGTTCAGAAGATTGCTAGTATGCAATTTTTTGGTGCGCAAAACAACGTCTCTTATACTAGGGCAGACAGAATTTTCTCCCGGGAGGGGGGGAGGGGTGATTGGTCATAACAGTAATTGGGAAACAAATGTCTGTCTATCGATTTGTTTGTTTCTCCTCTTCTCTTATATTTTTTGAGCTAATGATCTAATTCAAACCAGACAGATTCCTTCGAAAGATCTTCGCCAGGACACTTCGCTCTCATGTCTCGTTTCTTGTTTATAAAAAAATAATTATTTTAATTTTGAACAATGCAAGAAAAAAAAACGTATCATTAGTAGTTACGGAAAATTGAATCCTACATAAATCTTGATCTAACAGACTAATTTGCTTTGAGTAGAAATGAAAACAGTCGGGAAAAAAAACGGAAAATTTCCGAAAAAAACGGAAAAAAAACCGTTTTTTCCGAAGGGGTTTATTTCCACTTCGGAAAAATTGAAAAAATATTTTTTTCTACTTTTCAGGAAGTTTTAATTGAATTTTTCAGCATAACGTGATTAGAAATTTCTCATACTTAAATTCTGATGCAATTTCCTCACCCCCCCTCCTTGTATGTTAAAATACTGTCTAACTTTGATAATGCAAGTTGTTGTATGATAATATAATTTGCATATAGATCAATAAAACATTTAATACTTTTCACAAAAAAAAAAAAAAAAAACAATATCCTTAGTGAAGAATTCATTTTCCTTCTTCATAAAACAAACAAGCATAACTTTAATCACAGAACTATGTTTCTGCTGACTGTGCTAACCAAATGTACAGGGTGCAGCAAAAAAAAAAAAAAAACGGACAAGCAATTTTCCATGTAATTTTATTAAAAATAAATAAGTTAACAAAACACAAAAAATAATAATATGAGAAGACCTTTAGCAATGTATAAATTATTTGGTTTCAAACTGACCGCCTTTTAAAATAAAACAGAGGTGAAACTGATAGAAAATTTTCATTCAAGGGCCGCAAGTCCTTTAATCAATCCTATTCCCTATAAAGCAATTGGTTTAGAGAGTCCTATGTGTAGTTTTGGGTATACCTTTTACTCTAAAATAGGCCATACAGTGTAATAAATGTGATTGAGGTCTAGCGAGTAGAGCGTGCACTCTAAAGACGATATCATGTCAAAAATAATGCGCCTTCCAATACTTTTGTCTTTTTGGCTGTATGAACTGGTGTGGAGTCAAATTGAAATGTCTAGTCTAGATTGATGTACTGAAGTGCTCTTAGTCCCTTAGTCCACAGAAGTATAAGCGATTTTAAAATGTCCTTCTGGTACACTTTTTGATTCATTTTATAGCCCTCATCCACAAAAAAAAAAAAAAAAGATTTTTTTTCGCTTGTGCTGATTCCATCACAGACAAAGCCTGATTTCGAATTTTGGCAGTGTTTTACTAAAATGTTCATTGTTCGTTTTTGTACTCTTTGCGGACATCGACTATCATATCTAAACCACTTGAAGCGGCATACCGTTTCAAATACTGTTTCTCGAGCACAACAAGCAAACGAACTTGCTACTTGCTAAACAACTTTAAAATAGCAGGTCTTTTGCTTAAAATTGTAAGAAAACCAGAAACAATATATAAACTAGGAGATACAGTGTAAATTATTTTCTAACAAAGCATGAGAGACAAAAATGAATAACACGCTCATTAAAATGAAATCACTTTACTTCTATTTGATGATGCAATCTTTGTCCAAGTTTTTTTTTTTTTTTTTTTTTTGCCGCATTTTGTATGCTACCGTGCCAAGCGTAAAAGTGGAATCTGCAGTTGAACTCAAGCAGAGAGATTGTGTTTCGATTTTTGGCTCTTCCATATATTTGATTCAGGTCTCTCTTTTTTTCTATTTTTAATTCCTTTTACAAAAAAGGAAGTATTGTATTCGCAAAAAAATGTTCACTCAAAAATCGACCTTAATTTCCATTTTGCTCACCCCCGAATGAATGTTGAGTTTTTTTTCAACTCGACCCCCCATGGATAAGTGCCTAAGAACGTATAGACACGCGAAATTTCCATTTTGACGATTCCCGAGTTAATTACAACGAATTTTCTCGTGACGTTTGTATGTACGTATGTGTGTATGTGCGTATATGCGGATGTGTGAATGTGCGCATATGCGGATGTGCGTATGTATGTCGCAAAACTCAAGAACGGTAAGTCCTAGAAAGTTGAAATTTGGTACGTAGACTCCTAATGGGGTCTAGTTGTGCACCTCCCTTTTTGGTTGCATTTGGGTGTTTCTAAAGGGGTCTTTTGCCCCTTTTTGGGGGGAAAACATTGTTAATTTCGATGTAAACTCAAGTGGTGTTACAATTTGGCGGACACTTGGAGATATATCGTCAGTCTTTTGGTCGCCAAGTTTAGTCGCCAACTTGGCTACGAATTTGGCGATTTTTATTTAAAAATCTGGTTTTAATTTGGCCGCAGCTGGTGATATTTAGAGAATAAACTATTGAATCATGTTAAAGCTGCTAATAATGAGAAAATGACATTAAATTAGAGTAAAAGGAAGTCATGTGATGCACACATCAGCTCGTTTTTTTTATCTCTCTCTCTCGGATTAATAAAAAAAATATAGTTTCTGATGACCCTAAAGTATTTTATTTATTAAGTAAAATACGAAACAGAGAAAAACTTGGTTATAATAACTGAGTTTTTTTCGAAAGTGTTAGGTAGACTACTTTTACTACTGTGCTTAGCACGATCGTATGAATAAACTGAAATTCCAGTTTAAGTTCTGATTCAGCTTTAGAAACCATTACGCAGTTTTGGCTTGATGTTTCTGTGGGAAAGGAAAAGAAAAACTAATTTAGTTCTGATTTGGACTTAGACTGGATTGGAAAAAATCAAAACTCAATAGCTTTTATTTTGAGACAGTAAAGTTACATTGTAAGGAAGGGAAATCATACTTATTTTTCTGTAATATCAATCATGTTTGAAAGTCAAAAATTATAATTATTATTTCAAGTTTCAAAAGCAATCTAAAATAGAAAATGTAAGTGTTAGACACATATTACTTAATATTATTGGTTGAACGACGACTTGACATATTTCTGGTGTTTGATCAACCTGTGTCTAGAGTTCCTACGGGCCTTTTCCTTTCTCATTGTTGATGTGAATAGGGCTCCAAAGTTTTCTTTTCTCACTATACAAAATATTATTTTAATATAATAGAATGAAAAATATTTTGCTCAAATTTACAGAACGTTTAATTTAAAGCACAAACAATAGTGAAATTAAAATTAAAAAAAAATATTTCTAAAAAACAAAAATTTTGCTTTTAGCAGTTTTTTAAATTTAAAATCTAATGATTTGCGAATTCTACTACGAAACATTGAAAAGAAACGGTTGCCCAACTACTTGGGGGTCGCTGGGACTGGGCCCAGCTGGCCCATGTGTAGATCAGGTCCTGGATTTATGCAGCTTCTTACCAAACTACATTTTGTGTAAGAGTACAGGTTTTTTTTTCTTTTCTACTTCTTTGTCTATGCCTTATTTGCACCCAGGGCTTTTTACAGCCCTGACATTTCACCTATCATTGAAGAAATCAAACAAACTAATTTCTAATCTTAGTTTCAACCCCTCCCCTTTTTTACTCCACTTCCTCCCAATCCTGTTTGAAACTGGTGAAAATTGCCAGTCGCCGAACCATTCTGTGTATGCAACTCATAAAAATTATGTCCCAGGCAACCGATTGAACAAGAATCTAATCTTAGAAATATAAAACAAAAGGTGATAGTGAAGAAACAGTAGTACCAATATGTACTTATTACAAATCAACGCAATTGTCTGAATGTCAAGAAACCACAAGCAAGGTAATAATTTTCGACACGTATTTTTTTTTTTTTTTTTTTGGTAAGGGAAAAGTAAAGGTTCGAAAAAATAATATCCATCACTACTCGACTCGATTTGAGAGGACAAGTGAACGGGTATCTTGTATCTATCAATTACTTCCATTTGATACAAGTTGAGCAATAAGGCAGTTGTAGGCTCTGCTGATTTTATTCAACAAAATCTTCCAGAGTGATTAGGTGTCTTGAACTAATAAACTACTTTCACTTTGTGATAATCATCAGGTTGTATATTATTTCGAGCTGTTTAAATTCAACTGCTAGAAGAACGTATTTTTTAGTTTTTACTAAAGTACATTATACTGCATTAGATCTTGAATCAACAGCAGTGAAATTTTACTTTGTTTGATTCTTATTAATGCAAGATCTTTCTTGGGTGTTTGCTACCGGCAGAATACTAATCTTGCACAAATTCGACGCAATCAGACTAGGCTCACTTGATGTTTCATCTAATTATACTCCCACTATTGCAAATAAAATTACGAGGAGGACGGAAAGCATTATTTTTCTGGGGATAATCTTTAGACCCCCTCCCCCTCCCCGTTTTTCTCACTGATAAAAGGTTTGTGATCATGAGAGCAGTTTCTCCAGTTTGATATTAATGAACAGAAGAGATCAATTCTATTTAGTACCTTTTCAAAGACAATAGTACTTAAAAACGACTCTTATTTTCAAAAAAAAAAAAAAAAATCTGTCATAACTTTTCTGCTGAGATTTTGCATCTGTAATTTTTTACACATTACTTTTCACGTTAATTTTTCTGAAAAAACATAGTTCATATTTTCTTTCTGTTTTGAAGAAGGAGCATTTTCATAAGACCTTCAATTGAGAAACATGTTTCGTTGCCTCAGAGCGACAGTGAATATCTTACTGCAATTGTGAGGTTTAGATATTTTACATTGTTGCTCTGAGCAGGGCCGAAGAGAGGCCATGTCAGCCTAGTCGGAAACTAGGGGCTCGAACCGTGAAGGAGTCTGGCTAGGAGTTAGAGTAGTACAATTTTATACGTTTCATGGGGGTAGGGGGTGGCAGGTGGCCAAACCAGCAAGGGGGCCGCAAGTTTATATAAAAATGCAAAAAATGTGTTTTAATTTTGAAATCCAGATGCATTGAAGTCTATGAATATTGAAACGTAAGATTAGTTCGAAAGTAAAAATGTAGTAAGAAAGCACCGTTTTGTTACAGCTGCTGTGCTCTAATTCTCTGCAGCAATAAAAGAAAGAAACGACTAAAAAATTTGCAGTAGAACATTTTGGATATTTCGGAGCAGCATAATGTTTTAGAATCCAGTCACTGCCAGCTGAGAAACTTTTTCCAACATTTACTATTATAGGCATTTTATTTTTTACGAAAACTTGAACTTTGATGATGTTTATAAACTTGATAGGAAAAGAGTTAAATGATATCCGATTCACTGTAAGGAACCAATATTAATAAAACTGTCTTCAGGGATTACCACAAAGAAGATTTGAATTTCGTATTCCTTCACAAAGAAACTCGTTTGTCAAAATAAATGCTTTCAGAGTTATCTACTTCAATCGAGGAAGAATAAAAGCATAAAATAACTTCCGCAAAAACAAATCTCACAGATAAGGTTCAGCACTTTATAATTCCCTGACACAGGAATAGAATTCGTCGGGCAGAAGTTTTGATGCGTCTTCAAATGTATTTTTGCCTTTGGTAGCAATAAAGTAATTTAACGTGCCCATTCCTCCTCCTAGCAATCATCGAACCACAAGCGGCTATTTTTCAAGTCAACATCACCTTTATACCCGTGAGCGAAATCTGTCGTTGTGACTTATTGCAGATAATTGTAATGTCCACAGGTTGAATGGTATAGTTTATGGCATGGTAAGCAGGAATGATTCGTTCTGTTTTATTTCGAGAACTGGTCTTATGTACATCGGCTTGGTACAGCCAACCTTCCTCCGGGTGGCGGGAAAAGCGAAAGTCATTGCAGTTTGCGACAGTGTTGGAAAAATTGCAGTGACGAATACTACTTTAGTGTGGATTTAAACTTTTAATATTTTTCAGATTTTGTTAGAAAAGAATGCTCAGCTATAAAATCGATTGACCGATAAACAAATACAGAGTATGGATCTTTTTCAAAAAACGAATTAATCTATTCGTTTATTGAAATTCCATAAGGAGGCCGCGTCATTTTGTTCTCGCTGTCAGTACCATTTTAATATGGAAGATCAGAACATGTAGGGTTAGTTTGGGTAAATGGTAACAAACTGTATTACCATACGTGTGGTGATTTTTAAAACCATACTATTGGTGAGTGGAGACAATGCCCTGAGTGAAGACTGCAACGTAAGGAACACATGTTGAGAGTTCTGCGTGTCTCCAAACAATGGTGTGGTCGCCATAATTGTTTGAAGAAGATTTCGTCATTGTTCATAAGGTCTCTACGACCCAGCAAATTTAAATAAAATTGAAGCGCTGTGGAACATGTAGATTTCACTGGAAACAAAGTGGTGGCTAAGTTCAGTTCGATGTGTTGTACATAGAGCACCCCGATGGGGAGGTGATGGAAGACCACCGTGACCTCCCAATTTTTTTTAAATTCGGCAAAATTTGTCTGACAGTTCAGCAAAATTTGAAGTTCTATTCGGCAAAATTTCCTCATTCAGCGCAATTTGTAGTTACATTCGGCAAAATTATCATCATTCAGCAAAGTTTTAGTTCCATTCGGCAAATTGAGAATTTCACCCTCCCGAAAGTTTGAGATCCGGGCTCCCCTGTGTTCACAGGACGTCTACTATAGGATAACTTTCACAGATTTCGAATTTGGTGTTTCTGACTGCCTATGCATCAATATGGACAGTAGATTACAAATAATATAGTCTTGTGATGCAAATTAAGTTCTAAAACGTTACGGAACGTGTAGCTTTCTTTCATGGGAAACAACCCACAGCAGATAATGTCCTGTCTCAATGTTTACAGGACCTGTAGTCCTAACATTAATTATTTACGCCCGCCTCTTACCAGATTGGATTCTTGTTTCGAAGTTGTCACTCAAACTAGTTGTCTTCGACGAGTCTGTATTTTTGATGGCTCAATTAAAATGGAAGTAGCCCCTGCTGGTTTCAGGTTTCTTTAAAAAGAAGACGAGTAACGTAATTGTAAAATCGCAGGGGGCCTTGTAATAGCAGTTCTTAAGGGGCCTCCTGCGGCGACGATGAGCAGAGAGTTATTTAACAAGGGCAGATTCTTCTACTGCAGAGGGAGCATATCTTTTGTTCGTGCCGTTTTCTTGAAAAGGAGAGTGACGGCCGTAGAAGGGCATCCTTCCCTCTGATATTAAATAAAAGTGTCATACGCTTCATTTTTTAGATTTCTGTCCTGCAATTAAATAAGGAGTAAATGTGTTGAGTGAAGGAAAATGGAACTAAAATATATAAAGAGATATTGACAAGTTAAAAGCCAAGGTTAAAAGTAAGACACCAATTAAAATACTTAGAAAAACAGAGATCGGGAGAAAGTTATCCAAAATTGCTGGAAAACTTTTAAAAAATACCATTAGAAAAAAAATGAATGTGTAAATTATTAAATGTATCGAATTCGCAATAGATTGTTTTAGTTCATAAAGTACCTCAGAGCTTATCGTAAATTAATTTTGCCAATATATACCAAAATAATAACAAGTATAAAAGGTAAACAAAATCAATCCGAAAGAAATTGATAAAAAAAAAATAATAATTGCCAAAATTAAAATTTTCTCACGACATACCCTCATGGTTATTGTGTTAATAAGGATTATAATTCTGGATCTCATTAAAAACTACCAATAAAGTCCATCTTACGCAGAAAAATCCGTTACTTCAATTTGTATAATATCTTTTTAATGTCCAATTTTGTTTTCAACACAAATTATCTCAAATAGTGCTATAGTTGCCTTTCTAAATCTCCAGCAGTTTTAGTCGGATGAATATGAGATCGGGATAAAAAAAATGATTACACTGTAGTTTATTTTTATAATTGACTTATTATGTGATTGTAATTATTAATGATCTTAACTCTTTTTTTAAATACAGTTGAAAATACAGTTGTGCACAAATTGAACACACTTATTACCACTACCAGCACTAATGCATTCTAAAACATCAAGCACTTCCGGTTTCATTTTACCATCACGACTGAGAGTCCATTTGTATCTTATGAGAACAAAACTATGTCAAACACAAAAATCTACAGCATGAGCAAGATTGAGCAATCCCATTAAAGCAGCGAGATTAACCATGAAATCCCATGACCTTTTGAAGATGTGGAGTTCTGCTGTTTTAATGCTGCTTTCATTAATTTTTAGAAGTAGTTCTTTTACTTTTAGCTTTTGACGCACGGAATTGGATGTTTTAAAATGAAAACTCACAGGTCTTTATTTTCTCTGGAAGAATAAAGAGTAAGATTGATACGGATTTTCCTCAAGAACTCGTGAGCAATTATTATTTTATTATTCATAATTTTGAGGAGCGTCGTGTTCTTGCGCTCTGAATTCGTTTCAGAAAAATGTTTCGTTCTGTACATGTGTGCTGGAATTGTTTCTAGAAAGGTTGTGCTTGTGCTATGAATTTTCCTAAAGGAGCAGCGTTGGAATGGTTGTGCAATCTGTGCAGGCAAAATCCACTTTAAGATAATGTCTTTTTCTACTTGACAAAGCGCTTGATGAAAATACTATGCAAAATCTATTCTCAGGCCCGGATCTATCAATTTTAGGGCACCCTGCATGAAAATCTGCAAGGCCAGCAGTGTATATTTGTTACTATTTTCTTCTGTATATATCAAAATTGAATGCTACCCATGTAGGTTGCTTGTAAATTTTCACATACGTAATCCAATAATTTGTTAAATTTAACATTGTTGAATATGTATAAAGGGATGGCGTATTAAATAAAAGAGGAAAAAAGTGCATATTAGTAACATTAATAAGTCAATGCTAGTTTTTTTTAAATTTTTTCTTCAATTTCTTCTGCTGTTGGGATCCCAAAAGACATGTATCCCCCTCCGTCTCTCACTGCGGGGTCTGCCAGTACGCAGGTCCAGGCCTAACTATTCTCGACCACGTCTTGAAAGGTCTAATACTTGTCCTAAGACATGAATTCGACTGTAGAAATACACTAGGGATTAGAGTTTAATTTCTAACAAAAATAGTGTGGGAGTCCTATATTCCCCAGAACTTATTTTCGTACGTAAATTCGTACGTAACATTAAAACGCTCTTTAAAGTTAACAGAATTGTAGGAACTCCAGCGAGCTTCCCTGCAAATTAAACCTAGAGATAATATTTTAAAACCTTTTTCTTTTCTTAGTCAGCTCAAAACTGCGAAGGAATAAATTGTGACATTAAACAAATAAACTACCAAGAAAAGTTGTAATATTAAACAAATTAATAAGTGAACAAGCATTAATTTTTACGCAGGTAAAACGAAGACGCAAAATTTATTATTAATGGATTCAATAACATCTCCCTAACAGTAAAAATATCAGTTCCTAAAAGTCAATCATGGATCAAAGGTAACAGTAACGTCAACAATTGCTTCAAAATTCCTATTAGGGTACGGAAAATAGTTTCGAAAAACATTTTTAGATAAAGGATAACTTTCGAAATAACGTCAACAGCACCTTTAGAATCTCCATCAGAATAGGATGATAGTTCCAAAATATACCAATTCAAGTAAGGGCATTTGCTCTAAAGTCGTCTCCAGTGCAAGAACAGGGGTTCTTTAATAATGTTAAAGTTAAAAAAAAAAAAAATCCCAATTGGAATAAAGACAACAGTAAAAGGCTCCGTGGCAAACACAATATAAAATGGTGTTTTTATCAGCAGCCCTTCTGCAGAAACTTGAAAAGAAAGAATCAAAAGGAAAATTTTAAAATTCAATATTTGCCGGAAAAGTTTCAGAATGTGTGATAATAACAATAATTAGAATTACATTAGCTAACACATACACTGTTAAAAAAATTTCCTGAAAATAACGGATAAAGTACCGGCAGCAAAGTTGCCGTAAATATTACGTTTCCGTTAAATTATTTTCCGTGAATTAACAGAAGTTCCATTTCTCATTTCTCCGTTTAGTTCTGTTCTTCTATTTATAAATTTTCCGTGATTTAACGAAAATTCCATTTCTCTTCTTTCCGTTGATCTATTTTTCCGTTTTTAAATTTTTCGTTCATCTATTTTTCCGTTTTTAAATTTTCTGTATCTTCACAGAACTTTCGGTTCTTGATTTTTCGTTGCGCTATTTTTTCGTTTCTCATTTTTACATATTTTACTGAAATTTCACTCTCTTTTTTCTATCCTATGTTTAAAATAATATACATTATAAAAATAGTTAACCATTCAAAAACTATTATTTTTTTAATTTGTATTTATTACTTCAATATATTTTAAGTGAAATTTTTGCTTGATAACTTACCTTTCAAGCATCCCTTTTGAAATTTGCACCTTCAGATGAATAAAAATAATCGAAAAGTACCAGCAAGGAAATTAGTGGATTTGAATATAACACCAATTTTTGATGCTGATACTGCTCGATATTTTCTTCCACATCTCCTCGTACATATTCTGGCATGGCATGGAAAAGCATACATGAAAAATAGAATATTTTTTTTGCAGAATGAGTCAAATAAAATACCATTAAAAACCGGTTGACTTTATCTTGGAATAATATACCTGATGGAGGGTACCGCATACCAATTTACTGTGTTTAAAAACAGAATCATTGACATACACGGGAAGAATTTTTTGCTCAGATGATGTATACCCCCCCCCCCCCCCCGGTGATTTCCGCGTTAGAGCAAAAACAGTAACTTTATAATAGTTCTATAAATTCTAAATCAGCTATCATCGGAATTCTATCAAATGCATATTAACAAGAAAAATACATTTGTATATTAACATGTTCAAAGATATTCTACAATACTTACATGTGACCAGCGGTGCTAAGTTTAAGTGTCTCCATTGCGTCTGTACACAAGTAATCCAATAGCCTTTATTTTAAATGGATAACACGAGATTCTAAAACTATTCTCACCGCTAGAACACACAATATGACTAACGAACAGAATTGTTCGAAGTATTGAGCAAAATAATACACCGCAATAATATTCTAATACTGACTCAGTAAAACTCACATCAAATCACCAGGGCGATCAAAACACAGCTGCCTGTCTGAAAATGGCGCAAACATTTTTCCAAACTTACAAAGTCCAAAGGCGTAAAAACAATTTCGACATACGAGTATATTACTTTCCAGACATGAAATAGCAAGCTATCTATTTTGTCTTCGACGTCTGAGTTGTTATTCTAAATAAGCTTTTAATTAAAAAATGTAACAGTGCGATTTAATAAGCACTATCAAAAAGCGATGTTTATCATAACTTGAAGGCTAATCAGGATACAAACAAAGTACAGCACAGCGGCAACCCTAGAAATGGAAAAATTCTGTTTTCGTTACTTCCTTTCGTGATATTTCTGTTTTTGGAAGGAAAAAATAAGTTTTGAAGCATTACGGAAATATTCTGTTAAAATCAGTCAGAAAACTACCTGAACTTTCAGGTTTTTTTTAACAGTGTACGTAAAATTGCAATAGAAATTTTTTTTTTTAATTTTTGCATATATACATTGTAATATAAAATAGAACCTTTTTTCGATCATCTGGAAAATGGAGAATTCAAATCCCAATTAAGTTAGACGCTCCAAACAAATTTCATTTTACGCAGAAAAATACGTACCAAATTTGGAGAAGGTAGTCGGTTGTCTTTTAGGGAGTTTCAGTGCGTCTTCCTACTCAATACACCAACATGGAACTGTCGCCTTTATAAGTTCTCTAAGCAACTTCCAGCCAAACTAATCGACATTGGAAAATTAGTTAAATATACTTTGTATTTGTATACCATTAAGGTTCTTGAGCCATTAATCAAACTCATGTAGAAACATGGTAGAAGTTTACTTTTCCATTGAAAGTTCAGTACTAATTTGCAATAGCAAGAATACAGTCATTTAGGGTAAATTTCAACAATGTGGATTAACCTGGCAACACTTCATATGTTTTAGCGTGTTTAACTTCAAAAGAAACGGTGGAAGACCCACTGCTTTCTGACGGGAAGGTTCAGTTTTCCACTTTTATTCTATACAAAAACAAGTTAGCAACAATAAGCACGGCACATTATATCACTTAATAATCTTGTGTAGTTATTACCTATACAAAAATGCTGTTCAGTTTTGTTCTCCTTATCTTAAGAAAGATATTAAGGTATTGGAAAGGGTTCAAAGGCGGGCTACAAGGCTAATAAATGGACTTTCCTACTTAGATTATGGTTCCAGGCTTAGAAGGCTAAAAATGTACAGTCTTGAGCAAAGAAGAGACCGAGGGGACATGATTCAGTTGTTTAAATTTATTAAAATGAAAGATGTAACGGGGCTGAAGTATAGCACTGAAAACAGGACAAGGGGTCATTGTTTTACGCTATTTAAATCTCAGGTTAACATGGATATTAGGAAAAATTATTATTTTAGCAGGGTAGTGGAACCTTGGAACATCTTACCGGAAGAGGTGGTAATGAGCAAGGGAGTAGATAGTTTTAAGAGGGCCATTGATCTTCACTGGGGATTGTAAATTGACTAGGACCAGTCTAGCTGGGCCCAGAGCCTGTTGCTGGTCGTCACTTTTGTATTTGTATTAGTTAGAAGCTACTCTCCAATGTTTATCTGAAGTTGTTGAAATCTTTCGTACCCTACATTGCAATGTTCTATATCTCCTTACTACTATTAAAATCTGTGCTTGTCATCTCATCTGTTTGTGTGTCTGTAATCTCTCTCTTCGAGAACAAGGTGAAGCTGGCAGTCGAATTAGGTAATTCGTAATTTTTCGAAACACCTCATATGCCCAGTCTTACCTATGTACAACTTTAAGTAGCCGAGATATCAGTTAAAACCTTAATCCAGCCACCTTAGCAACCAGTAATTTATATAAACCTTGTGATACTGAGAAAGGAAATGGGTGATTTTTTAGACAACTCCGCTATTATATCTGATGTTGATTTTCTGGATCATGAAAGTGCACTTGTTTTCTTCAAATAATTTGTTGGTTTGATTTTCTACATGGATCAAAGTAACCATGAGAGATAGGATAACTTAGTAACTCATTTTGAATGATTCTCATCGTTATTATATCTTAATTTTAATAACTATACAATACTTTAGGAAGTTTTCTTCAGTTTTAGGCCGGTGGAAGTGAAAACACTAAAACAGTAAATATGAGTTGGGCAGCTAAAAATAGAGGAATCGTGGATCAAAGTTAAAACTTGAATGTTTTGAATCATATATGCTTTATGTTGGATCGAAAAGTTTACCTCCAGCTTTCTTACGTATCTTTCTGCGCATAAGGGAAAAAAATAATAATAGGCGCGATGTCTCAGCATAATCGAGCACATTTAAGGACGACGGCTGCGAATTTTCTCCGGAAGTTCTAATTGATCTAGGTTTCGCATTTCTTTAGTAAAGATGCTCTAGAAAGAACGTCAAGAAGTTGAATCGGATCTTAATCCGGAAAAAGGTTACCGAACCTTTGTGGCTGTTTGTTATTTCTCCCACCACCGGAGGGTGGCGGAGAGCACCCACGTCTTTCACCAGCACCCACTAGAGGATGAGTTATGGGTTTTGATATACCTGCACCACCGAAAAACACCTTTGCAGGTTATTCACCCCTGTTGCTCTCCTTATAAGACCGAAACAGAAGTCCCCCAAGAGTCCACATGTCGCGTGTGCCAATGTACCAAGAAAGAAGAGGTGCCTTTTGGGGGAGGGGGATCCTCAGCGCGTGCCGTGCGTAGGAGCAACAGATGGTCGTCCGCCAGCTCGTGCCGTTACACGCGACGACCCCTGCCATTGTCGCCTCATCCCCAATGCAGAAATGAATGCTTGCACATACGCATACAATAGTCGTTTGGGATTATCGAAGAGCGGGGGCGGCACGCGACCCCCTCCCGCTATTGAATGGAATATCGTCTGCCCGCGACAGACGGTCCGTCTGGGGTATCAAGGGTTCGAAGAACCCCCGAAGAATAGAGTTCGAAGAGGTTCTGTGTGTTATGGCATTGGGTAACGCAGATGTGAAATAATGGTGCTTGGTTTGCTGAACTTTGCACCGGTCGGGGCAAGTGTTATTCCACCCCCCTCCTCTCGGTTTACGTCCAGAATTGCCTGAACAAGTCAATATTGTAACTGCAGTTCGATCGAAAAAAAAATCAAGAAGAACCCTGCTGAGGTTTCTTTATTGGATGTCGGTACCTTTCAACCTTTCGATTGAACTATATTCTCGTTCTCGACCATGAAAGTAGAAAGTAAAATGAAAAGACAACTAAATTAAAGTATTTTTTATATATATATAAACTAAGAAAGAGCCTGTATCACAAATGAAATAATACAAGTTGTTAAAATTTTCCTCGTATACAGATATACAGAGTATTTCGTTTGAATGAGCTGAGCAAAATGCATATTTAATCACTTTTATTCCTTCTCATTTAAGCTATATATATAACGTCAATAGAAGCTTAGTAAAATCCAAAAAACAGCTCTGAAATCAACCTTAGTTATGCTCAAATAGAAGAATCTCCAAATAATATTAAGAAAATGGGACATTTTGTCCCTAAAATAGGAGCTCTTCTTGTAAGAGTTGCAATTTGCATGTATAGTATATTTACTTAATTCATTTAATAACAAACGTATATCGTTATTGAAGTTGAAGCTTAAATATTGGATATGCTTTGCTTCAGCTAAATTCGTTACATGTTTTCTCTTTAATTGCTTTTTCTTCCTTTTTTCACAGCACGTAGTAACTTACAATGCAATAGGTATTTTTACGTTTTGCACAGAAAACCTATCCAGAGCCGTGCACCATTTTTCAGCGAATTCTAAAGAGATTAAAGCGTTCACACATAAAGGTTTCGTCTGGAGGCACCTCGAGAGATAGGTCACAGGAGGTCACTGTTACCTCCCAAAAAGTTTTCTTGTTCGGCAAATTTTGACTGACGATTCATTTAACGTATGCGTTTGTATTTAGGGTGGATATCAATGTAGTTAAACTAATTAAATTTTTCACGAAATCATATTATTATTTATCATTGCTATTGGTATGACGGGTAATAGTTAGGGTTTCCAATCTCGAAATCCCGATCCCGAGTCACGCAAGATATCTACCGGGATTTATCCCGCGGGATTTCGTTCTCAATCGCACGGGATTCCCAATCCCGCAAATTTCTTTCCATTCAAGTGTTTTCCAGCTTTTGCCGCTCATAAAACGATTATTTTCACAAGCATCATCTGAAGTTTGAATTTTCTTCCTCATATATCTACAAGAAGAGCAAGTAAAACTTTGTCTCATATGACCAATAATGGCTTTATCATTTCAGAACACACACACACACACAAAAATTTAAAAAAGAGTACATTTTTTCTGGGAATGAATTGGTATTCTCATTCGAGGTTTCAATTTTCATACGTTCATCAACTGAGAAAACGCGTAGAACTAATAAACATTTTCTAAAACCATCACTAAAATTGATCCAGTAAATCACGCTTAAAAAACACAGAAAGTGTATTACATATTCTAAAACCCGCTGAGTAGCCTGAATGCAATGTTGGAGCACTTCTGTAAGCTTTAGTAATGCACTCAAAACCTAAAAATTACAAAAAGTGCGCTCCAAAGAAGAAAGCAATGAAAAATATGACATTATTTATGTATTCGGCACGACTTTAAAAGGGGCGACAGAAAGTTGTATGAAACACGGGATGACTTTCATGATAGTGCAGTAAGGTAAGCTGCTCATGTTTTTGAATTCCTCTTTAAAGTGAGAGGTAAAATTAGCGAAGTTATCCAAACACGTTTACTGAGACTGCGACTTGGTGAAATGGTGAAACCAAGCAGTATTCACCCCTTGCTGTAATGAATCAAATTCAGATACAGTGAACAACGTTAATGAAGCAACAAAGGTATTATCAGTGCAAGTTAAATTGGATATAGCAAAACACATATCAAACATACATCGTTTTAGATTGAAATTTGCCGTTCTTGAGCAAAATCCCAGCATAAAATGAGAGAAATCTATTTCAGAAGGTGATGAAGTTAATGTGGATCTTTTTCTAAATGTCCACAATTATTTAACTTTAGTAAAACCAATTGTAGTGGAGTCACAGTACTTGTTTTCATCAAGCGCATTAGTTTTAAAGTAAAAATCATTTACCATCCCATACGAGCGGCACACTTTTGCTTACCAAACAATAGTTGCTAATTAGGATCTGGCTTTGTAGTCTTCACAATTGCTATACGGAATTCAAGAAGACTACTAATTTAAGTATTGAAAGCAGTCCATCCTAAAAAGCACAACTTTTTATCTTTGTCATAAAAATTTAATTTTTTGAAGAATAAAGTCATTCCCGTGGGATCCCGGGAAATTGACACTTTACAATCCCGATAAGGGATTGGCACTTTACAATCCCGAAATCCCGCGGGACAGAATTCAACACAGGATTGGAAACCCTAGTAATGGTATAACCTTTCGTAAAAGCAGGTGAAAATGAGAAAGATACATTTTTTTAATTTCATTGGCAACGAACAAAGTCATATTTTATCCATATTGACTTAAGGGCGGAAATCAGTGTAGGTAAATTAATCAAATCTTCAATAAAATCCCACTGTAGTTTATAATTGCTAAAGGGTATTTCCCGCATATCCATTCGTAACAGTAGGCGAAAATAAAAACCCTGAATTTCTTAAATTAACTTACTGACATATGACATTGAGTGGATATCAGTGTAGGTATAAAGAAAATGTTAGGCTCACTATTAAAAAATAAGCCAACTTTATTTTAACTTTGCAATTGTAAGGGCTTCTAAAGTGCCCTTGCTAACAAAACTGCCGGGAGCCAGCAAACATCAAAGTTATCGAAAGTACGATACAAAAAGCATTTCACGAATTTGAACTGACAGTTAAATTTATGGTGGTCAGTTTTCCTAAACGAAAAGCGCCCTCTTGCGTACAGGCAAATCTATGGATTATCATGGATATTTTCCACAAGGTAAGCTAACAAAATCTTCCACAGAATCACATATAATTACAAAATGGCATGGCGCGTAATGGTATGGCCATTCAAAAAAGCAGGCAAAAATGAGAAATCTGAGTGCCCTAATTTCTTTAGCGAAAATGAAAGACAACTTTTCCATAGATTCCCAAGGGCATATCATATCCATATTGACATTCAGGGCGGATATCGGCGTAGGTAAACTAATAAAATCTTTCACGAAATATCATATTATTATTTATCGTTGCTAAATGGTATGGCGGGGCTCAATTTATGAGTTGTCATTCGTAATGTGCTTTGTACGAATGCACCGAGATGTCACTTAAAGCTCCTCCGAGGCTTTGCCTTTTGAGGATGAAGTTGTTGGTACCACGCCTCAATTTGTTATGTTGGATTACTCCATGCTTCCCCTTCGTTTAGAATACCGTGTTAAACATAACTATTATGAATCGAATGCTAAGCAATTACGATTTCTGCGACGTTTCATAATTATGGCATGAAGAACAACGATTTTAATCGCCATATTTATGAGCCATGGAAGAAAATGTCAGGGACTGAAAGAATTTTTGCAACTCCACCCAACATTACATGTTTCTCTTTCCCCTTTTCTTGCTGTTTTAGTCTTAATTTTACTATTTACTAATGTACTTGAGATTTCGTTTCTTAGCATTTAAAGAGATAATTTTGTGTTTTATTTCGATTGTGATGTTTCGTATATGAAATCAAATGTAATATTTATAAAGACTCATTAATCATTTTGACAAATTGCATTTGAGTGAATAATGCTGATATGTCCAGAAGAATCCGATACCTTTGTCGGTGTTAGGAAGGACAGCGGAAAGAATTTCTTTGTACGTAGTTTCTTTCTTGTATATTTTGAGGATCTGGGAGATGTTGTAATTGGTATGGGGGTGAAATACGTAATTTAAATATAATTGCTGCGCCAAATGAAGTCATGTAGGCCAATGAGGTCACCCATTATTTTTCTAAGACAGCAAACATACGCTAGATCGTGATTTTATCGTCATCAGAAAGCCTAACTGCTGATAAAGCTTTAAGAACAAGCAGTTTTTTATCAACAGGCAAAAGTGTAACAAAACGGAGTCTTCTCAAAATTTCCTGATCTTATTTTACAGTACATTTGTTTATTCATGGTTCACTGTAGTTTACTAGTAAAATAAAAAGTTGTTAATTGTTCTAGGAAGATTAATATATGTAGTTTGAGAATTCAAAAAGAAAACTGTCGCTGAGTTCTGTAATTCCTGTGGTTTGATAACCCTATAAAAGAAGACTGTAGCTCGCTATGACTATGATAGGCATTTTTGGTCCTTATACGATGTCCTTATTAAGACACCGAAAGATCGGGTGGAGGATGTGATCCTGTACTGCATATGCTGTACATATGTTCAGAAACTGTGCCAGAAGTGGGGGGAAAAAAACAGAAATAACGACTCATTTGTGCCCGGAATGTGGCGATTGATCTTTCTCCTTTCCAATGAAATATAAATATAGAAATTTTGTTAATGTTTTTGAGTTTGACAAACATGGGTTTATTTTGTTTTTATATTGACTATGAAGAATTTTTTTAGTTTGACAGCACTTTTTGGCATTTTGTCAAAGTTGATCTTATTGCAGATCCATGTTCATAATAAGGTCGATTCGCTATTTTTCATTAAACTGCTGACAAACATAATTTAAACTTAAATTTTGTGACGGAATGTTTTTTTCCTTATGTGAGTCATTTGATGCATGTACCAAAGTTGAAGCATGTTGAATTATGGAAGAGCGAGATATTAGGCCCTGAACCTTATATTGGCCTTACGTAGTGTATATACCTTATATTACAAATGTAAAAGCTGGTTTAAATTTTTTTTTTTTTTTTTTTCAAAATCGAAAAATGTCTGGTCGTTTCAATTGCTTGTCATTATCTCGGCTTATGAAACTATCCTATGGTGATGATCATCAAACAAAGCAAACGGGCAAAAGCGTAGCCCACAAGGATGCAATCACTGATCTCTGGTGGATGCAACGTACCTCGTAAACAACGACAAAAGTTGTTTGCGCGCAAGCACTTTTCGAGCGCTTGCCCGTTTACGTTTTGGTCCCGGCTGCCCACGGAACCAATTCCCCGTTGTTTATCTAGTTAACATTACATCTATGGTTTCAACTAGGCAGGTGAATACGGTGATATGCTAAGGAAACCTGGTAGCAAGGATAGAAGATCTGAAATAACTCTAGGGAGTAGTCAAAGGGAAAGCATTAATTGGACACAACCAATACAAATTGCGTACTAGAAGAAGTAAGTAAGTGATTTTACAGCAAATTTTCGACGTTTCCACCTGTTGAAAAGATGCTTTTGGGACACCGACTAAGCATCGGTCGGACACGACTTTCTTAAGGGCTATGTCTGCCCTTAATATCTTTCTCTTTCGTCTTAAACGTGGTGAAAACACTAGCCGGGAGCTGTTTGCCTTTTTGCGAGTTTAATTTACACGAATTTTTATGAAACATGTCACAGAGCAAGTGTATTCATTACTCCTTCGTGAACGAAAAAGGAAAAGCTCATGAGAGCTAGACGTAGCTTCTAAATTTCTTTTTCATTTTCAGATTAAATTTTGAAAAAGTCTGTTTCAGAAAATCGTATTTCTTGATTTCAATTAAGTTTGATTCGTGCAGCAGTATTCCTTTCTCCTTCGTCACATTGAAGACGAAAGGGAAAGGAAGAGCGCATGAATGCTAGGGCAAGGCATAGCTTCTAAATTTCTGTTTTAGAAGAAAGTTTCTAAAATTCCATTCCAATGACGCATATTCTTTGACTTCATTTAATTTTGGCTCATCTCATATATGAGTCGACGCGACACGGTAGCTGCTATCTCTCCGTAATGCAGTTGCGATGATTCTTATCTATGGAAAAACGTCACTTAGCCCAATTACCAACTTAGAGTAAATGCTGCTTGGAGAGCCACGGCAATCAAAGAAACAATTCCATTGAAGAGAAACAAAAGAAGAAATAATAGATTCGCTCTGGAAAATCCTGTCAGTTTGATGATCGGGGCGAGCAGCCAGCCGTCCGATCCCAGCCTGGGGTAATATACACCAACGAGATCCTTATCAGGCCTTACCAGTAAACGTCACGATTTGAAACAATAAAAATGGTGAGTGAAAAAGTGGGGGCAGCCGTGGGGGATCGGCGGGGATGATCTCTGGTGAAGTTGAAGACACAAGAGGATGTGTTCGTGGGAATGCTTTTTTCGCGGCAGCATTTTTTTTTTTTTTTTTTTTGCTGTTGCTCAAGGCTTGCGACGATTTCAATAGTTTTGAAGCATGCTGTTGTAAATAACATAACCATGGCAGCACGTAATTGAAGAATTTTTAAAAAAAAAATAATCAGATGAAGCTAACACGGCAATGGCGGCTACAGTATTTAAAATTTAAATGAAATCCCGAGATTCGATATGTCTTTCACTACGGATGATTACTTCTCTCTTTGTGGAAGATTTTGCACTTATTGTATGTGTAATAGTGTAAAATAAATATTTTATCTAGATTTCATTGAAATTTCACCTAAATGAGGTGTGAAATTGATAAATACAGAAGCATATCTTTTTTACCTGTAATCAAGGGTGTAAGAATTGTCATTTCCCGAGTTGAAATAAATTGTCCACTCTTAATAAATCAATGAAAAGTGCTACAAGCAAGTAAGATTTAGACAGAACAATTCTCAGCCTCATTTCAGGGTACTAAACTTTTTTGCGTGAGGAAATTTTTGTAAAAATTCGCACACATTGAAACAAAATTCACCAATGCTACAAGTTTCATCTCCAAAAAAAGAAAATGGCCATTAGAATTCAGATTTAAATCCCTCCCCCTTCCGACACATAGATATTTTGTACTTTATACAGACTCTTTCTCTTTAATTTGCAGCGAATAAGGGTGGTTAGTTGCTGAAGCATATTTAGCGCTTCAGAAAATCAATGAAACATTATAAAAGTATATTGTTACAGTTGGGCTAAATCCCATGTTGAAAAAAAGGTTGTGACCACATTTTTGGAAATGTGTCCCCTTATATTTTAAAATTCTACCAAATTCTTTTATTAAACACTAGTGGTACCCGCACGGCTTCGCCCGTTATAGAAAATTAAAAGGTCTTTTGGTTCGCCTGTATATTTACAAATAATGTATGGTGAATTTTCTCGCCAATTGGCTTGTGCCCATGTTACGGTTCCACGTTATGATAATTTCGTAATTTACTCGTCCATCTTATGATAATTTTGTTCTTAAAATTGGAATAGAAAAAGAACCACATCGAATTTTCGAAAAATCGCTTCGAGGGGCACATTCCCATGCTACAAACTAACTTTGTGCCCAATTTCATGAAAATCGGCCGAACGGTCTAGGCGCTATGTGCGTCACAGAGATCCTGACAGACAGACTTTCAGCTTTATAAAGAAAATCTAATACTAATAAAAATGCATTTAAAAATAAAAACGGAAAATCTTCAAGCAGTTTTCCCGTCATTTTTGAACGACCTGAAAATTTTGATATTGTTTCTTTCGATTAGAAATTAGCTTTTGGAATATTTCCAGTCAATTTATTTTTCGCTCTTAAAACTATGTTTTACATTGTCGATCTACTATATCTTAACCATTGAAGGCATCGAGCAATTAAATGACGTTTTCATCTGAAATCGTTCTTGTCGTTTAGAAAGAAACTTTCGGAATATTTACTGTCCATTCATTTTTGGTTATAACTATGTTTTACATTACCGATAGATCTAATATATTTCAAACTTTAAATGCATCGAGCAATTAAATGACATCTTCATTTGAAATCATTTCTATCGTTTAGAAAGAAACTTTTTGAATATTTACTGTCCATTAATTTTTGCTCTTAAAACTATGTTTTATATTATCGATTTAACATATCTCAAACTTTAAATGCATAGAACAATTAAATGACAGCTTCATTTGAAATCTTTTCTATTGTTTAGAAATAAATTTTCGGAATATATTTGCAGTACGTTTTTGCTCTTAAAGCTATGTTTTTTTTTTTAATTATCGATCTAATATATCTCAAACTTCAAAGACATCGAGCAATTAAAGGACGTTTTCATTTGAAATCGCTTTTATCGTTTAGAAATAAACTTTCGGAATTTTTGCTGTCTATTCATTTTAGCACTTTGAGCTGTGTTTTATAATCATTAACGCAACATCGAACTTCTTCTATTCTTCTGTACAACTACTGACAAATGATCGCAAACAATTCATTGTTTGTTCACTCTAAGACCACGCCTATATGGATAGAAAAAAAAGAGGGGATTGAAGTTAGCCTGCCCTTTAATTGCAAAGGAAGTGAGAGTAAACCTGGCTATCAATCATCAAAATAAAAAAGGCTGGGATTCATCCCACTCTGCGATAATTTTACTTTCAGTGTTGCCATCCAGTCTGAAAACAGAGGCATGTATGCCTGAATAATTGTTTACTGCCAGCCATTTTCGCATGAGAACTTTCATTAGTAATCGACATTTTCAACTTCATTTTTAGCCTACTTTCCCAGTAAAAGTCAGAAAAAGAAGAAAAAAGCATGAAAGAAGGCTTAATGCATCTTAAAAATATCCCGAAAAACAAAAAAAGTCAAAAATAAATAAAATAATTAAATAAATATCGAAAAATTAAAAATTGGAAAGTAGGGTATTGAGATGGGGAAAAATGTCTGCCTGTCTGTCCCTCCTAATAACTTTTGAATAAATAGTCCGATTCGAACAAACTTTTTTTTGTTCGAAAGATCTCGGCGAGTACACCTCATTCTCATATTTCACTTTTTGATTTGAACTATTTTTTGTTCAATTTTGAACAGTTCAAAAAAACTTAACATTAGCTCCAACGGGGAAATTCAAAGCAATTCCGAACTGTGAGGCGAATTTGCTTCAAACAAACTTTGTAGGAAAAAGCTTTTGATGAAAAACTTGTATATAAAATATATTTTTGATTTGAACAATTTTCTGTTCAATTTTGAACAGTTCAAATCCCTTAACATTAGCGCCTACGGGGAAACTGAAAGTCAATGTAGATTCCGTACTTGAAGGCGGATTTACTTCTAACAAATTTTGTTGGAAATAGCTCTTGGCGCCAAACTCCAGACTCCGACTACGAGAATTTAGGGACATCTGACTCCGAATCCGACTCCTGTGCCCGACAATTAATCGGACTCCGACTCCCCGACTTCGACTATGACTTCGTAGCTTTGGCAAAAATTTATACACGGAGGACAAATGACTGACTCCGATTCTTGGATATTCGTCTCCGACTCCTTTATCCCAAAATGAGATTGACTCTGACTCCGACGCTATGGTTTTAACTGAAATAATTATTGTTGATGTGATTTGTTTTTATTTTAACGTTAAGAGCCAATATCTGTAAGAATCAGGCAGTTTACGGCATTTGTGATTGTTGACATTTTTAATTTTCTTTATTTTCACATATGTTGTTCCTTATCATGAATGTAATGTTTGTGCAAAATATGAGCTTTGTCTGCCTTACCGTTTTTGGGAAATTAAATTTTTAAATTTAGGGGCGTGGCACATTTTTGCGTGTTTTTCAAATTTGCAGATTTTAAAGTTCTTGTTGCTTTAAGCGCCTCTATAATGACATGGATTTTTAAATTCTATACTATTATACGGTCTTCTTACATACTATTATAGCTGTAAAATCGGTGTCACTACGAGGGCGACGGCCACAAACTCCGTTTAAAAATGACCGAAAATGAATTTTTTTACTACATTCAATGCCAATTTTCTCAAAGCGCCTTCATGATGACATCAACGTTTTTACATAAATTCCTAGTTACACTTGCATACATCAAAAATATGTAATAAAAGTGGTGTCACTCTAAGGGCGCCAGAAGATATTGGAACTTTTATGTGATAAATTTCACAAAAATGCAAATGTTTAAAATCTAACTACTACTCTCGCCCTCATAGCAGAGATCTGAAACTAATTAAGTTTGATAACCAACATGTTCGTCTAGCATATGAAATAAAAATATCGGTGTCACTCCTATTACTTTCGGAAATATAATCTTTCGAAATTAGTATGTTATGGAGTTATTTAAAAAAAGACTTTTCTAATTCGAATGGCTTTTTGCACGGTTTGTTTTAAACTTTAATATAAAATTACAGTAGTGACACCTAAAATAATGTGTTTCTAATGTTTTTTATAAATAAAGCTTTATAAAAAGCATTAGAAACGCAGTAAATCGATATAGGTACATATGAACGTATTGTGTAATGTGCATTATGGCTAAAATAGTCGTACTAATATTAATATTTTTTTTATCTGTTATTTGTATTAAAAATGCAACTATTTATAACATAATGTCTTAAATAGTGATGAACATAATGCATTATATAGCGAGCATTCAGAATCTGAAACATAATTTGAGGTTGACGTGGACTAAAACAAAGAAATCATAAAAAATCAAATCACCCAGTTTCAGAAAAACGGTCATCTTTTTTTGATATCTGGAAATTTTGTAGCACTAAAGCTTGGAAAAACATGGTATCCCGGAGAAATAGTAGAAGTTGACCATTTACTAATCTGAATACAACTAGCCCCCTCATAGCAGAGATCTGAAACTAATTAAGTTTGATAACCAGCACGTTTGTCTAACATTTGAACTAATAAAATTAGTGTCACTCCTACTAATTTTGGAAATATAATCATTCGAAGTTAATATGTTGTGGTGCACTTTTTTCATTTATTATTATTACTTTTAATTTATTTTATTTGTTTATTTATGTATTTTTAGGGCTCGACCGATGGCATTTTTTGGCCGATGGGCCGATCCTGATTGTTGGCCGATTGTTCAAAGATGGCCGATGGCCGATGGCTGATTGTTTTCCTCCAAATGGTCGATGGCCGATGGCCGATGCCGTTGGATGATGGAAAAAAAAAAAATCCAACAGAAATAACTTGATAAGATTGTCAGAGATTTAAAGGATCATTGATTCATTTCACTTTACTTCCTTTCTACGAATAAGGAATTGTAATCACAAAAAAAAAAAAAAAAAAAAATCAGATTTCGACCTAAATTTTTATTTTACGATCACCCAATTTAAACTACACAAGTTTTTTCGCCATGCATATGTACCTAAGAACATATAAATGACCGAAATTTCTATTTTGAACGCCTCCTTAGTTAATTATCGCAAATCCTCTTTTGATGGCTTCATGCGCGTAAACTTGCGTCACTCAAAAACGTTATGAAATAGTAAGTTGAAAACTCATACGTACGTAGTATCATCTAAAAGTTCGAGGACAAGTTGTTTAAAACCTTACCCTGAATAGTTCACATTACCGAAGTACATCTATCTACAAAATACTCACCTTGAACGACTATGCACTTCTGCCAACGTTGATGTGACAAACAAATAACATAACGTTTCGTCGGACTAAGCTCCGTGTGACTTTTACCTGTTCCCAGCAAAAAAAAAAAAAAAAATAACATTTGCATGGACGCCGCTTCTTCTATCAGGAGAAGATAAAGCTGCATCACAGAAGGTAGCGAAAAATGGCTTCCAGGAGTGTTTCCAAGAGTTATATGAAAACTGGCAGAAGTACATAGTCTCTCAAGGTGCCCTTTTGAAGATGGATGTGCTTAGGTAATGTGAACTATTTTGGGTAAGGTTTTATACAGCTTGTCCCTCGAAGTTTTGGATCGTACTACGTACAATCTGTATAGGGTGTAGTTATGCTTCTCCTTTTTTGACTGCTGTATGATGGAAGAGAAAAAACAACATCAAAAATAAATAAGTAAATTAATTAATAAATATAATAAAATAAAATAAAAATAAGGGAAGAAAAACAAAGAGACTGTTTAATAACCAATTGGCTTTTTTTTTAAAAAAATTGAACATATAACTAAGATTTCAGTAATATTGTAATAATGTAAGGATTTAGGTACACTAAACATCGTTAAAAACATTAAATTATGTTGTTTAATCATTCAAAAAAATTAAGAATAAAACTATGAAACCGTCAACAAATTACGCAATTAAAGTGGAAAGATTGCACGTAGACATTTTTAGTCATCAAATTAAACAAAAAAGGGAACAGATAAATTATAATATTAAATCATAATAAGAATATTTTTATACTTATTTAAAATTTATGAAAGCAAAAATTTGCATTTTTCATAAAAGCTATAACCGTGACATAAATTTTGCGAAAAAAAAGAAGTAGCCATGAAAAGAGCGAGGTTCTTAAAACGCAGCCACAATAAACAAACTCAATATTTACATCAAGTTAATAACTGAACACATATACTACTTGATCTGATGTTTTCACACGTAATATTGAACAATTTGATTGTTTAATCTTTTATGAAGCACTACAAACAAGTTCAAATTAAATTTTGAAATTTAACAATAATTTTCTGAAATTTAAAAAATTGCATAATAGAAAATCCTTGAAACTTTTCTATAACATATTATTAAAAATATGATGAAAACGAAAGTAACTTATTCATTTATTTTATATATTTATATAAAAAAACAGTTACTTACAACAGAAAAAAAAATCGATCGCTATTAATGATGCAAAAAAGATGGCGCATTACGAAATATAGGTGAAACAAGTATAAGAAATACGCAAAATGATATTTCTTGACCAAAATAAATAATCGCTAAATATTTAAGAAGTGCTTGAAACGACGAGGGTGGGTTAGGGGGGGGGGTCACCCTATAATTCTGATTTTGGAGTGACTCACAACATTAAACTTCGGCCGCATTTTTTTAGTACAGAACCGCTACCACCAACGCCTCGGAAGAGTTTCGGGATCTACTTCAGCACTTTCGAAGAAAAAATTCAAAAGTCCCTTTGGTTTCCGAATTATATTTCCATTCAAAACGTCTTTAATCAATTTCTGATAACAATAGAAAAAGCTTGAAAAAAAGATCTCTAATTTTATGAATGGTGTTAGTTTTAAACAACTCAGAAGTACAACTAGAGTTTAATTTCAGAAATTGTTCGATTTGGAGGAGGGGCACGCAAGTGTTCTCGGAAATACAAAAAATAATCGTAAAAATTAAAGTTCAAAATAATAATAAACATTGAGCAGAAAAACCCTGTTAAAACTTGCACCCGAGTATGTTTTGACGTGCAGTGGCGGATTTAAAATATAGCGAATGTTGCGATTGCGCGAGAGGCCCCATAACCATAAAGGAACCGTAAGAGTTACAAAAATGGTTATGATAAATGTTTTACAACTTCTGTGCTAGAGAAATATGGCCCCAAAATGTATTTCGACGGGCCTCAAACGTGTAGCTCCGCCGAAGCAATACAGAAAAGACTGCATTACTGTGATTCATATTACAAATATCGAAAAAATTAAAAATTACCGTCGTTTCAAGTGGAATCTAACAAAATGAAACAAAACCGGTTTCGCCATCTCATATTTGTTTCTATGGTCTCCAATTCGGCAATATATTGCCGAATGATTGTCAGTCTGAGACGCTATATTAGTTTTGCATTGAAATAAGTAATTAATAGCCACAAAAAATGAGTAAATAGGCTTTTTAGAACCCCCGATCAAAAACAAAAAGTGAAGTGCACAACTGGAACGTACGCACACCCCACATGCGAAAATTTAGCCTTCTACAGTTTACCATTTTTGAGTTATGAATTATGAGCGATACATACGTACATCCAGCCGCAAGAAACAATGCAACAATTAACTTATTTGGTACCTGAATGCTGTATAAAAAACTCTTTCAGGGGTGACTAAAATAGAAATTCATACTGAAATTTAAGTAAACAATTTTATATGAAAACAATAACTCCATTTACTTTGTATTAAAAAGTAAAACAACAAAAGTCCTTTTTTTTTTCCAAAAACATCGGCCAATTCCATCGGCTTTTCGATGTTTTTTAAGGCCGATGGGCCGATGTTTCCTGCAAGTTAGCATCGGCCGCCGATGCCGATGGCTAAATTGTTGAACCATCGGCGCCGATGCATCGGCCTGGCCGATGCATCGGTCGAGTCCTATGTATTTTGTTCATTTAATCTTATCACACCCAGATAGTGTTTTGACTATATATATTTTTAATTTATTGCAAAGAAGCAACGTTTAACATAAACAGCTTTGGGCAGTAAGAGCGTCTTTATGTTGAATAGAAAATGCTCGTTTTGATATAGGTACAGGTGGATCTATTGTGCATAATATGTTTAGATTATCATACCAATACTCGCCTTTTTTCCAGTCAAATAAATTTATTTATTCCAATCCTTCTTGCCATGCATTTGACATTTACTTGCAAATGGTCAACTTCTACTATTTCTCCGGGATACCATGTTTTCCCAAGCTTTAGTACTACAAAATTAACAGATGTCAATAAGAGATGACCGTCTTTCTGAAACTGAGTGATTTGATTTTTTATGTTTTCTTTGTTTTAGTCTACGTCATCCTCAAATTATGTTTTAGATTCTGAATGCTCGCTATATAATACATTATGTTCATCACTTTTTAAGACATTATGTTATAAATAGTTGCATTTTTAATATAAATAACAGATAAGAAATTAGTATGGTTGAAAAAAATATGAATATTAGTACGACTATTTTAGCCATAATGCACATTACACAATACGTTCATACGTACCTATATCGATTTACTGTGTTTCTAATGCTTTTTATAAAGCTTTTTTTTTTTTTATAAAAAGCATTAGAAACATTATTTTAGGTGTCACTAACTGTAATTTTATATTAAAGTTTTTAAAAAACCGTGCAAAAAGCCATTCGAATTAGAAAAGTCTTTTTTTAAATAACACCATAACATACTAATTTCGAATGATTATATTTCCGAAAGTAATAGGAGTGACACCGATTTTTTTATTTCATATGTTAGACGAACATGTTGGTTATCAAACTTAATTAGTTTCAGATCTTTGCTATGAGGGCGAGAGTAGTAATTAGATTTTAAACATTTGCATTTTTGTGAAATTTATCACATAAAAGTTTTAATATCTTCTGGCGTCCTTATAGTGACACCAATTTTATTACACATTTTTGATGTATGCAAGTGTAGCTAGGAATTTATGTAAGAACGTTGGTGTCATCATGAAGGCGCTTTGAGAAAATTGGCATTGAATGTAGTAAAAAATTCATTTTCGGTCATTTTTAAACAGAGTTTGTAGCCGTCGACCTCGTAGTGACACCGATTTGACAGCTGTAATAGTATCTAAGAAGACCGTATAATAGTATAGAATTTAAAAATCCATGTCATTATAGGGGCGCTTAAAGCAACAAGAACTTTAAAATCTGCAAATTTGAAAAACACGCAAAAATGTGCCACGCCCCCTAAATTTAAAAATTTAATTTCCCAAAAACGGTAAGGCAGACAAAGCTCATATTTTGCACAAACATTACATTCATGATAAGGAACAACATATGTGAAAATAAAGAAAATTAAAAATGTCAACAATCACAACCTGCCTGATCCTTACAGACAATTCTTCTTAAAGTGTTAAAGTTTTTATTTATGTATTCAGTTTTCGGTGAATTAACTCGAAGTCATTTATGTTTCTACATAAAGATATGCGCAGACGATTTTTTTTTTTTTTTTGACAATGAAAAGTATTTCTTTACGTTGACATTTTATTGTTTTTATTTATCTTGATAAGTGCATTAATTCATTTAAAAAAAAAAATTTTGGCAACAGGGGAAAAAGAAACGATTTTTTTTTTATATGATATATTTATTTTAATGAGCTTATTAATTTTAATTTTTTTTCGTTTTGAAAACTGTTGAAGATTTTTTTTTAAATAGAAAAAAGTGTATTAGCTGCTTTGTTTAAAAGGTGCTGCTATTTTATTTGTTCGTTTTTTTTTCTTTTTTTTTACGCATCTATTTTTTTTTAAATGAGTGAGGAATATTTTATTCCTAGAAAGTAGCTTAAAATATTGGAAAAATATGTTTGAAACAATTTGCGATTTTAGCTATTTTTGAGAACATTGATCAGGTGCTAGAAAGTAGTATGGGTATACGGGAAAGTAGACTCGTCTAATTCTAGACAGAACTTCTTGTTATTGTTGCTGCATGCGATTTTTACTGAATTAATTTTAAAGCTGGGAAAAACTTTCAATTTCAGTTGGCATTGAAAAGTTTACTATTTTTAACACCTTTCATTGGTTTGAATAGTTTTGTAAAATCTTCTTTTTGTAACTATTCCATGGTGGGAAAGGGGAAGGGGGTGAGGAGGATAGTGAATAATACTAATTAAATTGCGAGTGAAGCAAGTATATGTATGTGCAGTGAATATGGAGGGGGTCTGAAAAAGTCATTAGTGACAGGCCCTAAAATTTCTGTGCACTACCCAGGCAGCAATCCTTGATTGCAAAAGTTTTAAACACTTAAAAAGAACTTAAGTTTTTTTAAAAACTATATTCATACTGTAAGTCACTCCTAACGGAATGTATCGCAGACGATGAATTTTCTAATTTGAGCTCCGCTTCATTTTGAATCGCTGCGTGTATTTTAGTAATTCTTCCAATATCCACCGGCGACGATTATTATTTGTTATCTACGGTTGGCATCAGTGAAACGATTGTTTGATGTTTTAATGATCGGGGAGTCAACGGCGAGGTCTATTTACAACAGATTTAGCACCCAGGGCTACCGTGTAAGGAGTTCCGAGGAAGATACTTTTCGCACGCTAAATTGGTTCTTAGGCAATTATCAAGGAAGCCACCCAAGTGGAAGATGCTACTTCAGTGGCTAAAATCAATAAAGTAAGAAACTACTCTCTCGTTGGTCAGTTCACATTCCTTTTTAACTACATCGATAATGTTTGTTTTGTATCCATCTCTTAGGCATTGAAAAGTATTGACAAATGACTTTACCAAAACACACTTCTAAATAATGATTCAGCTACGTAAGCGGATCTAGTTTAGAGTGAAAACTTCTTTCTTTCTTCCAATCATGCATCAAAAGTACTAGTAGTAGTTTTCTAAACTAGTAGCATTCTGGAACTTTTGGCGCCCATAGATCGAAATGTGATTAAAAAATTATATGGCGCCTATTTACAAAGCAAAATATGATGCGATTGAAAGACGATAATTTGATATTCCCCCGTCAAAACCTAGTAGCTATGTTTTAATATTTTTGTAATGATTATATTGATATTGATGATTTAAAAACTTTGTGCAGCAGTTACAGTGTTTGTTGTAAAATTTTTTTACTGATTTCCTTGTACTATGCAAATCAATAAGCGACATTTGAGCATCTAGCATTCTTCTCTTCCTTCCTTAAATCAGTTCTCAATAAGTTTCAAAAATCCAGAGTTCGTATACACTTAAGCCACGCTCCATCTTGCAATTGCTCTACCACCAGTACACCTGATCATTTAACGATTCTTTTGCTAGAAGATTGTTTTATGCCAGTGGAGCCCAGCTTATGGCCCGTGGGCCACATACGGCCCACGAAGCTGATCCGTGTGGCCTATTTTGTTCAATGTTGCAAGTCGAAAAGCAACAATTAGTGAGTGGCACAAGCTTGGAGTCAAATATTTAGGAATTGGTTTCTGAAAAACAAATGTAACTAATAAAAAAAAATAAGCACCAAATAATAATAACAATTCCTGGTTTTATAATTTTCTTTCCTTTTCCTTATTTTTCCACGCTATTTAGAAAATTAAAGAAATGTTTTGGAATTTTTCGTTTGTATGAGTTCTGTCCCGTGAGAATCATTTTATTATGAAACACGCCCCTCGGCTAAAATAATTTTGGCGCTATTTTTTACGACTACTAGAGGAAGAGTTCCAACACTATGGTGCGTGACTTAAAACTAAGTCCTATCATCAATGTTGAACAATTTATACATACTTTACTTGTTTTCAAACGAAACGGTTCTTGTAAAATATACCCAAATCATGATTTTATTCAAAAAGAAAATTCATAAAAATTTCAGAATAGCAGCAACCAGTTCTGACACAATGTTACCTCGCAATACCTGCCCTTTCAGAATAAACAGAGTTGAAAGGAGCACGGCCATAAAATTCGCTTCTGAAAAGCTTCGACAACTTTTTTCCCCCAACTAAACTAGTATCGCCCATCGGAATGGGCACGTTTCAATTTCTCATTCGAATTATATTGAGCGAAATAAACCGTCGGAAAGATTTAGTGGTGTCATAAAATTAGTCACGATTTTTGCTAACTCTTTCACTGCAGGGATCACTACTGCTGGTTGTAACCGATGGCGGGTCCCTGGGTTGTTTGTTTATTAGGCAAAGGGTGTCGGAAAAGGATGGCAATTTTCTGTGAAGGTTTATGCTGCGTTTATATTCCAAGTCTTAGGTGATGGTTAAAATAGAGACTTCCTGGTTATACATTCACTTTTAATGTGAAACGAATTACAACTCTTAAAAAAAAATCAATTTGGATCACTTTGGTATAGTCCAAGACCGTAGCCGGGATATTTTTTCGGGGAGGGACATGGACATGGTCGGAGGCAAAAATTGTTCCAGATATGTAATGGGAAGAAATAGCGTTTAAAAATTATGTTTATTATGTTGTTTGCAAAAATTAAACTGAAATGTAATTAAAAAAATTGTTTCCAATAATTATTTTGATTAACTACTTCAAAAATTTCGAAATATATTTAGACTCGACGAAATAAGAGAACTAACTGCCTGCACTTATGCGGTCTATAATACATGATACAGTGTTTATTACATGTCTACAATTACAAATGCATGCAACAGAGGCTTTTAGAAAAACTTTCGGGCAAGTTAGTGAAAATAGTCATAATTGAAAAGCAATATACAACTACCGCCTGAAGAAAAAAAAAAATAACAATAATTTGAATTCTGAAATTTTGAATTCAAATTATGTTTTTCGCAATCACGAACTGAGACAGGACCCTACTCATTAGATGTATGTTTCTAGAAATGGCTCCTGTCCCCCCAAGTCTGCTTCTCCTCCTGGGCGGATACTTGTGCATAGTTGTGTGTGTGCGTAGACCTGTGTGTATGCACGTAGGCGTGTGTGAAGTCGTGTGTGTGTGTATGTGTGTGAACGTGCGTGTGTGTAGGACATGGACGCCTCCGATCAGGAGAAGCGGATAGCTCAAAACCGGAGCAGCCGCGCCGCGCCGCCAGCAGAGGACGGTGGGCGGTGGTGCTGCAGAGGCTTCTGGTCCAAGTTGAAAAAGGCACGGACGCCAAAAAGAGTCAAATGAGAACAATAAGCAATCGTGATTGCTTTAAAAAAAAAAAAACACCTTTAAAGGCTGATCTACAAAATTACGTATTTAATCAAAAGTATGATTAGATTAAGAATGGTAGTTTTGATCATGTAAATCTCTTGAGTATTGTTGAAGTATATGTAACAAAGAATGTTTTTAAAATGTTATTTTGTAATAAAAGTCATTAATATTCTGGGAAAGAACCAAGGTGTAAAAAAGTTAAGACGTTTTGAATTTTATTTTAAATGTGTATGTGCATGGGCGCCCATATGCAAAATTGTAACGAGGGGCTCAGATATTTTTACCATGGTTTAGTAGGATATTTTCCCCAAGGAAGCAGATTTCAGGACAGATTAGAGTCATTAAAATTTGACATTTTTAATAACTTATTTATTAATGGCTGGCGTTGTACAGTTTTGCAAAGAAAAAAGTGCTAAAAGCAAGAAAGTTCAAATTTTAAAGGGGGCTCGAGCCCCCTCCCTTGCCCCCCTATATGGGCGCATTGTGTCTGTGGATGTGAAGGGGGTGAGAAGGAGAAAGGGTCTGACTGGAAGGAAGATTTGTATAACAAGGTCAAGTGCAGGAAGAGTAGAGGGAAGAATTTTGATCAGATAGTCTTCGTTTCTTTATTTTTTAGATAAAGGTTAAAATTTCGAGGGAGGATTTATCCCAACGGTACCCACCCTGTCTACGGCCCTGGTATAGTCCAGTGGTTCCCTACCCTTTTCGACCTATCTCCCACTGCCACCTCTAGAGGTTGACTGACACCAATAGCTTCTTTCCCATTTCTTTCTAATTGAAGATGCAAAAAGTTCGCTCCAAGGATCATTGATAGTACTGAAAATGTACTGCCGTTTAGGAAGGTGAAACGCATTGTCTTCAAAATTTTCATTTTTCATACTTTCGCCATCTATTGTAACATAGCTTTATAGTACAAGCTTACTTATTTAGTTTCTGCTAGAAATAAAGCGCAGAAAAAAAAAAAAAAAACGTCAAATCCCAACATTTCCCTATTGTTAGTACAGAATTCAAAGCGTGTTTCTTCAAATGTCTCAAAACTTCAATTCTGCAGACACCGCGCTTTATCTTCCCACGGCAGTATAAATATTCAGTGTATTTTCCTATTACTCTAAAAAGCTGTTGAAATAAACTTATAGTGTGACTCTGGTAAAAAGATGCATGACTTTGAGCGCGCTCACTTATATCTGAGCTGAAAAAGATGCAAATCTTAGTTTGACGGAACGCCAATATTTATTATCGACAACTCAAAGTCGCAGGTCCTAGCATGAAAAACGTAGCTGGTTTCGTCATCCCTATTTTACCAATTTTAATCGTTTATGCTTCAACTGATTGGAAATCAACTGACCAGAGCAATACTATAACATATTTAGTAGCAGGGCCGGATCAAGGATTCGGAGGCCAATAGGCATTAGAAGTGATGGAGCCCCCTAGAATGCACATGTTTTTATTGTGTACAAACAGGGAAGGAATCCCCACTTTTTTTTTTTGAGGAAAATATAACTTTTTTTTTTGTATTTTCAACTTTGATATTCCTTCGGGGCCCCTCAGAACCTCGGGGCCCCTAGGCTACTGCCTATATTGCCTATTTAGTAATCCGGCGCTGTTTAGTAGTAGTATTTGTTTTATTTATTCATTTCAGAAACTCCTGTGACTCAAATTCGAGCCGTCTATCAAAAGGAAAATTTTGAGACAGTGATATTTGCCAACAACATCATTGCATGTCAATCCAAGAGACTCAAATTCGAGTCGATCTGTCAAAAGGATAATCTAGAGACAATGATATTCGTTGACAGGATCATAATACAGCATGTCGTATGTCGATCCAGAAATTAATCCAGTCCAGGGACGGATCCAGAAATACTTGTAAGGGGGGTCAAGTTTCAATGGGTGGAATTCCATCATAAAAAAAGTATCAGTTAAGCAGATGTGCCCATCCCTCCAAGGTTGATGGAGCTTCCCTATATATGCTACGGAGCACCCCCAACCCCAAATGAGCCAAAATCCCTTTCGAATTGC
The DNA here is from genome assembly GCF_026930045.1 of Uloborus diversus. Lineage (NCBI taxonomy): Eukaryota > Metazoa > Arthropoda > Arachnida > Araneae > Uloboridae > Uloborus > Uloborus diversus. The sequence continues at coordinate 140,994,678 of NC_072739.1, forward strand.
CACCCCCTCCTCCTAAAACTTCCAATAGCGTAACCTGCACCGTGGATCATATTCTCTCAAATTTTCGTAAAAAGTCACATTTCTTTAGGGAGACAAGTTGGTCACATTGAAAAAGCATGCGCACACACACATATGCATGGTTTGAGATGAAATAGTGCTCTGAAAAACGATAAGCTCATTAGAGACGATTATTCTTTGGAAAAGGAACAAAAAACTCAAAATAGCAGTAGGACAGAAAACGAACCTAGTCAATCCTTTGAATTATGACGCGCTGAGAAGAAATACCTTGCTTTGCAAAACCAAGTTTTAAAAAAAAATGGTTAAAATTGATTCCATGTACTATTTTTTCGAATTTAAAAAATTTAATTTTAAAAATTATCCAAATAAAATTCTTGTCACAGGGGGGTCAGATGACCCTTTGACCCTCCCCTGAATCCGCCCCTGATCCAATCCCTAGTATACATTGCGTATGTAACAAATATACAAGACTCCCAAAATATCCCCTAGCCAACTTGGCGATAAATCCAACTTGGCACACGAACCCCAAATACACGTTTCCTATCATATCACTATACCTTCCTAAAAGGCTGCCGCTGCGCTTGTTGTTGAGCCGCCTCAGAGAAAACAGATTTCTGTCTCTTTACCTTCTGAAATCAAAGACAGTTCAAACACAGGACCGATCCCTTCCCGCAGAAATGCCGTTTGCATTTCGCGTATTGTCTCTTTCTTTTGTTGTTCGGCAAAGATCAACCCTCGCTACTGAGGAAAACACGTGTTCGGTAAACTTCAAACGGGTGCTGCCTTTGTCGGACATGTTTGTGCAGGGATTTACCTGAAACTGCTACCTGTATTTGGCATTTCTCAACTGTTCTTTCGAGATTTCCTGAAGAAATACCGAAGGGGTTTTACTTGTAGAGTTGTTTTTTTCTTACTGTTTGTTTTGGATGAGCTTGCCATGATGGAATAAATAAAGGATCGGACCAAGATTAAACTTTCTGAACTATATTGAGTATTTGACTTGCGATGGGAGTACATGGATAGGTTCGGAGAGAAGATTTATATTTATTGAAGGGTGGCGAAAATATAAATTTATTATTCTGGTAGAGTAAGTAGCTAATAATGTTGCTTCATGTATTTTAATCTTTCCTCGTCAGTAATAAATTTAAATAGAGAACATTTTTAAAATCGCTTTTATCTATCTATATATAGCTTCTGACACTACTTCGTGACAGTGACTTTGATTTTTCAAGCCGAGGCAAACCTTCGAACTGCTGCCCTTCCATCTTCCTTCAAGGTTTTATATCAAGTTTCAACGAAACAAAAAAAAAAAAAAAAAAAAAACAGAAATTAAATTAATTTGCACCCCCTCTCTTCAGAAGTTTCTACACTGGAGAAGGGCCGCAGATTGTTTGCTCCCTTTCAATCCGGCACAGCTTTCTGACACTGCGATATTGACGGGCATTAAAACAAAACTAAAAATGAAATTTCATTCTTAAAAAACACACACTACATTTTTCTAACATTAAAAGATAGACACTTGTTTATTCTTAACTACTATCAATTTCCACAGTTCACAGAGAACTCACATTTTATAAGCAAACAGAATCACCACATTTTTAACAACATTTCTTCAGCTTAAATCTTTCGAACTCTCTCGCGATCCAAACTTTTTCGCAGCCTAGACATACAGAAAGGGTCACTTATAGACACGTGAAGAAGTAACAACTTTTAAGTTTATACATATTACTTCCTCTATAATTTCAAGAATTTCGGTTTCATTTGAAATAGGTAAACAAACTCAATCAAATTTTGTAAATTGCATAGATATTTAATTTGTTCAATTTTCTGGGAAAATAAAGTAAGTGGTAACTATGGCAATCATCTAAAACCCTCGCAGGTTATTGTTGTCTTGTGCCAGTTAGGCGGGCATTTTGGAGTAAGCTGCTTCACTTTTCCAACTGTACCGTAATTTGGTGTGAAGTCCGACTTCAACCCAGTGGTGTTCCTATAGGGTATATTCCATATTCGCCGTATGCTCTGAAACATTTTATAGACATATAGGGTATAACTTCAAGCTTCAAAAAATTTCATATTATGACATATTATGTATATGACCACATACACATATTGTGCGTTATGGGTTACTGGGAGTAAACCCTCAGAAAAATTGATGGAAACATCTCTGCTTCCGCCATGCCGTCAGGACCCCTTTTAGGGTAGGCAAACATTCACACCACAACAGCTCATTCACACAAAGAAAGAACATGGACTGGAGAAAGAAAGTACATCTATACCCGATGATTCGATTCTATACCCGGGGATTCGAACCCGGGACCTCCCCATCGCAGTCAAATCCCTCTGACCACTAATTCTCACAGGTTGACTGAGCTGTAAGAAAACTGGAACTCTGGCGCAACCAGTAGTTTTCACAGGCAGAGCATGATAAAGTAAAAAAAAAACAAAAAACAATGGGAGCCTGGAATGCAACTAATTTCAAGTTTAACAGTGCTTTAGCTTTTAGGAACTACTTTCTTTTCGTTTTCGACAACATTTTTACGAGGGATTAATCCTCCATTTCATAATTTCATTTATTTTTAATCTTTTCTTTTCATGGAAAGTACATTAAAACTAAAAGGGACATAAATTAAGATTTTTCGCAGTTATCGCTCGGTGGTGCATTAACCGAAATTGTGAGAGAGACAGTAATGAACAGATAAGGGTTTGATCCTGTTATTAAATATTAAATGCGTGCTCTTTTTGTTAAGAATCAAAAATATATACTGATTTCAAAATACAAACTTTATTTGACGGATCATTTAAAACATTTTTCGAACCAATTACGTTTTAATTAAAATGATACTAAAACTTTTACGACTCATGGTTCAAATCTATGACAATGAAAGCTAGTAGAACATCGTGCACGATTCCTAAATACTCTGATTTAATTTATTCATATAAATAATTAAAGACTTGCTTTCAAATTTGTTGTTTCTTTGCAAGAGTTTTGTGAATTATAATAAGTTCTTTTATTTAATTCCTGTTTTAAGTTACATGTTTGTTACTTCCAGCTAAGAAAGCTCTTTGTAATTGAATTTGAGAAAAAGACTAAGAAATCTCTTTGTAATTAAATGTATTACTTTGTTACAAAATTCTATGTAGCGTCTAAGCCAGAAAGATCTTTTTATCGTTATACTTTTAATTCAAAAAAATATCGAATTTGAGAAGAACAGACTCGTTTTGAACATTTCTTCGGATACTATATGACAGCATCTTTCTTTTTTCTGCGCATATTACGGTTTAGGAAAGTAGTTTACGACTTTGTAAATTCTTCAATACGTGTTGTAAACCATCTGCACTATTAGTTCTACTTCGTTAACAGAAAAATTGTGGATATATGTGAGAGAGAGGTTTTATATAAATGTAACAATACCAAAGATATAAAACTATAAAACAATATAAAAATGCCCATTCACAATACAAATTATACACATGTATTTCAAGTTTACAAGGCTCTCTTTTTCCAACGTTGAGTGTTATCTTCTCTCTAGCAGCCCTGGTTTTAAGATATTTTTCAGATCTTTTTAACAGGTTAATGCATGTAATGACAATTACGGTTAACCCTTCCGCCAGAAAAATTCTGTCCACGCTGTTGCCATACATGAATATTATCAATAAAATCGCTAAATATTTGTGCTTTAGAACCGGTTTTTGAAATGATATCTGTAAGACATCACCGCATGCATATACACAACTTCGATTGATCATATGTACGAAGTATAGGTATTGTAAACTAGAAAAAAAAAGAGGGCACAAAAAATTGCTGAAAATTTAAACACTTGCAGCTTTTGTTTAAAAAATTAGAAAATTTGCTGCTACATTTGGAAATTTGGAATTGCATTTTTTTTTTCTGTGACTTCTCCTAGTTCTGCGAATAGTTGCGCCAATATGTCTATAAAAATGTAAATTCGGATCAGCCTACTGCCTAAAAATGTAGTGCTTCTGCAATTTCAAACATGTAATTTATTGAGAAAACATGCATTTATGATGCAGAAAATACGTATCTGTACATTAGTTGGAACATTTTTGTTGATATTGTACGTAAATGTATAGAACTTTTATGCACTCCAAATAAGTCCTCAACAATATTTTCAAGTGTTCCCAAACCATCCCTGGATTTGAGGATATGTCCCCGAATGGAAGCGCCTAAGAGCAAAAGGGGTGTAAATAGCAAAATTTAAAAAATGAAGACATAACTACAGAGCTGCCAACTGCTACGAAAATATCGTAGTTTCTACGAACTATAGCCTTAAACTATGACGCTACGAAAAGGTGTCCAAAATCTAAGATTTTTTTTTAAAAACTTTTGCTTATAATCACAGGAATTTTTTCAAGACACAACTACAGAGCTTCTAACTGCTACGAAAAAATCGTAGTTTCTACGAACTATAGCCTTGAACTTCGACGCTACGAAAAAGTGTAAAAAAACCTACGATTTTTTTTTTAAATTTTTCTTTATAATCACAGGAAATTTTTCAATTATTACAGATAATATCCATATTATAATCATTTCGATAATATTGCTTTTCTAACAAAATTCTAATGTTTAAATATGACTACCTAAAATAATCTTGCGAGAATTGATAAAAAAAAACCCTTAATATCGATTACTGCATTTTTTTTTTTTTTAAAGCAAAGTGTTTCTTATCCAGGAGAGAGGAAAAAAAAATTTCTGGCACGCTTGCCACATGAAAAGGGTGGGACGCGTGCTCTTTTAATTCTGGTAAAAAAAAAGAAAAATATTTATTTTTTTTTTTACTAATTACGTATACATAGCTCGATGTGGAATAGGCTTCTGCATTCACTGCTGGCCAAATTATTAGACTAAAGAGTTTTCTTTTTGTTTTTTGTACATTATTTTTACTAAAATACTATTTATTTTACTGTTAAAGCACAGTACATACTGTACACTGATTATTACGTTATTTTAGCATAATTTAATGTTTGCAAGTGGCGCAGCACTGTCTGCTTTGTTTATGTTCTTTGTTTATCTACCTACCAGGAACATAACCTCAATCAGCTTAAACAGTTCACTAGTTCTTTTTATTAGTGTGCTCTGTTATATTTAAAGTTAGTTTTAGGTAATTAGTGAGTATGTGCATGTGAGTATATATAATAGTGAGTATAAACAATTTTTTACCTCCTTTTTTAAAAAGTTAAGAAATGGTGTAAACCTGTGAAAGGTAAAGTCAGAACAAACAACGTAAGTAGAAGCACAAATTTGTAAATAACCGCAGACATGTGTTTCGGCGTTACAGGGAACGCCTTTTTCAATGCAAAAATAATGAGCTTATGGATGAAAAGACATCCGTCCATAAGCTCATTATTTTTGCATTGAAAAAGGCGTTCCCTGTAACGCCGAAACACGTGTCTGCGGTTATTTACAAATTTGTGCTTCTACTTACGTTGTTTGTTCTGACTTTACTATTCAGCACAAAGGTATTGATTTATCTTACTGTGAAAGGTATTCCAAAAAGACTTAAAATGCTCATCAAGAACAAGGGAATGCATACTAAATATTAGATAATTATTTCACTGTTCGTTAATGTGTCTATACTTATGTAATCAATAAAGAATTTGCTTTTAAAACAGTCTTAGTCTGATAATTTGGCCAGTACTGTATAATGCACTAATTGAAAATCGCATTTTTCGGACTCACGTCAATCTTGCTCTGAGGTACAGAATTTAAAACGTAAATTATACATTGCATATGTTGCATTCGTAATTAAATATGCCGTTCTATCCCCCCCCCCTACCGCGTAAAACTCTGCTACTAATTTAATTTTTCAAAAGTTGGCAACTTTGCATAACTAGTGCAACTCATGAGGATGGTAGGTGCGGCTTTGCGGTATGATTTAGAAAAAAATTTCAATGAAAGCCTTCCTTATGTTCGAACTTAGCTTCAGTATTATTCGAAACTTAAAAGAATCTGCTTACATTCATTTTGCTTCCTATCGCCTCAATCGATGTTTAGAAATATGGTTACCCTACCCTAGGCATAGGCTAGACAATTTTAACTGGAGCGGTCTAAACCGAGGAATATCCCCAAGAATGAAGAAGATTTTCCTAAAGTCCCGATGCATTAAAAGGAAGACTGTTCGCTAATTAACTCCTCTAACCGACTCGAAACTCCCAATTGAGCTCCTTTCCCACGAGTCCATCTAGTTCTGATCACCATAATAATGCCAACTTCCCCAAATCATCCCTGGATTTGTGGACATACCCCCAATTTGATGTTCAGAAATATGGTTATTGGTTACCTAAGGCATCGTGAATGCAATTTGAATTGGAGAGGCATCAACCGAAAGCATTTGCAAAGATGAAGAAACTTCTTGAAGCCCCGTATATGTCTTAAAAGAAACAATATTCCCTAATAAAAGTCACTGACCGACTCGAAAACCCCCGATTTAGCCCCTTTCCCTAGAGTCCATCTCCTGTCCCAAATATTTTCAGCCGTCCCTAAATCATCCATGGATTTGGAGACACTACCTCAACTTGATGTTCAGAAATATATTTACCTTGGACATGGGGAATACAATTTTAACTGGAGAGTCATCAACCGAAAATATCTCTAAAAATGAAGCAGCTCCTTGAATCCCCAGATGTGTTAAAAGAAACAATGTTCGCTAATAAACGCCACTGACCGACTCGAAAACCCCCGATTTAGCCCCTTTCCCAAGAGTCCATCTCATCTCCATAATGACTTTCTCACGACTTCCACCGTACGTATCCCCTGACCCCCGGACGACCTCAGTCAAACGGGACTGACTCCTAATGTGTGGATTATGCTCTTGCAAGCGCCTGTGGGGCCGCTAATAGGATTAGGAGCTTCGTTCGTAATTAGTTAGCAAATTAAGCTAATATTGTTTGTGCAAGAGAGACGAATCGGGTGTTTTGTTTTTAAATCATGCTACTCACACTTTTAAGCTGATTTCTAGAAGTATAGTAGGATTTGGAAAAGTTGAAGTAACTTTTCTGGGGAACAAATCCCTAATTTTTAAAATTAAATCAGTGATAATTTTAGGGCGATACGCTAAATAATTAAGTAAAATCTTATAAGATAAGTTAGGAGAGATGTAGGCTTGCCAGACGTCCCGATTTGACTGGGACAATCCCAGCTTTCAATCAAAATCCCTGCATCCCGGCCGGTTTACTTCATGTCCCGGATAAAGATACATTTGATTGTAAATGACCAAAAAGGTCAACAATAGTTAACAGTGAAGGATTATTTAGGATAATAACTTTATCATTTGTAACATTGACTTGTAAAATAAAAACCGGATTAGCTTGTGAGGATTTTTACAAGAGGATTAAAACCAAAAATGAGAGTAAAAAAAGTCATATAAAATAAAAAGTATATCTAAATATTGTTTAATTTAATTATTGTTTCATTCAAAGTGTTTTTCTAACTAAAATAAATTGTAAATATTTTCATCTCTGAAGTGAAATGTTCCTATTACCTTATTTTAAGTAACCATTAATTCATAGCATTGAGAATAAACTGCCCTATCTAACGCCTCAAAAATCAGCCAGGGGTTTGTGCACCCATTTGAATACTAGCGACGCTGGGGTGGGGCGGGGGAGCATTCCGATGGTCCCGGTTGAACATTTAAAAAATCTGGCAAGCCTAGAGAGAGATAACATTTAGTTTTATTTAATGGGTTGCTTTATTTAAAAATTAAGTATTAAGGGCCATTTCACAGTATTTTGTCCAAATGTTGGGTCCGCAACATGACACATTTTTTGCCATAACTATTTAATCTTCTGTTCGATTAGCACATTGTTTTATTTTGAGTTTGTGTGTTGGTAGGACGAACTGAAAACAAAATTTAGTGCTAATCAAACAGTAAATTAAATAGTTATGGCAAAAAGAGTGTCATGTTGAAGAATTTACATTTGGGAAAAATACTGTGAAATGGTCCTTAAATTTAAATTTTTTAGCAACATTCATTTGGGCAATCTTTGACGAACCACTAAGCGCTTTGTTTTGGCCAGTTTGGCAAGAGGTATTGAAAATATGCCGTGACATACCAATAACGGAAAAGTACCCCCCTTATCTGGGCTTTTATAAGCTTTCGAGGTTAAAAAAGAGTACAAATCCTTTTCAGCTGAAATTTATAGTCCCCCTCAATACATTAATATTTGCAAAATCAGAGATTCGGAAAGTTTTATGTCATAAAATATATCAAGAATTTTGGTTTTAAAAGTGTTTTTTAAACAGCTTATTTATTTTATCGCTATGGAGATGCATTATTTGACACCAGAAACGAGTACAAGTTAACTTCGAACAAATGAAGAGGGGAGTTTCCGAACGCGGTTGATTCGGGATGCGGAAACCTAAGAACATCTTTTCGAAAGGTACTTTCCTACATAACTATAGCTTACAAAAGCCGCCTTCTTAACCTGGATTCAACAGTTCTTTAACGCGGCTCCTAATCCAGGATAATACCAAATAGGCGCACTACAAGTAAAGAAGGGATTTTTCGCACCCTCTAATCACTCCGCAGCACACTCAAATAATGGTATTCGGCCTTGCCATTTTTTTCCTCCTGTTCCTTGTTCAGAAAAAAAAAAAAAAAACCTCCTTAAAAGCAAGAATTGAAAAACGCAAGATTCTGGATCTACTTTCTGGTTTTTTCATCTTGTTCTTTCTTGTTACACATTGATGACATTGGATAACCTTGATTGAGTCCTAATTTTCCGCTCAGCTTTGGTTAGAAATTGAGGTTGTTTAAGCATTGTTGAGAGTACTGAAAAATGAAAGTTTTGCTAGCTGTTAGTAGAGCATAATTTTGTTTATATTGACATTGAAACATCTGATTCTGTCGTCAATGTGTATTTGGAATTGTTTTCAAAATGTGTTCTTTTTTAAATTGATTTCACACTATTTTTCTCGATAGCACGTGACCTTTATAAACATGATACCGAGGATAAAATACCTGATAGATGTTTAAAGAATTTAATTTTTTAAATTTTATGTTTAAGAACTTTTTCTTCAATAAACTTCCACATCACGGACGTTCAACGACGTAAAACTGTATTTTGAAGTAAATTGCCAATAACCGCCAATTGGTAATTAATAAGTGTAACAAACGATATTTCTTCTATTCCTCCGTAACATTAGTGCAACTTTTTTTTTTCTAATCAGCTTTTAAGAAGAAGAAACCAGGTTCTCTTAATACTCAATTGCATGCTCATATCAGTTATACGAAGCTCGATATAACTAAAAGAGAACTAGAAAATATGAAATGGATAACAAAAGAATTTAAATGTTTTCTTCTTCTATTATTCTTGTAATGGAGCTGTAAAGCAGTTAAAAAAAAAAAAAAAAAAAAAAAAAAAAAAACACTTTAGTTACTCGGTTTTTTGCTCCAGTCAAAAGTTGTTTCTAGGTTTGTATGAAGAACTTTCGAAAAGCATTAGTTAGAAGCATTAATGCCGTTTAGAGTTAGAAGTATCTTTTCACTGAAATAAAACCGATGAACTCGTTTCTATTTCAATCAGAAAATGTTTCAAGGGTTTTAGGCATCATAAATAAATAAATAAATACTGATGACGCAGACGCGTCAACTTAAACACTAATATATATATATATATATATATATATTAATTTGAATTTTTTTCATCTTGAATTCAAATTATGTTTTTCGCAATCACGAGCGTATGTGTATATGAATGCACGTGTGTGTTTGTGTAGTCGCATGTGTGTGTGTTTGTAGAGGCACATGTGTGTGTGTGTGCGTGTTGTCTATGCAGCGCTGTGTGTATACGCGCGTGTGTGTGTAGGCGTTCGTGTGCGTGTGTGTATGTAGGCATATGTGTTTGTGTCTGTGTGCAGGCATGAGTGTGTGTATGTGTATGTGTGTGTGTAGGAGTGTGTGTTTCTGTCTGTGCGCAGGCATGAGTGTGTGTATGTGTGTTTAGGCGTGTGTGTGTGTATGCGTGTGTGTGTAGGATATGGACGCAGACGGTTTTCGCAAGAGGAGCAGCATCGTGAGGCCGGTCGAAGTGACGGTGGTGCTGGCAGAGAGAGGTGGCGGGAAAATAAAATCATAGGAATTCAAAACAGTCAAATGAGAACAATAAGCAATCGTGATTGCTCAAAAAAAAAAAAAAAAACTGCCTTTCCGCTTTTAAACTCAGATTAAATGAAAACATTTGTACATCTACGTCTGTTTTGTCCAAACTTTGTGTTTGAAGAGAGATTGTCGCTTGAATAAATAATTTGTATTAAATTAGAAACAACATTAACTTGTTTGTTCATTAAAAGATAAAAATTTTACATTGTTCTCACTACTTCAGTGGCCATAAACTTAACATTTCGATAAGGAATCACAAAACACGTTTGAAGAAATTCGAGCAAATCCATTTTATTCTACTCACATGGCAAGTCGATTTTATCCCCCTTTCTTTTTATAAACCATTTTGCGCGCGTTAATCTTTTTCAGAATAGAATGAACTTTAAAATTTTGGCAACAATCTATAATAAACAAAACCATATGTTGCCACAAAAGAATTTGCAGCTGAAATAAAATATTAATTAATTTTTAACAATCAATAATGTTGCGGAATATAAATAGTAGGTGGTTCCTACAACTCCACAGCTGATTTTGATTTGTTTTTGAAAGACCCTCTTCGTAAAAAATATACATTCTTCTTTCTTTTCTAATTTCAGCCAGTAGTAACTAGTTTCTTTTTTCCCTCTAAGTTCAGTGTTATTGTAGTTCGACTTTACATTTGTTTTATCTGAATGTATCTGATGATCAAATAAGAAACCGTAATCATGCTGTCATCTGGATAGATATTGACAGAATCTTCTTGAGTGATGCAGTCATTTTGGGTAAATATGAACCATTTTAGTTAACTTTGCACCATTTGCATTTTTTTAGTATATTAGACTTAAGAAGAAATGATCTTTGCAATATAATAAATTGTAGAAAATTTGTGACAGTGTGAAATCAAAATGGGAAAATTTTAAAAATGTTAAACGTTAACTTTACTTGACGAATAAATACCTTTGTGCTTGAAAATTTAAGAACTACCAAGGTTTTAATGCACAAAAATTGCAAATTATTGCAGATACGTGTTTCAGGGTAACAAGGTTACATGTTGCTTTCTTCGGATAACTTTTCGTTCGGAAGCTAACACTTCTTTGCATTGAAAAAGGGGTTCCTTGTATCCCGAAACACATGTGTGCAGTAATTTGGAATTTTTTGTGCATTAAAACGTTGGTAATTCATTCATTTAATTTACTTTACTTGCTCTAAATTGCTTATTACAATAACTTACTTTGCATCCGTTTCTCACGGTTTAAAGCAGTGGTGCTCAACTTTTTTTTTTTCATCGGAAAAACTTAAATATATTTAATTTTTTTCCCTTTATAGATAACATGGGCAAACTCGGCAAATGAAACAAAATTACAAACCATGAATCGTTGTTATTCCTACTCTACATATGACCGCGGGTCGTAGGTTGGGCACCACTGGTTTAAAATCCCGTTGAGTGGCGGTATAACTTTGGATCAGGTTAATATTCCATTTTCCTTAATTATTATTTCCTAATTTTAGATAATCTTACAATGGGAGTTGTTCTTTAGTTTTATGCCAATAAATGCAATAACATTGTTTAATTTAAAAATATATATATGAGCAGGTATTTAAAAATGGGGAAATTGTGGATCAAAGCCACCCTCAATAACTATATTTTCTAACTTTAAAATAATAAATTCAGAAGCCCAACTTCGTTGGCATATTTCCCCAATTCCATAAAATTATTACTTTACCCATTTAGCACGGTTATATAATTCGGTACAACATCCCTTTTTTCTACCGATGGCCACCCACGGTAGAATTCTTAATTGGTGCTTGTTAAATCAAGCGAGGACATGAATTATGGAAAGAGGGGTCCTGTTCTGGGGTCGGAAACTGAATCTGGAGACCCGACTGATCCATCAAGGCTCTGACATCCACGCGAGGGGCTTCGCATTGTTTGCGGACCAAAGGGGTCCACAGCTGCTGCTGCTGCGACAGCTCAATCTAAAATTTCATGGCTCCCGCTCCTCTGACCTCAGCTTGAATGTGGACATTTAAAAATAGTTTTTCATTCTTGAGCAGGATCATACATACCTATACATTCGATTGTTTATTTCTCAAAAAGGATGTCCGCATTGCTTTGGAATAAAAATGTGATGTATGATAAGATAACGGCACAGTACCTTATAGGATATTTTAGTATATCTTTTGAAGCTGATAGTTTTCCCTGTACGAGATAAATGTTATGAGCCACGGGGACGGGGGGGGGGGGGTCATAGCATTTCTTACATGTGTTGATATTAAAACTAGTGTAGGAAATGTGGCTGAAAACCATTCAGTTTGGGGGAAAAGGGGACAATGAAAGAAATTTTCGAATTTTTCATCAAGCAAAAATTAACTATCAACGTCATGTGTCTTGTTATTAAAACTGCATTTTTTAAGTTGAAAATGAAAAAAAAGTAAAAATTTAAAAAACTTAATCTTAAAATATACAAAAAAAAAAAAAAAAAAAAAAAAAAAAAAAAAAAACACTTAAACTATAAATTAAACAGAAAAGCAAAACTTCTGTGCCCGCAATAATGTTTTTAATAACTTGGCGTTTTTGAGTTTTTGTGCCAGTCCTCGTAATTCATAATTCATTTCGAGATCGTCAGTTTTTCGTCAACAGTTCAATTTCACCGATAATGAGAATCAAAAGTGTGCAACTCGTGCTAGGGGGTTGGAGTGACAAAAGACTTCTTGACAATTCCATGGTACAGACAGACAAATATCCGAGGTCCCATTCTGCGTGCCTCTGAGCAAAGAGGCGATGTTCATTTTTTACCCAAAAACGACGCGCTGCACACTTCAAGAGTGCCGGATGTGACGGAAGAAGTAAACTTCCGGCGTCTCTCAAGAGCGTCTCTTCTCTAGACGTCTCCCCCGTTCCTATTAAAGGATTACATTTTTTTGCCTGATCGAGTTTTCCGGATCACGAGATGCCAATGTTCAACACCCTTGTGCTCGACCGACGCAAGGTCATTACGTGTTTTTAGAAGGGTGGATTCGGAAAGAGTATTTAACCATGGGCTTCTTATGTGAAGGTCGCTCTTATTCGCACGAAATGAGCATTTACTTCGTCAAGACCCGTGTTGTTGTACGTACAACCTCTGTGAAGGAGATTGGCCGATTTATCATACAATTTGGTTCCAGTAGCTCCGTCTTCAGATTTCTGTCTTGTATGTAATGCTCGAAAAGCTGTTGCTACTAAGCAATTCCATGGAACAGAAGCATCGATTACTGCATAGAACACCCTAAATCAGTAATTGGCAACTAGCAGACCACGGTCCAGATCCGGACCACGGAAGGCCAGAAACTGGACCACTAAAATGTTTTGGAGGCATAAAATTAACAAATATTCTTATGTAGGCAACAATATCTTTATGCTCTGCCTTTATCACGTAAACATTTTAATATTCTATGCAGTACAATACATTTTGGAAATCTTGTGATGCCGCAAGGAACAAGAAATTTTTGAGCATGTTGATTTTTTTTAATTTTTTTTAATTCAAATTTTGGCAACTTTTATTAAAGTGATTTATGTTACATTCCATTTCTCGCTTGATTCAAAAAGGCTCTAAGTAGCGGGATTGACTTTGAACTTGGTTAATACTTCATTTTAAATGGCTTTTGTAATAATTATTTCCTTTTCTTTGTTTTCCATGTAATGCTTTAGGATTTTTTCCCTTCTGTTTTACTATATCAATTGAAACAATGCAAGTGTTAAACTATGAGTAGGACTGTTACATACTAAAACAGAGATATAGGAGACATAAGTTTCCTTTTCTATAGCAGCGGAAAATATTTGCTCTAAAAAATAGCAAAATTTTCTCACTAGTTTGAAAGACAATCCGTTACGAAATGATTGTGTGAATTTCGCGATGAATAATTATTCGGTCAATCGTAAGAACTTTAACACTACACACACAGACAGACATAAACCGGTATTGAAAAGAAAATGGAAACATTTAAGCATAAAGCTTGTCTGAGCATTAAAAATACACCTTCTATGAAACAATATTCGCAATAAAATGTAATTTCGTCGCATCAATAAATTTTAACACTCGATCTTTTTGTTTTTGGGATGTTCACACCCTTACTGTTTACCATCTAATGGGGTCGTTTCCAAAATTTTAAAAGTATTTTTTTCTGAAAGAGCATGCTTAAAAACATATGATCTGACCATTTTTTAAATAATTTGTTAAAGATTAATGTTTTTAAAAAAATTACTTAAATCGGCGCGCTTTCAATGTTTATGCTTCTGTCCGATGACATCACAAATGATGAAAAGCCATTCTCTGTAGCCATTCACAGAGCAAAATATTTAATTCACATCTTTACTCACGTGCATTGGCAACGATATGGTTGATAGCAAGCGTAGAGTGTAATTTTCATTCGCTTCTTGATTATCATAAAGTGGAATCGCGGTAGAAAGATGCGGCAAAGTGCATCATTAGTGACGTCATCAAGACCACGCCTTGTTTGAAGAATCGGACATTTAAAAAAAATAATTAAAAACTAGCTGTTGGGAGAATGAAAGTATTTTCTAGATCCATGTTATTATTATTGTTATTATTATTATTATTATTGCTTATTCTATCAATTTCAGTGACAAAAAGTACTACTTTTGAATGAAGGAAACAATCCCTCTGTCGCTTTGAATATTTTCGCTCTTTAAAACCACTATTCTGTTGGGTTACGCTAACTGAAAAGAAGCCACAAACGTAAAAGAATATTATTAATGAACTGCAATTCTCTAGCAACAATAAAATTCGACGGTCAAAAGGTGTCATTCATTCCCGGACGTTGAGGCCCTTGCAGTTTTACCATCTAATAACCGCTTTGAATCTTTCCGCTCTTTAGCATCACTCCTCTATTTAGTTCCGCTAATTCACAAGTTCACCGAAATTTCACGTCCATTTTTACCGTTCCACCAAAAACTCATTTACCAACTAATTATGACTCGTCGAATATTTTTAGTCGCTGGGGCGCTTCTTATTCCGTCCTACCGAATCGCTTAACAGACGAAGTTCTGAAAGACAACAAAGGGAGTTTAAAGAAGTTTTCTGAGAGTTTTGGGGCTCCGCAATTCCTAATGCAAAGAACGTGCGATGCTTTCAAAGCCCAGAACGCGTCATAGGCGGTACCTGAAGCATTAAGAGACCCGGACCGACATCACGTCGGTGTGTAGCGGTCCATTAAAAACAAAACCTGGGCGCCAAATCTTGCCTCGACTGGGAATATTAATGATAGTTATTTCGCGGTAGCAGTGTAGTTAGTAGCTCACTGTATTATTCCGTTTGTTTATTATAGTTTTTCCTTCTTCGCCAATTTTGACTTTTAGCTTGGATGCCGCTAGTTTATTTTGGGAATGAAGTTTCTTTGATAGTAGACCAGCATTTCGCAAACTGAAAATATTCCAAGCTCGGTTAGAATCTAAAATAATATTTTTTGCTTCACATAATTTTTCATTTTTCTTGCCGGTTTTGGAATCAAGTTTTTATCAAAGATCTTCAGCTTGTTCACTGAAACTATTCCAAGCTTTTTTTAGAAATTTAAAATAGTACTTTTGATTCGTGATCCCTTTAAAAGCTGTTGCTTTGATTCCGGAATCAACTAACTGTTGTTAGAGAGGCGAAGATAGCTGTTCAAAAAATGTTCCACGCTTGTTCAGAGTTAAAAATATTACTTTTAATTTGTCATATTAACAATAATCAACCAATCATAGATAAAAATGATTTGATAATACTGTATCATTTTAAATTATTGATCAAGTAACCAATCAATCATCAGTATGTCATATTAAAATAATAATCAATACTACTGGTTTATATCCGGAATAAAGTTTGCTTTAAAGAAGTATTTACCTCATCAAAAATTCTTTTTTTAAAAAAATTATAATAATTTGAATTTTGACATCTTGAATTCAAATTATT
The DNA here is from genome assembly GCF_026930045.1 of Uloborus diversus. Taxonomy (NCBI): domain Eukaryota; kingdom Metazoa; phylum Arthropoda; class Arachnida; order Araneae; family Uloboridae; genus Uloborus; species Uloborus diversus. The sequence continues at coordinate 141,010,741 of NC_072739.1, forward strand.
CTATCAATTTCAGTGACAAAAAGTACTACTTTTGAATGAAGGAAACAATCCCTCTGTCGCTTTGAATATTTTCGCTCTTTAAAACCACTATTCTGTTGGGTTACGCTAACTGAAAAGAAGCCACAAACGTATTGAAATCAAATATTTATCATAATTTGACATCTTGAATTCAAATTATGATTTTCGCAATCACGAGTGTGTGTGTGTTTTGTGTATGCGCGCGTGTGTGTATGTGCTTGTATGCGCGTGTGTTCGCGTATGTGTAGGTGTGTGTATGTGAATGTAGGAGTGTGTGTAGGATATAGACGCAACCTGGAGACGGTTTTCGCTATAGAAACAGCATCGTGAGGCGACCGGCCGACGGTGGTGCTGCAGAGGGAGGCGGGGAAAAATAAAATCATTGCACATCAAAACTGTCAAGGGAGAACAATAAGCAATCGTGATTGCTCAAAAAAAAATGTAATAAAACTTTTAGAACGTCTTTAAATTTGTATTTTGGGAGCTTGTTCAGAATATTGCTACTTTGGTAGAAGAGAGCAAATCTCCACCAGCTGCAACCCGCACATAATATTCACAACATGTTGAATTCTTCCTCTTATTAGTAACTAATCTTCGTTTATTCTTCATAATACCATCATAGGAACTAAATTTTTTGTCAGTTCCATTATATTGAGTCCGTATCATTATATTGATGAACTAAATTTCTTCGTGATTTTATGGAAGAGCAAAAGTTCACTTCTTGCTTTTAATGAACTTTAATCGTCAAGTCTTGCACTCTTTACACCCCAAATTAGTCGCTACATTTAGATCAAAAATTTCGTCTCAAATTAATTGCTACAGTGAAACACTTTTGCACTTTTATTTTGAAACATTGAACAGATGATGAACTTATGATTTCATTTGAACATTTTTGAAGGAATGAAGGTTGCTATGCTACCAACCAACAATATTTAACTACCCCAGCACCCCTCCTTCACATAAATCAGTACCAAATTAGTTCCATAAATTCCGAGTTCGCACACTCAAGAGCGATGTCCCCTTTTGTAATGATCTTCTACCAGTGATCGTATAAAGATGTCTTCATATAATGAATCCTGAATTCATTGGAAAGCAAACTGATCTTTTTGGTATATTGGTGGTTGAGTCCTTACAAAATGACATGACAAAGAGTGTACGAGCCATGGATTTTTGGAACTAATTTGGTGCTGATTCAAGGAGGGAATGCTTGGTACGCAAATGTTGTTGATTGATGACAATGATCCTGTGTTTCTGAAATCTCTGTAACAGTTTAAAACATAACCATAAAATCATCAATTTGAATAATTAGTACAAAAGTATTGAAATATAGCAACTAATTTGGAGCGGAAGGAGAACAGTATTTTCCTTTTATATCTTCTGTTTATGATGGTAACGCAACCTTCTGATCTAAATTTAACTGTATTCTTACACAGTAATCGCACTAAGCTTTACATGATTTTACAGTTACTTTGCTACTGCTTCCCTATGGAATCAGGTATAATAATTTTTCAATGCCACATTGCCTATCAATTAATTTTCATTAAATTGTCCGTTCAAACATTTATATTTTCCCCTGGGTAATTGAATTAAATGCACTTACATCCTAGAGGAATATTATTAACTATTGATTGGCTCTAATCGGCAAACTCGGGGTGTACAGTAAAGCTTGCAAAGTCTACTAGCATTGTAAGTTAACTACTTGTCTAAGTTGACCGCTCTTGCCAGGTACAGAATCAGTCCCATGTCACACATATCGACCTCTATAAGTTGACCATCTGTCTAAGTTGACCACTAAAGTATTGCACCGCAAGTGGTAAACTTACACAGATCTCTCTACTATACTGTTTCTTGAATTTTAATAAGAGGTGCTCGTACATTTTTCACCGCTGAATCCTGAAATGGCCTTCATTTTATCTTTTAATCCTAGAATTTTTCGTAAAACCAAATTTTCGTAAAACAAAAGAAAGAAAACCCTAAAAAATTTTGTTTTCTAACTAGACTAAATTTTTTCGTCTTGGATATTTGGCAAAACTGAAGTTCTGTCGACCAAAATTATTTCTATTTTCTGTGCCAGCTCATCCAAAACTTTATTATTTTTTTCAAGATGACACAACATGCATTGTCTAGCTTTGATATTATGGAAAAGTGGAACAAACGCAGACACTAAATGGAATGAAATGTATACTTTCGCCCCTATAGAGGTCCTCTATACTGACAGTGATGGAGTGCCCATTGGAGGACAATGAATGACAAATAAAAGTGAAGATGTCCCCTCGCCGTGGCCCCGAATTCCATTGAAATTATTGTTCTTTTGGGATCTTCAATACGTGTTCCGTGTCGCAAAAAGTGAAAATATCACTCTCAACGTATTCAAAGTTTTCGTCCCATCTGCTATAAGATCTAAACACGATAACGTAATTACTTGTTTTGGACACATATTAAGGGACACTGATGTAGTAATGTGTCCTCTGTATCTTCAATAAGGATGGTAGTTAAGAATGAAAGCGAAAAACTATTTGTATGAAAGTGTTTATGTTGCGTTCTTATCGCCGACAGGTGCTTCTTGGGAGCTTTTCGATTTACGTGTGAAGATTTTGAATAAGTAAATCAGAGCTGTTATTTGGGATGTCTTAGTTTTCGATGAAGAACAAATCTTTGTGCACTTTCTTTTCTGGAAAAAACAATTGTGGACAAATATCAATGCGTGTAGTGTAAAAATCCTGAAATATCAGCTTTTAAACGTGTTCGATTATAATTGAATACTTTCAGCCCATTTCAAACAAATTATCATCAATTTAAAACAAATTACTGATCAATTATTCATTTAAAAGCACGCAAATGTAGCAAGGGTGGCAAAAATTTAAATGATTGAGAGGGTTCTGCAAAAAAGGGGAAAAAAGAAAAAGAAAAAGCTACAACTTTATTTTGTTAGTTGTCTCAAAATAAATAAACAATATAACAAATGGAATAAATATAAATAAGTAAATAAATAGATTTTAATAATTAAACGACCCATCATATAATGATTGAAAAAAAAAACATTTTTTGTTGATGAAGGAAGATAATGTTCTTGTATCTGTGTCCCTCCCCCTCCACCCCCAGCTTCAACTCCAAATTTCCTTTCCCCTGCTTTTCAGTTTCCATTTTGCTTCTGAAATACAGTAGACCCTCGTTTTACGCGGGGGTTACGTTCCACGGAAAAGCCACGAAAATCGAAACCGCGTAAACTGAGACCTAATAACAGTGTTAAAATAGGGGTTTGGTTCCGTTAGATAACAAAATGCATCATTCTAGTGATCACTAATTGTATAATAAGTTTAATGTGTACTTATATCGACTTTTATGCACAACATGCATAAAGAAAACAGAAATTAATTTCGTGTTCTGTTCATAAAAAGGAGCTGGTTATGATAGTCTTTTGGCAGTCATTAAGAATTTTTCTCTGTAATTCTTTGCAGCGCATTAACGCATATATGATCATTTGCGTCATTTCCATGATAGAATCTTCCTTCATTAACAATCTGAAAGATCGTTTCTATTGTCTAGGAATGGCTGAAAATTTTCAATGAGAACGTTTTTCGTTTTGCGTCTCCGACGTCGGTATCCTCGTTGGTTTTGGCCTCCTTTGCCACTCCTAAAAGCTCTTCTTCCAGTGAGTTTTGAACTGTGTGAGTTTAATAACTTTACTTCTGGAAAGAAGTCTGGAACCAATCGCATAAAATGTCTCCAGTGGCCCAAGCTCGATTATTAGCACGCCAAAATACACTTGATTGCGCGTAATCTGGAATCTTAAGGAGTTGGGATTCTGGAAGAGAGAAAAATTTTATCTGTTTGCATTGCCGCATCCGCATGAAACCGAAACTCATCCACGTAAAATAAAATGTGTCAAATTTTAAACCACGTATAATCGAAACCGCGTAAAATAAACCCGCGCAAAACAAATGTCTACTGTATTTAATGCGAGAGGAAATTTAACTGTCCACGAAACTAGGGATAAAACCTTGAACCATTTGTGGAGCAAAAGGAATGTTCAGGAATGTATGTAAGCAATAGGGTCGGGACTGAGAAATCGATTGGGATGAACAAGTGTGCTTAAAATTCGTTTTGTATACCTACTCAGTTGGAGTGGTGTCGGAATATCGCTCTAAGTACGTCATGATGTTTGTTAGATTATTACACATTATCAGAGCCTGATTACCGCAGGGGCATGTGGCATGGGCGCCCATGTGCAAAATTGTAGGGGGGGGGGGGGCTCAGAAATTTTAACCATGATTTAGCAGGATATTTCCCCCATGGAGGCAGATTTCAGGACAGATTAGAGTCATTAAAATTTGACATTTTTAATTATATATTCATTAATGACTGGAGAAGAAATATTTTTATATTTTTGCAAAGAAAAAAGTACTAAGCAAGGAAGTTCTAATTTCCAAGGGGGGTTAGGGCTCGAGGTCCCCCTTGCCCCCCTGTATGGGCGCCCTTGGCATGTGGGGGCATAGGTCCCTCCTTTAAGATTTCTGGGAGGGGGGAACTCCCTTTAAATTATCATGCTAATTAAAAATGAATAATGATTTAACTCAGAATCTAGAGTATAATGATGTCATTGGTATTTTTGCAAATGCCAAGATAAAGAAAAAATCTCTTATTTGTTGATAAAAATTCCCCTTAAAAATGTGATCTCTTTGAAAATCTCCAAGTTTAGTTAGCATTGAAGCTATTGAAAGTCATATCATAGATAACTTTGATATTTACCGTAAACTGGCAAAGTTGAACCACGTCTTATATAATTATCGTATACTATATCTCTTCTACTTTTAATTATTGTTATATGAGGTAACACCAAATTTAGCATAGTTGTGCTAATGCGCAAGTATCGAAATATTTTATAGCTTCAGAATAAGCGGAAATAGAGGGGGGGGGGGGGCCGCAAAATGAATTTCAAGCCCAGTGCCTTCAAAAACCTTAGTCCCCCTAGGGGGGTGGGCCTGAAATAGAAATGTGCCCCATGTCCAATATCAGAATGATCGGGCTGTGTACATTATTGTACGATTTATTCAGAAGCTGCACATTTAATCAAAGTTTAAAGTGAAGGCCTCCATTCTAGGTATCATACTTTAAAACTAACGTTGCTATTTAGACGAATATAATTTTATTTTTAACTCAGCCAATTTGATCCGGATTAGCCGAAGGAGACACGGGGTCTTATATGAGAGGGTCTACTCTATATCAGAAACAACGTTTTCGTGTTCATTAATGTGAAATATTCCACCGGAAATGGAGCCTTTTGCTTAGCTCGTTTTGGTAACACACCGTAACAAAGCCGATCGTGAATGCATCATCGACAGATGAGCACAATTCTCGCATTCCCACAGAAAACAAATCAGCGTACCGTTAAATTATTATGAAGATTCCCTTTCCAATATACCTGTCACACAATGTCCCATAATTCCCACGCGAACCCATATGCCCATCTACTCCATTTTCCCAAAAGTGATCGTAATAGCAATTGGGGACTCCGTATGCTTCTAACTAACGGTCCTCGAATTTGCCAGTCCATTTCTCTGACCGTAACCGTCACGGATGAAATCTCTGACCGGAAATTTCGCTACTGTGCTGGGGCTCTTGAAATCTGCGGGGCTGACCGTCTGTGACGCGATGTGTGGTGCCACGTGCCACCCCTTTTGTTCTCTCTCTTCTATTTTGTCATGGATGAGGGAATTAATTGGGAAATGGGAGTCTTGGTTGGATGGCTTTGGTTTTGTTTTAGTTTTTTTTTTTTATAGTTTATTTATTTATTTATTTATTCATAGTAAACGTTTTGTTGGACTGTAATGCACAAATATTATTACTAAATCAAAAAGCAAAACTTTTGTTGCGTTGAAAAACAAAATAAGATAATAGATTCAGACACCCACTTGATCATTTCAACCGGTTTGAAGTTTCAATTTTTTATTCGGAATGTCTACACCGTTAAAACTGCTGATTCCACATGGTACATTTTAGGGGAAATGTTGTAGCCCCAGCGGCATGCTTTTAAGGGTGCCATTTGGCACCCTATGGCACCTTTAAGGCGGTGCGGCTGGTACTGCAACGTGTCACCCTAAAAGATGGTATATGCAACCCGCGTTTTAATTGCGTGGAAATTAGGTATAATGCGCAGAATTATGCAGTTTATGTAGTTTTTTTTTTTTTTTTTGCACAAAAACTATACATTATTCAGGTATCCTTTTTAAAAACATGATAAATGATTCTGTTTCGGAAGATATACATAAATGTTCGTTAAAATACTTTTGCGACATCTTATTTCGTATTGTCTCACCATTCCAAAGCGAAGCAGTAGATCACCGAAATTTTTTTCTTAAAACAATAAATAAATACTTAAAATACACCACCAGCTCAATTATTCCATCTGAGGACTGATGAGTGTTAAAAAGCAGTTTCGTGCTTTTTAGCACTCATCAGCCCGGAATAGGAATCACATGAGTTGGAGGCGAAAAACCTTCTAAGGGAGCCAAGAGAGCCAAACAAACTGGTAGCTAATGCTGAATTAGCAAACCAGATGAGCGACCGCTGCAATGGTGCGGTTCAACTCAAAGATTGATGGCAAAGCATGGTATGTAAAGTAAATAAATGTCAGAACTTATTGCTGAAATTTTGATCTTAACCCTCCTTTTCTTGGTGCGATTTTGTGTTTGTAAATCAGATAAAATGGGTGAAAGTTGAGTTTTAAACGGTTTAAAGTCATTTTCAAGAAATTTCTGAAATTCAGATAAAAGTTTAGGCAAAAATATCATCCACGACGTTTAGAATGTACGAAAATATAGAAAAGAGAAACAAGTACAGTAGCCAAAAAGGAGCAAGGTAAAAACTTACAAAAACCTATCAGGAAAATGTAAGAAGTGCCACATAGAATCACGGAAAATTCTGAAAAAAAGGTCTTAGGCGCTGCTTGAACATCTAACACATAATGTATGTATTTTAATAACTGAAAAGAAATGGTTATTTGTGCTCATGCACGCGCGTTTGAAGTAATATTTCTTAAATGTATATAATATATTTTTATTATTAGTTTTTATGAATTCTTAAGCACTTTCTTCCACATACATAATATGGTAAAGGTGTGTAAATTAGTCGATATACTGACACATTTTCCTTTCAGTCTTTATAACCTATTTTCAAAGTTTCATTGTTCAGTTAATGGTTAACTTATTTTTTTCTTTTGCAGAGAAAATCTACTAAAAAGTGTATTATGATAAGATATAAAAGGCTTAATTTTATACTTCTAATACAAAGCACTGTTTCATTTCTCCTATAAGGAAATTATTCAAGATTCAAGAACTATTTCCATATTACCAACTTTTAGATTCTGACTTCTTTCATCTTTCGCAAGGCACAAATATACATTGTATTACTTAGTAAATTATCATCGTAGGTTAACAGAAACCTTCTTTCATGAATATTCTATAACCATGAAAAATTCTCTCGAATTCAACGGAACTGCTAAACGTAAACGATAACAAGGTCTTAAATTCTTGGGCGAGCAACACACGTTGCCATTTCGGAAGTCATAAAAGATGACGGAAGGCTTCATAAAATTATTTCTTCTTCTTCGCTTGAAATGGTGAAACCGCAAAATGTTTGTTCGAGAACTAAGGTGTCGGGCACGTGTATTGAGCACGCGACAACCCCTTTTCGTATAAAAGGGGTGGGCAAAACAACATGGGTTACCTGCCAGTGTTCGGGGACAACGTCTGCCCTTTTATTCTCTTTCATTTCCCTCGACTTCAAGCTCTTACAATAGTATATTTTTCTTTGAATAAAACTTGACATTTTGCCGATGACATTCCGAATGAAACATTAGGAGGCATATTTTAAATAATTTCTTAATTAAACGCATTTATCTCTATAGTTTGAATTTCATTTGAATAATTTCCGATTAATTAATTCAATTCGTTGATTATTCCCAATATTTTGAAGACAGTTTGTACTTGAACTAAATGAATTACAAGTCAGCGCCTATTCGATTGGAAGTTTAATTATTTTTCTTTTAAATTTTTAGTTTTTGGTATTGCTGAAACATAAGACTGAACAAAATATGAAATGGTTGAAACAATACTGATTCTCAAATTTCTGTTCTTCCATTTTAAAAATAAATATTTGTATGTGTACAACGTTACAGTTACGCCAAATATGATATTGTTCTCATTGAAAAAAAAAAAAATGGATACAGTGACTACTGAAAATAAAAAAAGTGGCAACTAAACAAAGATAGAGGGTCTTCCGGCCAATAGCGACAGAATAGAAATTTGAATTTTCATATTTAAACCAAGCTATAATTTATTCTACGCACTCCATCGGAATGACAAGCCTTTCACTTGGAGTAAAATCTTCACTTTCACTTCAGAGGCATCCCTTCCGAGGGGGATCGAGATCCAGGGGGTGTGCGACTTTCCCCAGGACTTTGACCCTCTCCGTGTGGTCAGCGACCGAAAATAGCGTCCGTCCCATCCCCTCTCTGCGAACAGAAGGCGGACGGACATACACACACCGGAGGACGTTTGGTTTTGTACAGTAGCAAATATTTTGTTTTGTACTTTTTCTTTTTATGTGTTTGTGGGAGTGTTTGTATATACACTGAAAAAGCAGCGAAAGTGGCTCGGTGAAAGCATTGGCTGTCAATAGATTCGGAATGTACGGGAAGGGAAGAGGAATGGGCACGCAAACAAACAGATTTAAGAGAAAGTTATACAAAGGGTAAAAGAGTTATCACTTGGAATTTAAGTTCAGAAAAAAAAAAAAAAAAAAACTACCTTTCTTCATTAAATCCAGAAAAGGACTGAATTATTTTTTCGGGACACTCGGTAAATATTGACAGTGTAGGTGTGTTGTTAATGATTTTTCTTGATGTTTTATTTTCCATAAGCTATTCTGTAGCTCCATGTGCGAGCTAAATCTCGTAATTTATAGTTTTAGAAGAAAAAATAAATGCTTCCACTGCGTGTAATTGTAGCTGGTAACATACGGTACTGCTATGTTTACCGGATTAAAAGAATGTATACACGTTGAACAGTTTTGTGTTACTATACTATACTCCGTTCACAGGAAAGATGGACTTGATGTAAACAAAGTAATGCGCAATTTGATGATGTCAGTCATGTGTTTGGCTTGAACAAGAGCTAATTGGTGCCAAGCAGACGGCGAATGCGACTAGAATTTACTTCTTTTTTAATTCCAAAAAAAAAAAGAAAAAACTCTTAAACATGCCACCTTCTGGCAAAGTGGCTTCAGTCCACCTTTTCTGTGAATAGAGTATCGACAAAATTATTCATTTCTACGATAATCGCAATAAACTCGGTTACGGTAAAAGAAAACATTAGGTAAATGGAAGCAAACTCTATCACCATACTTTCTGAAACTAAATTGTTGAAGAGTCAAGACCAGGCTACATAAAAAAGACTTCCTGAGACTTCCGCGTGTTTTCAAACAATTGTGTAGGTATTATCAATGGTTGAAAATGACACTGTGAAAACAGTTGTTTAAATTTTAGAGGTCTCACATTTTCCCGTTCAGCAGGCAGGTAGATGCGAAGTAACTGGCTTCGACTAGTCATCTCATTTGGAAGGCTGCTAAAAACATTTATTTATGAATTTTACCTTCCCAGTTATTTTTGACGCGCCATTTAGGTGTTTCCATCTACATCATAAATATTGTGCTCAGAGTTAATGGAAACAACAAAATTTTTCATTCTTCCTATTTTATTGGAAGATTAAATTTTGAAGTCTTTTTTACATAACTTTTTATCATATACTATTTTTTTTACATAAGTATATATATATATATATATTTTAAATGATTTTTCATTTAAAATTGTTTCAGTTTACATTTGGGGGATTGAGTGGGTCGCATGCGACTTCCAGACCACATATAGAGAATTGTTTGTGTATTATTTCTAAAGCTTCTGAAGTGATTGTGTTTAGTGTAATTATCTGCCTACACCAAACCTAATGGCGAAATATGTAGGGTGCTTTTATTTATTCCATATTCTTTGAGGTAAAAGGAAACATACTGGGGTAAAATAAACATGATTTCATTCCCTGCCAAAGAGTCTTGGAGTTAAATATTCCCAACCCAGTTACTCTCATAGAGCGTAGTCATGGGCACATTGCACAAAATTTTGCGTCGCAATTCATCCAAGCGAAAGGGTAAGGATCTAAAGTTGAAACATTGAAATTCAGCTTCCTTTTACCCCATCTAACCGTACAAGTAAAATGGTTAAATGGTAGTATAGCAAAGATTCGAAACATAGTCCAGACGCTTAAACGTGAAACAATGTCTTTTTTTTTTTTGCAATATACTTGAATTATCATTTTAAAAAAAGGCTCCCATTTTCCTACTATATGATTATAATTTCAAATTTGATGAATATTTTTGCTAAGGCTAAATTTGTACCAAAAGAATTGCAAAAGTCCTAGTGCCTCCACAACTTGATTTCACGTGTAAATAGTCCATGTACCTGAATTTTGGATAAAATGTTAAAATTTGCATAAAATTGGAAAGAAGAGTTCAGTGCCTTTGAGCTCCAGCGCAAATTAAGCCCTGACTATAACCCTTTTGAAAAATGGGCGCATCTTGTATGTATGACTTATTCAGATTGTTCTAAACCTAACGTGCAATAAGGCATATGATGAAGTACATACGCGTTTAATGGAGGTGTTTTCTATCAGTCAAAAGTACTACTTTTAGTCACTAAAGTTGATAGAATGAGCAAAAAAAAAAAAAAAAGGAGCGAGGAAAATCTTTTATTTTCAAAACGTTTAATTTTTAATTAATTTTTAAAAATGTCCGATTTTTCAAACAAGGCGTGGTCTTTATGTCGACACAAGTGATGCTTGGTGCGCATTCCATTCGCCCGCAGAATGCTTACGCTTGTTGTCTACCGCGTTTCCACCTTACGACAATTAAGAAGCGAAGTAAATATTGCGCTCTGAGCTTGCTATCAACCGTATCGTTGCCAGAACATGTGAGTAAAGATGCGAATTAAATATTGCGCTTGCTCTAATGGCGTCAGTGAATGGCATTTCATCACTTGTGATGTCATGTGCAGAAGCGTAAAAAAGATAATTGAATCTGTGCAACAATAAAAATATTTTTTAAAAAATATTAAACTTAAACAAAATTATTTAAAAAATGGTCAGATCCTATGTTTTTAATCATGCTCTTTCAGAAAAAAAAAATACTTTTAACATTTCGGAAACGACCCCATTAGAGCTTCAAATAATATTAAAGCAGCTTACCAGTTACCAGCCTATTCAGGGACATAAAAAAGAGAGAAAAATAGCTAAAACAAGCCACTATCTTTTTAGTTCAGATTGAAATTACAGGTGCTCCATAATGTTCGCGACACATTGACAATTTTGTGTGCCCGCGTATCAAAATGCGAATTCATGAGCGTGCTACGGAGCAATTGTTCGCTCCCCCTCGCGGCGGCGTGGGCGCTCTGGAGGCAGATGGTGATATCAACCCCCAACCTTGTTCTTTTTGCTGATGACCCCTCCGAGCTCAGAGTTTCAAGGTTATATTACTTTTGTATAGATACAAAAAAGATTTCATATTGTTGCAGTATAATGGCACATCTATGCGTTTCATCATTTAGACACACATGCAAGAAAGTGTGCGATACTTCAATTAATTCTATTGAATAGTTTGGAGTTTTATTGGCACGGAAGAAAACATTTTGTGCTATAAATGTATTAAGCTGACTTTGAGCCGTTTTTGGTTTGTGCATATTGATTGTACAACTCTGCAGTGGGCAGTTAAACGGCAGTATCTGCAGAAATGAGTTTTCGAGATATTTGAAGATATGCGTTTGGGAGGAAATATACTAACAATAGGGAAATGTTGAAATCAGACTTTTTTTTTTTGCTCTTTTCTTTTTTCAGCGGAAATCAAATAAGCAATCTTGTAAAGTAAAGCGGAAGTTCAATCGATAACAAAAAGGCAAACAAAAAAAAAAAAGGAAAGAAAGAAAATAAAAATGTGCAGTTACTGCCATTTACATACGTCAGAATTAACTTCTTTAAGAATTAACAATAATTCGTAAAATTTGAATTTGGATATGATAAAATCTACAATATGTATGACTTTTACTAGTACCTAACAATTTGCACTTGAAACAAAACTCAGTTAATTTTTTACTGTTAATTGTATTACTGAAATATATAATGTTATTGACAATTTTGTTTAAAAAATGCATTTTAAATGTATCTATCCTTCCTTTGAATATGAAAATACGTTATTATAGCTTTTAAAAAGTAGACAAATTAATAAATAAAATAAAATAAAATTCATTAAAAAAAACATTCGAAATACTGGGATCTGATTCGGAGGAACAAAAAGAAAACGTTTACTTGCCAAATAACAGTACACGAAAGGGTTAAGTAAGGGAACCGGGACGTTCTCGGCAACGAAAAGAGTCAAATTTTTCGCTGTAAACAGGAGATGTTTATTTGTTTTTCAAATCAAGTGTGACTTAAAAATTATTGTGTATAGAAAGAATGTAATCTTCTTATCATAAACCAGTAAAAATATTTTTTTTCCTTAAAGAATATAATTTTGAATAGTAAATAGAAAATATATAGTTGCACGATAGCTTGAAAATTTATGACTGCACATAGGTACGCTTAGAAAATACAAATCTGAATTAAATCACTCTAAACTTCAATACTATACTGGCAAAAGGTCACAAATTACATTGAACCTATTATTTTTTAGTTATCTTCAAATTAAAAAAACACAAAAAATGTTAAAATGTAGTATTTCATAAAATCCCGAAAAAGTACGATATTTTTCACTAAAATTAGCCTCCTAAAAATACAATAGTACCTAAACAAAAGTAAAAATAAGTTTAACACATGCAAAATGCTTGTATATGTTATAATACAAAGTTTCATAATCATACATTGATATGAATTTTATTTAAGCGTACCTAAAGTTTAAAAAAAATGTATTTTCTGAAAAACGGGAAAACGTGTTGACCTTGACAATGTTGGTAAGCATGCGATACGCCTTCCCAAACTGCTTACGCCGAGGCATTTTCTAAGTTTACGTTATGTAAATAGAAAAAAAGAGTAAAAAGTAACTGAATCATGAAATATTTGATGAAAGATAACAGTGGTTTATCAACATTCAATCCAGATACCGTCCTTTTAAAAGGGGCGTGACTTTTTTGTTTAAATTTTAAATAGTAAATTAATGAGCTTTCGGAATTTGATACCCACACAATATATACATTTTTGGAATCAGGGAAGTGTCCCTTATTTTATGCAGCTAAAATTGAAAAATCGATTTTTCGAACGTATAAAACGTCCCGGTTCCCTTAAGTAACTTCCAGAGTGACTTTGAGACATTTTGCCTTCCTGACCATTGCATTAATTTACTCTGATCACTAATTGAACAGATCTAAATTTCCTTTTAAAATGTGCAATAGATTTTTTGTTCGTCTTTGAAATCACTTCGGAACTTCGTTTACACGTCTCCCGATTTTGCGACTTTAACATTTATCCACCGTTTTCATAAAGTTCAGATTCATTTCTATTCATTTTAATGCAAAAATGAATCGTTTGTACGTCGCGCAATATCGGTTATACGTCGTTATTCCCTCCCTCGAAAAAATTCTGCTTGTCTGCTTTCTTGATTTCTATGGAGGAAGGAATTATTTCATGCCGGTATATATATATGGAAGCTTAAATTCGGGGAAAGGGGAGCTTATTTCGCTTGCTAAAGAACTAATGATGTTTTTTTTTTTATTATTTTTTTTAATGAACTTGATAATACTGTAACCATTGTGCAAAGTCAGATGACTTTGAAAGAATTTTTGATCAAATGCAGTTACCTGTATGTACTTTTACGTGCATTAAAGATATAATTACATTAATGAATGGAGATATGCTAGATACAATAATTATTTACGAAAAACTAGGAAGATAAGACTTATTTCACATAAAAATTTTACATAAAAATGCACTAAATGTTTTTTAGTATAAAACTATTATTTTTGTACTAAATATATATTTTTTGTTTTAAAAATATTTTGATTATTATTATTATTATTATTATTATTATTATTATTATTATTATTATTATTATTATTATTATTATTATTATTATTATTATTATTATTATTATTATTATTATTATTATTATTACTATTATTGCGTTAGTAGGATTAAACTTGCAAAAAATCAAAATGATTTGTCAATGTTTCGATTGTTCATCATTTTCATTCATATGCTGTTTCACATCAGTCGGTGAAAGACATATAAACGATACTTTACTATATATACTGTGAAATCCCATTAGTGCGAACTTCAAGGGACCAAAACCAAATTTTGTTCGTTGTAACGAAATTTTTGTTACAATGAAGTTCAAGTTCTGTTTTAGAAATTAATTATAGGAACTGAAAATTTATTTCATTGAAATTGATATTTTGTCGTATCGGTATTCGTTGTAACGAGATTTCACCGTATAAATATAAGGTAAACTTTAGCCCAACTGTCCCACACGTGAGGGTGGAATCCCCCCATCACTTCATTCTAATTATCCGGCGACAGCAATAATTAGCTTCTAAAACCAACCCAGAGCCATAATCTCCATCTTTCCGATCCCAGCTGCGTGCGCTATGGTCTGAATGAAAAATCGACCTGGAACGGGCAGGGGTAGAAGGGGCAAGAGGGCGGTCGAGTCCCCAAAGAATAGGATTGGAGCAGGGGAAAAGAATAGGGGGATAATAGATCTCTTTTCGTCGCTATGCTCCATAACCGTTATACCTTCACTGTTAACGGTTTTTCGATAGAATGATCCATTTAAATTCTCCCCTTGCCTCGCTGCTTTGCATTTTCGAGAAAGGTCGTGCCGTGGTTTCAGGGATTGAAACCCGTGTCAGAGCATTTCGTGAGGAATTCGTGGGTAAACACTCTTCACAATTGCGAAGCAAAATTAGTAGAGGGACACCCAGAATTCTAACCAAGATATCTCAAAAAAAAAGGGAAAAAAAAGATATATATATATATATGTGTGTGTGTGTGTGTGTGTGTGTGTGTGTGTGTGTGTGTGTGTGTGTGTGTGTGTGTGTGTGTGTGTGTGTGTATCTAATTTGAATTCTGACACTTTGAATTCGAATTATGTTTTTCGAAATCACGAGGACAGGATCCTACTCATTGGAGGCTATTGTTCCTAGAAACGGCTCATGTCTTCCCAAGCCTGCCCCTCCGCCTGAGCGGTTACGTGTCTGTATGTGTGTAAGGACTTGTTTGTGTGTAGACGTGTGTGCATGTAGGAGTGTGTGTATGCAGGATATGGACGCCACCGCTTAGGAGAAGGGGATTCCGGTGGACAGTGCTGCTAGTGGAGGCTAAGACCAAAGGAGCAGCTCCGTCCTCCGGTGGACGGCGGTGCTGCAGAAGCCCCTGGTCCATTCTGAAAAAGGAACCGGACATCAAGGACGGTCAAATGAAAGCAATAAGCAATCGTGATTGCTCAAAAAAAAAAAGTTATGTTTAGCCATTTAACACCAGGAGCGGCCGAACTTGAATTTTTGGGAGGGCATAAAATCCTCATTTTGCAGAATAGAACTTCAAATTTCGCCGAATGATGAGAATTTTTGCCAAATAAAACTCCAAATTTTGCTGAATGGAGCTTCAAATTTTGCCGAATGATGATAATTTTGCCGAAGGGAACCCCAAATTTCGCCGAATGATGAGAAGTTTTACCAAATAAAACTCCAAATTTTTCCGATTGATGATAATTTTGCCTAATCGTCAGACAACATTTGCCGAATGAGGACATTTCGAAGGTCACAGTGACCTCCCGTGACCTCCCATTGAGGCATCCTAGTTTAACGCATTTCCCTGCGTCAGACACGGGCGAAAGTTAACGGCAATTTTTTTCATGCTCGTGTCTCACCCGGTCATCTTATATCGCGCGTTGCTTCATTTCTAGTGTCCCCTTTCTAAAAAAAAAAAAAAAACATAAACTAGATAAATAATTTAAACCTGTTTACCACAGATGACTATTGCATGGACATTTTGTGTGAACCACATGGTGCATTTTGGTAATTATCTATAGATTTATTGGGAACTAGTAGTACCCGCACGGCTTTGTCCGTAGTTGAAAATTAAAAGGTCATTCGGTTCGCCTGTATATTTACAAATAATGGATAACGAATTTCTCGCCGATTGGCTATGTTTCGTGGAGAGTGTTGCCAACATATTTTGCAAAATAAAAAGTAAAAAGCTGATACTATGTACCTTGACAGCAGAGCGCAGCATTAAGCATTCAACATTTTCTTTTGAAATCAAACTATAGTAAAAAATATGAAAAGGGTCAAAGTTAACTAACATCTTCAAAGTTGCCCTAAACAGAACCCGATCGAGTCATAGCGGGGTTTTGGGTCTTCTAGAGATCATGGGAGCCCTCTCATTAGCGGTATGAAATGGCCATGGTGGTCAGATCGGTAAAGCGTCCAACTCGCAATTGGAGGGACTGGTGCTCGATTGCAGCCGGTTGAAGATACCTCGTGTTCGTCAATGGTGACTAAGGCATGTTAAATATGTTCATGGTCAAAACGTCCTCCAAGTACCCACTCCAAATCAATACCTCTATGGCTGCTGGACAAGGAGTTGTTGGGCTCCTGGTCTGGATCAAAAATTAGAGCTGTCTTCAGGGCTCCATCGAATCGGTTAAATCATGCATAGTGGTAGGTACGGGTGAACCTGGAGTGTAATGTAGTGAAATTAGTGGTATGAATAAAGCTGAAAGTGCTCCAAAAAATTATCTTCTGCTTTAAATTCAGAATTTACTTTATTTGTACGAACTACATTTGTACTATACAATTTTAACATAATATTCTAAGTTTTGTTATTTTAATACACTAATTATTTTAACCACTAATAATAGCGAAATTAAAGAAAAAGAAACAAAAACATTTTAACAAATATTTTATGTTAAATAATTTTAATTTTAAAACCTAATAAAAGCAAACTCTATAACAATCGTGTAACTTTGGGACGAAATAGGGGCCTTAAAGCTGCCCCTGGACCTGCGCCCAGTTGGCCGACGTGTAAATCAGGGCATGACCTTAAATTACAATAATTTAAGCGACCTGTACTTGCTTTGTGTAAAAGAACGTAGTATAGTCTGGTTCATGGATTTGTTATTGTAAGCAATATTATTAGTAAGTCTCGTTGAAGAATGGAAGAATCAACAAAAGTACATTTACATGTCATATTAGATTTTTTTAAAAATGAAAAAGGTTGGCAACAATCGCAAATAAATAAAAATAATAATGCTCCAGAGGAACATTACTGTTGCCTCGCAGAGAGGGGTCTACAATGGGGGTGGATGCCAGTGATTGGACAGGAAATGCGGATCGAAATGTGTGTATTCGTTGAAGGGGGGAGGGCCTTTTTTCATTGATGGAACGCGACACGAAAGCGGCAGCTGCACCAATTATGTACTTGTTTTGATGGCCCTCCACTGTTGTGATTTGCGAGAGAGTGGTGGGCTTGTGTACATGGCGGCGTGACGGGGATTGACGTTTCCAGAGTAGGGGTGCTTCCCCCTCCCCCCCCCAGAGCCCGAAATTTAAGATGGTAACGTTATTAGTGGGTGTAATAATGTTTGCTGTCTGAGATTCAGATGTAAGAAAACTTATCTCCTCCTGCGGGGTAGATCTGCGAGAGAGACAGGGGATGTAGAATCGGGGGTTAAATGATCGACTCCGGATAGTTTAGAACCTTTGACTCCGACTCAATTTCTTTTACCCCAAAATCAGCCCGACTCCGACTCCGAAAACACTGGCAGAGTTGTGAATCTTGAGGGCAAATAAATGACCGACTCTGACTTTTGGAGCTTTAAACCTTCGGCTCTCGACTCCGACTCCTTTACCTTCAGTCCGATTCTGACTCTTGATTTCCGTAGCCCTGGAGAGAGGGGCTGGATAGGAGGCTGTACCGAAAAATTGATACCCGGAAAAATTTGACAGGTCCTTGAAGATTTTTACCTGTTCACGTAGAAAAGTTTTGTTCATTCAACAGGAAGTAATTACAATAACATTTTATACGATGCTTTTTACGTTAATTCTCTGACTGCTTTTCATATTTTTCACAGCCTTCTTTTGACCTTCAGCACACAACACCCAATATCCAGCACACAACATCCATCATCCAGCACACAACATCCAACATCCAGCACACAACATCCAACATCCAGCACACAACATCCAACATCCAGCACACAACATCCAACATCCAGCAAGCACACAACATCCAACATCCAGCACACAACATCCAACATCTAGCATATAACATTCAGCATCCAACACACAATGTCTGGCATCTAGCCCATGGCATAACTTGAATTTTCACGTCTTAAATTCAAATTATGTGTTTTTTTTTTGCAAGTGTGATGGCAATTGGAGCCATCTGTAAAAACAAGAAATCGGACGGGTAGGGTAATGTTGCAACTCGTGATTGCGAAAACATGATTTTAACTCAAGATGCCAAAGTTCCAATTAATGAGGGGTTGGATATTGGATTTTTTTTTTTTTTTTCCATTCACGCTGATTTTTTCAGGAGCTTTGAGTTTGTACTGTGGGCAAGAATTTTCTCCCCAGAATCAGGAATTTTTACCACATGCAAAGGCTTGCTTAGTTTGTTCAAGAATTTTCAATTCTTGAATAACACGAACATGATAAACTTGAAATTTCAATTTCTTCAGACTAGTCCTAAAACCATCTGTGATGTCATCATTCTATGCGCTTTGAAGACGACTTCAACATTCTTTCTGCACATGTCCGTTTAGAGTGCTAGCCCCTGTAGATGGTCGATCACCTTCTCCGGTCACCAATACTTCCAGTTTCCCAAATGCCGATAGAACGAGTGTTTTCTTGATTTATGCAGAAAAAGTCAGAAATTAAGTACTGAAATCCTAACGAGTGGCTTCAAATGAATGAGTTTAAAAGTAATAAAAACTCTTTGATCCTGGAAAAAAGCCATCTTCAGTCTTGACCAGACTACAAACTAAAAGCTACTGAAAGTTTCAGTACGCATGGGAAATAAAAATGAAAGTGATGGGTGATATCGAAAAATAGAGTTAACAACTAGTTAAAATGATTTATACTTGAAATCCATAGTTATACTTTAAAAATAGAATATTTTATAATTGGTGCCTTGATAAGTTAAGTAGTCGGCAACTGGCGGCCCACGGTCTTCTTCTGGACCGCAGAAAGTTAAACGTGTCCGTATAAATGTTTTGAAAATGTATAAATTACCCAAATAAATAATTTAAAAGTATCTTTTTTTTGGCGCACTATTTTCAGGGCACACTTTTATCACATTTTCTAGTCTTTCGGAAGTAATTGCGTGACCGATCGAAGTTTTTAATAGTTAGCGTAGAATATGAGAGTTTTTTTAGACCTGCATAAAATTTTTTCAAAAGTATCCGGATCCTAACTAAAATTACTTGCCGATCCCTACTATAGACGTTTCAACTACATTGCATGTCACTGAAAAGTAAAAATGATTCCATCACTATGTTCAGTCGGAACTAGATCCTTGAGCAAAGTGTCTTTTCCGGGCAGTTGCCACATAATATATAAAAATAAATGCCACTTCCAATAGACAGGTGTTCGATATGGGCCCCTTCCTCCGAACAGAATATATGGACACCCTTTTCAACATCCACTCGCTCCGATAACTCTAGATATGAAATCTTACATAACTTCACGCTGTCTGCATATTTGGAATTATCAACTCTTGAATGGAAAAAAAGAACTATTTCCGAACAGTATAGAACTTTTTCGGATAAAAAAAGAACGGTGGCGCGTGTTCCGTGTGCGCACGAGCGATGCATTTCGCGATCACCTGCTTCCTCGCATGCGCGGGTGGTGGAATTACTGTGTTCGAGAACATCTGCGACGATTTATTCTATTAATTCTCATCCCTCCCTCATTCTTGCCATTTTTCTCTTCGCTGCAGGCGAAATGTTTGAGTAAAATTGGTGCGAAACCACCCTCCTAACAATCAATATTTTATTTTATTTTTCTGTGCAGTAAAAAGAAATGTATTTCATCAAAGCAAAAAAAGAAATACACCTGTTAGGAGTAATTTTTTAATAGAACAGCTTTCTTAATAGATATCATTTCATATGAGGTTTTACGATGATAACAGTTTTTATGCACACATACATACACTTTTGTTTCGTATTTCATTTCTTTTTTATTGTTAACAGATTAAAAAATGTCAGCCAATACTTCAAGAACCCAACTAAAATTGTGTATTTCAGTTAGCATTCAGTATCTTTGGCTACCTCAATTTAATTTAATGTAGTTTAAGTAAACCCAAGTAGACAGTGATAATTTTTTTTTTTTTCAACACCTGCTAAAACAAAGAAGTTGCCATCACAGAAACATAAAATGATCCACTGCTCTAAATAATTGTCCAAGAGGTACAACCTGTAGGACTGTCCGTATTTGAGAATTTTTCCAGATTTTTAGTTTGAAGTGATCGTCGTAAAACATACCATGTTTACATGTGCCCCGTGTTCACATGAACTCCCTTTTCTCCTACATATTTTTTTTAAAATCAAATAAATAATATTTAATTATAACTATTATTTGTTGAATCAAAAATTAATAATTTAAAGAATAAGTTGTAAAATGTAGTAATCGTAAATGCTGTAGTCGTAAGTAAATTAGGAGGAACAAAATAATGGGAAAAAAAATGTGTCGTTAAAAGCTAGGGTGAGGATATCATAGCATAAACTCAGGAAATGATCCTTTAACATTTCATTCAGTTTTATGCATTTTCTGAAATAGTTTTGTTTTTACTCTGAACGCTAATACCACATGCTATAGAAGTAATGTTTGCTGAAAATTACATTCATTTATTGTTAACAAATGTATTCATCATAGTTTTTTCTTGAAGGTATATATGCTTAAAAAAAATTATGTTGGAAAATACTTTGTCCGTCGATTAATCCACAAAAAGTCATCTACACCATTTAGACAGTTTAAAGTGTCCAAGCTAAACTTCAACTGTCGAGCGTACACTGAACTCATAAACTGGCAAATTGAAACATATGAGGCTCCACTAACGAAAAAAGTACCCACGTCAACGTCTGCCATTAAGTCTTTCTTAAAACAATTACTTAAAGGTGACATTAATTTGGAGGAACCAATTTGTTCTTCGGACATACATAAATACCTATGTCACAGCCTCACAGTCAAACGACGGAACGCTGTGTCAGATTGGTAACAGAGACTTTCAGAAGCTGTTTGGATAAGAAAAGGCATGATGGTTTCATCTTGAGCAAACAAGAGTCTAGATCAAAAATGTCTATCGACACCAAATCAAAATTTCATGCCTAAACTATTGTTGTTCATGTTAGGTATTTATTAAGTACATGAAATACACCGCCAGCTCAGTCATTTCCAGCCAAGGTCTGCAGTTTCGTGCTTAGTAGCACTCATCAGCCCGGCATAGGAAAGTGACTCAGCTGGAGATGGAAAACCTCTTAAGGAAGCCAAGAGTGCCAAACAAACTGGTAGCTAATATAGAATTATCGCAGACCAGACGAGTGACCGAAGCAATGGTTCGGTTCAACTCGAGGATTGAAGGCAAGGCATGGGCAGTAATTTACTGAATATTTGTTAAGTAGTTTTGAGGTTTACTACGAACATATATTCATTAATAATGAAGTACCCAATTTCTTGGAAAGTGAGATAATGCAATATTATGTTTTTATTTCCAAAACACTATTTTTTTTTTCATTTATAATGTTACAATAAATTATCTAAATAAGGAATTAAATATACTAGTTGACCCGTGCGGAACTCCGCATTGTGCTTCAAATCGTTTCATAAGGCATTTCGTTCTTTAAAAATTACAAAGGAAGAACATTATGAAGAAGAACCGAAAAAAAGTACACGGAAAAAGTAAGTGCGCAAGAAAAGGGATAAAATTTGAATACATCAGTAACAAAACCTCGTTAAATACAACGTTGTGATAATTTGATCATCGCTCACCTTTTGGTTGTACGTAATTTCAATGCAAACATAAATATCATTAAAAGTGTGGCTGAGTAGTGACTTGTGAAAAAGCAATAATTGTGCCTGTGAAAAAACAGGTTGTGGAAAATACAGTCCTGCCCATGTGAGCATCTGACGGGAAAAAAAGAAACATTAAAGAGATATTTATTGGCACGGATTCGAATTGGCGCCATTCTGATTAACAGCCCGACACCCCAACAAACCTAGCAATTGCGCCTTCCTTTTCGAATGCTATTCATTGAAGGAATGCGTAGTAAAAAACAGCAGAAAAGCTTTTTTCCGAAAAAAATATAATAAGATCATGCGTCTATGTTTTGTCATTAGCCAGCATGATACGATTTAAAATTATTCGTATAACATGGGGTTTGATTAAAGAATGACGAATATCTTACGTAGCAATTGAAACAAACATTCTAGAGAAGTAATAAATTAGATTGAAAATAAATGTTTTTATTTTTAAATATTGAACTATTTCCCATAGCAGGCTGCTTTAACCGTTACGGATTAAATTCCTACACATGTTCCTCTTTTAATCGAACACTTTCTTTTTTTCATTTGTACAAAAGGTTGAACACTATTATTAGAAAAATCTACATTTCAGCAAACAATGAAAATGTTTTTCTGCACAAAAAGGATTCCCTTGAGGTAAATCTAATGCTTTTTTTTTACTTACATTATGCTTAGTGGTCTGGATGGAGTCAAAGCTTTAAAAGAAGGAAGAACACCCTTCGATTACCAGTCAACTTATCCAAATGATAACTGTAGCCTGCATAAAGGAGTCGAAACACCAAGTAGCATTCCCACTGCATTTATTTTATTACGTTTGTATGTTATGAGTACATGTAATGCGTAATACAGTGAAACCTGTGTAAGTTGACCACTTGCGGTGCAGTACTTTGGCGGTCAACTTAGACAGGTGGTCAACTTATAAAGGGCGGTAATGATTTTTTTTTTTTTTTTTTTTTGTCATTTCTTGCACCATGTATTCATTTTTTGAGGAATTCACCCTTACTCTTTCTATTCAACTCACTTTCATTGTTTAACATCATTGAAAAGGAAACAATAATTAAAAATACTATTCAAACAATTTTGTTATTTTTCCCTTGTTTTTAACTATATTAGACACTGTAGTTTTAGAAATTCCATATATGTCAGCTAATTTTTTCTGACTTTCTCCATTTTCAATTAATTTTAATATTTCATACTTTTTATTAATCACAAGTAAAACTAATTTTCTTTTTGAAGCCTTTTTATGTAAAACTTATAGCACAAAGAGCAACAAGCTCGACTCTCCCAGTTCATAAAGGCAAAATTAAAATGTCCTATCTCTTAATCCCTTGCGCTAGAAATATGTAACTTTACTCATTAGCAGGCCCAGATCCGCGTATCCGCAGTGCGAGGGGCCTGCGTTCTTAAAGGGGCTAACGGCCCTAGAAATTGAAGAAAAAATAGAAAAAAACTAGCACTAAGACTTATTCACTTTACAACTAGACACTGCTGGCAACTAGGGAGGGGCCCTACATATTTTGTAGCAGGGGGGATCAAACTGTATAGATCCGGACCTGCTCTTTGTAGCACAATTCCTGTGTTGCCACAACATATTGCAACTGAAAGAAAATACTTTGAACTTTTCTACTGACACCTATTTTCATTGAACAGAGTACAAAAAGCTATCTTAAATAGAACAAATGAAAAACAAGTTTGGAGAATAAAGAGCAAAGCTGCTTAGTTAGTAAAATGCTAGTCTGTCATCAAAGCATTAAAAATTCTTGGAAAGCTATAAAAAAGAAAATAATAATAATAAATAAATAAATAAATAAATAAATAAATAAATAAATAGATAATAAAATAAAATAATTTGCTGAAGAAAGTTTTAAACCAAGTGGTCAACTTACAAAGGGTTTTTTACAATACTCCAAACCAAATTTGGCGTACATTAGTGGTCAAGATAGACAGGTGGTCAAGATAGAGAGGTGGTCAAGTTACAGAGGTTTTCCTTTATTGTATGAGATAGGACTAATTCCGTTCCTGACAAAAGTGGCCAACATAGACAGGTGGTCTACTTACAAGGGTGGTCAACTTTACAGGTTTTACTGTACTAATATAAATTTGATACATTTTGGACAGCCCAAACTTGCCCGAAGTTCAGATAGTTTATAGCCGAACGCTCTACCGAAAAAAACTTATCAATTTAACCGAACAATTAAGTCCAGTGCTTTTAAGCTTTATTAAAATATGAACACACACACAGACTACTTTTTTTTGCCGAAAGCGACGTAAAAAAATGGAAAACTGCATTAGAGCTTTGCTTTAAAAAATATGCATAAGAACTAAAGGCTGCATCAAGGTTTTGAAACAGCAAGGGGCGTTTTCGAAAACTTGATTTTCGACCGTAACTCTATTTTTCGTCATTAGTCAGCCTGATAAGTTTTAAAATGAGAGGGGAATAATATATAAGATAAGATATTGAAGAAAAATGTTTTTATTTTTGAAAATTTTTACAATTTGTTACCGCAGGCTGCTTGAACCGTTATGAATTGGATGGCAGCACGTGTCCATCATTTAACAGCACGGTTAAAATACAAAATAAATTGAAATATGCTCTTTTTTAAGCGTAGCTTTTCGAATGTAGTAAAAATGTGATAAGCTTTTTTTTTTTTTTTTTGAAAAAAGAAGAAAAAATATACATTTTACCCTTCAAAATGAGGTAGTAATTTTTTTATTTGTACAATGAGTCAAAAACTCATTAAAAGAATATATATTTCAATAAACGATTTATAATTTTTATCTGAACAAAAAACAATTCTATTGTAGTCTGAAATCTTAAACCTGTTACTTATATTTTCGCTTACATTATGCTTTAATTTTCTTACCAGAGCCAAAGCTTTAAAAAAAAGAAATAATTTAGCACAAAGTCACATCAAGTTTTCATATAACAGCAAGGAGCTCTTCCTTCTCATTTATTCTACTTCCTCATATTTGTTATCCACCTAATAAAGTGTTCGTGTAATGCGCGATATTTCTCTAATTTTTTGATGCAGATTGTCCGGACGTGGGCCCGAACACGCATTCTGCTGGTTACGAGGAGAACGCTCTGCCGATCAAGCTATTCAGCTCTATCGGTCACAGTGCAAGTTAAAGTTACAAGTTTAACCGAAAACCTCATTCTGGTTCTTTAAAACACGTTTTTCGGCTGAAAAAAACAATTTTAAGACCGTGGGTCTATTTTTCGTCAGTAGCCAGCACCATAAGCTTTAAAATAAGGTGTAAATCATAGAAATCGATCAAGAATTGAGGAAAATCTGGCGTAGAAACCAAAAACAGGCTACAGAAATAATATATAAGGATAACTTGTAAAAAAGTTTAGTTTTTTTTTTAAATATTCATATTTTGTGCATTTAACCTATTTTTGCTTTGGAAGATCGTGCAAATTGGGAAGGAAAAACAAGTCGATTTTTAGTTTATTTTGCTGCTTTTTGGAAATTTAAAGAAATTACTCTATTGAAGTAAAACTTTTATGATATATTAATGTTACCAAGAGTTAACATTCACTCCCTCAAAAAATTTTAAAATCATACATTTTCAATTTTGTAAATTTTTTTTAAAAAATCGATTTTTTTTTTGCATTTTTGGACTTTTTGGGGCGATTTTGTAACCTAAAGATAGTATCCTAGGAGGCTAAAACTTTAGGGGTGATCTATTGATGCTAAAAGGCAACTTTTAAACCCCAGGCGTTTTGAAATTTGATAAAAAAAACCTTTTTTCACTCAAACACTTTTTTATTTCAAAAGTTGTGACAGCCATATACGTTTTAACGTTTATATGAAACGATTAAACGTTTAGTGTGCGACCTGGGAAGTGCTCTCTCTCCCTTATTTATCCATCGTTTAATCACTTTTCAGACATTTTCATGCAATATTTTGTAACGACAATAATTTTTGTCAAATGTGCAAGAACTTAATAGTATGGTTGGGTCAATGTCTACAATTCTGCCAGCGCTTGCAGAGTTGGAGTTCCTAATTTTTTAAATCACATTTCACTGAATTTTTTTGCGTGAATACTCATTTGAGCTTTTAACCCTTTAAATAGTACGAAACAGAGCAAAGAATGCATATATTTTCTTTAGTTCATTTTGAAGCTTTCCTATAAAAGTGTCCAATAGTAAGCACAAATAAAAATGGATGAAAACTGGCGCCGTTTTAGGCAGTTGGAATTGATTCCTGATTCTTTATTTGGCTGATTTTTTTTTTTTTTTGAATTAATGTTCCCTCCTTTGAATGAACCCATTGAATCTTTTAATCATGCTAAACAGCATGAAAGGTTTTTCCGCATAATTTATTTTTGCTATATTTTCCTTTGAAGCTTTCCTAAATAATGGCTAAACAACTTAGTTCAATAGTATAAATGTACACACGTAACAAATGACGCCCTTTGAAGTCAAAGGAATTAATTTTCATATTTTTAATTCTTTATTTTACTGATATTTTATGTGAACATTCGTTTAAGTTTTTAACCCTTTACATCGTAAGAATCAGAGAAATGAATGCATATATTTTCTTTAGCTTCTTTTGAAACTTTCCTATAAAACAGCCCAATGATAACATAATAAACAAGCATGAA
Source organism: Uloborus diversus (assembly GCF_026930045.1). Taxonomy (NCBI): domain Eukaryota; kingdom Metazoa; phylum Arthropoda; class Arachnida; order Araneae; family Uloboridae; genus Uloborus; species Uloborus diversus. Next base: position 141,037,481 of record NC_072739.1, read on the forward strand.
TAAATGGCACCGTTTTAGCCAATTGGAATTAATTCGTAATACTGTATTTTGCTGATTTTTTTTTTTTTTTTCCCTTTTGAGCGAACATTTAGTTTTTCCTTTCTTTGAACCTTTAAATCCTACGAAACAGAATGAAAATTTTTTCTGCATAGTGCTATATTTTGTTCTGAAGCTTTCCTAATGAATGGCTTTCCAACTTAGTTCAATGGTACAAATGTACACACGTAACAAATGGCGCCGTTTTGAGTCAATGTAATTAATTTCTAGTTTTTTAATCTTTATTTCACTGATATTTTGTGTGAAAATTCGTTTGAATTTTTCGTAAAAAACAGATGAAAATAATGCATAAATTTTCTTCAGTTCCTTCTGAAACTTCGCTATTTAATTGTTCCTCAACTTAGTCCAATAGTGAGCACAAATAAACATGCATGAAAAAATGGCAGCGTTTCAGCCCATTGAAACCAATTTCTAATATTATTATTCTTTATTTTACTTTTTTTTTCTTTGAGCGAGCATTCATTTAAGTTTTTAACCCTTTAAACCGTAAGAGACTGAGACAGGATAGAAGAATGCATATATTTTCTATATTTCCCTCTGAAAGTTTTCTAAAAAAATTGAGTTGGGAAGTATAGGTGAGTACGTATGAGCGAAGAAATAAATAAGCAAAAGCGAGGCAGATGTTAGGAGCGTTGACCCGCGTTCATCTTCTATTTACTGCTCATCTATGGGATTAAAAAAAAGGCATTTTTTTGCCCTATTGCTCCTTTTATTTCAAGCGTCCTCCCCCTGTCATTATCTTAGGAGTCAGGGAGACACTTTATCGCCCGGTAGCACGTGCTACCGAATAAGAAAACGATGCTTTTACGGCCGCGTTATGAAAATTTATGTGTAAATTGTGATTATCGAGGAAACAATGAGAGTATTAGATACAGTATTGAATTTATGAAAGTTTTTTTTCTTTTTTGAGCATTTGTGAGTAGCAATGACAGAGGACTTTATGATGTATTTAACTAGTTGGTTCGTAACCATGGTTTCTTTTTTCTGGAAGGAAGGGCTTATATATCTTGCATGGTAGCTTATAATGATGGGCATAATCGAGAACTTGAGGATAATCGAGATCTTCCGAAATCGGGAACTCGAGCGATTGGTAATCGAGATCTTTCGAATCGAGATCTCGGTGTGTGGTAATCGAGAACTCGAGATGTGACAATGGAGAACTCCAGTTGAGATAATCAAGAACTCGAGATCTGATAATCGATAACTCGAAATGCGACAGTGGAGAACTCGAGATGTGACAATCGAGAACTCCAGATGAGATAATCAAGAACTCGAGATGTGATAATCGAGGACTCGTGAAAATCGAGTTCTCGAATGATCTTGAATGATCTTGAATTGTGGTTTGATTATGAGAACTCGATTATGCCTATCACTAGTAGCTTAACTAGAGTATTTCTTTTGAATTTTATGTGCATTTTTACACATTAGACGGAATTTAGGATATATACGAGTGTAAATGACTTCTGGAGATTATCGGATAATTAGCACGTATGCAGAGGGGTTCCCGGTGTCCCCTAAGAGCAATGACTCCCCCTCCCCCGCCAATACCACGAAGACTCCCCCAGAAAAGAGAAAAATGGCCTCGAAAGCAACCTCTCTAAAAAATTCAATAGAGAAGTCTGCGCCATGACCCCCCCCCCCCTCCACCCTTGGGCACCCTTGATGTACGTATGCATATATATACAAGCGATAAATCGAATCCTGGGTCCAGATAAAAGTTTCTGGGAGCGGGAGTCATTCCTTAACCTCACCCCACAGGTGCCTCGATTAAAGAGCACGGGAGGACACTGTGACTTCAAAAAGTTGTTATACTTTGAAAATTTTGACTTTTACGATACAGAAAATAAAGAGACACTGTTGCAATACTGCAATTATTTCTTTATCTCTTTTGATGCTACCCAATGTCTCTTCTCATGAGATGTAGGTGTGCATGCACGCACGTATTTTTGAAATGTTTCGGTGAAATTATGAGCTTCAGGCAGCAAACTGAAAATCCCTCTTAGGCTTGAGCGCCCCCGTCCCCTCTGGTTAGCCTTTGTAACATCCTGAAGACAAATGACGACAGTTTTCAAAGATGGTTTTCAAAGAATTTGAGTGTTTTGTTCATGTGCTATATTTTTCCGACATTTATCTAAAACTAGCTGCCTTGCCCAGCTTTGCCCGGTTCACCTTGAAAATGAAAGTTATGTCAAGTGAGGTATGCTCAAAAATCAGGCTTAAATAAAAGAAAAAAAAACATCGTTCATAATTTCCCTTCCAAACAATGACGACAATTATTAAAATATACTCTTAAGAAATTAGATCGAGAAAGATGGATTTAAAGGCGTAACCATGGAAACACAAAATAAAATAAGTTTAAGTAATTAAAATTCGAAAGAAAATGGTTGACAGTTTAAAAGGACTTGAGATTTTTTGAACTCGATTTGCAACTTTTTTTCCTTTTGAGATAGAAGCTTAATTTTTCGGCCATAGGTCGAGATAGACCTGGAGTAAAAAATGTCGCATTTTCAAATGGTGTCAAAAAGAAAACTGTGGGATAATTCCTTCACTTTTTATTGATGTACTAGCTACGTCGCCCGGCTTTGCACGGTCCACCTCGAAAATAAAAGTTATGTCAAGTGACGCGAGTTCAACATTCAGGCTTGAACCCAAAAAAAAAAAGAGAAAAAGTCAGTGAAATTTTGCGGCAGATTGCGGGAAAACCCCCAAAAAGTAAACATTTTAAATCCCCTCATTACAGGAAAAGCCTCAAAACAAAAACAAGAATTTTACCTCTTCAAATTCGAGAAAAAAAATGGCAACAGATCTTTCATCTCAATAATTTTCTTCACGCTATATAAATTTTAATAAAAGCATTGTTGCGGAAAGTTGAGATGAAGCACTGGATAATAATTTGAATGGAGGAAAGCCTTCGAAAACTAGGGATTTTACATCGAAATCTAAGTGTCATATTTAATAGTTTTTAATTGATATCTCCTCTAATTATTATCGGAGGATTATGTTAAATAGCCAAACATGAAGACGGGAAGATTACGAGTCCATCGATACCTGGTTCGATGGTCAGTTCACTGTCGTTCGGAAGAAAAAACTTGGACATACATAGATACATAGGTACATACGCTCAGTTTTTAATTATATAAAAAGATTTAATGAAGAAAGTAGTGCCAAAATTTCAGCTAAGCCTAAAATAATTAAAGCTAAAAGCGCAAATAACTCTTGCCGCAATTAAGTTAGAGAATTGAAACAAATTGCGTAGAACGCGGAAAATTCTACCCTTTCCAACGATATGTAAAATTAATATGTGCAAGTAATTTTTCACCCCCATATTCGAGAATTTATGTGAAAATTGGGCCTAAATTGGAATAAAAAAAGAACTACTCGTCGAATTTTTTTCGAACCGGTCTGCAAACCTTTCCGGCCCCTTCCCTTCTCCGAACCCTACCACCAGATATCATGAAGGCTCCTCCCCCTTCCCAAAAGCAAGAGCCTTCCCCAAAAAGGGAAAAAATACTCCTCAAAACAAGCCCCACCCCCCTAAAAATTTCAATGGCGCAGTCTGTGCCGTAACCCCCCCCCCCCCCTAGATGGGCACTCCTGGAGAACCTATGCCTTATGTTTTGGTATGTAATAGGGGAATGTGAGGCAAAGTAAAATAGTTAACTTTCTTTTTTTGTAATGAACAACATGGAAATTTGTTTTGAGAATTGCGGTAGATAATGAAAGAACTACGTATTTTATAGTAAGACTTGTATTAAAACATTACTGCACAAAACCAAAATTTTCTGAATGATAACTAATTGATCATTTGCTGAATGACCACTAAAAAGAAGTATTCCGTAACTTTCCCGAGCCAAATTTCCTGAATAATAACTAATTTATTATCCCTCGAATAACCATTCAAAAAATATTTTTGAATTCTTTTTCTACCAAAATTTTCTGAATAATAACTAATTTATCGTTAAAAGTATACCAATTCCATCACTTTCTCCAAACCAAAATTTCCTGAACAATAACAAAGTTATCGCCAAAAGTATTCCATCACTTTCTCCAAACCAATATTTTCTGAATAATAACTAATTTATCGTTAAACGTATTCCATCACTTTCTCCAAACCAAAATTTTCTGAATAATAACCAATTTATCGCCAAAAGTATTCCATCACTTTCTCCAAACCAATATTTTCAGAATAATAACTAATTTATTGTTAAAAAATATTCTATCACTTTCTGCGAACAAAAATTTTCTGAATAATAACAAATTTAATATTAAAAATATTCCATCACTTTCTCCAAACCAAAATTTTACGGATAAAAACTAATTTATTATTCCCCGATTGACCATTAAAAAAAAGTATTCCATCACTTTCTCTAAACCGAAAATTTCACGCACCCCTGTCCCCATTCCAAAGCTGTCGTCACTCCCCCTGCCCCCTTACGTCCGAATACCGTCTGCCAAGAGAACGGGTCCCTCTTTTACACGCATCAGTGCTGACGTAGAACCACCTGTGATGCAACACCCCTATCTTCGCTTCCACGCGCGAAAAGTTAAAGATCGAACTCCAAATATACAACAAGATAAGTTTTTCTTTCTTTTCGTTCCGTTATTCTCTGTTTCCACCCTTTGAATTCCCCCTAAAAACTAGAAGCGGAACAAAGGGAAGGGGTGGTCAAATGAGGTGAATTTTTTTTTGCTAAGTTATTTTCCCCAAGTCATATGTGATGGATGTGCATCGTTTCCCCCCCTTTTTTTTTTTCTTAAATTTTGCTTCAATTTCGTTTGTTTTTATTTTAATAAAAATCATTTTAAACCCGTTGACTAAAAGTTTTTGTTTTAAATAGAGTTCAGGATAATTCCCAGGTTTATTCTAAAAATTTCATTGAATTCATGACTATTTTCTATGCATATTCGCAACGTTAAAGTTTTTTTTTTTTCTAATACTTTAACGTTATGTTAAATTTTCATTGAAAATAATCAATATTTTTTTGTTGAATTGCTTGTAAATAGCGTTAATTTCATATTATTGTAAAGAGAATGGGGACGTTTCCATAATTTTAAAAGTATTTTTTTCTGAAAGAGCATGCTTAAAAACTTAGGATCTGACCATTTTTTAAATAATTTGAATAATATTAATGTTTAAAAAAAATATTTTAATCAGGGCGCTTTTATTGTTTACGTTTCTGCCGATGACATCACAAAAGATGAAATGCCGTTCAATGATGCCATTCACAGAGCATAATATTTAATTCGCTTCTTTACTCACGTATGTTGGCAACGATATGGTTGATAGCAAGTGTAGAGCGCAATGTTTAATTCGCTTGTTGATTATCATAACTTGGGAACGTGGAAGACAAATACCCCAAAATACATCATTTGTGACGTCATAAAGACCACGCAAATAATAATAATAATAATTGTTATTATTATTATTAATATTATTATTATTATTACTATTATTATTATTATTACTATTACTATTATCTATATATATAAAACGCTTATGCGTGGCGCAAAACGAGCCTTTATTTCTTTCTCTCCGTTGGCAACGATCCGCTTTGTTTACGATCGTTGTTTACAAGTGCTGCCGACTCGCTTCTAGCGTTAGATGTCTAGCGTTAGAATTTTGAGTTTTGAATGAGTGTTTTCGATCACTTGAATATAATTTACAAAGAAGAAAGCAGTGTGCTTGGGAGTCTCTAGATGAAAGATTTAAACGCTGAGCGGTAAGAAATGCTGCCGATAGGATTAGACGCGCAAACGCACGCCGTGAACCGGGAATTGCAAATCGAGTGATTTCTGTGTAAGTGTTTTCAAACATATTTCCGGTATAATCATGCACTTTACTGGAGAAAAGAGTTGAAATGACAGTGATAGTAATGAAACTGGAGAAAAATATTATTTTATTTTTAAAAAAATGCTAATAATAACACTGATACTTATATCCTCGAATACCACTTATTTTATCCGATACTAACGTGCCTTTTAAATTCAAACGTGAACAATTTCCTGTTAGATTAGCCTTCCTAATAACTATAAATAACGCACAGAGTCAAACTTTTGATAAATTTTTTTTAGTTTGACAAAACCACTTTTCAGTTACAGACATGTCATATGTAAGGCATTCAAAAGTCATAGTATCTGAAAACCCAGAAATTTTCTATTGTGTATCCAGAGAAGTATTATGATTTTCTTCTTTTTTTTAAAAAAATCCTTTGCAAAGTTAATGTTGATGTCAAAAGGTAAATTGCCCTTAACCATAGTGCTTACAAAAAATAAAGTTCCCTACTTACGAGGGCTGCAGAGTCGGAGGAAAATGTCTTACTCCGACTACAGGATTTTTAGAGACTATGACTCCTTTACCCAAAATTAGTCTGACTCCGGCTGTGACTCCTCAAATATTGAGAGAGCTGCGAATTTTGATAGAAAATCCTACTGACTCCGTCTCTTGAAATTTTAAACCTTTGACTCCGACTCCTTTACCATAAAACCAGTCCGACTCCACAGCCCTGCTATAGCTTACCATGAAAAGAAGGTTGATGACCTTAATGCAAAAACATCATTTGTAATAGGTTGTTATTATTTTGGAATAGATAGGATTAGCGAGACCATGCCTCTTACTCTTTGGTGCTTTCTGGAAGATTCTACCTATTACAAATGATGTTTCCCTTAAAGGTCATCCGCCTTCTTTTCGTGGTCAAGCTTAACTAACTGCAACCTGTAAATACTGAATTTTTTTTTCCAAATAAATTTTTTATATACAGTGAAGCCCTGCTTATACGTTTTTGAAGGGACTATGAAAAAAGCGTACAAATGAAAAAATGTATAATTGGTAAAGAAAATATATATTAGACCCTCCAGGGACAATTTAAAAAACGTATAATTGATAAAAACGAATAGAAGAGAAACGTATAAACCGTGCTTCACTGTACTATGTTATTCCACATAGACTAAATGAATTTATTGGACAATTCTCATTGCAAAACATGTTGCTTAGTTTTGCAATGCATTGAAATTAAGAACTGAACAACAATGACAAAGTAAAACAACAAATTGAATCGTGAAGACCGGAAGAGCAAAACATTTCACATACTTTTGCAATGGCATTGATGTTAAGAACTGAGCCACAGTGGCAAAGTAAAGCAACAAATTGAATCGGGAAACCTGATTTTACTGCTAATATGTTTTCACAAAATCATTTGACCCTCTGTTTTATTTATAGTTATTAGGAAGGCTAATCTAATAGGAAATTGTTTACGTTTGAATTTAAAAGGCATATTGCTATCGAATGAAATAAATGATATCCGAGGTATGACAAATATTAGTGTTATATAATAATCAATAAATTTTTTTTTTTTGGTACAATAATATTTTTCTCCAGTTTTACAATTATCAGTCTTAGGTCAACCCTTTTTTTCCAGTAAAGTGCATGATTAGTCCATAAATGTATTCGGAAACACTTGCAAAATTCTCTCGATTTGAAGACGGTGTAAATTTGTGCACCTTAGCGTATCGGCAGCATTTCTGACCAATCTGCGTTTAGATCTTTCATTTAAAGACTCCATAGCCCACTGCTCTCTTCTTCGTAAATTATATTCAAGTGTTCTGAAGCCCAGAGGTAGCCCTTCCACACTGCAGGTTCGGGTTCGATCTCCGGGTTGGTCATGATTGCTTCAGCTGTTCATTCCTTCAGTGGGTCGATAAAATAAGTACCAAGTATGCTTGGGAACTAAACCCAGGGGGTTCCGCATTAGGCTGACCTCTTAAACGAAAACATCTGCCTAGCATCCCAGAGCCCTTGGTCAGAAGGAGTGAGATGGGTACAGTAGGCCTTGGCCCTCATAAGCTGTCGTGCCACTGGATTTGGTTTCTTGACTCTTAAAGCACTCATTCTAACATTTTTTGACTAAATCGCTGCTTTCAGAGAATGTCAAAAGTTGCTTGCTCTTTGCAACTGTTAGACATTTTGAAACATATATATACACATATTTTGACACTGAACATAGTATACTTAATGGCCATGAAATGGTTTTAAGTGTGTTAACATTGTAGGGTTTTTTTTCACTGCAATTTCTTTTGCATTCAGAAAATGTAGGAAAGAAAGATTATATTATGTTTGTAAATTTAGTACAAAAATATCCCTTTGCATACTTCTCTCAAAAGATAATGGAATTGCAAACTTTTGCTTTATAATAATCCACTGCATGAGTTGCATGTCAAAGTAATTTTCCCCTTTTAAATGTATGAAAATAATAAGTGTTATGATATTCATATTAAGAAAAGAAAAACTACTTTTTAAGATAAAGATAAAACTAGACCAATATTTGGTGACCGGTGAGCGAGCGTAGTGAGCTCGGATCGCGAAGCGATCCGAAGGAACTGCGTAAGCAGTTCCGGGGGTTGGCGAGCGTTAGCGAGCAGGGGGAGATAGCCCCCTAGTTATTATTATTATTATTGTTATTATTATTATTATTACTATTACTATTATTATTATTATTGTTATTATTATTATTATTACAATTATTATTATTATTATTACTATTATTATTATTGTTATTGTTATTATTATTACTACTATTATTATTATTATTATAAAAAACAAGCTTCAAACTGTAATGTTTCTTTCCTTGTCTTTCTCTCCTTTTTGGTAAAAAACAAACTTTTCAAACGTGATTAGGAGTAAAAAGAAGTGTGCGCGGTCATTTAAAACTTTTATTCATTTAAAATAAATAATACCGCTTTTAAAGGTTAAAAAAAAATTGGAAACAGCAGCCAAATTTTTGATTTTCCTACTGTTTGAGGCTTTTACGAATGTAACATTTTAAAGAGTTAAAAGATTTAGAATTGTACTTTTTTTGCAGAGGAAGTCTTGGAGATATAATCATAACGTGGAACATGACGAACAGGTGAGAAAAAAAATTTCGCTGCTGTCTTGCTTGCAACTTTAAATTTACATTTTAATGGAACTTTTATTTTTTTAATGATTTGAGATATTCATTTAGGGGATTATTTTACATTTTATTGAAACTTTTAATGTTCTTTTATTCAACCGGAAGTCTATTTTACATCTTCATTGAATTTTTCATGTTAGTTATTCGCTTGCTTTTTTTGTTCGGGGGATTATTTTTCACATTCAGGGAACTTTTGATCCTGTTTTCCGGTCTGTTTTGCTTAAAATTAAACATTTGACTTAAAATTTCAGAGATATTATTTTAATAACGGATATGAAAAAATAAATAAATAAATAAATAAAACAAAACATATATGAACAAACTATGACTAGATTTCGGTAGTTTGGCGAAATTGTTTGGCAGTGTAGCAAGTGGAACATGCCGCTGTGGTAATTCTCTCGAAACCTTATTTTGAATCATTTTTCATACTTTTTGCTCAACATTTTTTGTTAAAAATATTTAACAGCTCTGGAAAGATGTGTTTGAAATGTTCATTTCTGTTTTTTAGCTCAAAATTCATTTTTGATTTTTGAACGTGCTAAAATAAAGATTTTTGACCGACTTTTGTTTAGATTTTCAAAATAAGAACAACATATTTTCCTATGCACGAACTATTTTGAAAACTTGGACAATGAAATCCAGTATACAATTATGTCAATATTTCCCGCGTAGAAGGCGAACCAATAGTAGAATCGACGTTACAGAATCGGACTAAAAGCCTTACTTAGCGGGGAATGTAGCAGTAAACATCTGCACAATACAAATTTGCAGCCCATTACAAAGGAATCAACGCACCGCAAAAAGCATTCTATGTTTCTTTTTTAGACTCATAAGAGAAGATTTTGTTGGCAAAAACTTACTCTTTGGAGACTTTTTGTATCAGTCTATCCCACTGTGTGATTCCATTACGAGTTAGTACGGAAGCAGAACCTACGCCCTAGGTATCCAGGACCCCAGCTGCAGACTCCCTGCGATTTTTGATGACAACTGTCGAAGGGGGTAGGTTCATTCGGTAAAAGAACCTAGCTTATAGGTCGAAACTTGAGTTAATATGATGGTTCTCACGCAGATATAGACTGCTGATTGTACTCATGAAACTATTCGCAGTGTTCTAAAACAAAGTAAATTGATTCTGTATATGTATAATTTATAGAGAGCGGTAGATATAGACAACGAGATAGATATGTAAGGTACAGTGGTAGATATGTAAGTATAGAGATAGATATAAAGGTAGATATTATACATTATACACGAATATAAGAGATAATAAGAGATGGGTATGAAGAGAGATTAAGATAGTATACAGATTGATATTTAAGCACAGAGAGATATATATATATACAGCGAAATAGAGAGATAGATGTAAAAAGATACATACATAAATAAGTCGATAGGTAGATAGATATAGAGGTATATAAATATAGAAATTGATGATATACATATGCATAGATAAACATAGAGAGGTAGATAGATTAATAATTAGAGAGGTAAACAGGGAAATAAATATATAGAGCTAGGGAAAAGAGAGAGATATAGAAATAGGTAGATAGATGTATATATAAAGAGGTAAAGAAAGATTGATTCACAGACAGATAGTGAGATAGATGTAGGATGATAAATTATAGATGTAAAGATATATAAATATAGAGATCGAGATAAATAGATAGATAGCGAGATATATATAGAAAAATAGATGTATCGTAAATAGGTAGATAGCTATAGAGATAGATAAATATAGAGATCGAGACACATAAATAAATATAGAGATAAATATATAAAGATTGATAGATAGCTTTAGAGATAGGTAGATATGCGCACACAAGTATTCAATTCAGTTTATTTTATTTCATTCAGGGTGATATATTTTACAAATATGCATTTCACATATAAAATAAAAGAAAAAGAAATTACAAACAGAAATATATTTCACCCTGTCTATTTGAAAATCCCTGATTAAGTAGGTGGGAGTAAAAGTTTTTACAATAGCCTGACTAACTCCCACCACTAAGAAAAGAACTTAATTTAGAGACAGTTTATAACATAAGATAGTAATAACAAAAATAATTGCATACTCATACAAAAAACACATAAACTCAACACAAGTAATGTAATAAAGTATGTCAAATTTTATAGCAAAATCAAGGTATACTATAGCAAATATGCTACTTTATCCTAAATTAACTGCAGTAGAGTTGAGTATAAATTTTTTTAGCCTTTTCTTAAAAAAATTTCGACTATTAAAGGTTTTTAAACATTGGGTAACGTGTTCCACAATCTTGTTCCGTAAGAGTTGATGTCTTTAAGCAATAGATTTCTTTTTGCGTTAATAGGTATAATATTTTCACGGTTTCTAGTGGAATAATTGTGAACCATTTCACGGAATGTTACTATTTCCAAATTCAAACCATTTATTACTAAATCATGCATAAAAATATCAATATTATATTTATAAATTTGTTTTACGTCTTTAAAAGCTTCTATTATTGTTACCCATACTATTATCTCTATTAATTATTCTGTAAAATCTTTTTAATAAAATATTTATTTCATTTAGATTATTTTTAGTTATTTGGACGCAAGCAAGAACACCATAATTGAGAACTGAATATATCAAAGAAAAACATAAAATAAACAGAACATCAGCAGGAAGGAAATTAGACACAAAATTAATTAAACCTAAATTACGGGAAATCTTTTTCGAGACAAACTCAAAAAAAGTATGAAGATTATTAGATTCGGTGATAGATTTCTAACTATTGTGAAGGACGTTGCTTTTCACTATTTGACGTTTAATTGCTTTCAAATCGTGATTTTAAGTTTTGTCTTTTTTTTATCTCGCAATTTAAAAATTCAAGTTTAATTAAAAATGATTTTTATCCATTGAAAACCTATCATGGAGCCAGAAATCATAACATTTTGGGTGTCGTATAATGTAAAACAGTTTGCAGTAATTTGGGACGAGGGAGGGAGGAATTAATGGTTCAACCCTCCCCAAAGGTTATAATGAACTCAGTTTTGTCCAATAATAATCCCTTTCTTAATTTTATGAAAAATTAATGACGCACGATCATAAAAAAGAAAGTTGTTGTTTTCAAAGACTTGAAAATATTAAAACATTTGGAATGATGATTTGCTGAAAAATATTTTCGTATTTTATAGACGTCCCCTTATAGGAATGTAAAGGACTCTAATGCGACTCGAAGTTTGGATGCTTTCGGCCTTTAGGCCCACCCACGGCTCGCGCCCTTGGAATCAAATTGTGTACAAAATGTTGGCAACAATGAAATCCTTTTAATCTCCCATCAGACCCGCTGTCCTCCTACCTGGTTGAAGAGATACTTAAATTCCCATGAATTACTTAACGGTAGGCAACGTAAAATGTGACGACGACAAAAAAAAACTTTCAACAGGATAAATATCTTTTTCTCTTCGTGGGGCTTTTTGTATGAGTGTTTGAATTTCTTCCTCTTGGATTCATATTTAACGAAAATACTACAAAAGTGATAACAACCGTTATTTTTTAAACATGAAAAAAAAAAAAAAAAAAATTGTATGGTTCAAAAACACGTGTTCCTGTCAGTGACTCGCGTATTATATCCTCGGTGGAAGTTTTAATATAAATAAAAACTGACTTCCAAATGTTTTCTACGTGTTCTTCACACGTTTTTTGTATTCCGAGTACATTAAGTGATAATTGCCACAAAGGACCGACTTTTGAAACGTGTTTTTTTACCGATTCCCTTGGGACATAACGTAAAAGCTGTAGTATTTCAATTTTGTTATTTTTTTTTTAATTTTTTTTTTTTTTTTTTTACCTTCGAATAAAACGACATTACTAAAAACATCATTTTACAGGAAATATGGGTTAATACTCTGAAGGAAATGGAAAGAGAATTGATACTACGTTCGCATCTGCATTAAACAAAATTTGAGGATGACGAAGTTCAATAATCGCAAAGAAAAGGAATGGTTTCCTTTGGTATGACATTTTGATAAAATTTTTCTGGGAAACACATTTACTGTCAAAAATGAGTATAGTCATTTTAATGGTAACTTTGAGCCACACCTTCTCTATTTTTAGCTATTTCACTTACATCTTAATCATTTTACTAGGGGGCTCAACTCCTTGCTCGTTTCGCTCACCAACCATGACTGATTTGATGATTGATGAACATAGGTTGCTGCACAAAATTAATATTATTTTTTTTATTATACTTTGAAGAAGATTTCTTCAATCTTCAAAGATTTATCATGATTAAAAACCATAACTTAGTTCAATTTTCAACTAAAATAATCTTGAACTCAAAAATGTGTTTGATTTGCGAGAATTTAATTTAAGGTTGTCATAAGAAATGATTAGAATTTGAATATAAAAAAAAGAAAAAAGAAAAGAAGGAAATAAAAGAAACATAGGAAAAAGGGAAAGAGCGAAACTCTCATCTTGACGAGTGAAACATTTTATTTTCGAACATCATCAGACTTGTTTGTATTTCGCATTTATAAGAAGGAAAAAGCTCTGCTACGATGGCAAATTATTGTTATTCTTCATAAATGCAATTTAATTTTAGAAATCCAACAGCAATAATAAATGAGGAATCCTCCACAATTAGGCATTTCAGTTATTTTTTTATTCATAGAATGTTAAGATATAAAATATGCATGAAAAAAATTACTGCTGTGAAAACATTTAAGTTAAACATGTGGTCAATAATTTTAAAATTTGAATGAAAATGGTATGCTAGTTTCTCGGTTTGCCCATGTCATTTCACTTGTATCATTTTTAAGGATTTTAGTACGTTGATAAAAATATTTAATTTATGTATGAAGTAAAGCAGTAATTACACCACAAAATTAGATAAAATTTCTTTTTAGATCAAGTTTATAATGCCAAAATGTTGTTATATATCTGCACTCTCAGTTTTCTTCGAACCTAAATAAACGATTTTTAAAAACTTATAATTTTTTTTTTAAACATGAATTTTTAAATGCTTCCATTCCAATTTAGATTATTTTCTTCTTCTTACAAATAACTCCACCTTAATCAAGTTTACTTGATGAAAATAATTTTTAACCAGTTTTTGAAAGTTTCTTTAGCTAGAGTCTTACATAGAATAAAATGCATACATTTACCGATAAACAAAATGATGTTTGTGCTTTTAGTACCATAACAAACTTCTAGTTTTTTATGATACTAAAAGCATAACTACTAAACACTACTACTAGTTTGTTATGGTACACTGTAAAACTGTAAAAAAATTCCGAAACGTTACTGAATATTTACGTGTAACGTTACGGGATTTCTGTTTTTTATCCACTTCCTGGAGAAATCAAGTATCCTTGTCAAAAAGTTTCCTGAATAGCCACAAGTCGCACGAATGCAGACTTCTCACTGTCGTAAAAAATATGTTTAGCTCCCAGTTTAAAGATTAACTGAATACAGATTATCCGCTACAGTCCGATTGCGGCCCGTCCAGACTGATAAGGCGTCCAAAGGGTCAATCAGTCTATGGATTACGTAGCTTTGCAAGAATTGCAGGCGAGTAAAATTCTTGATAATTACTTGCAATTCTATCTTAGCTGCGACCATGTTTATAATACTGCTTTTGGAGCTTTCCTCGAAACGCAGTATGGTGCCAAACTATTATAGTATGCCCACCTAAAGTTTACTCTAAGGTTCCAGAGACACGACTGGCTTTAAACGGTAAGAGTTCTAAATATTTTAGGAAGCTTCCAGGATAATTTCTGTAAGGTTACTGAATTTTAGCGGAAAACGTTCCTGGTTTTTGTAAGATATATTACTGGAAGAAGTTGGGCACATCAGCTGCTCATTAATTTCCAGAAATGTTTCTAAATCGTTTTTACAGTGTAAAAACAACCCTATTTAACAGATTTCAAGCCTAAATGAATATACATTTTCTATGCGAGCTATTAGTCACCTGCTCAAAATACTTTCTCATTTTCTATCCAGAATAGAAAGTTGCTCCCAATCAGCACCGTTCCGTGTTCTTATCTGTAACTATCAATGCCGTTCCTGACCCCAATAAACCGTAAACATTTCCCAATATTCCACGTAACGGTGGCACGAAACAAATCTGTAACGCCAACAAAAAGCCGATGAAAAGGGGCGTTCCGAACACATCTCTCCACTAAATCAACACCTCTGGAAGGTGTAAACAGATCTGATAAGTAGGAAAAACACTCCGATAAGGATCGGAGCAGTAAACCACGGATCAAAAACAAATGAATGCCAACTTAATCTTTACATCACATAGTAGCTTTTATCTTTTCTCTTCAAGATAAAAGAGAGCATGATTTTGACACCGGCCTTTTGGATGAGAGAACAAGATAGTGGGACGATAGCAAAATCCCTAAGCTATGAAGTTTAGCTTTTTATAGCCAGTACAGCAGCAATTAAATTGCAAATGGTAAATATTTAAGTTCGTCCCAGCAATATAATTCTGTTATTCTTACGCAAATCAGGGGAGGGGATGTTAAATTGGACTCCCTATGGCTCCGTGGTAGAAATTTTGCTTCATGTACTGGAGGCCGTGGGTTCGATTATTCCCACCGGTGCCCTAGGTGTTATTTCCTTTCTTTGTGTTGGGAAATCTTTTTTGTATTGTGTTCTGTGTAAAAACAAAGTCCAGTCTCTCGAGGCAATGGCACCCAATTATTCCATCAAGTTTATTAACTACTAGCGGTACCCGCACGGCTTTGCCCATAGTAGGAAATTAAGAAGTCGTTTGGTTAGCTTGTATATTTACAAGCTAATTTTGGATAAATTTCTCGCCAATTCGCTATCCTCAATTGCTTGTCCATGTTCCACGTTACGATAATAATTTTCTCGTCTACGTTATGATAAATTGCTCGGTAAAAGTTTCTTAAAATTGGAATAGAAAAAAAAAACTAATTGTGTGCCAAACTTCATGAAAATCGGCTGAACGGTCTAGGTGCTATGCGCGTCACAGACATCCAGACTTTCAGCTCTATTATTAGCAAAGAAGTTTACAGACTACTAACGATACTCGCACGGCTTTGTCAGTAGTGGAAAATTAAAAGGTCATTTGGTTCGCCTGTATGTTTACAAATAATGGATGATGAATTTTTCGCCAATATGGCTATGTTCATTTGCTCTCCTACGTTATGGTTCCAAGGTATGATAATTTAGTGATTTACTCTTCCACGTTATGATAATTTTGCTCGGAAAAATGCTCTTAAAATCGGAATAGAAAAAGAACAAAATCAAATTTTTGAAAAATCGCTTCGAGGTGCACACCTATATGCTACAGACTAATCCTGTGTCAAATTTCGTGAAAATCGGCCGAACGGTTTAGGCGCTATGAGCGTCACAGAGATCCGGCCAGAGATCCAGACAGAGAGACTTACAGCTTTATTATTAGTAGAAATTAACATTGGACACGTCAGCAACAGCAAGCACCAACAAAAGTCAAATTACTAGTAAAGGTCAATTTTACAGTGATAGACGTGTTAACTATTGCTAAAAGCACCATACTGAGAAGACTCCAAATGCGTTAGACCTTCGATAATATTTTTTGGTCAGTAACGGATTTATCTCCCGACAGTGGCGTAACCAAGAGTTGGGGGGGGGGATAGGGGGGTCAGACCCCCCCCCCGCCCCCCATGAGCCCCAAAAAATCATTTTTCAGTCGAACTTGAAGGGTTCTATTTATGAGCTAAAAGATTTTTATTTAATATAATAGCTTTTATGACGGTAAAAAGCTTATGTCTTTCTGTTTTGCGCAACATTTTTTCTCTTGGAGACAGGGCTTTCCTTCTTATGACGGCAGTATTGATCAAGGTATTTTCAAAGAGATTGGTTTATAATGTCGTTTGTTGTTTAATTGATAAAGAGTAGTATATATATATATATATATATACTTTAAACTTCAGAAAAAATCCCCCCCCTGTAATGATTTTTTTGTTATATTGAACCGTTTTCTTCATTAGGTTAATGCTATGAATCAAGAATCTAATACATTTATTTAGTTTTTGCAGGGAGTTTTGAGAAACAATGGGGTCGTTTCCGAAATTTTAAAAGTATTCTTTTCTGAAAGAGCATGCTTAAAAATGTGGGATATGACCCTTTTTTTAAATAACTTGTTTAAGTTTAATAATTTTTAAAAAATTACTTAAATCGGTGCTCTTTTATTGTTTATGTTTCTGCCCGATGACATCACATATGAAGAAATGCCATTCAGTGTTGCCATTCATAGACCAAAATATTTAATTCGCATCTTTACTCACGTGTATTGGCAACAATATGGTTGATAGCAAACGTAGAGCGCAATTTTAATTCGCTTGTTGATTATCATAACGTGGAACCGTGGTAGATAGATGCGCCAAAATGCATCATTTGTGACGTCATCAAGACCATGCCTTGGTTGAACAAATCGGACTTTTAAAAAAATTAATTAAAAAACAACTGTTGGGAAAATAAAAATATTTTCTGGGTCTATGGTTTTTTTTTTTGCTTATTCTATCCATTTCAGTGACTAAAAGTAGTACTTTTGACTAAAGGAAACAATCCCATTGATCTGTTTGTTAAAATGTCAGTCTTAGTTAAATGTCTCTAAAGTTCGGATTATTGGACAACTTCAAAAGCGCTTCTGGTTGTATGAGAACGATTAAAAAACACATATTTGTGATATGGAATAATTTTTAAAATCAAATGTAGTAGTGAATAGATACATTTTATGCGTAAAATTTTCCTTGAGACTTTATCCAGGCTGCATTTGAATTCTTGGTCGTGACTTCCCCTTTCTCCCAACTGCTTGTTTTCTCAAACATAGGGTGAATGTTTAAGTTTTTGTTAGAGCTGTAGTAGAAATCAGAATGATGTAATGTGTGAATAATTGATTGGTTTGGTAAATCAGAATCCAATAAACGACCTTCTACTACAACTATGTATAAAAACTATGGCTATCGTTGCCAGTCTGAACTATAGTAAAATTTCAAAAACTTACAGACTGTGGTTTGTTCTGGTTTTTGACGTTGAACAGATGTGTTGCTCAATTTTACAAATCGAAGACCACGATTAGTAATAATGTCAACAAATTTGGAATTAAATATTTAGAATTTGGTTTCTAGTAAACAGATGCAAATTTTGCGTTCTTAAAATAAGCATCAAATAATTACAACCACAATTCATGGTTTGCAATTGGCCCTAGCTTGCGTGTGCCAATGATTTGAACTTCGCATATTTTTTCTTAAAGCTTGGTTTGTAAGTTCACCAATGTCCCTATGCTTCTCGTTGCTTCATATTGCAACTGAGGCATAAGATTAAAGAATGCAATATTAGTTGACAGTTAGCAATGCACTCTTTCAGTTTTTTCAGCGAGTAGTTATTGGTTTACATGATAGTTATTTGGGTCTATGAAGAACTAATGCTACAAAACGAAACGTGTGTCTAGGACTTACTTTGCTTTACGTTATAACTGTATTTTGATGATCCATAATGTAAACCCTTGCATGTTGAGTGGCGATGCTTCCCTTAAAGACAGGCCTCGTGCCTTACCGAAGAAAAAAAATGAATAAAAAATAGGTCAAGAGACCCGAACTCCCCCTTAGCCTCGTTCCATCTTGCATGACAAAAGATGTGCTCCCCCCTTTTGCGAAAAGATTAAAATCGCGGCAAAGATTTTCTCCGGAGCACTTTATCGCTCCGCCTGAAGGTATTTGTTTCGCAGTCACGCCGCGACTGAAAAGGTGTGAAGCGGTCCATTCATCCTCCGCAATCTGCAAGCAATCTGGAGACCCGTTGCCTGGAGGTGCAATTGTTTAGCAGGGTCCTCTCGGGGAGCGAAGAGAATTGGAAGCTCTGCTAATAAATCAGGCGATTACAATGGCAGCCTGATTTTTAAAAGGCGATCGAACGCGCAACCCGTTATGTGTGATTAACAAAACGTCGCAATAGCGATCAGTTCGTTGCTCATAAATCTTTCTTATAGCCCACATTAGTCACTTATGAGAGGAGCTTTATAGGTAAATGGCGTGTAATTATGCTGCTAGTGAATAGGATTATTGAGATAGGTGGTTATGACGACCTTGAATTGCTGCAGCCTTTTGTGATCTCCAGGACTAACTTTCATTACCATGAATTTCTGGAGTTTTCTTTTGAAAAGTTTGATACTCGTGGGCTTTCTGGATGGATGGATATTAATAATTATGCAGCTAAAGTTCAGTAGATTGATTTTGATAAGTCTATTATCCGGATGATGATGCTATTCTGCCTACGTAGACAATTAGAAGCGCCTACGATCCTACCAAACCAACTTTCATTATTTTAGGCAGTATTTAGGTAGGAAAATCTATTTTTATGCTGTTAATGAGATTACTCAATTAGGTGGTTAAAAAGATTGTAGCAGCACTTTGTGATCTACTGACAAACTTTCTTTGCAGAGTATGAATTTCGAGAATGTGTGCCAGAAAGATCTGGTGCGTTTCGAATATATGACTCATAATAATGCATTAAAATCTTGAATCGCTTTTGGTAAATCTATTGTGCCACGTCTGGAGGATGCAACAATTATTCCAACGGAAACTTTCTGAAGCTCCTTCAATTTTCCAGAAATCAACTTTTATTTTTTTAGGTGTTATTATTAAGCAAATTTTTCTTTTAAGGTATTGAATGTAATTTTTCATAGGTGGACCACTTTGACATATTAATACGGTCTTTTGTAATCTCCAGACTAACTTTCCACTGCCACGAATTTCGGGAGTTTGTGCTTGGAAAGCAATGGCGTGCTTTCTGAATAGGAGACTAATAATTATGCAGCTAATGCTGAAATTAACTTTATTAAGTCTGTTATGCTTTTCTCAGAAACTGCTACAAGTTTTCCTGCGCAAACTTTTAGCAGCGGATACTAATTTCCCAAGTCAACCTTTATTACTTTAGGTGGTCTTGTAAACTGGACAAACAGATAGAAACTAAAAAAAAAAAAAAAAACAGAAACTCCTTTCTCTCGAATCCAAACGATGAATCTATTGGATCGGCACGTAGAAGACCGTGTTTTGAAGAAAGTGTTTAACCCTTTAGAGTCCATTTTAAACCATAAATGGGGACTCATACTTTCAAAAATAAAGATACGCCTGAATACCTACGTCAACTTGCATTGGTGAATATTAATCAAGCACCAGTTGCTGCAACCCAAATTGACGGCAGCAAAAATGACCGAAGCTTATGTGGCAGTGGCATTTTTATAAAGGCTCCTAGTTGCTCTCATAACTTCAAAATTAGGAATCCAGACTTTTGTTCCGTTTTTAGATCCGAGTTAATTGCCACTGATGAAACTCTCAGAATCATCAAGACGGTAACATCTTCTGTTGAAATGTGGATTTTATCTGACAGCCGCAGTGCTATCCAACATCTTAGCAACTGGACAAATGTTGGAGACAAAACATCTGCCTCAATCTTTAAAAATCGTAAAAAACATTCCCAGCAACATCAGACATTCTTTCTATGGAATCCATCCCACATTGTTCTCTTTATCTTCTCCTAAGAGGACACAGCGGTCCTCTTAGCCAAGGAAGGTGTCACTGAAAATTTGGTGTCGAGAAGAACTTTTAAGAAATTTTTTCTAAAACGAAAACTTTGAACCAAGAGCTATGGAAGACTCCTTTGACTCACCCCTGGTATAACAGGCAGGCCCCTGGTGGTATCCTTTCCATCAAGATGGATAGAGTCGTCCGAACAACAATTTTAGTAGGCTTGCAAACTGGACGTTATGTCCTAGCTGTCCAAAAATGTGGACGTTCTGTCCTTGGACCTTTTGTCCGTCGGACATTGTGTGCTCTGGACGTTATATCCGCTGGACGTTATGTCCGTCGGACGTTCTGTCCCTCGGATGTTTTGTCCGTTGGACGTTTTGGTCATGGATGTTATGTCGTGGACGTTTGGATCTAGACGTTTTGTCTGGCTCCCCTTTCACTTAGGTCAGAAAATTTATTAGACTTGTACTAAATGTAAATTAGTGCAGTCTGGATCATTTTTTATACTGTGCAGGACTATACAGAGAGGATTACGAGACATATGCAGAGAGGAGGGTACGATTTCTTGAAGACTCTTGAGCTTGTGGATCTGGTCTAGGGTGCGGCTAGACAAGAGGAATAAGTCAATAACAACAACAACTTTAGGTGGTATATTTTTAAAAGCATTTTTCAACAAGCAAATGTATAAAATTTAGGTGTTTATGATTTGATCTTGAATATTGCAGCAGTTTTATCAGTTATTTCACTATATCCAAATGTGATGAAAAATGGAACCAGTGCACCTCCAGAACCATATTTAAATTCATTTTTAATCATAATTATATCTAGTAATGTAAGTTGAATAATACGAGAAAGTTCTTTATTGAAGACCTGAGATGCGATTCTGACTGTGCAACACACGATTTTTCTATTATATTATTTTATTTTTTTTACAACGTGTTTTTTTTTCGGTCACGGAGCTCATAGGAGTGAGTCCTATACTCTAGTTTCATGCTGAAAAAGAAATGAAAATATTTTAAAACAATCCCCTAGAAAAAAAATCGTTTTTTGATGATCAATAAAATATTTTAGGGGGGAATGCCCCCGTGAGTCTCCCAACTTGCTCCAAATGATCATGATTTTGAACTTTGCACCTCTCTAGCCCATCAAAAGAGTGTTGATGACTTATATGATGCTTGCTTTCCTCCAAATAAAAATAATGGCAATGAAATTGTAGAAAACTGGAAAAAAAAAATGGCGGTGCTCTTTCCAACAAGTAGGACATGATGGGAGAAACGATGGTCGCGTTTGGATTCAAGGGGCATTTTACATTAGAATCAGCAGGTATTATGTCAAAAGCATTTTGAAAAAAAAAAATTTTTTTTTTTTTTTTCATTTTTTTTTCCTCGCATATGCATTAATTTTCATTCTTTTAACTCCCAACTTTTCGATCAGCGGTCTGCAATGGATCAAAGAATCATTTAATGGCCATTTTTGGCAAAATTATAACTTAAACTCAGATTCTTCTTGAAAGGTACTATTCAAAACTCAGAGCTATGAATTCAAGGACACGGGGAATGAGACAAATTATCTCCGTCGGACATATTCTTTGTCGTTGATACTGTCACGCTAGATTCAGATTAGCCATTTTCTGTTACATTTCATTCATTGAGTTAAAAGAAGATAGGTGAATGGAGCAAGTACGCGGTTGGGATTAAGTTATTAAATTTGATAGTAGCTTGCTAGCAGCAATTAAGTTGGGTTTTAGTTATGCTTTAAATTAATTTCTGAATGTTTGGGCGCAATTTCATTTCCGTGCAATTAAAATAATTGCAAAGGCAGTAACAAAGTTTTTTTTCAAATAAAAAGTAATAATGTATTTTCCACCTTTTAAAAAGCTTTTCTAATTAATGATTTGAGCTGTGACTAATTTTCCTTCCATGTGTTTTGTTTCTTTTTTACAAAACGTCTAGAAAGATAAATTTAAAATACTCCATTAATGTTAACGAATGACGCCTTGCATAAAAACTATGCAAAGAAATGTGTTACTTTTTATTGCTAGGCAATTTCTAGACAAAGATTTAACTCCCCCCCCCCTCCCGGACAGGATGTGATTAAATAATAATAGGTCTAACTTTTCTTTCCTTTTTTTTGTGCTATTGTTTAAGTTTCCGATATATCGTGTAACATGGACTGCTATCATCAACGTACAATTTATAACTCTTTAAACTACAATTCAGTACTTATTGCTAAAACTCATTTATATCGTTTTAAAATAAGATTAAGTGAAAAAATAATATTAAGTACCTCAAAAATGATCAAACGATCAAAAAGAATTTTATTGTTATTTCAAAACTAAAAATTATTCCGAATACAGGGAAAAAAATTCCTCGCTTTAGTTCAAATATTTAAAAAGTTGTGAGTGGTTTTAGGTCATGATCGCTATCAGCTCTTATGCAAAAGAAAAATTTAAATTGCTTTTTCTCGGTGATCTCCCCCCCCCCTTGTGTGTTTTTTTTTTTTTTTGTGTGTGTGTGTGTGTTTTCATATCATTAAAATCCCTAAGGATTTTTTGATACATCTTTAAAGTAATACTTTTTCCAGTCAGGATAATATATTTAACAAAACTGTGCATTGGATAAGCATTTTATAAATTACTCAAATGTGTAAAACATGTTATACCTTCAGAAACAAAATTAAAAAGAAAAAAAAAAACGATTTTTTACTTAATTAATCACAGAAAATTTTGTAATAAATATATAAGCAAATGAATGCACAGGTTTTTAGAGATGATTATTGTGATCACTTAGCAAAAAACGTTTTTAAATAAGTGCAAAAACAAAAAAGCCCAAAGGAATGAAAGCAGTTAAGTTTTCCTAAATTTTTTGAATTTTTAAAGAAATGTGGCCAATATTTTAAAATTTTGAAAATAAATTACTGATTGCAAAATATGTGTGCATGCTATGGCTCGAAGAAAAACTAAATTTACTTAAATTAAAAAAAAAAAAATGCTTTGAAGATAATGTGACCCCTTAAAAAAACCATATTGAATAACGTAAGAATTGATTAAAAAAAAGTTTATCATGTTACTTTTACTTACTATGTTAATATAAATAATAATTAGGTTTTCACTAAAACATTATTGAATGTCACTAATACATGTTTTCAAAATATGATCACTAATAAATATTTTAATAGATTTAAGAGCCACAAGGGCATCGTTAATTTTTAGTATATATAAATATATATATAGATTTAAAATAGTAAGGACTCGGATTAATTTACATTTTAAAATTTTCTCACTACTAGCCACTCATATTGATAGAACGTAATAAGACTACTGTAAACTTGCGTTAATAAGCATTTTACAGGTGTAAAAACATTACTTTCGCGCTTTTATTTTTCAATTTTTAAATAATTAAATTTTTAACAAATTACAAAAATATGCATTTAATGCCATCATAACTAGCCGTTATGATGATTTATATGCATATATTTTAAAGATTTTGATGACGTACCGACTTCGAGCAATGATGACATATTCTTCCTATGCTTTTTGTCTACTGCTTCTACTCTAAAATTAAGGGAAAGTAATAAAACTATAAAAGAACTTTTACTATATAGGAAACATCATAACTAAATCAATTATAATTTTACACGGTTTTACATAACATTTAATTTTTTTAGGGAAGTTTTAAAGTAGTTGAAACTTGCGACCTGCAGTTGTAACACACGCATCGCAATGAGAGTGTTTCGCCATTGCGACGGTAGGAGCGTTGTCACTGCGACGCATGTGTTACAGCTGCAGTCCGCAAATTTCAACAAATTCTTTAAAACTTCCATAAAAAAGAAAATGCAGTATGAGAGAGATATTGCGTTTGCATAGCAATTTATCCTTATTTGTGACCTGTTTCACATCCATCAGTTTCTGACTGTATGTGCATGTAGCGCGTCATAATTTCGTTTGTGAAAATAAGTTCTCTGTTTCCAGATGATTCTAGCTATCATCATCCCCTCTCACCCTTTCAAAATTTGGCAACACATTTTCCTATCTCCTTGAACAATATACAAATTTAAATACTAACAAAATGCAGCTTTTTTCCTTATTCGCTCATTTTTCGGAATGTGTTGTTATAAGACTTTTTATGAGTTCATGTTACGTTGTATTTGGTATTTTTTTCCCATCACTTTCCGTAGTTTTAATAAATTGTACTAAAATACCAATTTATAATGGAAGTAGTTTTTCAATAGGGCCACTCTAACTTCATTTACTTGCTCCCGATTTTCGCATTACAAATACGGGGTTAAATTAAATGTAAACAATTTGACTGACTCCAAATATCTTCTTCAAATAGCTCTAAAACAGATACAATGTTTTCCAAACATTACGTTCGAAACAAACTAATCTTAAAGTGTAAACACTTAGCGGGGTTTCAGAGTGTTTGCCAGCTTCCTCATATAGAGAGCCATTTGGTTGGTTTGTTGTTCCTCCGCTAATTAAACAAATATTGTTGAGGACGGACCAACTAACTGTCTGAGGTCTAGACATTGAGGTCTTTCAAAGAACTTGAAAGACTTCGGTGTTTGATTCCTGTAACTAGGCTTTAAAACGAAGACTTTTTTTTTTTTTTTTGAGCAATCACGATTGCTTATTGCTTTCATTTGACTGTTTTTGGCGTCCTATCATTTTATTTTCCCACCGCCATCCTCCGCACCATCACCGTCGACCGGCTCCTCACGATGCTGCTCCTATAGCAAAAGCCGTCTCAAGGTTGCATCCATATGCTACACGCACGCACATAGATACACAACTACACACACACACGCACACACACACAAACACCAACACACATACACATACACACATGCATACATACAGACACCTACACATACACACAGACACCTACACATACACACACATACATGCCTGCACACACGCCTATACACACAACTACCCACACATTCATGCCTGCACACAGACACAAACACATATGCCTACACACACATACACATGCCCCCCCCCACACACACATTCATACACACAACTACCCACACACTTATGCCAGCCCACAGACACAAACACACATGCCTACACACACATACACATGCCCCCTACACAAACACACATACCCCTCACACACAAACACACACGCCTACATACACACACTTGTGATTGCGAAAAACATAATTTGAATTCAAGATGTCAAAATTCAAATTATTATTTTTTATTTTTTAATTTTCATTTTTTTGTCGAAGATCAATTTTATTATTTTCCGTCAATCTTCATGCACCAGGAATAAGAGAGTATAGCGATATGTGAATATAGACGACAACACTTCTTTTATAACCTGTCGTACACATTATCATATTCTGCGCAGTATGTCGGACGACGTGGGGACAAATTTTGCTGTTATATTCCACATTAAATCTGAGAACGAAAGATAGTACAAGCAGAATCTCCTTCTTTCAGAGTTTAATTTATTATATAAAGTTTTTGGTTAGGTATATTAAAACGCCATTTAAATATTGTAGTAAATTATAAAGCTAATAACAGGTCACAATGTATATAAATTTAAATAATCAGCAGTACTCAATTAGTCACAATTATATCTAAATAATCAGCAGTACTCAATAGGCTGCAATGTATCTAAATAACCAGCAGGCACTCTTTTATTTTTGTTTCAGTCCGCACGTACTTGACAACTGTCCTACATGGACCGCAATACAAAAATAAACTTTAAACATTTCTTTAATTATGTGACTGAATTAATTTTCTAATTAAATCAAAAAACAGTCTCTTTTTAAAGAAAAACCAAACCTTAATCTTTTGCGAAAAGCGAAAACACTGATTTTTAGAATTTACCTGCACAAAAATACGTTTATGTCACGGCAAGTAAACTTTTTTGACAGCCATCACTAGGACAATCACAAAACACAGGCGTGTCGTAGATGCAGTGTCATTAGTCAAAATAAGCCCAATAAATACGCGTAATAAATAGGCCACCTAAAAAGCATTAAGATTGTAAGATCCTCCATATTGTAAATGTCCGAATCTGGTGCCCATCAAAGGATTGGTTTCTTACATTTTAAAACTAATAATCTCTATAGAAAAGGTCCAATTTTAAATCAGAAACTAAAAGTAGTTATTTAATGACTTTTGCAGACTACAAGCACCGACTCTATACCAGAAAAGGATAATAGACATAATAAAAAAATCTCTCAGGACAGCTTATTGCATGAATCTTTGCAAATCCTACACTGAAAATATTCTTTTGAACACACGCACACAAAGTTATTAAAACCGACGATTTACAAACTTTCGATTCAGTACGGCTATTCTAAGATTGAAAAACTTCTTTAAAATTAATTCAAAAATCAGAAACTCTACCTTTTTAATGTTATCTTCTTTGTCGAAAAAAGAAAAGAAATAGCAATAAAGGTAGAAAAGCTCCCATAGTGTGTTTAGCAGAAGGGTCCTTCAAAACAATGAAATATACAAGAAATTTAGAGTCTGCTTGCAATGGATAGCCAATTGCTTTGCAACTACAGTAATTTAGCGAAATGTATGCATGATATTGTCAAGTATTAGTGTCCAATCTACGGTCCGCGGGTCATATAAATCCCTTGAAGCTGATCCATGTGAACCATTATTATGTTCAATATTATAAATTGTATTCTGTAACTTTCCAAACCAACCGATCCTCTTCATTCGGCAATTGCAAATTCTAGGGGCAAACACTCAGAAATTAGTTTCTTAAAAGCAGATGGAAACAGGCCCGGATCTAAGTACCCGCAGATCCAGCAATACGGAGGTGCCATGGAAACTAAAGGATCCGCGGGCCTAGATTGAAACTTTGTGTTAATAAAACAAGCTTGCTGTAATGATAACAGCATTTCTTGGTTTGAAATTTTCTCTCCTTTTTCGCGTTTTTCCACGCTAAAAGATTCATCTTAATATGAGGGGCCAAAAATTTATAGATCGGGGCCTGGGTGGAAACTAGGGGTTTATAAAACAAGTTTGCAGTAATTAGAACAGCAATTCTTGGTTTGAAATTTTCTCTCCTCCTTTTTCGCGTTTTTCCATGTTATGTAGAAAAGATCCAGCTAAATAAAAGATGCGGTCTTCCAGGTAAAAAAAAAAATGATTGTACGCTCACCACTGTTGTAAAGTCTTCGAAAATTCTTGCAGATGCTTTAAGGTCGCACCCTAAGCAGTGAGAGAAAAAACATCGCAGTTTCAACATTTTCTTTTTGTTATTTCGGGCTGCAAAAATAAACGAATTTGGCATTCCCACGGTGAAGCGAAACCCATAGAATAATACGGTTACCAAGATGGAACTAGCCCCTTTTATTACAGACGTATTATTACGCGTCCGATGACCTTCCACGGCTACCGTCGGCACGCTATGCCCAAATAACCACTTAAAAAAAAAGCAAATAATTACTTAAAAATAGTCAACATACCTCACGCGCACCACCGTGTTACACAAGGACGCGAACATCGTCTAGAAAATTCAATTTTCTCGGGCCGCGAAAATACCCGGTGTAGAGAAAAATGTTCATTCAAAGAGGATGGGCCAGGGCTTGTATTTTGGGATGAAGATGTCAGTACTTAAAGAAAAGGAGAGATGGCGAACGATAATTTAAAGTGTACTTTGCAGACCTTGTAGGCGGTCGATCCGAACGTCGGCACTTGCTACTGCAATGAGTTTGGGAGGGTGTGGAATTCTTTCCCCAACACAGGTGGGCTTGGAGGTTTTTTCCCTTATTTTGTTTCGAAATTCCCTACATAAAAAAGGAGGGGGAAGAGAGAGAGAGAGAGATTTCTGTAATATAAGGATAGAATTTTACTACATAAAATGCATTCCAGCTAGTGAAACCCCTCCTAACGGACACCCCTCAAAGGCGGACACCCCTCTTATGCGGACAATTTTTAATTCCCCAGTTCCAATGCAAATAACATTATTAAACCCCTGTTCTGCGGACACCTCTCTACTGCGGACAAAAAAATTTGTCCCGATAGTGTCCGTATTAGAGGGATTTTACTGTATTTTCAATTTGTTATTTAACATTCCAATTGATAACTCCCTATGTATCATAGGTTTAGTGGGTTCAAACCCCGTACAAAGTTTTTCAAAGCTATTTTCAAAAATGATTTTTGTTATACTTTATTTTTTGCTTAAAAAATTATTATTTTTGCTGCTTCAATTTCCTTTGAGAACCGAAATAAATCTAATAGAAAAATGGTACAAACTCAGTGGTGTACTTGCATTATTTATTTTCACTGCAATTATTACGAATCATTTCTTCATAAAACAGTACAGTATTTTCCTTCCCAGATGTTCAAAACCTACTGCTGATATGCTCAACTTCAAAATTTAAATGTATACTAGCCACTCGTGCAGGCGGGTTGGCGTTAATCGACCTACTCTTTAGAGTTATTAAAAGTACATCTATTATTTAATAGGCGCTCTTAGCCCTAGTGACTTTAAAGTAAGTCATGTAGTTTTCACATCAGATTTAATTTCTCCAATAAATCCCTCGTCATTTTGTTCATTTGCTCTCGTTAATACCATTAAAGCAGTACCCTCAATCATTTCAGTAATCTCTTGTAACTAGAACTCAATATGGTATAGAAACTGAATCAAATTTGATTGACCACACAAATTTCTAAACAAATGTGTTTGGTAAAACTCTCTCCGAAACCAAAGTCTGGTTGCTGCCTTGAGATCGACTGCCTGCTAAAATTATAAAATTGATTTTAAGGGGGTCCGGGACACATTTTGAAATTTTTTTTATTATATACTTTAGAGTTTTGAATTTTTTTTTTTACACTGATTCACTATCTAATTAATAAGCAAAATCACAACATAAATATGAAAAAAAAAATTTTTTATTTAAATTTATTTATTTATTTTTTTTTAAATGGGGTTGCTTTAAATTGCTATAACTCAAAATATTGTTGGTCAATTTTCATTTTTTTTTTCAAAAAAGTATGCACAAATATCTATGCTTTAATTTTTATTCGGCGATTTTAAATATATTGATTCAATAAAAAAGTAAAAAAATATTGGAAGAAAAATTTTGAAAAATTCAAAGCTACTTTTTTTTTTAAATCATATTTTTTGCAGTAAACGTTTTTTTTTTTCAAAATCGCCGAATAAAAATTAAAGTAAACTGTTTGAAAAAGACATGCTCCAAATTTCATTACTTTATCTTCATTGGTTCCTGACTTATAAGAGTTTGAATGCAAGAAATCGGGAAAAATTGCATCATGGAGAAAAACGCGTTTAAAGCTTTAAAGTTAAATACACATTATATCATTTGTTCTAATAAATATAGAAACACGATTCAAACGTTCTTTTAAGCAGAAAAAACGGAGTAATTTTTTTTCAAAAAAAAAAAAAAAAAAAAAATGCAAAATTTGACGATTTTTGTGTCCCGGACCCCCTTAAAACGTAATCAGTCACTGCTGCCCATGTTAACGCTCTGAACCAATGCAGTGATACCAAATTTAATTATTAGGTTCTGCCATTTGTCACGAATTGAACGACTATCGGCATTCCCAAAAAGTTCTCGTATTTAGGAAAACTTCAAAACATTAAAAAATATTGTTCAGCGTGTGCTCTTTGTGTTTTTTCTTGAAAAAATGAAACGGTAAATGTTTCAACCTTATTTTGTAACTTTTTTTTTCTTGTTAACTTTTTATCTATATAAATTATTTTTAAGCGATTAGTGTTTGTTTAATCTCCCTGTTTCTGTAGTTTTTTTTTCGTTAGTAATTATATATATAAAAAAAAACTGAAAACCCAGAAGAACGAACATTTTATGTTTTTTTATTACCTCGAATCAAAGACATCAAACTGCAGAAAGATGTTTTTGTTTGTTTGTTTCTCCCTCCATTTATATTTGTAATTAATTCATGGTTTGTCAGGATTTTATCCATCATTTTTTGTCGACTTCATAGAGTATATTTTAAAAAGTAGTGTGGATGTCATTTAAAGAACAACATTTTTTTTTTTTTTGGAACAAAAATTTTAGAGCAGTTTGCAGTTGGAAGAATGGTGGTTTGATTCTTTTCTTTAATGTCATTTTAAAGTCAGCCGGTCCATTTTTTTAGTTTAGCTTTTACAGAAGTAAAAAAAATATTGTTTTTATTCCTACTATACAGAACTACAGCTTAAACTAAAAGAAGAGGAAATGTTTAGGGATTTTTGAAAGTTCTTGTTGTATAAGACTTAACTTCGGTGGATTTTGAGGCCCGGTGGTCTGCGCGATTGTATAGGAAAGTCAATAACTGTTATTACGGACCCTAGGCAACCCGTGTATATTGAGGGTGGGAAGGTTGAGACGGGGCAAAAGGGCATGTGAGCTGAAATTGACATTTAGCTTTGAAGTCTTCATTTTCTTACGGGACGATCTTTGAAATGGCAAACAGCCTCCAAAGCGCCATCTTTGGTTCCAATGTCAAATGAACTTTTCGTAAAGAATTCTGAATAGTAATAAATCAAATCTTTTCAAAACCATTACTGTTGGAAAATATATCAAGAAAATCAAACAATTTTAGTTCTCAAATAAACAGACCTTGATTAACGACTGAACTAACTGGGTACACTCCCAAGGCCCTATGGTTTAAGGGGGTCCGGGACACAAAAATCCTCAAATTTTGCAAATTTTTTTTATAATTTGAAAAATTGCTCCGTTTTTTTCTGCTTAAGAGGACGTTTGAATCTTGTTTCTACCTTAAATAGAACGAAAGTTATAGTTATTTTTGTTGCATGCATCTAACGAATGTGTACATAACTTTAAAACTTTAAGCGCGTTTTTCTCCATGATGCAATTTTTCCCGATTTCCTGCATTCAAACTCTTATAAGTCAGGAACCGATAGAGATAAAGTAATGAAACTTGGAGCATATCTTTTTCAAGCAATTTACTTTAATTTTTATTCGGCGAATTTGAAAGAAACGTTTACTGCAAAAATTATGATTTTTTTAAAAAAAAGTATCTTCGAATTTTTCGAAATTTTTCTTCAAATATTTTTTATTTTTTATTGAATCAATATTTTTAAAATCGCCGAATAAAAATTAAAGCTTAGATATTTGTGCATACTTTTTTGAAAAAAAATTGAAAATTGACCAACAATATTTTGAGTTATAGCAATTTAAAGCAACCCCATTTTTTTGAAAAAAACTAATTAAATTTAAATAAGAAAATAATTTTTTTTCATATTTATGTTATGATTTTGCTTATTAAATAAATGATGAATCAGTTCAAAAAATTTCAAAACTCTAAAGTACATAATAAAAATTTTTTCAAAATGTGTCCCGGACCCCCTTAAGGCTTATCTATTATGTATATGATAGAATTTGAATTTATGAGGTTTAAAATATAAACTTAATCAAAACAAAATATGTGTAAAAATATTAGTTTCGTTTTCTTTTCATTTTTCTTATGCTTTTGGCTTAAATGAAACATTCAATTTCATTGCATTATGAATTATCTTATGTTATTACACTAAAAAATAGATTGCAGTTTGTACAAATGTAGTAATCATTGCATTTAAAAAAAGAAAAAAAGGTGTAACTTTGATATACCCCCCAAAAATTACGCGCCAAATCTGGCACTCCCTAAGGACTTTTTAGGACTGCTGTTTCTTATTTTGGTGTTGCCAATTTAGGTTTTTTTCAGCTTTTAGGTTTTTGCTGTTGCCAAATTTAGTATTTTCTTGTATTTTATACAATTTTTTGAGTGATTTTTTTTTTTTGAAAGTTTTGTGGCAACAATTTTTGGATTTCATATATGTTTTAGCGCCATTTCATTCATTCGCCATTTCTTTGTGAAGTGATCAAGCAGATTTTTGACTTGCTGTATTTTGCCGCAAATCTGGTTGTATTTTCCAATTATATTTTTTTTCTATTAATTATTTTTATCTTTTAGCTTTCAATATGCCTACTGTATATAGTGTTGTTGAAAACCAGGTATTTTGCGCCAACGCCAAAAACAGGTATTTTGCTTGGCGAGGGAAAAAACTCGCCAAATTTCCGATTTGGGGGGGGGGGGGTATATCAAAGTAGTTCTGAAAAAAAAGTCGGGGCACTTTTACTTGTTTTCAAACACAACATTTGAAGAGAAAACTGCAGGGATTTTTGTTTCAAATACAGTTAAAGTGTTTAATTTAAATAATTAATTATTTATAGGTTCATATAATGCATAGAAAAACTCTACAACGGCTTAAAATATTGTAATAATGTGTTATGACAATGCTGGTATTATGTGTAGGAAGAGGAGGGCCCACAAAAACTCTAAGCCAAAGACTCCATTATGCTTTGATCGGGCCCTGTGTGTGTGAGTACAGAACAATGAAGAAATCTGGAAGACTAATTTGCTGCGTTTTTTTAAATATTTTTTTTTAACATGATCATTAAATAATTTTCTTATTCGCAACTCCAATAAACTATAGGGGACGCTGCAGTCACTGTCTAATGGCGGATGGAAAAGGCAAAATAAGCAAATGCCGTAACTTATAACTTGCTTTGACGCTTAGTGAATGACAGTAATTTTTCATCGTGTTTATGGGAAGCTTCCTTTTCTATTCTTCTGAAATTACATCACACCATGAACTGTCTGAAGCTTGTAATTTACTTTAAAGAAAACACGTGGAATGGAATGTTTTACCTTTTTCGGTAGTATTGTTAATCATCGCAAGGTAGCGTATTCGAGCTCTGGAGTTGCGAATACTTTAGAGTAGTGTTTCCTGAACAAATATTTATAACTGTTAATGTTGATGAAGACTATGAAATGATTTTTTAAAAGAAAATATTATTTATTTATTTAGAAACTAAATAGCTTCACGTACATGGAGGACTGCGCGTCAAGCGCATTGCCTCCAGACACACGCAGGAATGATTTGCAACACAAGAGAAGGAAATAACAACAAGGGCACCGGCGGGAGGCGAACCCACGACCTCCGGCTTAGAAGACGAAGCTTCTACCACAGAGCTACGGAGACCCAAGAAGAAAATATTTCGTTTCTCTTATAAAGCACTGCAGATGACGATTTGTAATGTGTGTAGAACCATTCACGTTGTTGGTTTCTTAGACAAAATCAGAGATATCTGCAATCAAAAAGAAGATGTTTCATTTAACTTTTACAAACGGAATGGGATCGTTTCCAAAATTTGAAAAGTATTTTTTTCTGAAAGAGCATGCTTATTAAAAACATAGGATCTGACTAGTTTTTAAAAACTTTGTTTAAGTTTAATGTTTTTAAAAAAGTACATAAATCGGCGAGCTTTCATTGTTTATGCTTCTGTCCGATGACATCACAAACGATGAAATGTCATTCTGTGATGCCATTCACAGAGCAAAATATTTAATTCGCATCTTTACTCACGTGCATTGACAGCGATATGGTTGATGCAAGCGTTGAGAGCAATTTTAATTCACTCCTTGATTATCTAACGTGGAAACGCGGAAGAAAGATGCGCCAAAATGCATCATTTGTGACGTCATCAAGACAACGCCTTGTTTGAAAAGTCGGACATTTAAAAGAATTAATTAAAAAATAATTGTTGGGAAAATGAAAGTATTTTCTGGGTCCATGTTATTTCTTTTGCTTATTCTATTGATTTCAGTGGCAAAAAGTACTACTTTTGTCTGAGGAAATAACCCAGAATTATTTGGAATGCAAATTAAAACTAGACCTTTTTTTTAACAGAGCAATAAAGGGAAAAAATATGTTAACAAAATCCGTGTTATAGGGCAATCTAAAATCCAAATATCACAGTAATTATAAAATTTCTACGCAGGGCCCGATTAAGATATTGATAGGCAGAACAGTTTTTCGCTCCCTCCCCCTTTATCAAACATTGCAATTTTAGCCTTATTAGATTATTGGCTAAATCAATTTTAGCAGTTCTACAAACTGGGAGCCCTAGGCCAGTACCTAGTTGACCCATTCAGTAATCAAGCCCTGCTTTTACGGAATTATAGGAACAATTTTCAAAACATCTCGTGAGCTTCGTTGCTTGTAACCTTGACCAAATATGGCGCCATTCTAAATACTTATTTTCTTGTAGGACTTGTGCTATTTACACGCAACTAAAGTTTCCTTTGTCTTTAATAATACTATACGTTAACCATCACAATAGTTGTTTGTTAATTTAATTACATGTTTTTTCCTATTTGTGTGCGTGTCTATATTTTTGGCTATAAGTATATGTTACCTCAATTAGTTACTTTCCATGCTACTTAGTATCTTCGTAAAAAATATTAAAGAATACACTGAAACAGATAAACAGGATCAGGCTTCCTTACTTTTGGGAACAGAGTGCTCGTTTTGGAACTTAATTCATATTAGTAATTTTTATTGCCTTTTTCAAATATTTTCTATCCTTAGTCCTCTATCTAAAGGAGACAGTCAGCTACCTACAGTTAGATTGCCTGTCAAATTGACGAAATTGATTTTGTAACGCAATCCTGCACTGTTGCCTGGGGTTGTACACTTTTAACTAACGAACTGGTACCTTTTAAAACACGGTGGTGCTATTTGCCGTTAATTAAATGTCTGTCAGTATTAACAGCATGTACCGGTATTTATGAAAGATCAAAAGAAAATAAAACATTATTCTGCGTGTGTTTTCCGTGTGTTATCTGGAAAAATTAAAAAGTAAAATTTTCTACATCATTATATAGCACTATTTTTGTTGACCTTTTAATTTTTTAGAAACTTTTTATGTTTTTATAACCTCTCTGTTTTTATAGTTTTTTTTTTCTTTTATTACAAATAGTAAAAAATAAAATAAAATAAAAATCCAAACGTTAAAAAAAAAAATCCAGATGTGCACATTTTATTTATTTTTATTACCTGAAGTTCAAAAAACCAAATAAATTTTAATGTATTTTAGCAATAAATGGTTGATGGTTACATTTTCAAACCGCTACAAATTTGATCCCGATAAACGGGGGCAGGATAAGCGAGGTTTACTGTATTTACAATTTGTATTTTCATCTGGAACTGTCGTTCAGGTTTGTGTCGATAATTGTACGAACCTATATTATTTCTCCCTCCATATCTCTTTACTGATACAGAATTTCACATATGAAAAAGTTTACAGCACAAGGAAGGGAAGATTGGAGTCGAACCCACCACCTCAAGTGTGCAAAGCCAGCACTCTGACCGTTTGACCATTGATGCATCTGTTTACACGAATACATGTTCTGAAGAATATAAGGCCCCCACCACACTTTTTAAATTAGGAATTAATCCCTACAGCCTATCGATGATCTATGAAAGGAGAAACCACTGACGACGGCTAACTCAGGGACCATCCACGTTGGAAAGATGTTGTTGAGGAGTATACGGAAGACCTGAGGTGAGCAATGCAAATCTGCTGCCTTGTTATGAGTCATTAACTGTGGTCTGTACTGTATTTTGTCCACAGGTTTTACATAATAGTCATCATCATCATCACCCTTATCACCATCAAGGTCTAGGGCAGGGGTTCTCAAACTTTTTCGACTCACGGCATCCTTCGAAGAATTAAAAGTTTCTCACTGCCCCCCCCCCCCCACAGTCATTTCTATTATTTTAGATAATTGCACCAAATAAGACCACCCTGTGGTTCATAACCTAGTACAGTAAAACCTGTCTACAACGATACTGTTGGGACCTAAAAAAGTATTGTTATAGAAAGGTTATCGTTATAGACAGTTTGATTATCAATGCTGACATATTGCTGGCGGGACCAAGGAAAATATCGTTATAGACAGGTTTATTGTTATAGACAGTATTGTTATACACAGGTTTCACTGTATCTCACTCATTTATCATTGAATTGGCTCCAGCTTTTGCATGATTATCAGATGACCTTGTAGTGGTAAGAATAACAGGAGAGTGTCCATTTAAGTCGGATGTAGAGCATCCATAATTTCAGGGAGTCCGGGGGTTTCTCCCCCGGGAATTTTTTTGAAAAATAGATATGAAAATCTATATTTCGAGGCTTTATATGGGGTAGTTGAGACTACAAAAATATAAAGCAAAATAGGTAAACAAAGTCTTTTGAAAGTTTTGCATTCGTTTACAAATCAAGATCAGCATAAATTGCTTATTCGACAAATCATTGACATTAATCGACAAAGAGGAAAAACGTGAGAGAAGAAAAGAGAAGCACATCGTCATTTGCTCACATCGGCTTTTAGTGTAGTTTCTTTTTGATAACTCCCCCCCCCCCCTTTTATCAAATGCCCTACAGTATAAAAATCGTACAAAATGATTCAAAAGAAATGGTGTAGAAATTCAAAAAATAAGAACGAAAGAGCAATATTCTGATCATTTGTACAATTCATTCTTTATTTTCTTGAAAAGAGACAAAATTGAAGAACTTTTCAAGGAATTTCAAAAACTTAAATAATTTTCAAAGACTCTAGAGCAGTTGAAATTATTTAAAGCAATTTTTTTTAACTTTTCAGAAGTTGATTGCACAGTCTTATAAAGTGATCATAACTTTATAAGACACCCTCTTTTTAAGTTAAAAATAAATGCTATGAAATATATATATATATATCTATATATTTCTCTAAGCAATCATTTTTTTTTCAATCACTAGGAGTGCAGAAAATGAAATAGAGTAGAGTAAGTGTTATTTTTTTTTCTCATGCTTAAAATATTTACAGGAGGTAAACAATATGGAGGGGGCCCAAAAAGGTCATTTGTGACGGGCCCCAAAATTTTTGCGCACGCCCCTGGAGAAGGGCAAGTGTACCAATCTGGCAAGGGGGCTGCCTTGGCCCTGAACTGAATTGGGAAAGAGAGCAGGAGGTCCTAATTAAGGGTCTAAATTTCAAGTATGTTTTGCAGTTAATGAGAACTAGAATTGATTTTTCTGTATTTCTTCAAATTTTCTCTCGTTTAATAGTTACAAAATTAAGCATAAATAAATAAATGAACTTTTTTATTTCCTTTTCTGACATTAGAAATTAAAAAAAAGAAAAAACTTCTGTTTTACGGTACAAAACATTTCGGGATTCGGGGGGGGGGGGGTCACACCCCCCCGGAAACGACCCTGCAGGTAGTGAAAGTTAATCTGTATGCTTTTTATAGTTGAAATTAAAATTATTAAAGAACACTCTTGGATTTAATCTCATTTTCCTTATTATAGTTAATGTGAAAATATTATTTCTAATGTATGTGGTCCGCTAAGGATTTTGAAAGTACTCAACAGTGAAAAAGCTGTGAACCTCTGACATAAGTCATCACTATTAGTGATTTTATTGCAAAAAAAAAAAAAAAATACATCGCTACACTACCTATACACTACCGCATTACACTACCGTTTACATTTCAATGTTATAATTTTTTTCCAAGCTTGGTTGAAATAAAAGTGAAGCATGGTTCACACCCCCAATTCAATTTCGAATATTACCAATTAAAGCTCGATTCTTTCGAAATGTTTTCATTACTTTATTGTAAGTGAATCATGCAAATTACATTGTTCAATGACCGCAAAATACTTTTCAGAGGCGTTTTCTCTCTCTCTCTCAGTGTTTTATTTACTGTGTTCCAATTTGCATGATTGTATGCTGGTTGGATTTCGTAAAGTTGTGTGTGAAGTTTGCTTCAAATTAATAAGAATGATCAACATGAAATTTAATATTCATTTCTTTTAATTTCAATAGAGCACGAAAGTATGTTGATAACATTGAACTCAAATTTTGTTTTGTGACCAAGCTGTAAAACATAAAAACCTAAGCTGTAAAAAATAAGAACCTAATTGCTTCTTGAGAAAAAGCATAAAATAATTTTGTCGTAGCCACAAACCTTAAAGTTTGAGTAGTCCTACACCTTGTAGGTCGTTTGCCTACAAAGGAAATAAGACAAACAACTGGGAATTTCGAAGTAATCTAAGCAGAATAGAGTTATTGATTAACATTTATTACAAAAATGAAAAAACTTCTGCTGTAAAGACAATTTCTGAAACTTGTGAAATTTATCAAGAAATTTTCTTCGTGAGGTTGCAAATTAGCAGTTTTCGACGCTAGAGAAAAAAGAAATAATATTTATGACTGCTGACTAAACTTTATTACCAAAAAAAAAAAGATAAAATTCATAAAACGGCAAAGGTCTTTTTCTGAAGGAAATTTTGATGATAACTTATCAAATTCATACAACCCTCAGAATTTCTTGGCATTTCACTTAAACGATAACAGTCCATATAAAATAAAAAAAAAGACAATATTTAACAGCAGATATTTACCATTTAATTACTTATATTTAGCTGCGCTACAACTTACTTTAGCTGAAATAGAAATGTGTATTTCGAAATGATTTCAACAAATCATATAATCTGACAGCTTAAGTAGTGCTTAATAGTTTTCTGAATACGCATGAACTGAACTATTATCGGATGGTCGCTATTAAAACTTAATGTAATAAGTTTTCATGTTTTGAACCATTTAGTATTTTACGAAATACGTAATCAAG
Organism: Uloborus diversus; assembly: GCF_026930045.1. NCBI lineage: Eukaryota > Metazoa > Arthropoda > Arachnida > Araneae > Uloboridae > Uloborus > Uloborus diversus. The sequence continues at coordinate 141,076,452 of NC_072739.1, forward strand.
TAAAATTAATTGTAAATCAGTAGTACTTATTGTATAACTTCTGATAATACCGCATATGTGCTATTCATATTATTTATTCTTAATATGGATGTTTTGTCCGCACTAGGAGTTGTAAGGATAACTTGATAACAACGAAGCAAATTATGTAATTTTTTCATTTAATTTTTAATTTTCAAAAATTGTTTAAATATTTATTGAATATTTTATCAAAGTTTAAATCAAGTTGATAAAGTGTCATCATGTAACTGAACATCGCGGTAAAATAAGGATAGTATTGAATATTATTTATTGAATATTTTATCCAAGTTTAAATCAAGTTGATAAAGTGTCATCATGTAATTGAACATCGCGGTAAAATAAGGATAGTATTGAATATTGTGCTAAAAACTCAATAAATGGAGTCATTTTCATTCAATATATTTTTTTTATTCTTTTTATATAAAAACAAATTTAAAAGTTTGTGCAGCTTGACATTGAAAGTGAATAATACAAAATGGATCAAGCTTAATAAACAATTACACTATGAAAATAGGTCTCTTATTTACATGAAATATATAAAGTATGGAATGTTAAACATAAAGGATGCAAACTCTCAACACTAAAATACTCTCTAACATTCGAAATCTCGTATTCACTCATAAACTCTCAAAAGGAACAACCCACGGGATGTTTGTCTTAAAGCACACTTGTGTATTTAAAAATCTTTTCAAATGTAAAAATAACATTTTTTATGGTAACAGCTTCAATGCTTTCATCTACAAACCGGAACATGATGCTGCAACTTCTTAGTTGTCGTTGTGAAGTTTTTTCTCTATGCCCTAAATACGAACATATTGCAAATGGAATGTTTTTAACGAATTCGGCAGTCGTAACAAGACGTGCTCTGTACATGATGTACGCTATAACAGGAACAATTTGATGCGCAAAATGAGCAAAGTAATAAATTAACGTATTTACAAAAACTGTTCTTGGAACGTCGAGAGAATAGCAAAATATGGCGTGCTAATATAACACATAAATATATTTTTTCTCATTGTGCTGAAATAGTACATTGTCCAGCAGCACATCATTTCAGTCGACAAGTCTATGGCAGGGATATTATCCAGCAGCACTTTAGTGCAGTCGCTAAGTCTATGGCTGGAATGTCTGTACGTATTTCAAAGCTTTCAAGAGGCACATACCGATGAAAAAATTCAACAACTATCAGCAGTTCGTGCAAGAATGAGGTAGCAGTAGGGTAACATTTCTAAAAAGAAAATAAATTAAAATTAGTACCATTGAAAAGTGAAAAAAACATATCATCAAAGCTGCAATTTAGCTGCAGATATAATCTTATTGCAAACTTTTAACTAACTTTAAAGCTAAAAATTAATTTCTCTTTGACTTTTTCGCATGATACTCATTATAAGAACTTAGAATGGGAAAAGGAAGGACATTTGAAAAATTACTCTTGATGGTCATGTTACTATTATAAATATTATAGCAAGCGTATTAACAAAAACAGCTCAATTTTACCACGATATGATACCACGAATGATACCACGATTTACCATGAATGATACCACGATAATATTATACAAAAATTTGAAGAGTGAATTAGGGAGAGAGAGACAAATACCACCTGAAGATCAACTATGGCGATCAAGTCCGAAAAATGTCTTTGTATCTGACGATACAACAGAAACTCTAACGAAACTGAGGAAATGTATCTCCTAATGACACGTACCCTGATATTCAATCATTGTTAAAGAAACAGGCGCGAAGAGAAATTAGACCTTATTATTAAAAAAAAAAAAAATTATACAGGTATTGCCCCCCCCCCTCAATGCAGTAGTGTCTGAAATTGAAAATTAATTGCTGCAATGTCTGTTCGACAATTTGGAGGAAAAAAAAAAGAAATTTTGGTCCAAACGTTTGCAGTTGCAGATAGCTGTTGAAGTTGCATTTCCTCAGCCTTGCTTGTGCTACATAGTTTACATTCAGATGCATTTAAAATGGACGTGGTACTCGGTCATTGACGTCTGTTCGATGTCGGATTTGGTGAGCATGAAAAAGAAATTCATCAACCACTTCCGAAGTAAAGTTCATCAGCAGCGACATTTTTCTATTCCCAAAAGAGCAATGTCTCACTTCGACCTTCTCGCGCCAGGTCATGGTCACTGGAATATTAACTTCTGAACCAGATATAAATCAATGCTCAAGTTATACAGTGACCGAATTTCCTGTTCATTATACGTGCATAATTCCCTCCCTCAACTCCCAACAGCCAACAAGGGCAAAAAAAAATCTTTCAAGACTCGAAAAAAGAAAGGTCCTGCTGATCTAATACCAAACTTCCTGTGATACGTATAAAAAAAATGCTACCTCGTAACAAAAAGTAGCACCCCAAAAAGAAGGGTCACCCAAAAGAACTTCCATTGTAAAGTTCCATTGAAGACGTGAATACTACCTGTTGGTCGCAGGCACTTGTTTGTCGGTCCTTAGACCATCAGAAAGGTCTATTGGAAAGGACGTCAGCAAAAAAGGGGGCTTTTTTGAAGGCCATGGGTCCTTCTTTATAATTCTTCAGGGGAAGGTGCTATTTGTGCAGAAGGCGGATGTCCTTCCTTCATATTGTAAAGACGCGTGCATCCGAAAGATACTGTTGATATCTAGTTTGGATGCAGCAGTGACCTATGTTTGCCCACCCTCGCTAGTTGATGTTTGTATACGTTTCTTCATAGTCGCAGTTAGATGGAATGTTTAGATGTTAAAAAGAACTTTAGGGTACAAAACATCGAAGTTAGGGGCTAAGGTAAAGTATTTTTTGAGACCGAAGACTGAACGCGAGATTATTATCACGTCTGCTTGTAAACTGGGTGAAAAGTTTTGACACAAAATTGAATTTGATAACGAATTTGCCAAAAAAGAAAAAGGGGGGAGGGGGAATTCAAATATAAATGACGCAAAAATGCCTTCAAATCCTGAATGACTTTTTTAAAAATCCTTTTCATGATTATTATTTTGTCAGGAAAAAAAAAATAATAATTTGGATTTTGACACCTGGAATTCAAAATGTTTTTCGGAATCACGAGTGTGTGTGTGTGTTTGTGACTGTGTGCAGGCATTAGTGTGTGGGTATGTGTGTGTGTAGGCATGTGTGTTTGTGTGTGTGGAGGGGTATGTTTATGTGTGGGTAGTTGTGTGTATGTGTTTGTCTGTATGTGTTTGTGTGTATGTATTTGTTAGTGTGCGTGTAGATGTGTGTGCGTGTATGTGGGTGCGAATGTGTGTGTATGTATGCGTGTGTATAGGGCAAGTGACGCAACCTGGAGACGGATTTCGCTAGAGTAACAGCATCGCGAGGCGGCCGGCCGACGGCGACGGTGGTGCTGCAGAGGGAGGCGGGAGGAAAATAAAATCATAGGACACCAAAAAACAGTCAAGTGAGAACAATACGCAATCGTGATTGCTAAAAAATGTGATCCCTTTTTATAATTGCGGTTCAAACATTGTCGGATGCAAAGAGTCAAAATCGGATTATTGCTGGAATGATGCACGCTAAGTTGTATTTCTTTTTGTTTCTTAATTTTTTTAAACTTGATTAATATTTTCCTCAAATGGTTTTAATCAAGCAAATAAATCTGAATTCGCAACTCCAATAAGCTATAGGGGGTGCTGCAGCCACTGTCTAATGGCGGATGAAAAAGGTAAAACAAACAGATGCCGTAACTTAAAACTTTCTTTGAAGCTCAGTGAATAACAGTAATTTTTTATCGTGTTTGTAGGAAGTTTTATTTTCTTTTCTTCTGAAACCACATTACACCACAAACTGTCTAAAGCCTGCTATTTACCCCAAAGAAAACACGTGGCATGGAATGTTTTACCTTTTTCGATAGTATTGTTAATCACCGCAAGGTAGCGTATTCGAGCTCTGGAGTTGCGAATAAGTAGTGACATTTAGATAACAAATCGATTTACTCTTTTAAATTTTATATATTATCTAATATTTTTTGGAAAATAAAAGAATTTCAAAAAAAAGTATTGTTCTTGACTTTACTCAGAAAATGCTTCGCGTAATCATTAACGTAATACATAGCAGGAGACTTATTCGATTAAAGTAGAATGAAAAAATCATATGCGCTATAGAAAGCTGTATGAGTTCGTTCAAACAAGTTTCATTGAAAAGATGGAATTCTAAACTAATTTTAATCTAAAATTTGCATTTTTCTTGAGTACAGATTGATCATAATGCAAGGGAAAAAAATTGAATCTACTCAAAAAAGAGAGGAAAAAAAAAAAAAAAAAGAAAAGAAAAACAAATGATCAACATTAGCATTTCCACCAACGTAAGAAATATGGGAGAAATCGTGAATTTCAATTTTTGCCTGTTGTTCTTCCAAAAACACCACGTTTTTAAAATTTCAAAAAATTAACACTTGGAAAAAAAATAAGTAGCTCAATAAAAAGTTTTTTTTTTATTGACATGAGGAATTTTTCAAGCATCTTGTGCTTCTTCGAGGAACATTATTGTCCCGAAGAACACCGAAAGCAAAATTAAAGTTAATTGGAAAATTTATCTCTTCTATAAAATTAGTTACATTAATTTTGAAAATGTGTATCTAACGATAAAAACCACAATGTTAATTAAATTTTTTTGAACGAAATTTGTCCTGTAGTTTCACGGGATTTTAATCGTACTGTTTGAAACTTTTATCATCGGTATTTAAACAGACGATATTCATTTTAACAGAATAACAACGTCAAAAATCGCGAAAATTTTATAATTTTTCCTTTTTCCCAACAGTGGCAATTGCTTCAAGTGGATGAATTCATCATCAAAAACCAAGTTATGATCATAAAACACGAGCGGTAAAAAAAAAAAAAAAAATCCGCTCTTTCGTGACTACAACTTCCTCTTTCGTCTGACATTAATTGTTTCGAGACTTTCATTTTACGATTGTTACGTGTATTCGCCCCACAACACGACTTATTATAAGCGACCAATAGCCGTCTGCTGCGCTTTAAGTCCAAATGAAGACACTGGACTTTGTTTATCGCTGCCCAAAGGGAATGTCTTTTGCGGCGAAATAATCCCGAGTGTTTTACTTTTCTTATTCAGCTATAAAAGGATTGCCTTTTATTGGAGATAATGGAAAAAGAACGCTCACAGTGCTTGCTTTTATACGAGTATTACGGAGGAATTTATTAGGGGAAATTTATTACGATGCTTTTAATTATGTAGGGAAGTCTTCCATTGAATAGTAGAATCAAAGTTGTAGTTTTTTTTTCTCTCTCTCAGCCGCAATTGAACCGGATTTGTAAAGACAGTAGTGGGCTTAATTTTAATGATTTACAGAGTATTTAATGAATTATAAACGTATCGAATATTTTTTTTTTGAGTGAATTTAAGGTTCAATGCATATCAGTACATAACATTCTAATTAAAATTATTCTTTTAACCTTATTTTTCATAATTTATAGAAAATTACTGAATTATAATACCATCAAAAACTATTAAAGTGAGCTAAAAGTCTATCACATATCCGACTAAAATATTTTTTATGTAGTAGTTTTTCGTGAACGTGATTTTATTGTTCAAGAAAAATTGGAATTTAATGAAGCACAGAACCATTAAATATCTTACAAAGCGTGTGAGATGAAAAACAAGGAAAAATGTCAAATATTTTCAATTGTTAAAATGCCTATTAACTTTAAAAATCATTTTTCTTGGATTTATCTGAGAGTAAAATAAAATTTCAATGTTTATATAAAAATACGAGTTGTAATTATTTACTTATCATTATAGAGATATTTTTTCAGTACATGTGTTCTATATGATATTTCAGTTTTTATTATCGAAGTAAAGATGGCTCTTATCTTAAAAATTAGTAAATGAACATGTTAACCACAAAAGTTACATTAATGACACAGGATCGGAAATATATTAGATGATAACTACTACATATCAAATAGTATTATATAAAATATTGAACACATAGATGCTTTTTGGAATATGGGCAACGAATCAAACTTAGCGCTATTTTTGAATATGACATTACTAAAGGAACGTTTCATGACAGTTAAGATTTGAAATTCAAAATAGTATTCAAATTCATTGCAAAATTAAGCTGAAAATTCTTAGAACACTTACAAATATAGTCAGAAAAGTAGCCAAAAAAAAAAAAAAAATATTGCCAGCAATTATAAAAGTACAGAAACTCATTGCTAAAATGTAAGAATATTTCAAACAGATCGATATAACGAGAATTAATAAAATTTCCAAGTTGTAATTTTTGATCAAATTTTTTAATCATAATCCTAAAATTTAAATAATTATGAGAAAACACTATTACAACTATATTTCGTAGCTAAAATCTTGTAATGTACAGATTTTCTGACTGAATACGCAATTAAAAGTCACATGCAATTCTGTTCGATGTATTTCATTTAAATTAGGGACCAGAATGTGAACAAAATTAAAGAAGATAGTACTTGATGAGGCAGCAAAGTAATCAATCTCAATTCAAAGTGTTTCGCGCTACGTATATTAAATTATTCAAAATGCACGGGTAAAAATCCACTTTGATAAGAGAAAAAGATTTGATAGAGTTATAATTGATACAATCTAAATTATTCGACGTGTATGGTAAAAATTCGCTCTGGTAAAGGCAACGAAAAAGGGAAAATTACATTTGTTTGAGACTGAATAAAACTATTCAATATACACGGGTAAAATCCATTTGGGTGCGAAAATAAAAAGGAAAAAAAAATGTAGTTAGAAACTAAATAAAATTATTCAATATACACGGGTAAAATCCATTTAAGTGAGAGAATAAAAAGGAAAAAAATGTAGTTAAAACAAAATAAAGCTATTCAATATATGCGGGTAAAATCCATTTGGGTGACAGAATAAAAAGGAAAAAAAAAATGCAGTTAGAAACTAAATAAAACTGTTCAATATACACGGGTAAAATCCATTTGGGTGAGAGAATAAAAAGGAAAAAAAATGTAGTTAGAAAAGAAATTAAATTAGTCATCACATATGGGTAAAAATCCATTTCAATAAGAGGAAACGAAAAGGGAAAGTTATATTTGTTGGAAATTAAATAACATTTTTCAATGGGTATGGGTAAAATGGTATTTTGGTAAAAGAAAGCGAAAAATTGAAAATTATATCGAAAAATCGTCTTACCTGACTGAATTAGAACCAGGAAGTGAAGTCCATGAGTTCGTCTTCCTCATCTCCGTGCGCCATGTCGTACGGCGAAGATGCTTCGGAACACAGGCTAGGCGTTGGGGAACCCGTCGATGACTGTCCTCCCGTCGGGTAGGAATTCTCGTCTGCGGACATCCCCTGGCCAGTCTCTCCCAGAAGCTCTTGCAACCTCCTGATGTATTCCACTGCAGACCTCAGAGTGTCCACCTTGCTCATCTTTTTGTTCTTGGTGGAATGTGGAACGTGCTGGCGCAAAGTGGCAAAGCCCATGTTAACGAGACGGACCCTGTTTCTTTCCCGCTCGTTTCTCCTGGCCACCGCTGCCGGCTGGGGACCCATGCTTTTGCTTGCGGAGGGCAGTTGCCCCAGTTGTATTCTCCTTTTGCAGCGCAAGAGATCTGCACAGTCCTGTGGTAAATTGCTGCTGGAGCTGTACCTGTGGTTGGGCAACTTTGGTGCGATTCTTTGTGCTGTGCTGCTCATGGTTGTCGTGGGGGAATGTTGCAGAATATTACTGGGTGAGGTATTGCTGATGGTGTGACTGCTGGAAGTTGTGGGGACAAGATAGTAGTCTCCGTTCATAAGGCTCTCCGTGCCGTTCAAAATTGTGAGTGATGCCATATTTTTCAGATAAGAAATGTCCTTTGAAATGTCCAATGGAGTATAAATTGAAGTTCAGCTTAACACACAACCCTCGTCGTTGTTTTATCAAGAAACATTCTTAAAAACGTATTATGAAAAATCGCGTTCCTCCAGGTAAAATTTTTTGGTTTTGAACGAAAAATTGTCAATGAACAAGCTCTAATTCTTCTTCAAATTTCTTCTAATTGCCGAAACCAGTTATTTTCCGTGGAAATTCCAGCTAAGTCCAACAAACAAATCAAAACAGATGCGTCAGCAACATTCTTCTTGAAAGCCTCAAACGAAACAAAGTCAATACTTGTCGATATTTAAATTCTTTCACAGCAAAGAGAGATCAGAGAAACCGCGCACTGAAACTGAACTGTCAACACGCGAGAACGAATCTTCAATACAAACATGAAACAACCACGCGTACCTCCGTCTACCTTGAGAATGAGCGAACTACTGAAACCGGCTTCTCGCGGCGTACACTTTTAAAAGACCCCCTCTTTTTTTGTTCCCCTTCATACCCCTCATGAATATCAGACTCCTCCCTGCCCCCCGGCTAAGGGGGAAGACAGACGATTCTCTCCCTCCCCTCGCGCTCGCGTGTCCGATTTTGCACAGGGGAATAAATGTTGCGGGGTGTTCCATGGAATAGACGGGGATACCCTCTCGAAGCTCCAACCATCTATGACAGGAAGTGTAGTCAGATGATTTTTTAGGCATGGATAGAATAGGAATATTATCAACTTTTTATCAAAACCAATATTTAGAAATATTGTTATGCAAATTGTTACTACTTTCTGGCACAGATCTCTTATTCCTTCGGGTCAAAACTTTTAAAGTTTTCAACTCTCTGCATGAGTCGCGGTATTATGGTTGTTACTATTGTTAAGAAGCGATGACATGTTTTGACATTGTGTTGTCACGAAAGCAATGCCTGCTGCATTTAGTTTTTATCCATGTGTGTGAATCATTATAATATGGATCTTATAACGGTTATAATAATTTTAAAAACTCCCGATTATCCGCGAGTCCAAAAAAACAAGAACATGCATTTTTCGTAGCAAAAAACGAATACTGCTTTATATAGGCTGTTTTTTTTTCTTTTCTTTTCTGTCGAAAAATAAAATTTAAACTAAATTGCTTTTTTTATTTATTTCTTTATCTATTGTGCTTTCTTCATCGTACATACACGTTTTTTACTTCTTTTTACAAAAAAGAAGTATTGTATTCGCGAAAACAATTTCACTCAAAAATCGACCTTAATTTCCATTTTACTCACCCCCGAATGAATATTGAGTTTTTTTTTTTTTCCACTCGATCACACGTGGGTAAGTGCCTAAGAACGTATAGATACGCGAAGTATCCATAATAACGACACCCGAGTTAATTACAACGAATTTTCTCGTGACGTCTGTATGTATGTATGTATAAATGTATGTGCGTTTGTGCGTATTGATGTCGCATAACTCAAGAACGGTAAGTTCTAGAAAGCTGAAATTTGGTACGTAGATTCCTATAGAGGTCTAGTTGTGCATCTTATGAATTACCGCTTTTTTTAAATTTGAGAAATACACTTGCACTTTATATGAATTAATAAGTGAAAATTTAAAGTTAGTGTATCAATGTATGTGTGAAAATAAAAAACAATCAAAAAATCAATTCGGCAGAGAAGGAATGTTTTTGACACCAGAAAACATCCAATGTAAGTTATTAGTAAAATAAAGGTATATTTACTTGTAGCTACTTGAAAATACATTACCTAATCAGAGTAATCATGGTATTGATGAATTAATTTGCTGATTTGATTATGTGAAATAATGATCGGGTAATTAAATGCAAAATACGATAGCTGATTCAGTCCTTGTTACATTGGGAAAAAAAAGAAAAAACAAGCCAAATAACAAAAACATTTATTTACTTTGCATACAATTATTCCTAAGTGTGGTTAAAGACAGAGAACTATCACAATAAAACTCATTTAATTGAGTTGAAAACTATTCAAATAGTTTGTTGTTTACATTTTCTAATTTTCAAGCATAGTATGTTGATTATTCGAAAGCGAACTCTACTCATATTTCATGTTGATGTTAGCTGCCACAATAGTAACAATAAAAATATGATTAAACAAAATTCGTTTGAAAAAAATTATTTCAAATTTATCGAAAATTAATAATAATACTTTTGATCAATTAGTAATAATAATTTAATTTTAAATTTAATAATTTTGATTAAGTAAAAAACTATATTTTGTCCTTTTTTACAGTAAATAAATAAATAAATGAATAAAAAGAAAAAAACAACAACTAGATAAGAAAATAATCAATCTAAATAAAAAACAATACTTTTGATTAATTAATAAAAATAATTTGATTTTAAAGTTGATAATTTTGATTAAGTAAATAACTAGTTGTCCTATTTTCAAAAAAAAAAAAAAAAAAAAACCAACTAAATAAGAAAACAATTAAACTAAATAAAAAAACAATGCTTATGATAAATTATTAATAATAATTTGATTTTAAATTTAATAGTTTTGATTAAGTAAATAAGTATAGTTTGTCCTTTTTTTCAAAAAAAAAAAAAACTAAATAAAAAAACAATTTCTTTCGCCATTCACCGTCATATAAAGTCATAACTGTTGCGGAGAAAAGAAACAAAATCACACTACTTTTTTCAAGTTTTATTACGCATTATCGATGTCAGTGATCCTCAACCTGTGATCCGTAAGCAAATTTTCATGTGGTCCGCGAACAACTAGTGAAAATTTATCTATATCTTTTTTATAGCTAGCTGTCTTAAATGTGTAAAATGAAACTGTCACATTTATCTCAATTCACCTAACACAGTTGTTGTGAAAAAAATATTTCTATGGTATGTGGTTCACTTTGGATATGGAAGGGGGTACCAAGTGGTCAGGGGTACCCCGATTAGAGGTCACGGGAGGTCGCTGTGACAAATTTCCTTGTTCGGTAAATTTTTAATGCTGATTCGGCGATAGTATCATCATTCGGAATTATTTGTAGTTCTATTCTGAAAAATTATCATCATTCGGCGAAATTTGAAGTTCCATTCGGCAAAATTATCATCATTGAGAATTTTCATCGTCTCGAAAATTTATGTTTGGGTCGCCCCTGCAAGTGGTCCTTTAGTTAAGAAAACTTAAAGATCAACTGATCTATGTATTGGATTTTGAATATAAATGATATAAATATCATTTTTACTATTGTATTCGGGCTAAGCTTTAGCTGTAGTCTTGTCATTTATATTATATTCAGTCTATAAGGGAAAAACCATCGGAATAATGCGAAAAAAGTTTACAACCATACTGCTAAAATTTGAAAATGCGATTTAAGTAGTTGACATTAATTTGAGAAGGCTACTTTTTAAAAAGTCTTTAAAACAGAAAATGTTTTTTTTTTGTTAATAAAAAGAACGAAGGAAAGTAATCCTTTTCTATTACACTTTACTGTCATTTAAGTTAATATTTTACTCCGTGTTTAGTTAGTATAAAGAAGAAGTTCAGAAAGCAAACGAATTAAGCAGCAGCTTTACTACGGCGGAGAGGCCCCGGGTGACAAACTTCTAGGGGGACACCCATAGGGGGGGTCTAAGAGTTTATGAAAAATAAAAATATAAATACTAAACATTTTCTATTAATATATCTTAAATTATATTTTAGTTACCAAATTTCATCGAAAACGGAGCACAATATAACGAGAAGGGACTGGTTACTCATGTATCTAGGGCAATTTTACACAAAATGCGTTCATAATACTCATTATGTCAACCTTCGTTTTAACACAGAAATTAAAATTTGTTTCTTTCAGAAACAAATTTTTACGTATCAACGTAATGTATCAAGGTTACGTACGAATCAACGTTATGTACGCATCAACATTACGTAAACAATGTTTTATATCGTATTACCTTTATGTTTACAAAAAACATCAATAGCTTTTTTTTTGGGGGGGGGGGGGGGGCATTACTGCCTTTATGTTTGCAAAAAGCATTAATAGATTTTTTTTGGAGAGGGGGGGGGGGGAGTGACATCTTAAATTACCACTCCGGGTGACACAGGAATGCTACTGATTTAGATAATGATGATTGCTCTTGGAAAGAAAAAGATAATGTTGAATTTAACCTTTAGAATGACAAAAAAATATCATTTCGAATGGTAAAATATCAAAAGTTTTCAATGCTGGGAGTTTTGATAGCTTCAATGTCAGTTCCTTTGCCAAAAGGCATCATCTAAAATTTCAGAAGTCAATAGACGAACTGTTGCTGTTAATATCAAGCTCGATTAAATTTCTTTCCTGAATATTTCAATCACTATATCGATAACTGATTTGTATTTCAGCACTCATAAGTGTTAAAAAGTGATTTTATATGCACAAAATACTGCACAGATTATGATTATTAAAATATATCTTACTTGTTCAAACTGTTTTCGAAACAAAGTAGGAGTAGTGTTTGTTCTTTGTTTATACCATCATTAAATTTATTCCTTGACCATAAATCCGTTATAATGTGCAAAAGTTGAACAAATAAATTCATAAATAAATGAAAATTAGATCCAATAAGCTTTGTGCTACAATATGATTAAATTAAAAAAAAAAAAAATTAGTCTGAAAAATCTAAAAGCATTACAGTAGTCCTTTTTCATAGACTAGATTAAGGAAACGGGGTGTCCCATGAAAAAATTTGAATTTCGTCATCTTGAATTCAAATTATGTTTATCGCAATCACGAGTGTGTGTGTATGTATGTAGGCGTGTGTGTTTATGTGTGTGGAGGGTATATGTGTTTGTGTGTAGGGGGTATGTGTGTGTAGGCATGTGTGTTTGTGTCTGTGTGCAGGCATGAGTGTTGGTAGTTGTGTGTATGAGTGTTTGTGTGCGTGGGGACGGGGTATGTGTATGTGTGTGTAGGCATACGTGTTTGTGCCTGTGTGCAGGCATGAATGTGTGGGTTGTTGTGTTTGTGTGTGTGTGTATGTGTGCGTGTGTGTGTAGTTGTGTATATATGCGCGTGTGTGTAGTTGTGTATGTATGCGCGTGTGTGTAGTTGTGTATGTATGCGCGTGTGTGTAGTTGTGTATGTATGCGCGTGTGTGTAGTTGTGTATGTATGCGCGTGTGTGTAGTTGTGTATGTATGCGCGTGTGTGTAGTTGTGTATGTATGCGCGTGTGTGTAGTTGTGTATGTATGCGCGTGTGTGTAGTTGTGTATGTATGCGTGTAAGTGTAGGGTATTGACGCAACCTGGAGATGGCTTTCGCTAGAGGTGCAGCATCGTGAGGAGCCGGTCGACGGTGATGTTGCAGAGGGTGCTGGTGGGAAAATAAAATGATAGCACATAACAGTCAAATGAAAGCAATAAACAATCGTGCTTTATTTACATTGGTTTTTCAATTCAATCAAATACATAAAAAGTTAAAAAAAAGGATTGAATGAAAAATATGGAGGAGGGAATCTTTAATAAAATCCAATACTTTGACTGTCAAACCAATATTTAAAACAGAAGTCATCAGAATAAGTTTATCAGTGATATGATCATGCTTATTGTGCAACAGTTACGTAAACAAACACTTATATTCAATCTTAATGAGTACTTTTAGGATTTTTACTGGAAAATGTTTGGAAACGGACGATATAAACGCTAATTTTCAAATTAAAATATTAATTAAGAGTTTCCGTAAACATTTTCACTTGAAATACAATTTCACCTGTCAGATATAAATTTTGTTCAAAGAGAAGAATTTTGAATGTTTTTATTAAGAAATATGCATATTTGACTAGCAGGAATTAAATATTAAATCATTAACTGTTTAAAACATTTAGCTACGCCGAATTGTCCTTCTGTTTTCGAGCATATTTTTTTCAAAATCTTAATGTTTTTGAATATATGTGCAGCGAGATATTCATTACAAGGTCAATGTCATATTAGCTAAAGCTAAACAAATTAGAATAAGAAAATAAGCGGAATCAGAAGAGGAAAAAGAAGAACACTACATTCGAATCCGCGTATTTTTTGTTCCATCGCAGAACTGGAGGTTTGGTTCTTACTCGACAGATGGCGCTACAGTTCTGGAAAAAGTTTTTCTTTTTTTCCCCCAAGAAGATAAATTCCGTAGCTTTCAATGCTTGAAAAATAATATTACAAAATATTTTGTTCACACAAGAGCAATTGTTTGGGGAACGTTTCAGAATGAAATACGAAAATAAATGAAGCTACATGGCAGGATACTGCGAGGAAATATTTAAAAAATATATATGAAATTCACTAGGAGAGAGAAAATATAACTTTACTATGAGTATGAAAAAATCTAAACAAAACAATTCAACTTAATCATTTTGTAAAAATTTCATGCGAAACGTTTTCGTTGGAATTCAAAACTGTTTTTTTAGTTTTTTCATTTGTATGTTCGTGACTTTAAAATTAAAAATTATTAATATTTTTTCTTCACACCAAAATAATTTCTGTGTGTGACTTCACATGCATAATTGGTGAGCACTGACATTTTATTCAAATAATAATAAACACGTTTAAAGTAAACAAAAAAATTAAAAATCCCAAATCAGAACAATTACAATAATTAGAACAGGCTTAAAATGAATATGTTTCTACTCTAATAAGAATTTAAAAATTTTGTTTCTTTTGTAACTTAAAAAATGCTGCATCATGTCAATTTGTTTCTGAGCTTTCTAACAAAACCTATGCTGCCAAATGGAAGAAAAATAAAATAAAAATCTTACTTTCACAAAATATTTTGAAAATTTAGAATGTGAAATAGTTTTGGATGAACAATATTTACTTAAACTCATCAACGCTTCTTGTTTCAATTAAAAGTACAGTCGACTCCCGCTACAACGCGATCCGACTTACGCGAAATGGCTATAGCGCGATTTTTCCTCCGGTAAAGAATTTTATTCCTAACGCGAATTCTTCACCCGCAACATGAAAATTTTCCGAAGGGAATCGCGGTTTTTTCGTTGAATGGACCTTCATCCCTTTGGCATCACTGAGAGCGGAAGTTCCCACACCGTACTAGTCTGAACATCGCTTATACAAATAAATATTCCTCATTTTCCATTTAATTTTTTCATTCTATATGAGAAAGTTGATGAAATATAATGACACCAAGGAGCGCTGTTTTATTTAAAGTTTGCGAAGATAGAAGGAAAAAGAGAAAGTATCTGACACTTAAAGAAAAGCTAAAGATTATTTACTTGAACCCCTAAAAAATGCGTCGAAGGCAGCATGACAATTAGGTATGAGTGAATTTTCGATATCTACAATTAAAAAGCAAGAAAAGAAATCCGTAAAAGTTCACCGAGTAGTTTCTAAGCAAAATGCAAAAATTATGAAAATGGAAGCTGCTCTTCTATTGTGAATTTAAGAAATCAGGAAGAGAGGTGTTGCCATAGAGCATAGATGGAAACGTTATAAAAGAACTAGTGAAGCAACTGTATTTTGTGTATTTAAAATTATATAAGAATAACGGTTTGATCACGCAGCATAAATCATCACCATCTGCGATTTTTTAAGTTACAAATATCATTACTATTTCTAGGTACAACTATAGTGCATTTGTTTTTCTTACTACATAATATACGTACCGTAGTGGTTTATTTTACTTCTTTCTTTCCCATTGATCATTGATTTTTGTGCATCGTAGTAGTTTTTATGTAAAATAAAACTGCTTTTTTCTTTTTTTAAATACAATACATAAAAATTCAACTTTTTATTTAAGAAACAATAATGTATAGTTAGAAAATGGTTTTTAACAGTTTGAGGTGGTATTTACAATCGTCTTTAATCGTATGGGTATGTTTATAAAAGTTTTTACACATGCCCTTTTTCACAACGCGAAATTTCAACGAGTAATTTCTTAGCAAAATGCGAAAATTGTGAAAATGGAAGCTGCTCTTGCATTGTGAATTTAAGAAATCAGGAAGAGGGGTGTTGCCATAGATGGAAAAGTTATAGAAGAACTAGTGAAGCAACTGTATTGTGTATTTAAAATTATATAAGAATAACGGTTTGATCACGAAGCATAAATCATCACATTCTGTAATTTTTTGTTACAAATATCATTACTGGATCTACTGTACAGTATATGCTCTTTGGTACAACTATAGTGCATTTATTTTTCTTACTACATAATGTACTTACCGTAGTGGTTTATTTTACGTCTTTCTTTCCCAATTGATCATTGATTTTGTGCATCACAGCAGTTCTTTATGTTAAATAAAACGTTTTTAAAAAATACAATAAATAAAAATTCAATTTTTTATTTAAGAAACAATAATGTATAGTTAAGAAATGGTTTTTAACAGTTTGAGGTGATGTTTACAAGTGTCTTTAACCGTATGGATATGTTTATAAAAGTTTTTACACATACCCTTTTCCACAACGCGAAATTTCAATTTACGCGAAGGGTCTTGCAACGCATCCCTCGCGTAAGTCGGGACTCGACTGTAAACATTTTTTCTGTTCAGTTTTTTGTTGTCAAATTTTTATTTAATTTATACGAACTTGTAAATGATGTTTCCGACAGCACTACATTATGTTATTTATTGATCACGATAGCTATGAATAAAATATAAAAAAATCATTTTAAAATAGAAATTTTAGACGTACAAAGTTCATTCGCACGTACATGAATACCCGCAACCGTTTTCTTGCTTCTTTTTCTTTAAAATCGGCATTGTTTTTTCTCATTACGTTGTTCTGACGAGTGATGTTTTATTGGCGGTGTTTTGTTGAGTAAGTGTCTTTTATTTCTAAGGGTCGTTACGTCGAGTTGGGTATTGCTTGATTCGAAAATTTCAATATTAAAGTTCCTTTTCGGGCTGCTTCGATTCGTCATCGAAAATTGGCGATCCTGGAATCATACGTTGATGTTTGAAAAATATCATATTTGTCAAATCTTCAAATCTTCAGTGAAACACCGTTCATACGTTTCTGAAGGGATAGTATGAAAAAGTGTATAAATGAAAAAAAAAAAAATAATTTGAATTTTGACATTTTGAATTCAAATTATGTTTTTCTCAATTACGAGTGTGTGTGTGTGCATGTGTGTAGGCGTGTGTGGGGGGTATGTGTGTTTGTGTCTGCGGGTAGGTATGAGTGTGTGGTCGTTGTTACTATGAGTGTTTGTGTGTATGGGGGTGAGGGGAATGTGTGTGTAGGCATATGTGTTTGTGTCTGTGTGCTGGCATGAGTGTGTGGGTAGTTGTGTGTAGGTGTGTGTATGTGTGTGTATGTGTTTGAGTGTGTGTATATGTATGTGTGTGTATGTGTATGTGTGCATGTATTTGTGTGTGCGTGTGTGTGTGTGTAGTTGTGTATGTGTGTGTATGTGTATGTGTGCATGTATTTGTGTGTGCGTGTGTGTGTGTGTGTAGTTGTGTATGTATGCGAGTATGTGTAGCATATGGATGTAACCTGGAGATGGCTTTCGTTGGAGGAGCAGCATCGTCAGGAGTCGGTCGACGGCGATGCTGCAGAGGGTGCTGGCGGGAAAATAAAATGATAGCACATCAAAACAGTCAAATAAAAGCAATAAGCAATCGTGATTGCTCAAAAAAAAAAAAGTATAATATGTATGCATTAATATGTATTAAATTTTACAGGGACCAAATTAAAAAACGTATAATTGATAAAAGCGTATAAAAGAGAAACATATGAACAGGGTTAAAAAGTCAGTAATCCAACGTTATTAAGCACAAAACTTGCAAATGATTGCAGACACGTGTTTCGGTATTATAAGGAACACCTTTTTCAATGCAAAGAAGTGTGAGCTTTTGGATGAAAAGTCATCCGAGAAAAGCCTCTATCTTTATATGAACAGTGCTTCACATATTTACATAGAAATTTAAAAACAAGAAACAGGTCTATGCTTTTGTTTCTTGGAGGTTTCTAATGGTCAGTGATGTCTACGTTTACAGAAAGGTAAGCAGATACACTGATTAAACTAAATTTTTTGGTGAAAAGTTTTGCTCAATGTTTAATCTTTCTTCGACTTAGGTATTCAACGTGTATTAATGCATTTATATGAGGCAGTGAGAAGCAAAGAGATGTAGGTGGACATTTTCAAGTTTTGAGTAAAACGCGTTTAAAAAGATAACTTGCTAGGTAGGCTTTCATTGATTTTTTTTCTGAATCATGCTATACAGCAGCAACAATCAGAATTACTAGTGCAATCTTTTGCTCTAAGACAGAGGAGAAGTTCACTTACCATGTGTACTGGTTATTTCCAAATGTTTAATTTTTCCACTTATATCACTTTACTTTTCACTACCTCATATGACCATCAATTTACGGCTAAATATTGAGATTTTTTTTAACTTAAGACGTATATTATTCCAAAACAAGTACAAGATTTTAAAAAATCCATAAATTTGGAGCCGTGTCCAAGGGAAGGTTTTAGGGCTTAAACCCCTCCCATTAGAAAAAATAATAAAGAGTTATATAAAGAAAACGTATAAATGTGACTTAAATTTCGTATCAATATTTGTATCCAGTGCTCATTTCTTAAAAACATTTCTATGAAACTTTGATGCAACTTACGATTGTCCCCTCTTTACCGACTATAGTCATAGTTTGAAGCCAGTGGCAGAAAAACCGCTGAATGGTTTGATAATACGAAGTATTTACTACGAGAAAAATGCTTCCTATAAGATGGTTATGATGAATCTGGCATTTTACGAAGATAGAGGAATTTCGTCACAAAGAAAATACATGACTGAACTGGCGGTGTATTTTATGTATTTCTGCTTTAGCCCTTGCTAATGGACGGTAATATACTGAATATACCTTGCCTCGCGTTCAATCTTCGAGTTGAACCGAACCATTGCTTCGGTCACTCGTCTGGTCTGTGCTAATTCTATATTAGCTACCAACTTGTTTGGCACTCTTGGCTTCCTTAAAAGGTTTTCCATCTCCAGTTCAGTCACTTTCCTATGCCGGGCTGCTGAGTGCTAATAAGCACGAAACTGCAGTCATCGGCTGGAAATGACTGAACTGGCGGTGTATTTCATGTTTTCTGCTTTAGCCCTGGCTAATGGGCGGTAATTTACTGAAAATACGCAATGTTTGAAAAATGAAATGTGAATCTTCAATGAACTCTTTCCCGTTCAGTTTATCAAGAATGCTTCAAAGTAATAAACCATAAAAGCAGAAAATGATAAAAATAAATTTGTGCAAAACGTATAATACTTTTCCAATGCACTCTATAAAAGGTTTGATTTAAACGAATATGGGAAAATGAAATGAACACTGTGAGCGTTAAACCGAAATGAATTATTTGACACTTTTTGACAATGTGGACAAGGATGAAAAAAACCTTGAAACCCTCCCTTTATAAAATCCAAGACTCGGGTCTGGCATTTAATCACTAAACTTTTAACGGCTTTTCCCGCTAAGTATTGAAAATAAATGTTTATCAATTTGATGTTAATGCAACTCCTGAGTTATTTTTCGAAAAAAAAATAAATAAATAAATAAAATAAAATAATAATAATAATAATAATAAAAAAATTAATTTCAATTTTGACATCTTGAATTCAAATTATGTTTTTCGCAATCACGAGTGTGTGTGTATGTAGGCATGTGTGCTTGTGTGTGGGGGATACGTGTGTTTGTGTGTATTGGGTATGTGTATGTGTGTTTAGGCATGTGTGTTTGCGTCTGTGTGCAGGCATGAGTGTGTGGGTAGTTGTGTGTATGAGTGTTTGCGTGCGTGGGGGCGGGGTATGTGTATGTGTGTGTAGACATGTGTGTTTTTATCTGTTTGCATGCATGAATATGTGGGTAGTTGTGTGTGTGTATGTGTTTGTGTGTGTGTATGTGTAGTTGTCTGTATGTATGCGTATGTGTGTATGTGTTTGTGTGTGTAGGTGTATGTATGTTTATATATGTGTGTGTGTGTAGGTGTGTGTATGTATGCGTGTGTGTGTAGGATATGGACGCAATCTGGAGACGGCTTTCGCTATAGGAGCAGCATCGTAAAGAGCCGATCGACGGTGATGGTGCAGAGGGTGGCGGTGGGAAAATAAATTCAAAGGACATCAAAACAGTCAAGTGAAAGCAATAAGCAATCGTAATTTCTCAAAAATAAATAAATAAATAAATAAATAAAATAAATAAATAAATAAAAAATAATAAAATCACAATTAAAACAGTAACATCACACTTAGTTAATTTCAGCTGCGTGCAGTAGAACTTTCAGTTTTTATCAAGCTGCTAAGGTATCGATTTCCGACTTTTTCGGAACAAAATTGTGGAAAGATCAATTATCTTCATCTTAGATTGAATATATAATTTATACTCGTTAAACGTTCATTTAATATAGTGTTTTCTATTGGTTATAAATGATTTTCTTTTTAACTTGCTGACACTATACATATGTATGCAAGCTGAAGTATGTGCTCAAATAAACGATTTAAAAGACCATTTGAGACATTTAGGACTTGGATATGTTTAAATCATGAAGTATAGTGAAAATTTATTTGAAGAGAAAGTTGTTTTGCTTTATATGAATAACTTTAATGATTCCTATTAAAAAGCGAGCTGTTGACAGACAGCAATAAATCTTTCAGCAAGGCTATAAATCTTCGAAACTACGATCATTTTGATTTCGGTAGCTTTTCTAATCGCAATCTCATGCAAACAAAGGTCGCATTAGCGCACATTTTTACTCTTAATGAAGCAGAAAAACATCCGTTTTTTAGAAGTATAATTCCGAAAACATTACATGCAGGAATTGCGTTTCTTTCCATGGCTGTCATTATGCTGAAGATTTGGGTAGCTAAAACTGTAAACAGAAAATAACTGCTGGTTGTGGGGAATGCGTAACGGATAAGTGCGGTAGCGGCTTCTGTATAGGTGAAATGGTAAAAGGAATTAGGAGGTTTAGAACGCTGGGAGATCGGCTGGGGTGGATTAGTTAGGTGTTCCATCGAACGGCCTAGGTGATGAGCTTGGGTGCTGCCCACTTGACCTTTATGCTGCGACGTCTGGGTTGCCAGACTTGGCATGGCGAAGACTATTTATTATACATGCATGAACATTAAATTGAAAAAAAAAGGAAGTCTATAGCCAAGCCCTATGTCAGGTATTCGACGGATAAGAAAACGCACCAAAAGAACTTCGTCAGCTCTGTAAACACAGGTCACAGTAAATTTGGATAAAATAGAATGTTTCATCTTGCTGAACATTTAAAAAAAAAGTTTTCCTAATTAAATGAAATTTGAAATTTAAATCAATTTAAACATTCAAATCAAGTCTTCACATTTGCCAAACATGATGAAAAAAAGTTAATGTGTAGAATGTTTCTCGAATTATTATTATTAAAAAAAAAGTGTGTTGTACAGTCGTCTCGCGACAGTTCGATCCCTTATAACTCGAATTTTCTATTTATCTCGAAATTATCACTGGGGCTCCCCTTGAGAAATCTGTGGGAACTTTCTGTAACTCGAACTACCAGCAACTGGAAGGTTGGTCAACAACCAGTCATTTCAGATTTCGAGTTGTTGAAAGTTGACTGTGGAAAACTAACTGCACCTCACGATATATTGGTGTCCAGAGAACTTGTCTTTGCTGTGATTTACAATGTATTGACGTGCTGATTATTATGTTTTATAGACATGGACTTCTTAGTTAACACTATCAGCAGGGTGGTGAAAAGAAATTTTCACGAAATAAATTAATGAAATAAAAGAAAACTAATAATTTTTTTTTTTAAATTGTGACTCAATTGTATCTTTTCCTTAATCAGTTTTCTAAAATTTGTGTTCCTTTTTAAGCTTTAGGTTCTGGACAAATGTGACCACCCTCTTCCTCACTGCATCGTGTCCTAACCACTTGTCAGTAAATACACAAATGTGACCACGCTCTACCTTAGTGCATCGTCCTAGCCACTTGTCAGTAAATACACAAATGTGACCACGCTTTACCTCAGTGCATCGTCCTAGCCACTTGTCAGTAACTACACAAATGTGACCACGCTCTACCTCAGTGTATCGTCCTAGCTACCTGTCAGTAAATACACAAATGTGACCACGCTTTACCTCAGTGCATCGTTCTAGCTACTTGTCAGTAAATACACAAATGTGACCACGCTCTACCTCAGTGCATCGTCCTAGCCACTTGTCAGTAAATACACAAATGTGACCACGCTCTACCTCAGTGCATCGTCCTAGCTACTTGTCAGTAAATACACAAATGTGACCACGCTCTACCTCAGTGCATCGTCCTAGCCACTTGTCAGTAAATACACAAATGTGACCACGCTTTACCTCAGTGCATCGTTCTAGCTACTTGTCAGTAAATACACAAATGTGACCACGCTTTACCTCAGTGCATCGTCCTAGCTACTTGTCAGTAAATACACAAATGTGACCACGCTTTACCTCAGTGCATCGTCCTAGCCACTTGTCAGTAAATACACAAATGTGACCACGCTCTACCTCAGTGTATCGTCCTAGCTACCTGTCAGTAAATACACAAATGTGACCACGCTTTACCTCAGTGCATCGTTCTAGCTACTTGTCAGTAAATACACAAATGTGACCACGCTCTACCTCAGTGCATCGTCCTAGCCACTTGTCAGTAAATACACAAATGTGACCACGCTCTACCTCAGTGCATCGTCCTAGCTACTTGTCAGTAAATACACAAATGTGACCACGCTCTACCTCAGTGCATCGTCCTAGCCACTTGTCAGTAAATACACAAATGTGACCACGCTTTACCTCAGTGCATCGTTCTAGCTACTTGTCAGTAAATACACAAATGTGACCACGCTTTACCTCAGTGCATCGTCCTAGCTACTTGTCAGTAAATACACAAATGTGACCACGCTTTACCTCAGTGCATCGTCCTAGCTACTTGTCAGTAAATACACAAATGTGACCACGCTCTATACCTCAGTGCATCGTCCTAGCTATTTGTCAGTAAATACACAAATGTGACCACGCTTTACCTCAGTGCATCGTCCTAGCTACTTGTCAGTAAATACACAAATGTGACCACGCTCTACCTCAGTGCATCGTCCTAGCCACTTGTCAGTAAATACACAAATGTGACCACGCTCTACCTCAGTGCATCGTCCTAGCTACTTGTCAGTAAATACACAAATGTGACCACGCTCTACCTCAGTGCATCGTCCTAGCCACTTGTCAGTAAATACACAAATGTGACCACGCTTTACCTCAGTGCATCGTTCTAGCTACTTGTCAGTAAATACACAAATGTGACCACGCTTTACCTCTGTGCATCGTCCTAGCTACTTGTCAGTAAATACACAAATGTGACCACGCTTTACCTCAGTGCATCGTCCTAGCCACTTGTCAGTAAATACACAAATGTGACCACGCTCTACCTCAGTGTATCGTCCTAGCTACCTGTCAGTAAATACACAAATGTGACCACGCTCTACCTCAGTGTATCGTCCTAGCTACCTGTCAGTAAATACACAAATGTGACCACGCTTTACCTCAGTGCATCGTTCTAGCTACTTGTCAGTAAATACACAAATGTGACCACGCTCTACCTCAGTGCATCGTCCTAGCCACTTGTCAGTAAATACACAAATGTGACCACGCTCTACCTCAGTGCATCGTCCTATCTACTTGTCAGTAAATACATAAATGTGACCACGCTCTACCTCAGTGCATCGTCCTAGCCACTTGTCAGTAAATACACAAATGTGACCACGCTTTACCTCAGTGCATCGTTCTAGCTACTTGTCAGTAAATACACAAATGTGACCACGCTTTACCTCAGTGCATCGTCCTAGCTACTTGTCAGTAAATACACAAATGTGACCACGCTTTACCTCAGTGCATCGTCCTAGCTACTTGTCAGTAAATACACAAATGTGACCACGCTCTATACCTCAGTGCATCGTCCTAGCTATTTGTCAGTAAATACACAAATGTGACCACGCTTTACCTCAGTGCATCGTCCTAGCTACTTGTCAGTAAATACACAAATGTGACCACGCTCTACCTCAGTGCATCGTCCTAGCCACTTGTCAGTAAATACACAAATGTGACCACGCTCTACCTCAGTGTATCGTCCTAGCTACTTGTCAGTAAATACACAAATGTGACCACGCTTTACCTCAGTGCATCGTCCTAGCTACTTGTCAGTATATACACAAATGTGACCACGCTTTACCTCAGTGCATCGTCCTAGCCACTTGTCAGTTAATACACAAATGTGACCACGCTCTATACCTCAGTGCATCGTCCTAGCTACTTGTCAGTAAATACACAAATGTGACCACGCTTTACCTCAGTGCATCGTCCTAGCTACTTGTCAGTAAATACACAAATGTGACCACGCTTTACCTCAGTGCATCGTCCTAGCCACTTGTCAGTAAATACACAAATGTGACCACGCTTTACCTCAGTGCATCGTCCTAGCCACTTGTCAGTTAATACACAAATGTGACCACGCTCTATACCTCAATGCATCGTCCTAGCTACTTGTCAGTAAATACACAAATGTGACCACGCTTTACCTCAGTGCATCGTCCTAGCTACTTGTCAGTAAATACACAAATGTGACCACGCTTTACCTCAGTGCATCGTCCTAGCTACTTGTCAGTAAATGCACAAATGTGACCACGCTTTACCTCAGTGCATCGTCCTAGCTACTTGTCAGTAAATACAACAAAACAATGTTTTCTTAATCAACACGATAGTCAAAATTCATATAAGCAACGTTAACGAAGAACAAATAAAACAAATTATTGCGTACACGTTTTTCGTAGTTACAAGGAATGCTTTTTTTTTTCAGTACAGAAGAAGTAAGGTAGTGCACTCTACAAAAAGAAAGAAAACAAAATGCTGTGAATATTTTACTCGACAGTTACAGCAATTTGCTGTAATTTGTAGAGTGTGATATTTTAGTCATATTTTTTGGAGGACTCATAAGGAACCGCTGGTTTTTACTGGAGAACTTCTGAAATTTCAAAAGAAATTGGAAACTATTAGAAGAGTATTTTATATTTGATTTAGGGATGAACAGTTTTCAAAAAATCATAGAACTGAAATTTCACATCCTGTGCTTTAAAATTTTTGAAAATTTGAAAAGTGATAAGTGGGAAGTATTAAAGAAAATTTATAGTATTTATCACCTTTTCATTTTTATGTCTATTTGTGTAACTTAGAAAATAATTAAAACATAGTACGCAAACTTAATTTTGTTTTTTATTTATTTTCTTTTCTCTTCGATAACTGGTACCATGACTATTTTCTTTAACAAGTGTCCTTTGGTTTTTGCGTGACTCTAATAGTGACGTTATCAAAATTATCAGTCTAGCAAAGACACTTTCTACAAACATTTTTTTCTCTTTGTTCCCATCAAAATTATCAGTTTAGCAAGGAAAATCTCTGGTAACTTTTTTTTCCTCTTTAATGTGCTCCCAGCAAAATTATCACTTCATCAAGGATTTTTCTACTATTTTTTGAGCAATCACGATTGTTATTGTTTTCATTTGACTGTTTTTGGCGTCCTATCATTTTATTTTCCCACCGCCACCCTCCGCACCATCACCGGTGACCGGCTCCTCCCGATGCTGCTGCTGTAGCGAAAGCCGTCTCCAGGTTACATCCATGTCCTACACACACACGCATACATACACAACTACACACACACGCAGTGGCGTAGCCATGGGGAGGGATAGGGGGGTTAGAACCCCCACATGAGCCCCAAAAAATTATATATATATATATATATATATATATATATATATATATATATATATATATATATATATATATATATATATATGTGTGTGTGTGTGTATATATATATAATTTTAATGTATCAATATATAGGTATAATATATATGTATACACACATATATATATATATACATATAAATACAGTGAAGCACCGTTTATACGCTTCTCTTTTCCACGTTTTTATCAATTATGTGTTTTTCAAATCGGTCCCTGCATAGTCTAATACTCAGTAACCTATACCAATTATACGTTTTTTCATACAGTCCCTTCAAAAACGTATAAACGGTGCTTCACTGTATATACATACATATATGTATATATTGTATATATATATGTGTGTGTGTGTATAAACTTGAGGGCATAGCTTTACTTTAAACTTCAGAAAAAATTAACACCCCCCCCCTCAAGGATTTTTTCTCGCTACGCCACTGCACACACGCACACACACATACACCTACACACACGTAACCCTACACACACATACACAAACACATACACACACAAACACATACACACACATACACCTACACACACGTAACCCTACACACATACACAAACACATACACACACGCATACATACAGACAACTACACATACACATACACAAAAACATACACACACATATACACACCACTACCCACACATTCATACCGGCACACAGACACAAACACATATGCCTACACACATACACATACCCCCTACACACATACACATACCCCCTACACACAAACACACATATCTCCCACACACGCCTACATACACACACTCGTGATTGCGAAAAACATTATTTGAATTCAAGATGTCAAAATTCAAATTAATTTTTCTTTTTTCTCTTTAATTTCGTTCCTATCAAAATTGTCAGTCTAGCAAGGAATTTTTCTGCTGTTTCTTTTCTCTTTACTTTTGCTCCCATCAAAATTATCAGTTTAACAAGGAATTTTTCTGCTATTTTTTTCTCTTTAATTTCGTTCTCATAAAAATTAACCAGTTTAGCAAGGAATTTTCGTGCCGTATATTGTTCTACACACTAGCTATTGGCGAGATGAAGTCGCTTAGGGGAACATCAAAATGCAAACTTTAAACCACGTGTCGCCAAGACCCTTGTGGCAAACCTACCTGAAGTCATTAAAGGCAATCACAATCGGCGTCTTTCGAAGTTGCGCCTGCACCGCCCCTTCGATTCGGTTGCGTCGCTATTTTCAGATTTTTCGACAACTTCTACGAGTGCACCCCACCCAGAGCCCAGTAAACACAATCAGCCGGTAAATGTGTATTTGTTTCAGTGCACTTAATGACGTGAATTTGCCCGCCCTTTTCCTCTGGTACATCAGCGAAAAAATTGATGCGTCCGGAAAATGTTCGGATAATTTCGCATTAAGCGTTTAAAGGAAATAATTCTTACTTTTTCATTTTTTTAAGTGCATCTTTGCAGAAAAACATCCCATAAAATCCAGAAGTAATCTGTATCTTTCGCGGTTAAATGTTTATCCAGTCATTATGTGTGGACCATCAGAGGCTTTAACTAATTCAGGGTTCGAAATAAGAGGTCGTTTGTAGTAGTTTGCAGGGTTATGAAGTCGGAGTCTGGCAGATTTTGGGGTTTCGGATGTCAAAGGTATAAAACTACAAGAGTCGGAGTCTGCCATTTTCACTTCAAGTCCGCAGCTCTGGAGCTTTGGATTCTGAGTCTTACCAATTCTGGGGTAAAGGAGTCGGAGTCGAAGGTTCTAAAATTCCTAGAGTCGGAGTGGGAGCTGGAATACATTATTTCACCTCCGACTCCACAGCCCTGCTA
The DNA here is from genome assembly GCF_026930045.1 of Uloborus diversus. Lineage (NCBI taxonomy): Eukaryota > Metazoa > Arthropoda > Arachnida > Araneae > Uloboridae > Uloborus > Uloborus diversus. The sequence goes on from NC_072739.1 coordinate 141,103,831, forward strand.
TTTTGAAACTAAAAGTTTTAGTTTCACGACTATGATTTAACGTCGAATTGTCATTTTTGACGCCAAACTTTTAAAAAATGGCACCAAAGCGGAACATTTTGGCATCTAAAAAAAATAGGCTAGTTGCCAGTGACGCCTAAATTTTACATCCTGTTTTCGAACCCAGTTAGTAGTAATCACAGTCACTTAGCGTAAATTCGGAATACGTGATAAAACTTTGCACACTTTATACTTTTTTATTATCTAATTTTAAGAGAAATTGGTTCCATATTGTGCCCTAGAAGTTATTAGGGTGTAAATATCTGTTTTCTAATTTTTATTTTACGAAATAGTTTGCAATACAGGCTTATTCCATATGATTCATTCATTTTCGAAACGCATATATATAATTCAAAAGTATTGCATGTACAACGATGATAAATGTATGAAAACCACCGCAAACTCATCCAGGTTTCGAATTGTGTTAGCCAGGTGGTATTACGAGTGCAGCATTTTGAAATGTTGACAAGACAAGAAAAGCGTTTTTCGTGTGTGTACAATATATATACATATAGATATATGCGTGATGTTCATCTGCCTTTGGGCCAAAAGCGTAGAAATAGTTACGGTTAGCTTTTGGGTCAGATTGCAGCATGGGCATATAGGACACCAATGTTGGGTGGGAACTAAATCTGTGCCTAAAGCTTGAAAAAAAAAAGTTATATCATATCGCACTCAGGCACGATGTAAATAGGAAATAATAATTGAAAAAAAAAAAAAAAAAAAAAAAAACCTCATTTTCAAATTCCAAATCAAAAATATGTTACTACATTATTGTATTTACAAGTGGGGGACGAGAGCACCAAATACAATAGTGATTCTCCCCCTTTTTTAGTGATGGTTAATTTAAATAAGTTTAATCAATTACAAAATACAATTTTTTATGCACTCGAATAACCACAGAGGTCCGCAATGAATATTGGTCTGTGAAAGGGGTCCGCTGACTTTAAAGTTCGGAAAGCCCTGGCGTATGGTAATGCTATATAAGACCATAATTCACCTTCTCTTTCCTTGTTCTTTGTCGATAGCAATAACGATTCTAACCAATAGACGGAATAGGACGGCAGTGAAAGTGACTTCTGTTCTCGACTTCTTCAAGGACACTTGAGCATTTGTCCTGGTCCAGTGTCATTGACCGCCTCAACCCTTTCACAAAACACTATTGGTTGAAGAGTGGCCACAACGGAGTATGGTCTGGTGGACACCAAAAGACTTCCGATGTCCAGTTGCGGTGCACTTTTGTCCGATCTACCCCCATTCGTCTGCAGGACATCTGGACAAAATTTTCACCTTCGTTGCTTACACGTCAAATCGCTCATTCAAGTTATTTTCGGCCCCTTTCACGAGATCGCTTTTATGAGGCTCTTATGCGCAGCAAACTTAACATTTAATTTTGAAACGACACATAATAAATAAATAAAAATAGTGATTTAGATTCCATCAAATTATAAGTTTTCACAATCAGTGATTACAGCCAGGTTTTGAAAGATTATTTTTTTTTTAAACATTCGAATTTTTGAGTTTTTATTATTACGCTTCGATTTATATATTTCCCTTTCTTTTAAAGCAGAAAAAAGGAAAAAAAATCTAAATGAATTCATTTAAATTCTTTGATTTTAGAATTTCGTAAGTTTGGCAAGATTGGAAGACTAATCATTCATGATTCCGTAGCTAAGCGTTTAAAGTTAAATAATATTTCACAAATGTAAGCAAATAAAAACAAGTGCAAAGCATATAACTCGAAAGAAATTGTCAAAGAAACATAATAGGGAGGTGTAAACAGTATATTTGCACGCGAAAACAGACAGAATATAATATTTATTGTCAGAGACGCGATTTTTTTTCCGCTCAGTAACTATATATAATTCAACTTTCATGAATTTCATTCGTCTCGCAAAACGATGGATCATGTGACTCACAAGCGACGATAACAATATCACGTCAAAATTCTCTTCAAATTATTTTTGACTCCGTTCACGGGAAGACTTTTATGAAGCTTTTATGCACCTTTTAATTCTTAAATGAGTCAAAATAAATAAACAAATGAATTTGAGCTTTTCCCACAAATTAAGGTTTTCACAATCGAGGATTGTACGATTTGCAAGTTTTGAAACGGTGGTATTGATTTTTTGTAATGTTAAACTTTTATCGTACATTAATGATTAATCTGTGTGTTTCTATTACATTTTTCATTCATTTTAAGGCAAGCTAAGTGAAGATTGAAAACATATTCAAAATGAATTCATTTAAATTCCTTGATTTAAGAAATTTTTAAGTGAGCAAGAAATTAAAACATAATCATTCATCGTTACGGTATTTAAGCCTTTAAAGTTAAATAATGTTGCAAAAATGTGCAGAAATAATAACAAGTAAATAAAATATCCAACTCGAAAGAAATTATAAAATAAATAAAACTAAGCACTGCATATTTATACGAGAAAAAAGTTGATAGTATTTTTTACCAGGGTCTCATGTTTTTTCCTCAAGAATTTAGCTTTCATGAATTTTAATCGTTTCGCAATAGCAATGGATTTGGATCATGTGACTCGCTGTCTGACAGTCAGAAAGTGAATAAAATTAGCGAACTCCAACTACTACATAATGAGTGCAAAAGCGATTTTGCTAAACAAACATCAGCTACATTTAGGGAATATATATTTTTTTTAATTATTATTATTGAGGTATAAACTTTATGCCCTCAACAAATACAATTCCAAATAAATAAGAATTTCAACTGTTCGGGATCTGCAGGAAGTTAGGGGAGATTTTTTTTTGTTTGCTTTTTGATAACGTCCTTTAACATCCCGAGAAACCAGCTACCTATGTTTAAATATTTTATATACTAATAAGCTAAATGAAATGGAGTAAACATGAATTAAAAGAACTTTTGTTCATAGTCGACTCAGTTGATCTTGACTAACATTTTACTGCAGCAGTTTGAAAATCTGGATGTAATCAATGCGAAATCTTTCTTTTTTTGGAATTTAAACCTTTCAGGTAAAGATTTTGTTCTCCAGAATATGCAATTAAAAATATGCTTCGATAGAATATATTCTTATTAAAGTAATCACAGGGAGTTTGTATTTATACTGCTTATGTTTTCATTTTTTACTTCGCCGAAATTGCAAACAAGTGAAACCATTTTGTTTTCAAAACGGAACTATTTTTATTTTTTCATGTCAAACACCTTTCACTTTTGCTGGGACTTTCACATGCAAAACTAAATCGTAAAATTTACAGCTGAAAGTGAATCATTTTTCTTCATATAGGTCAGTAATGTCACCGAAAGACGAATTAAAAGACCTTGAACATCGCCGAAAGTGATCCATTAATAAATTTCTGACACTGCAATTATTCGAAAACCATCAAGAGAAAGTTTATGACTCTCTTCCCCCACGACAGTCACTTTTTAACCTCATTTTGAAAAGAAGTAGTGCGTGAAAAGCGTATTTTTTAGAAGAAAAACTTCAACTCAACCCAGAGTTCTTTTGCAAAAAAATTTCCCATCATGCAAATCCACCTTAAGAAAAGTATGAATTATTTAACCCCAATATGAGTTCTAAACAGAAAAAAAAAAGTGTGTAAAAGAAGACTGTAGGATACACCTCATCTTATCTCTATTTCCACGGATATCGAAAATTAAATCCAAAAACTACCACTTCCACTTCGAACTATTAATCATTCAGCGGCCACAATGCGGAGTCTTCTTTTTATGGAGTGGTACGGCTCAATTCCGCGCGACATTAGCATATAATAACACGAGATTACAGGTTTCTCAAAATTCTACCATAAGGCTGAAAACTCAATCTGTGTTCCGAATTTTGGGATTTATGTCCGATTTTTTTGCAACAAAGCGCACTGAGGGAAGCTACATCGGGGATGGGGTGTGATTTAAGGTTGTGTTTCCGTCGGCACGCCCATCTTGTTTCCGGTGCGAAATATGAAGTTGTCTTCGAGTTGGTCTATTTTGGATTGAACTAGATTCGATTTCGGTTGTGCCCCCGATCACTTCGGGAAATTATTAAGTCTGTGACGAAATTAGATAGAGAATCTCTAACTTGAAGTTTTCTACTGTCTAACCACGGATTGTATAGAAAGGCAAACATCCGGTTTACACGCGGAAATGGAAGCATCTATTAGTTACCAGGGATGTCAGATTTTGCAGATGTATGTTAGCCTCTAAATTAAGCAGAATCTCATTCAAATGAGCGGAATACGAGCATTAAATTTTTATTTTTCCCCTCATTCAGATGGAATCGCCTTAACTGGATGCTTGCCAATTCCATACAATCCGTGGTCAAACAGTACTTCTTTAATAAGACCCAATAGGGCCATTCCACGAAAAGCTTTTCGATAAATAAAATAACAAAAAAAAAAAATCTCCAAGAAATTACGCATGTGCAGTAGAACTTCGTTTATCCGGATCATATTAGCAGAGTTAAAAGAAAATTATATTTACAAATATAATAGTTTTAAATTATGATCGCAAGAACAGAGCTATAAATGCGCCAAATATTCGATTTTTGTTTTGATTAAGCTTACAACTCTTGTATAGAACGTATGATAAAAAATAGTACTAATCTAACAAACAACATGGTCGTCAGTCCGACACCACAGCATAGTAACTAGAAATGAAGAAATATTTGCGAGAAACAGTGCTTTTTAGTTTTGTTACAAATCATTGTTTTTGCTGTAAAAAATATAAGTTTGCTTATTTAAGAATATTTTCTGCTGATTATCCGGATTTTCGCTTATTCGGATTAACTGTGGTCCTAGTTAGTAGGATAAATGAGGTTGTACTGTATAGGCAAAAAAGTTTTGGGTTGTTACATTTTTACTTCTTTTTCAAAAAAAGGGAGTATTGTATTCACAAAAAAATTTTCACTCAAAATTCGGCCTTAATTTCCATTTTACTCACCCCCAAATGAATGTTGAGTTTTTTTTCATCCCGACCACACGTGGATATGTGCCTAGGAACGTATAAACACTCGAAATAATAATTTTGACATTCCCCGAGTTAATTACAACGACTTTTCTCGTGACGTCCGTATGTACGTATGTATGTATATGCGTCTGTGTGTATGTATGTCGCATAACTCAAGAACGGTATGTCCTAGAAAGTTGAAATTTGGCACGTAGACTGCTAGTGGGGTCTAGTTGCGCACCTCCCCTTTTGGTTGCATTCGAGAGTTTCTAAAGGGGTCTTTTGCCCCTTTTTGGGGGGAAATCTTTGTTAATTTCAATGTATACTCAAGTGGTGTCATAATTTGGCGGACACTTGGCGATATATTGACAGTCTTTTGGTCGCCAAGTTTTGTCGCCAAGTTGGCGACAAATCTGGCGGATTTTTTTTTTTTAATTATAAATGTGGTTTCTATTTGCCCACTGGTGGTGATATTTAGAGAGTAAACTATTGAATCACATTAAAATTGCCAATAATGGGAAAATGACATTAAAATTGGAGTAAAAAGAAGTCATGTGAAGAAAACTATAAATTCCTTTGTTCATTTGTGGTACAAAATGTCGGATTTTCTTTGGCATGACCAATTACTTGTTTCTTTGAAGATAACACTGGAAGATATCTTGTAGTAAAGCGATGTATAAATTTAAAACATTAGTAGCAACTGATGCGGAGGATAATTTGCTAGAATTAAAACTCATGTGCGAAAGTGTACAAAGCACGTGACAGGTAAACGTTAATTAAAAAATAGTAATTAAGAAATAAACTGGATTTTTTATCTTTTTTTTTTTTTTTTTTTGCTTCGCAAATTGCACAAGTACTTTCACTAGGTCAATTGATTTTAAATTTTTTGCCCATATTAATTTGTATGTGCATAAAAATGCAAGGAAAAATGAGCTCAAATTATCCTACACCTGATCGTGAAATCACCCTATAATTCTCTAGCAATAATTGTCGTTAAAGTTTGCAAACTTTTTGAATGACATCATTCAGCATGCATTATGTATCAAGCAAAAATGTATATTTCTACTATACTTTTAAGCTATATGTTAACATAGTTCAAATTACTATTAGTAAAAGAGTACATTAACATTGTACATTTTGATGAAGATTTTGTAAAAGGAATCGGATTTCGTACCTTACTAATTTATTTTCGGATATGCTTAACAAATTTAAGTAATTACTTCAAAGCATTTAGCAAAATTTTGCTTGAAAAGGCCAACCAGTGCAAATTATGCATAAATTCCAAGGAAAAAAAAGAGATAAACTTAAGTGAGTAGTAGCTAATTTTTGTTTGTTTTGTGGAAATATTTATTGTTAAAATGTTCGCCTTCGCTTAAAAATTAAAATTCAAGGTATTAAAATATAAAAATTAATCCTTAAAAGAAAATATGAAATTCCTACCTTTAAATTAGACTGTTAAAAAAAAAAAGGTTCATCAGATAAGTGCTTACTGTCATGGCGAAAATAATTGTTAATAAACTTATAAAATTTTAATAAAACCTTTTTATTTCTTTTTTTTCCTTTCTTGCCGACTTTCCGGCGAAAGATAAAAAAAGAGATGAAAAAGGCATGTAAGAAAGCAAAATGCATCTCAAAAATATTGCTGGACGAAAAGTCAAAAATTTATTAGGCAAATAAATATTAAAAAATTAAAATTTTGAAGGTATTGTTTTGAGATGGGGAAAATGTGCCTGCCTACAAGCCCTCCTCCAACAGTAACTTTTTTGAGAGAATAAGTCCAATTCGAACAAACTTTTTTTTTGTTCGAAAGATATCGGCGAGGACCTTCTCATTCCACTTTTTGATTTGAACAATGCTTCGTACAACTTTGAACAGTTCAAAAAATCTTAACATTAGTGCCTACAGGGAAATTTAAGGCAAAATGTAAATCCCGACGTAAAGACGGATTTGCTTTGATTGGATGTATAGGGTTTTCTTTTTTTTTTGTTAGCTAACCAAAACGGCAGTTTTTGAACAATTCCAAAATCTTCAATATTAACGCCTGCTGAAGAATTTTAAACCTTTTTACCTAAGAAGTCAACAACAGTAAAAAGTTATTTTCTGATAAATATTGAAAGAATTGTGCATATTCTGCATATCGTCGTCTCAGAGCAAAAGTAGGATATCTTAGTGTTATTAGTGGGATTAAATGTCTTAGTGTTGCTCTCAGGCGATGCTATGTTCCTAAGTTTTGGTTTAAAGACATCGGAACATCATTGATAAAAATCGGAATTAATATTTCTGGTAAATAAATCGATATATAATATAATAATATTGACGAAAATTATTGGTTGGTGAATTGAATCAAATTAATTTTCATTCTAAAGTTTCAATCATCATTATTGGGCAATCACGATTGCTTATTGCTTTCATTTGATTGTTTTGATGTGCTATCATTTTATTTTCCCACCAGCACCCTGTGCAGCAACTCCGTCGACCGGCCGCCTCACGATGCTGCTCCTCTAGCGAGCAAAGTCTCCAGGTTGCGCCCATATCCTGCACGCACACGCATACATACACACACATACACACACACACACATACACACACATACACACACACATACACACACATACATACACCTACACACATACACAAACATATACACATACACACACATACAGACGCCTACACATACACACACACCTACAAACAACTACCCACACACTCATGCCTGTACACAGATACAAACACATATGCCTACACACACATGCACATTCCCCCTCCACACACAAACATTCATACACACAACTACCCATACACTCATACCTGCACGCAGACACAAACACACATGCCTACACACATACACATACCTCCTACACACAAACACACATACCCCCCCCCCACAAGCCTACATACACACACACACACACACTCGTGATTGCGAGAAACATAATTTGAATTCAAGATGTCAAAATTCAAATCGATTTTTCTTTTTTTTAATTTATATTTTCTTTTTGGTAACGCAGAGGAAATAGAAATTAAACGCATTTTTTTACTTGACGGAAAGAGTATCCGTTTTATTTTTGATGAAGTTATTTAGTTGAGTGTTAAGATACATTTTCTTCATAATATATAGTAATGTATTAATTTTTAACAACGGGAGAAAATAAAACAAAGTCCGAGGTGCATTATTTTTACCCCCCGCCCAAAACAAAAAAACTGCAAACGATTTTTTTTTTGCTAAACCTTATTTATTTTGTAGTTTTAATTATTTTTTCTTGCTTTTTTCTTTTTTTCAAAATTTTCTTTTTCGAAAACCACTGATTTTCATTCATTTATTTACACATTTTACTTAAAACCTACCTTTGTATTGTTTCAATTAAAAGATGCTGCTTTTTCATTTGCTATTTATTTTTTACCTATTCAGATTCAAAAGATTATAATGGGAGAAATTGTTTCGGAATTTTGTACTTGAATTTGACTCTTGCGAAATTGTACGCTTAAATATTAGAAACAACAATTACTTTTAAAGTACTAGCAATAGAAATCTCCCTAATGGGTGAAATTTACTGAAAAATAAAACCTAACAACTTGAGAAATTGAATTTGATATAAATTTTATGTCTATAATCAAATTTCGTTTTTTCGCGAGAGAGGTATGTTTTGTGATTACAAATCAGGTTCAAATGTTACAAAGGCAATCGTAATTTGCAATTTGAAGGGAACTACCAACAGCCCAATAATCCCCTCCAGAGATTGCATCCATAAGCATACTGAGTCCGTAACAAGGACGAAACTGCAGTCTCTGGATAGAATGACCTCGCTGTCGGTATATAGCATGTAGTCTTGGGGGGGGGGGGAGGGGGCTCTGTGGTAACTTACTGCTTAAAAGGAGAATTACGATGTGATGGATCTGCTGGAAAATCAATGTTGCTACCCCCCCCCCCCCACCAAAAAAAAAAAAAAGCCTCATTTACTTCTAGAGAGAACTTCTTGTCTTCAATTAAAGAATTCGTTTAAAAACCGCATTGGTAGAGGTTCGCTTTCACAAAGTGGGAAGGTCAAATTATGAAATCGACGAAAAAACGAAGTGACCAATTTAAGAAATATTTACGAATTAAGAAACTGACGATGACGCTATCATTTGCTAGTTCCACAAGTTTTATATCATAGTTAGCCCCAGTTTTCATGTGCTATTGTTTTAAGGCAGCGTTTCTTAATTTCTTTGATTAGTGGAACCCTTTTTAATGCTCACTTTTTTCGTGGAACCCCTGGTGTTTCAATAGTTTACAGTGGCGTAACCAGTATTCTGTTTTGGAGAATGCCCATGTTCTTAACTCAAAGAGACAATCACATTAACTATTTGTTATTAAACCACTAATTAAATACACATAATTTAGATCATTTTAATTATTGATGATTGCTAATTATTATTTCTCATTGTAAAATACAAGTACACTCCTATTTGTGATTCTGAGAAATACTCAGAATTTTTATGAGGGATAAATAACCTCAGAATTTATGCATGAGTTATATGGTCAAAATATCTTCCTAATTAGGAAAAGAAATACGGATGTGCTTTACCTACACAAGTGTTAATAATTCACTTAAATTTACGTAGAAAAGTTTTTAAACCGTAAAATTGAAAATTTTAAAATATCGCCTTTTTAAAAACATTTTTTATTTATTTACAAATCAGAGTTTTTAATGTCACTGTGTGTTCCCTCAGACAGAACTAGAATCGCTGTATATATAGGGGCCTTAAACATAACTAAACCATTTAGACCCTCGTGACCAGAACTCCTCCTTAAAATGCTCATCACTCGTTAAATGCTTAAATTGTCCTTTCAACTGCTGCCATATAGATACTTTTCACTTTTCACTCCAGAGGCGCCCTGTCACTATTTGCGGCTTAACCAATTGGATGGAACCCTGAAGACAGCTCTGATTGCTCAGACCAGTAATCGAGCAATCCCTCGTCCTGCACCCCCAGATGTATCGTTTCGCTTGGAAGACTTTGTGACCACGAACATATTTATCGTCCCCCAATCACCATTAATGAAGACGGTGGATCTTCGACCAGCGAGGAACGAACCCGGGACCATTCACAAGTCCGATGCCTTACCGATCAGGCCACCACGGTCTTGCTATATATACTGCGAGGGTGGCTATTATCAAGGGCAAAATATTTGAAATTGATGACAAAAATTGTTATTTATGGCAACATTTGGTAATGTTGTAGGAGAGGGATTTGGGTTCTTTCTCGAAATTTGTTCAACATTGAAGCCACTTTTAAGCTATTTTTGGCGATATTAGGGAGTCAATAGCTTCTTCCAAAACTTTTTCAAAATTGAAGATTTTAAAACCTAATTTTATGTTACCTTTGGAGACATTAGCTGAAAAATACGCGTTTTGGGATTAATCTCGAAAAACTTTCGAAGTTAAAACCTTAAAGGCACCATTTCATGCTATTTTTGATATTCAAAAATTTGCATTATTTTATGCGAGAAATAAAATTGTTCCCATAGTGGCTATCCTAGATGGATAATGATGCTTAGATTAGATGCGAAAGGGACAGTAAATGTATTTTTGAAAAGGCGTTATTTTTGTCGATTTTTTAAGTGACAGATTTGAAAGGTGTGAAAAGAAAATATACAAATCTCATGAAACCCCTGAGAGAGCTCCGTGGAAACCTTGGTTTCCGCTTAACACAATTTAAGAAACGCTGTTTTAAGGTATTTGTCCCATGCAGAAGTGTTCATTCTTGCACGATAACACAGAATTTTGCTAATGTAAATAATGCAAAGTGTTGACGTTTTAAAATTCGAAACGCCATAATTTTAGAAATATTTCGTTTACAAATAAATTGTTTTATCGCCCTTTGTTCTTATTGTGGTGGCAATAGTGTGTAATTTGATTCATTCATTCATCAATTCATTTCTTCATTCATTCATAAATTCGTTTATTCATCCATTCAGAAATTCAGTTATTAATATATTGTAACAAATTCTGTAAATAGTAATTATTGTAGTTATGTAACCTGTAAATAGTTTCCCGTAATGAATATACAACCCCTTTTCATTCCGCTAAAGTATACGTTCCCCTATTTCCTTTTCTTTTCATTGATAAAATTAGATAACGGTCTACGCATTTCTGGAAGCAGAAAGAATGTTGTGGAAAATTCTTCGATGTTTATAAAAGCGTCCTGCGTGATAAACAGTGGAGTTTCGATTGAGAATTTGTACTGAGAGTGTGTATTAGCTCTGTTTATAGCGAGGCATTTCGCTGTGTTGTTTTCGTATTTGGAAGTAAATACGTGTGTAAACGTTGAGTTTACGGTGTTGTGTGATAATTGCTTAATTGCTGATGAATAATTTAGCAGTTGTTGACGATATTTCCTGTACATAGTGTAAATAAATTTCCTGTATTTTTAATCAAGAACTGTGTCATCCTTTCGAGAAAGTTGGAAGCCGCACCGAATCCGTTACAATTTGGCGCCCAAAGTGGGGCTTCTTCTGGACTTTCTTGGAGTAAGTGTGACTTTGGACATTTTTTTTCATAAAGACTGTTTGAATTTATAGACTTTGTTTTTATGGTGATTACTCGCGCAATGGATGACCAATTAAAACAACTTCTGGCAGCAATTAATGCTGTGAAAAGTGACTTGACCGAAAGTTTGGCGGCTAATCAAGAACAATTAAAAAATGATATGGCGGCTAATCAAGACCAATTAAAAAATGAATTGACTGCAAATCAAGTACAATTGAAAAACGAATTGGCGGCTAATCAAGAACAATTGAAAAATGAATTGGCGACTAACCAAGAACAGTTAAATAGTGATTTAACTGCTAAAATTACTACAAGTCAAGATGAAATAAAAAGTGACCTAACGTCGATGAAAACCATGATGGAGAATCAACTAACCGTCATGGGAGATAAAGTTGATGCTCTGGAAGAAAAATTTGATACTGTGGAAGAGCGTATCGCCAATGTGGAAAATAAGTTGGAAGAAGAAGACAAGAAATTTACTTCATTTAAGGAAGAAATAATTAAAGACATGGAACGGAGATTGGCGACCGCGGAAAGCAGTTCTGTACAGTTTGGTGCTCCCACATCTGTTGCTCGACCGTCCATTAAACTGGCCACATTTGATGGGAAAAGTTCGTGGCAGGTGTACAAGACGCAATTCATGATAGTGGCGGAAGCGAACGGATGGGACTCTGCTACCAAGGCCTGTCATCTTGCCGCATCCCTGAGAGGTGACGCAGCGGACATTCTCCAGACCCTTCCGGACAGCCAGCGCCTGGATTTCGCCGCCCTCACATCTGCGTTGGAGCTTCGCTTCGGTGAGAAGTGCCAGAAAGATTTCAGCCGACTCCAGTTGAAGTCCCGTTTCCAGAAAACCGGGGAAACCCTGCAAGAGCTAGCGGCTGACGTCGAGAGGCTGTCTCATCTTGCTTTTTGCGACTGTCCTGCGGATGTTCGAGACAACCGGCACTCAACTACTACATCGACGGGGTTCGAGATCCGGAAATCCAGAAAGCTCTACGGATGGCGGATGTCAAAGACCTGAATTCTGCTGTTGTGTATGCGATGAGATACGAGGCAGCCCAAGAAGCAACCCGTGTGGATCGCCATCTTATCCGGACTCAGGAAGCTGATGAGTCTGATTCCAGGTCGTCCCATCTCGCTGAACTTGGGAGACAACTCGGTGACTTGACAAGACATCTGAGCAGCATAACAGCCCAAAAGAAACAAGAGCAGAAGTGCTGGAAATGCGGTAGTGAAGGACACCTGCGAAGGAGTTGTCCGGCTCGCCAAGCTACGCGAGGGAAGGAAATCACCACCACTAGAGCTCTGCAGATTTCCTCTTCTAGTAGTGGCAGTGATGGACTTTTCATTTACGCACATGTAAATGGGAACCCCTGCAGACTGATTGTCGACACTGGAGCCAATGTGACAATCATTAGGACAGATGTGGCTCGTGAATTTGGATTGAAACTGCTGTGGACATCGCCACGCGTAAGTCTCCAGACTGTGACAGGTGACAAGATCTAGATTGACGGTAAAGTGGACTTGGAAATAGTGTTTGGGAATGCCGCCTACCATCATACGGCATTCGTCGCTAATATCACGGACCCCTTCATTCTCGGATTGGACTTTTTGAAGAAATATGACTTCACTCTCGACTTCAAGACTAATGAGCTGCACTCGATGAGAGAAGACATAGCCGTTTTCCCTGCAGAAAGTGATGTAAAATCCGCTCATCAAATAATAGCCCAAACAGATTTATCGATTCCCTCAAGGTCAGAATCATTAATACCTGGCTCCCTTGAAGAAAGCAATAGTTTTCGATTTGGACTCATTGAATACCCTAACCTAAGCAATAGTCTAAAAGGAGTGCTGGTAGCATCTACGCTTGTGGACCTTTCTAAGGATGTAATTCCTGTGAGAGTCGCCAACGGGAGTGAAAGGCCAAGGAATATCCGAAAAGGATATTCCTTGGGATATCCTTGTTGGCAACTTGTACTCAGGAGTACAAGTTGTTGGCAACTTGTACTCCAGTAAACTGCATCATTAGAAGAATCAATTCCCCCGAGACTGTGTCTTCCGAGTCCTTGACATCGAAGTTAATTGGGAGTGCGCCGTTATCGAAAGATCAAAGAACTGCTGCGGAACAATTGGTGGATGACTTCAAGCATCTGTTTTCATCTACATCGGAGGATGTTGGCCGTACGAATTTAACGCAGCATAGGATTTACACTGGAGAACCCCCCCCCCCCTATTAAACAGCATCCAAGACGACTACCGTTCGCCAAGAAGAAAGAGGTTGAGACCCTCCTGAAAGAGATGAAGGAGAACGATGTAATCGAACCGTCTTCCAGTCCTTGGGCCTCTCCCATCGTCTTAGTCCAAAAGAAAGATGGCTCCACCAGATTTTGTGTCGATTACCGACGGCTGAATGAAATCACCAAGAAAGACAGTTACCCTCTTCCACGGATAGACGACACCTTGGACACTCTTTCCGGACACAAGTGGTTTTCGACCCTGGACTTGAAGAGCGGCTACTGGCAGGTTGAGATACACCCTGATGACCGAGAGAAGACAGCGTTTACAACTGGACAAGGCTTATGGCAGTTTAAAGTGATGCCCTTCGGCCTCTGCAATGCACCAGCTACGTTCGAGCGTCTTATGGAGACAGTGTTAAGAGAACTTTCCTACGAATCCTGTCTGGTCTACTTAGACGATATCATCATCGTGGGACGCAGTTTCGAAGAACATCTGGCAAATCTTAGGAAGGTGCTGCAGAAGCTTAAGGAAGCCAATCTGAAGTTAAGCCCGTCCAAATGTAATTTGTTCCGCCGGGAAGTGAACTACCTTGGTCACATCATCTCTTCTGAAGGTGTACAAACCGATCCAGAAAAGGTATCTGCAGTCAAGAGTTGGAGTCGTCCCGAAGACATCCATCAGCTGCGAAGTTTCCTGGGGCTCTGCACGTACTACAGGAAGTTTGTAAAGGGTTTTTCCAACATTGCACGACCTTTGCATAAGCTGACGGAGAGCAAGCAAAAGTTTGAATGGTCCAAAGAATGCAAAGATGCATTTCTACGACTGAAGGAGGCTTTAACATCAACGCCTATCCTCGCCTATCCTCAGCCTGAAAAATCCTTCATCCTGGACACTGATGCGAGCAACGAGGGCATCGGAGCTGTTTTATCCCAAGAAATTGACGGAAATGAACATGTCATCGCTTACTGGAGCAAATGCTTATCAAAGTCGGAGCGAAATTACTGCGTCACCAGAAAGGAGTTACTGGCCATAGTGAAAGCTGTAGAACACTTCCATCATTACCTCTACGGCCGAAAATTTCTGCTTCGGACAGATCATGCCTCGTTAACTTGGCTTTTGAACTTCAGGAATCCAGAAGGCCAGATAGACAGGTGGATACAGCGGCTCCAGGAATATGACATGGAGATCAAGCACCGAAAAGGGTTGTTTCACGGTAATGCAGACGCTTTATCAAGGAGACCCTGTCCTGAGAACTGCAATTATTGTTCCCGAATCGAGAAACAGTATGGAACGACTAGCCCTACTGTCTATCAGGTGACAGTGACTCCAACATCTTCAGAACCTGATCCATGGAGTGACGACCAAGTCCGAAAAGATCAACTTGAATACCCCGACATAAAACCAATTTTGGAGTTCATGGAGAGTGACAGTCGGCGACCTAGCTGGCAGGACGTTTCCATCTTTAGTCCTGCAACAAAAAGATACTGGGCTTTATGGAACTCGCTCCATTTACGGAACGGCGTGCTACACCGAAAATGGGAATCTGATGACGGAAAAACGTCTAGGTGGCAGTTACTACTTCCCCGATCAAGGATTTCAGATGTTCTGAAAGAAATACATAGTAGTGCGACCGGAGGACATTTTGGTGTGTTGAAAACCCTCAATAAAGTTCGGGAGCGCTTCTTCTGGAGCGAGGCGAAGGATGACGTCGAGAAGTGGTGCCATTCTTGTGACGACTGTGCTGCTCGTAAAGGACCGAAGAAGAGAAGCAGAGGGAAACTACATCTGTACAACGTTGGAGCTCCTTTCGAACGAATTGGGATCGACATCCTGCGTCCTCTACCAAGAACTGCTGATGGGAACAAATACATTCTTGTTTTCATCGACTACTTCACCAAATGGCCGGAAGCATATCCCATTCCAGATCAAGAAGCTACCACCGTAGCAGAGACTCTAGTCCAACATTGGATCTCGAGATGTGGAACACCTTTGCAGATTCATTCCGATCAAGGGAGGAATTTCATCTCTGCTGTGTTTAAGGGCCTATGTCAAATTCTCGGAATTGAGAAAACTAGGACAACACCACTACACCCACAATCGGACGGCATGGTGGAGAGATTTAACCGCACAATCCTGAATAATCTCTCACTTATGGTATCCAGAAATCAACAGGATTGGGACAAGAAGCTACCTTTGTTCCTGCTGGCCTACCGCAGTGCTGTCCACGAGACTACCGGATATGCCCCATCTCAGATGCTCTTCGGACGAGAGCTTCGGCTACCTTGTGATCTCGTCTTCGGTCGTCCTCCGGATGCGCCTGCATCGCCTGAGGAATACATCCAGGATCTCCAGGTCCGGTTGGAAGACGTTCATAACTTCGCACGAGAGCGAATCAACATCGCGGCGGAGAAGATGAAGACCCGATACGACACAAGGTCTACTGGACATGAATTCAACGAAGGCGACAAGGTTTGGTTATGGAATCACATCCGACGGAAAGGTCTGTCACCCAAATTGCAGTCGCATTGGGATGGACCCTACAAAGTCCTTAACCGACTAAATGACGTCGTAGTGAGGATCCAAAAATCACCTAATGCAAAACCTAGGGTTGTACATTATGATCGGTTAGCCCCATACTATGGCCATAGTTCGTGAGTATTACGTAAACAACCATGGTTGATAACATAAAAGTTGTAGATAATTTTTGCTTTTAATGTTTAGTAATATTTCTTGTTATTATTGTGTTTTCTGTATCTGTTAGTTATTAATTAATGTGTGTATTTGTGAACTTGTGATAGACTTGTGTTTGCACCCTTTCTGGGGATTGTACTGCCCGGGACGTGCAGTCCTTAGGAAGGGGGCAATGTTACAAATTCTGTAAATAGTAATTATTGTAGTTACGTAACCTGTAAATAGTTTCCCGTAATGAATATACAACCCCTTTTCATTCCGCTAAAGTATACGATCCCCTATTTCCTTTTCTTTTCATTGATCAAATTAGATAACGCTCTACGCATTTCTGGAAGCAGAAAGAATGTTGTGGAAAATTCTTCGATGTTTATAAAAGCGTCCTGCGTGATAAACAGTGGAGTTTCGATTGAGAATTTGTACTGAGAGTGTGTATTAGCTCTGTTTATAGCGAGGCATTTCGCTGTGTTGTTTTCGTATTTGGAAGTAAATACGTGTGTAAACGTTGAGTTTACGGTGTTGTGTGATAATTGCTTAATTGCTGATGAATAATTTAGCAGTTGTTGACGATATTTCCTGTACATAGTGTAAATAAATTTCCTGTATTTTTAATCAAGAACTGTGTCATCCTTTCGAGAAAGTTGGAAGCCGCACCGAATCCGTTACAATATTCATAAATTCCTCTTTTAAGTTGCTTATGAGTTCATTCTTAAATTCATTGATTAATTGATTCATAAATCATGCATTCATAATTCATTCATTCATAATTATTTTTTTCATTTATTCATAATTCATGTATTCATATATATTTCATTCATAATTATCTTTTCCATTTATTCATAATTCATGTATTCATATATACTTCATTCATAATTAATTTATTCATTCATAAATTTATTTACTAATTCACTCATAAATTCTTTTACTTATTCATTTTATAAAACATTTATTCACTTACTCATAAATTCTTTCGCTCATTCAAACAAAAATTCATTCATTCATTTAAAAATTCATTTCTTCATTCATTCATTCATTTATAAATTCATTTTTTTTT
Organism: Uloborus diversus; assembly: GCF_026930045.1. Classification (NCBI taxonomy): domain Eukaryota; kingdom Metazoa; phylum Arthropoda; class Arachnida; order Araneae; family Uloboridae; genus Uloborus; species Uloborus diversus. Next base: position 141,121,307 of record NC_072739.1, read on the forward strand.
CATTCAATCATAATTCATTTATTATTTCATTCATAAATTCATTTAATTATTCATTTTTAATTCATATTTCATTTCTTCATGAATGCATTTATTCATGGGTCATTCTTCAAAAAGTGTAATTTTTCTGTCACACGCCTTTTAAAGAAAAAACTTTAAGGAAGAAATTCATTTCACAATGCTTTTCAATTTCATCAAAAATATATCTATTTAAACCTGCCAAAATTTTTTTAATAATAATTTTTATTTAAGTACATTTTTGGTTCACAATATGCGAATTCTCACCTCCGTGGCATGTCACACACCTTGTGTGACTGTTTATGTTGCTTAATAACTTGTCTAATTAAAAGTATATATTTATTTATTTATTATTCCTTCCACAAGTGTCTCAAATACCAATTGTTTAAGTATACTTTATTTTTTGAGCAATCACGATTGCTTATTGCTTTTATTTGACTGTTTTTGGAGTCCTTTGATTTTATTTTCCCACCGCCACCCTCCGCACCATCACCGTCGACCGGGTCCTCACGATGCTGCTCCTATAGCGAAAGCCGTCTCCAGATTGCATCCATGTCCTACACACACGCGCATACATACACAACTAAACACACATACACACACACATACACACACAAACACATACATACACATACCCCCCACACACACATTCATGCACACGACTACCCACACAGACACAAACACACATGCCTACACACACATACACATACCCCACCACATACACGCACATTCATACACACAACTACTCACACACTTATGCCTGCACACAGACACAAACACACACGCCTACACACACGTACACATACCCCTACACCCAACACACATACCTCTACACACAACACGCATGTCCCTACGCACAAACACACACGCCTACATACACACACTCGTGATTGCGAAAAACATAATTTGAATTCAAAATGTCAAAATTCAAATTAATTTTTTTTTCTTTTTTTATATTGTGTTTTAGTTTGTTTTTTAGGATAAGTAGTCATATCACACAAAAATTCTCACCTCCGTTACCTAAACACAAATTGTCATTCCTCATTAACACGTGGCAGTAATGACATCAAATTTTATTTTCCATGATACAAGGGAAGCCCCCTTGTTTATTTTCAGCCATAGTTGAAGTTGTGAGATTTTGGTCGAATAACAAAAAGATAGAATTTACTGTAAAAACTTAGTGTGGTTATTCTGACGTCTCACCTCCGTGAACTCGAAATTCAGGGATGTAAATTAATGTAAAAAAAAAAAGAAATGAGCATGTTTTCATATGTTTGACATGTGCAGATTGTAGCAACGAAGAAAAACATATTTCCCTGAAAAATGTATCCATTAGGCCTATGGAAAATTCCTCATCTACGTGAGAAACCTTATCAGTGTTATTATTTATGAGATGAAAATAAATGATGAAGGGGAAATACATCAATAATAGGCATTCTACCAAATTTATAAATTGCCAGTATGTCCAAAAATTTACTAAATACAATTTGTTAACATGCATTTGAAACTACGAATTAAGCCGCGCTTTAATTAAGAGAGCTAAATATTATATTCCCACTAATCATTAAAATAGCTGATTGTTTGCACAATTAACAAAATTACTACTTACATATTAACTTACCTCGAATTTTAAACATTAAAAGTTTTTTTAATTTTTTTTTATTTCCGTGAAGAAGGAATTTTTTTATTTTTTTTTATTTATGAGTAAAATAATTGGAACTTAGCTGGGTCATTGGTTATGGTTACTTCTATTAGGTCACACTTTCATGTAAGAATGAAAAAAAAGGAAAACAAAAGGAAATTGGAAAAAAAAATTGCATTTATAAGTTACGTTTTCTGGAGAATGACCCATATAGCAATAGTCTTTAGAATTAAAATACATTTTTGTATATTTTACTTAAACGATTTTTCGTTTTGATATTTATTTTCATATTCTATTCATATTTTTAGTTTGATATATTCTAAATATATTGTGCATGAAGAAAAAATAGCTTATATGTACCATTATCTGATCTAAATATTGAAAGTTTGTATACTTGCATTTAAAAGCAATTTTAAACAAGTATAGTAAATGAAAAAAACTTTTAAAAACGCTTTTAAACTAATGACTAGACTTGAACTTCCAAAGACTGTATTACTTGGAAATTTTAAAGTGACCAATATCCACAAGTGTATGCTTGCTTAAGTTCATCTTGAAATAAATTTGTTAAATTTATTACCAAAACTTTAATTTTATAATTACTATTATGTGTCAATTACAAAGCAGAAGTTATAATGTTAACTATATAACAATTATTATTTTTCATTAGTTTTGGCAATTGCCAAGTAAAACGCAGACAGAATGTAAATTAAGAAATAGTCATCATTATTTCGGAAAAAAAAAATTTGAGTTTTGAACTCATTTATTTTGATCACCGTCAATGTTGAGCTTACGAGAAATGTTATTTTGATTTTTATTATGTTATTTTGATTTTTATTAATGACCTTTTTCTATTTCTTAAACCAAAAATCATGAAAATATTTTGAATCCATAGAATTTTCTCAATTTTTTAGTACTATTAAAAAAAATTTTTTTTTAAAATTCTTTTAGTAAAAAGATGTGTAATCCTCCCATCGGTACTAATGTTAAGTTTTTTTTGAATAGTTTGAAATTGAACAAAAAACTGTTCGAAATAAAAAATTGAAAATTGGAATAAATTGTCTACGTTCTTTCAAAAATCTTTCAAACGTAAAAAAGTTTGTTCGAATCAGACTAGTCCCTCAAAGTTATTGACAAACGCGCATTTTCCCCATCGCAACATACTACTTAAAATTTTAATGTTTCAACTTTTACTTGATTATTTTATTTGTTTTTGCCTCCTTTTTACGATATTTTAACGATGCATTAAGCCTTCTTTACTGTTACAAGAAAGTAGGCTAATAAAAAGCATTACTTTCTTGTTAAACAGTTTGTTGGTTTCATGCAGGGTTGAGGAGTTGGATTGAAAAAGACCGATTCCTGCTCAGTCTCCTGGAATTTTATAGCATTCGACTCTGACTCAGACTACGTTACTCCAAAATCAGTTCGGCTCTCAATCCACGACTCAAATTCAGATTACGCAACCCTGGGTTCTAGCAGCTTAATAAAATTTTATTGAAAGCAACATATCCCCCCCGTTTGCATCAACAAAAGCAGGTTTCCTTTCTATTTTTTGTCTCCCACGGTTCAAATTTGAAGCGTGGGTATGAAGTTATTGGTCGAGTTCCAGAAAATCACCAGCTCCGGAGAATAAATCAGAAAAAAAAAAAAAAAACTAATAGACTATTTTCCATTTGAAGAAGCTAGGTAGAGAATTGAAACAATAACAACTTAATTATATTATTATTATAACAGTAATAATAATCATTATTATATCGACAATAATATGGATCACCAAAAATGTTCAGAGCTTCTATGTTTGTTGCTATCAAGCACCTTCAAATTTTCATTGAAAGTAGCTTATTCCCTCAGTTTGCATCAACAAAAGCAGATTTCTTTTCTATATTTATTGTCTTCCACGTTCCGGATTTGGGAGCCTGGGTAATGAAGTCATTTGTCGAGTGCCAGAAGACCACCCGCTCCGGAGACAGAAGACCCCTTCTTGATCGATATCCCAGACGGAACCACCCCCTCTCGAGATTCAATTTGCTCGTTGCTGCATTCGGCGCGAAGCAGGATTTGTCTTTGCCTCTGTTCTTGATGATGTCCGGTAGGTGCATATCTTGGTCCCGTAGGATGATTAGACGTCAGCTCATCTTGAGCTGCCACGTGTGCTTAGGCCATGAATGAAAATACTCAGACTCGTCTCAATGCAGAACCTGACAGTAAACTTTGAATTTGTAATACAGTAAAACCTCAATAAGATAAGTAGTCGACCGGTTAAGTGGTCACTCCGTTTAAGTGGTCGTTTTTCTTTGGTCCCGAAAAGGTCTCATTCACAGTAATGTAGAATGATCCTCCTTTACTGGTCACCAAATTTAATTTTACCCGGTTAACTAGTCACTCAAAAATTGTTTTCTAAAATTCCTTTTCTTTATCGGATCTTAGAAAATAGTGTCGAACTTAGTTGAAAGGCTGTTTGATAGTCATTTTTCCTTGAAATCTCGATCCTCCGTTCTGATCCTTCAAAGCATACTTCTTGCTGTGACTCTGTCGAGTGCCAAGAGTATGAATCAAACTCCTTTCAGCAAGACAAAAGCAATACTGTAAATAAAAATATGAAAAAAGAAGAATTAAAGTATAACTTTTTTTACATTGAGGCAACTTAAGAAATTTAAATTAGTGAAAATTATTCGGGGAAAAAGGCTAAATTAGATTAAATAGTTCTAAATTACGTTAATAAGTTTTTATTTATTTTGATAATGTTTTACCTTTTGTGAAACAGGATTTTTTGCTGACATCAAATAAACTGAAGGGCGCAATGTGAAAATTTTGCAAAGTAGTTCTTCGAAGAGTTTAAAAGTAATATTGCTGAAGTTTTATGGAGCTTAGAAACTAAAGTTATTTTTAGACTACTCTAGACCAACGAAACTAAGACTCTTGCCGTCCACCTTCCTTTGGTTCTTGGTATGTCGCCAACATCTATAAATGCTGTTTTTGTAAATTTTTAAGATAAATTATAAATTATTCTCATAAATAAAGAATTTTTCTGTCACGTTAAATTTCAGATAGGCCGTATACACCAGTAAAAAAAAAAAAAAAATCCGAATGCCTTAAGCAGTGCCTATTTGGGTTAATGCTTAATCCTGGTCTATTCATTTGAAATTAAGAATTCCATTGATTGCAAAATCTTTTTTCGTGCAGGAAATCCCCCCCCCCCCAAAAAAAAAGCTTCGCTATAAAGGCATTCATTACTTAATAAGTGGACGAAACAATAAATCGATATTCTTCCGAAAAAAAAGAAGAAAAAAACATCCACGCTTGTAAAATAACCTTGAACAAATTTTCCCACCAATTTGTCTCTTTCATACATTTTTCGTATGAATCGCACATACTTTCATCCATCCGCAGGGATAATGAAGAGTCGTTTAATTACTACTTGGGGGGTTAATTAATTTTTAAATAACGACGAGTGGAAAGGCGCATTAGGCTACCGCTAAAGAGCCTATTTGTCCAGGGCTCCAGAAAGCTTTTAACCCTAATCAATTAGAACAGCACCATGGGTTTCGAAAGCGTGATTGGCTGATTAGAATTGGCAGTGGATGCTTTTGACCTTAGCGGAAAGGCCAATCGGATGCATTGTTCCAAGTGAGAAATTTCCAATTCAAATTTGATCTGATTCCTAACGAACGAAAATTAGGCAGAAATTGAAAATAACAGGCGCTGGTCGGCAACTAATGTTATTAGAAAAGATGTCGTAACCACTAGCGCCATCAGCAGATACCTTCTGGGGGGAGGGCTCATAACAGTTCGAAATTGCGTTTAAGCTACCATCTTAGGATTAGCAATATATGTTAAAACTAAGGGCTCTGGGGGGGGGGGGGGTGCCACCCTCATTCCGCTGCACCACTGGTCAAATCTGTAAGTTTAACTTTTCGGGTCGATTTGTCTACTGATGACATATTTAAATTAATGGAAACGTGGCTAAAAGGTATTTAATTTCCGAAATTACAATTCGTTTTTGTAAGAATAAAATATTCTTTTATACATGAATCCCTTCCATTTTTTTACGTTGCAGTGTCCATTTCATTGGTTCCAATCACAAACGGGTATTTTTTCAAACATTTCGCTAGTCTTATTTTTGATGGCAAAATGAAATCATTATTTTCAAGATTCTTTCAAAAGTTTTGTGGAATAGCCTCAGTAAATTTTACTAAATGGATTATTATCATGAATGAATTAATTAATGTAATGTGTATAGAAGTTGTAAGTAAGTCCATTCAGCATTCAGCTATTGTATACGAAGTTTTTTGATTTAGTGGATTCATTCATTGCGTCAACTTTTTACTTACTTAGTTTTATTTATTTTTCCTTGATCTTAATTTGTAGTGTTCAGTTATTACGCTATTACGTTTAGTTTGCACGAAGGTTCTTATTTTTTTTCTTGTCTTGGTTACTTTTTCTCAGCTTTTCAACAAGAGAAGATAATTAATCTTGTAGTTTCCGTCAATTCTATATTTTACATTTTTATTTTTTAATCTATATACTCCCGGTGGTCCGTTTGAGATTATTGACCTCAAAATTGTTTCAACATATTTCACTTACTTTCGTTAAGTTTTTCCTGCGCATAGTTTTCTTTGCATTTAATTACCACTCTCAGATTTAATTGTTAGCACTTAATTGCTTGTACTTGTATACATTATTTTGTAACTAAGAAGACAACCAATCTTCTCTTACCTTGCTTAGTTTTGTAAATTTTTCTTTATGTTACTTGAACAGTACTTAGTTTTTCTTTGTACTCAATTTGTGCTTTGCATGTTTCCCCTTTCTTTTCCTTTTCAGCACTGTTTTTACTCAGCTTTCTTCTTCTTAAAGAAAGAGAAGAGACTCTTGTAGTTTCCGTTAGTTCTGTATGATAATTTTTTTTTTTTTTTGGTCGATGTTTCTGGTGGTCAGTTAGAGATTATCGGCCTCAAATTTGTTTAATCACTTAACGCAGACGCGGGCATTTATGTATCTCGTGTTATTTTACTTATAACTTTTACTGTCAAAATGGATTTTTAGACTGCCCTTGTAAGTATGGGCAGGTTTTTCTTTTCAGCACTGTTTTTACTCAGCTCTCTTCTTTTTGAAGAAAGAGAAGAGACTCGTGTAGTTTCCGTTAATTCTGTATTATAGGTTTTTATTTATTTATTTATTTATTTTTGGTCGATGTTCCTGGTGGTCCGTTAGAGATTATCGACCTCAAAATTGTTTAATCACTTAACGCAGACACGGGCATTTATGTATCTCGTGTGATTTTACTTATAACTTTTACTGTTAAAATGAATTTTACCCTGCCCTTGTAAATATGGCATTTTAATTTAAGTTGGTTTTAATATTTTGAAATTCTAAATAACTCCCACTTTTTCTGCCCACACTCACAACAACTGAAACCTAAAAATATACATACAATATATAAAAATATTCATTTTCTGTCAAATAAATAAATAAATAAATAAAATAAAAATTAAAAAAATAAATAAATAAAAAATAAAATGAAATAAAAATCAATCAATTTAGCCAATTTTTCCGAAAAACTAATTAGAGTTTCAGGGGGTTAAACAACTTTTGCTTGGTTTTCTTTGCACAGTAGAACCTCATTAATCTGGACCAATAATAGGGGATCCAGGGCGTCCGTATTAATGAAAGTTCGGATAAAGAAAAATAACCTGCAAATTGAGGCAAAAAACTACTGTACACAGTAAAAATTTTATTTTGAATTCAAGATGATCTTTACTAATAATAAAGCTGAAAGTCTCTCTGTCCGGATCTCTGTCAGGATCCCTGTGATGCGCATAGCGCCTAGACCGTTCGGCCGATTTTCGTGAAATTCGGCACAAAGTTAGTTTGTAGCATGGGGGTGTGCACCTCGAAGCGATTTTTCAAAAATTCAATTTTGTTATTTTTCTATTCCAATTGTAAGAAAATTTTTCCGAGCAAATTATCACAACGTGGAATAGTAAACTACGAAATCATCATAACGTAGAACCGTAACATCGGCGAGTCATTTAACATAGCAAATTAGCGAAAAATTCATTATCCATTATTTTTTAATATACAGGCGAACCAAATGACCTTTTAATTTTCTACTACGGCAAAGCCGTGCGGGTATCACTAGTCAAATATAAAACTGCAGAAGAGTAAACTAGGTACAATGTGGGCATACAATGTTTTATAGGTCTGAAAAAATGCAACTCACGTTTTACTTATACGATATGTAAACCCAAAGGGCTGTCCGGATTAACGAAGTCCGGTTAAATGGGCTCGAGATAAGAAATGTAACGTAATAATTTCCTAGTTTCTTCTTGTAAGCGCTCAGTTTGTACCATGCTTTTTTTTTCACAACTGAAAAGAGAACTAATTGTTCTATCCTTTTAATTTTTAAGTTGATCCTCCCTGTGGTGCGTTGGAGATTGTTACCTCAAAACTGTTTAAACAACTTTTGCTTGGTTTTTAAAAATTTTCTTTGTGCTTTAATTTGCACACAATTTTTCTTCGTAGTGTAGTCCGGGGCACGTTTACGCATGGGGCTCACTGTAAAAAAATTCCGAAACGTTACTGGGTATTTTCGTATTACGTTTCAGGATTTTAATGGTTTTTATCCACTTCCTGGAAAAATCAAGTATTATTGTCAAAAGGTTTTCTTTATTGCTACAAGTAGCACGAATGCAGACTTTTCACTGTTGTGAAAACTATTTTAAGCTCCCAGTTTAAAGATTAACTGAGCGTATTTATAAAATGTGTCGGTTTCAAGGCAATTACGGTCCGTCCATGCTAATAAAGCTCCCAAAAGTTAGCGAATAAGTATGGACTACGTTGCTTTGCAAGAATTGCAGATGAGCAAGATTCTCGTTACTTACTTGCAATTCTGGCTTAGCTTTGGCCATGTTTGCAATAATGCTCTTAGAACTTCCTTGATAAATCAGGAAGATGTCAAGCTATTACATTATACCTCCTTAAGTTTACAGAGACACGACTGGCTGTTAACGGCAAGATTTCTAAATTTTTCAGGAGACTTCCAGGATAATATCAGAAAGGTTACTGAATATTAGCTAAAAACGTTCCGGGATTTCGCAAGATATGTTACTGGCAGAAATTGAGCACATCAGCTGTCCATTATTTTAAAGGAACGTTTCTGAATCGTTTTTACAGTGCACGTTCGCGCAGTGCCCTTTTTCCAAAACGAATTATAATTGGAGAGCCAACAGTCATAACATATTAATGCTGCTCCCTAGCAATTATCCTCACAAGTTTTTGAGCATTAGTCCACTTCAGTCTAGCATGCCGAAAGAATAATCTGTTTTTTATTTCTACCTAGTCGAGTAAATTTTGAGTTGAACGTTTTGAAGCTTATTGTGAATAAATAATACACAAAAAAAAAAAGAACAAATATATAAAAAATTGCAGAATTTTATCCTTTCTTGAGAATTGTATTTGTATGAACTGAAATGTTATTAAATTTTTTTGCACGTTAAAAATAAATCCAAACTTGGTGACAGGGCAAGTTTACGCGTGAACGTCTGAGTACCTTTATACGCACATTCTTAATGTGTCTTACTTCTAAACGTGCCCTGACGCTTTTTTCGCTCCAAAATGTTTCAAAACTGTTTAGCATCATCAGGCTATTTAGTTTTGAAAATCACCATTTAATTTTTAATTGAGTTACAAATTCATATCTTATAGCTTACAATCATGTAGTGCCGTCTTCATGTCCGTTCAGCTTTTACTTCATACACTATTCAGTCTCTAATAAATTTGCTTTATTTGAACGATGATAAAATATTATGTTCCAAACACTAACAGAACCACGTTAGGTGTCAAAATAAATATGTGTAAATGTGCCCCGTGTCGGGGTAAGTTTGCGCAACGACTTGGGCTCAAAAATATTTTTTTTTTTAACGGTTAAAAACACAAACTGAGTAACAACTGAATATACCAATTTTGACTCGATTAACTGCTTCATAAAATCGCAATGCTTAAACTTTCCTAAGTTAAAATTTTTTAAATTTAGAAAATTCATTGAAAAAACCCCGCGTAAACGTGCCTCGGTCTACCCTACTTAGTTTGTACATAGTATGTTCTTAGTTTTTCTTGTTAGCACTTAGTTGTTTGCACTTACTATTCTTTATTCAACAGAGAAGATAACTAATATACTAATTTCCTTTATTTCTACATTTTATTATTAAGTCTGTCCTCACGGTGGTCCGTTAGAGATTATAGACCTCAAAATTGTTCACGCAACTTTTGTTTAGTTTCGTAAATTCTTCCTTGTACTTAATTTGTTCCAAGTTTTTCTTTGTAATTTGCATGCAGCATGGTCTTAGTTTTTTCTTATTAGAACTTGATGTTTGTACTTATGTTTGTCTTTTTTTTCCTTCTTAAGACAGCTAAGAGAAATAATCTAGAATTTCCCGTTAATTTTACATTTTATTTTTTAAGTCGATCCCTGGTGGTCCGCTTGAGATTACTGACCTCAGAATTGCATGGATAAATATTATTTTCCCTGTTTGAACACATAATACATAGGAGCAGTAGGGTTCCATTAAGAAAAAAAAGGGTTTCACAACTACATTTGCGGTTAGTTAATCCCTAATTCTACCATAATCCGAGGATTTCCATAATTTTTCCTCTATAACAATGGAATCGCTTTCTATTTCAATTAATTTAAAGGAAACTTTTTCACAGAACTTTTCCCTTAACAAACGAGATCAAAATCCATCACTAGTGGATCCTGTGGTAGGGGCCATTAAGAGAGGCGCAACAGGTAGTTAATGAATATTTGTCTGTCAGCCGGTAGTGACTAAATGAACGATCGCTGGCACTGACTTATGGGTTCAGGGCTTGGCCTTAATAACTCCGAAGAGATTAAACAACAAGAGCGCCACAAAAACCACGTTTTAGGAGGATTTTCGTTAAGAATCTTGTAATTGAAATATCGCATACTTCGAATTATTTTTTAGTTTCTTCAGAGTATCATCTTAATATGGTGGGAACCGGGATTCTTGAGTACAAGACATTCAGTGAAAGCTTTGGAGGGGGCCACAGGGTTAGAACAATGTTTAGAACAAAGGTTCTGAAACGGTAGTTCGTGTACCCTTGGGGTACGCGAAGACGTGCAAGGGGTATACGGTTAACTATGCCAAAAAGTGTGCAAAATTGTACTGATACATGCTAGAATTTGTGACAAAAATTTGATTAATATCGTAATATCATAAGATCGTATATTGTAACAAAAGTATGTTACAAAATGTGATGTTGTTACAATGTTGTTTTTGAGGTCAGTAATTGCATCAATTTGCTAATTAACTCTCAGAATGGTATTAAAAATAGCACAAAGAACCAGCAGACATTGCTGTGAAGGAGCCTTTGAGGATTACGAAAAGTATTTGCGACTGTATTTGACCCAGTTGGAACCAAACAGTCATGAACTTTGTAAACAAAAGCAAATCGACTGTTTACCATAATTATATTCTAAGACTGTTTCAATGTTACATCTAATTAATAAATCTTTTGTTATTAAATGTGCATTAAAATAATCTTTCTTGCTAATTAATTCACATGTATTTGACTAAACTATAAACGCTTAGTAGTCGAATTTTAACAAATTTATCACATTTTAATGAAATTGAATTGACTGTTTAGTGTTTTCGTATGTGATAATACACAAAAACTGACACGCCCTTTTATTGGCTCCTCTACTCGCTTGAAAAATCTTTTCCTTAAATCCCAAGATAGCTATTTACCAAGAAAAGCCCTCAGGAATAGAGGGCTCTCCCTCTATTTTTCTTAGAGTCCTGTATATATACTTCATCATCAAAAAAAGAAAAGAAAAAAAAAACATAGTAGTTTAAAAACTAATTGCTTGGTTTTTATTTTCTCTTGTTGCTGGCGAGAATTACCCTGGTTAGCCAAATCTAGTCCAAAATTCCCCTTTGTACCCAAATTTGTGACTTGTTCCCCGGGCGAGGGGATTCGGAGCGTCAGTCAGTCAGTCCCCTCTTTTTCTCAAACGGGACAGAGAAGATCATGAATACAGAAGCCGTTCATCACCGCTTCCAAGGTGAAATGCTAAACAGGTGGGATGCAAGAAAGATAACCTGACACCTGGGGATGCAGGATGGAATTTTTGGGTTTCCGCGGAGAAAGTTGTGATTAGTGAGAGATTCACTTCCGGAGTCGAAATGTCATCAATTTTCCTTCAACAAATCTGAGCCGATAGCCTTCCCTCCAAGAACAACACCACCGTTCTCAGACATCTCCGTTTTTGGCAATTCTAAGGAAGTTCTGACAAACATTAAATCACGACTGCAACTTGTTTAAAATTATGTTCAATGTTTCACCAAGAAATTGGAAGAATCCAGCATATTTAAGCTGCAACCATCTAACTGGCTATAAAGTTAACCAAAATATTGGTGCTTCTACAAGCTGGGGACCACTAAAAGCACTTGTGAAGGTATAGGTCAGTATCTGCAGAAGTTTTTGAAGAAACACAGTTTAAATTACTTACGAACAATAGGGAAATGTTTGAACTAGACCTTTTTTTCGAGTGTTGTTTTCAGCGGAAGCAAAATAAATAAGCTTGTTCAATTAAACTAAAGTACAATAGATTACAAAAAAAGAAAAAAAAAAGAGAAAGAAATTGTAGATACTGCATTTTACCTTCTCACCACAGTATACAGCCTAATTTACAAATTTTTTTCAATGCAAGCTTATTTTGAAATAATAACGCGTTTTTCTCAATACCTAAAGAACACTTATGTTCCTTTTTTCACTTCTTCATATTCTCTTCTTTAAAAGCAGAGAAAATCAGTGCTATATGTACGTAAACTATGCTCGGGAGTTTATGTGCAAGGCAAATTTCGCTAGCTTTCTTTCACCATTACCAGATTTAGAAACTGAAACTTATTAGTGCGATTTTGTTTGAATGCGCGAAAGCTTGAAAAGAATAGAATTAATATTCAACGGCGAACATAATGCAGGTACATGTGCATATGTAAGAAACAGAGCAATAGGCTTGCACACACACTCTAGCTCCATGCTTGTCGACACTTAGCTTTTGTCGGATGACTTCACATACAAAAGTCGTACTTTTTTGCAATGAAAACCCCTCTCTTCTAACCCCGAAACAAGTGTCTGCCATTTTTATGAGGAACAAACTTTTCTCCGCATCACCCCACCTCTAAGCGTTACGCCTTAGATTCTGATGAGGAACCAACTAAGGGAAGAACAGTTACAACGAATAGCAATACAAAGCAGCATCTGTTTCAACAAAATAAATTTTCAGTCCCGATTCAATGTCTTTCACATTGATTGCATTCCGTTACAATGAAATTCCCGTTACAACGAACACAATCAGCGGTTCCTTGAATTTCGTTGAAACAGGATTTCACTGTATAATCAATAGTTACTTGTAAATTATTTAAATTTTAACTTTAAATGACTTGCACCACTGTCAATCTGCATTTGCGATGACTTAACTGGAAGAAAGTCAAACACATGCAAAGACCTATTAGAATATTATTTCTGCTAGTCGAATCAGCGGCATAGAAATTAACTTACACCGCTTTCTTTCTCACTTCTGAATCTGAACAGCAATTCAAGTTAGTGGACAACAGTATCGCAGCCAGAAATTGCTTTCTGGGAGGAGTTTTTGACCGTAACAGATGCAGTATATAAACTTCCGTATTAGGATGGGCAAATATTAAACTCAATTCTTTGGAAGAGAGGTTTTAACCTCAAATCCCTCCCCCTGGTTGCGCCACTGGTGCACAATTCTTGTGTGCTCCTAGTAGTTAAAATATTTTAGTATTTTTTCGGCGATTGAACACTTAATAGGTGACTAAAACAGAGCCCAAATCCTTACTTGACTCGAATTGTAAAATTTTTGATGGCACGTTAAAGTCACTAAAAATAAGTTAAATGGGCAGGACTGCTTAGAGCAAATGCCGGCTCCTTGTCAGCTTGGTCCCCGGATGCCCTCCTCTGCCCCTATCAAACTTATACCACTATATTACAAGACCTCAAGGGCCGCGCACCTAGTTTCCGACTAGGCTGACTTGGTCTCTCGTCGACCCTTTTGAAGATACAATCCTACATTTAGGGCCTACGAGGGCGTCAAGTTGCATTTAATTCGCTCCTTTTAGATGAAGAAGCTTTCTAATCCTTAGTTGATGTACCCCATCCATCCCTTCTTTATCTATCTTCTTAAGTCGGTGAGTTCCTTTTCCCAGATGTCCCATCGTCCCACTTTTCTTTCATTGCGTTATCAATTGCCTTTGTCCCGCAATCAAAGATGCACTGTGCTTTCGTGTATCCCATGACAATCAAACTAGTTTTTAAAGACCCCCTCAAAAGAGAGAAGGGATTAAGACTGGCGTAATCTCCGCATTTGAAGAATCGTTGGAAATGGACTTGGAAGTGAAAGTTGTAGTTTTTTCTCCACCTTGAATTACAGTTCTCTGGGAAAATTGTGTGGGATGTCTTGGAACTCATACTTTGCAAAAAGGAAAAAGCAAAAAAATCTGGCATCCTGTTCTTCAGGGATGCTCCAAGTCAACCAAGGTTAAAAACTGTCATCGGATTAGAGTTTTCTCAAGGTGTTTTTGTGATTTTGTTTAGTTTGAATCTTAGAAAGTATTCGGCGTTAGAAAGAGATTGGAACTTAAAAGGTTATCGATAAAAATCTACTTTTATTTCCTGAACTTTACTTTAAAATTGAATAAAAAAAACGTGCACCTAAAGTGAGCATCGAAAGGAAAACTTTCTTTTAAGAAATTTAAGTTCAACTGGTACTTTACCACGTTCCAAAAAAGAGCAAAAGGGAAACTGTTTACGAAGTTCAATGACTCGAAGTTTGTAACAAACACACTTTTTCAAGCTATAGAGTATAAATACTTGTAATCATGCAATCACACAGATTCCTAGCTTGTTTAAGTATCAGACATTGTCAAGCAGAATTGATAGATTTTAAGGCGAATGAATTGCTGTTTGATGCTACGGAGAAGTGAATATGTCATAAAGAGCACTAATTTAAAAAATAAACAAACTCATAATAAGATGGACTATAAATTTCCACATTAATACTGAGTTCATGTTTTCCCTCATTTAGACATGCTTCCTTTGCGCAGAAGAAATATGTGTCCATAAAATGCGTGCTACGATTCGTTGGAAATATGTTTTTCAAAAAAAAAAAAAAACTATTTCGAGTTTTTTTAATAATAAAATATTTCGCACAATAAAAACAATCAAATGGGCCATTTTCACACCCATGCAATTATTCAGTTATTTCAAAATTACATAATAGCAGAACTAATTGTATATATGTATTCCGAAACGTCTGAAAACGGTTTTCCCGGAATAAGATATAAACCCACCCTATTCTGATTGTTTAACTTCACTAAGCATGTAAAGCAGAGTTTCTGATCTGATTATTAACGGAGTATCAAAGGATTTACAACCAGACATATCGTGCGCAGGTAACTGAAAGATGGGACTGTGCTGCGCACCTCAAATGCCGAGATTGAGTATATGGTTTTAAAAAATACTTCATTTTATATCTTGTCCCTTTTTTTTGGTAAACTTGATCATAGCGATACAGTTGAGCTCTAACTTCTCGTCGAGTAAATAAAAGATGTCCCATATTCCGGAAATATAACATCATTGACAGTGCTGTTGGGGGGGGGGGGGAGGGACGCCGTCGCCCAAAATATTTGGGCGTATTGTTGCTATAATGTTGCAAATTTAAGTAAATTGGTGTTTCAAACCACGTTTTAAAAATATAATAAATGTCTGCTTTTTGAACAAACATACAACAACAAAACAGGCTTTTTTTTTGGCCTATTAAAAATTCATTCACCTTGATATCTACCCTATAAGAATGTGCGTTTTCCCTTTTACCAGGTACAGCACGGGGCATTCAAATTAACATACCCCAGGTTTTCAGAAGGTCTTAAAATAAGATTCAGATTGGTTTTAAAATTAACAAACCAATCAATACCTACTTCTTAATTTTGGTTGTGGATGAAATTAGGTTGGAGATATTTTTAATTATTCTAAAGATAATCCAAGTTTTAAAGAAAAGTAAATTATTCAGTTCAAACCCATCATCGAATGTCAACGATATTTCGTTTATGTGGTTTAATATGTAACCATATTTACTTACATTCATTGGTGATTGTTGGTTTTAAAACAGACATTTCTCAAAGAGGCAGCCTTCTGAAAACAATGTAAAAGTAATTTTACATGCGATCTGGAATACCTAAGGCCATTTTGAGAGTCGCTGTGCTTCTCCCCATAACTGTCATAGACAGCAATAGCTGTCGTGGAAACGCACAACATAGTGTCTCTTTAATGTTGCATTTCTCTTGGCGTCGTATACAACCCCCAGTGAGAAAAAGAGCCAAGGCAAGAGATTCGCGAGAAAAATGGCGACATTTAGGTGTCAACCCATACTATTTCTTCACGGGACGTCCGAAATTCGATTACAAGACGACTTGTGAGGGCGTCTCTTGTAGATTTTTATGAGGGTTCCTATTCCAAATGTGTCAGCGAAAGAATTCATGTCAGTGTTACAAGGACTTTTCTAAAATGAGATTTTTTCCCCCTCTCTTTGTTTGTTTTATTTTGTTTTTGTTTCAGTACCAGCAAAAAAAATTAATAAATGTATGATCGGTGTCGTAGATGGCGTGGGGGAAAGGGGATGATTTAGAAATAACTTTTAGGAGGGGCACCAAAAAGTAAAAAGTGCTTCCCTCCATACAATTTATTTATTTTTACAAAGTTCTCATGAAATTCCTCTAAAATATTTTTAAAGAGCTCTTAAAACCTATTAATTTACTTTGCTTTAAAGTGCAGCAATATCATATACTAATTTTCTATTTGAATATTTTAAGTCCTTAACTACTAAACCTTATATAATTTCATCAAAATGATATAATAATGCTCGGTATTACTTAGAAACATTGTCATAATGATTAAAATAAGACGCTACTAAACAATAATATATTTTTTCTTTTTCTATCAATAAAGAATTAATGAACAGAATCGCGATATTGTGTACCATTGAATTCGAAACTCGTGAGTTTTCTGTGTTATCTAACATTGACTGTAGAGTATAATATTGGTCTTATACAGCAATCTAAATTGATTTATCCAGATATGCTTCCGTAGGGAGGGACACAGTCTGAGTCCCCATGTCCTCCCCTAAAATCCGTTACTTAGGGGAAGGGGGACACCGTTCTTAGAAATGTTTGGTTTTTCGTTGTAAAAACAATGCAAAATAAATAGGTTTTGAACCACCTTTTATTCGGTGAGTTTTCCCAAGCCTCAAGGGGAGAGACCCCAAATATTTGTTTTTCAACTGCAGCGCTGTGAACGGTTCTATGAAAAACATCTAAACAGATGAACTAAAAAAAGTTTTACTTTTAGTGACCCTTTTTTATGAGTTTGAAAATTTTTCGAGGATTTGTTTCAAAGAAGAAAATGTGGTTAAAATTTGCAAATTTTTTAGTTTCCCTTTAGTTTTTCCAACCTTTTAGAGGAAACTGTTTTTTTTCTGCAATATTTTTGTATCCAAGAACATCACAAATCCTGATTTTTTTTATGATAATGCTATTATAATACAAAGGGAACTAAAGATAGAATTTAAGAAGAAAAGTAAAAGATGAGCACTGTGGAACAAAAATCATTTATTAGTTTAATTATGTTTACTTATTCGTAACAAAATTATCTAAAACTAATTATATACTTTCAGATTTTTTTACTAGTGAAATAAATTGAATTCTTAGTTTTCGAATCTGCAGTGATTTCAACAAATTGATAGATAGTTTAATGGATTTATTTAAAATTATTTCCTTTTTGAATTGGTCTCATGAATATGGACTACGCCATTACAAACCGTGAGTAAAAAAAAAAAAAAGTGAAAAAAACACGAACAAAGGTGAGATGTATCGTAAAAATATCGTGATTAATATAAAGAAACAATTTAAAAGTAGGGACTTGAGATGATTTAAATGTATGTCTGTCCATCCTTCTGTACCGCCTAATAACTGAGAGACTACTCCTCTTTGAACATACTTTTTTAAATGGCGGACTCTAGTGGCTAGGGGTCGCTGTCTTTCACCAAGTGCCGGAGTTTAAAGAGATACACTTCATTCCCAATATTTTGTTAAATATATATATATATATATATTTCGTACTTTCCATCATGCAAGGCTTGAATAATAGAAGCATGAAAAAGCTTTTCTTTTATACATGGCATTATTATCATATTCCTTTCTAGTAAAGAAGAAGCTTTACGCACTTCTCAAATTATATTTATTCAAAAACAATCTTATATTCGGCATAGTCTGGAAAAGTTTATCAAAAAAGAAGGGAGCTACAGGAACTCAGCTCCCATGAACTGCCACGCAAATTAACCCCGTTTTCATGAAACAGTAGAACCTCGTTTTTCTGGCTCCCGTTACTCTGAATCAAATTTTTAGGGGCTTACAAAAATACATTTTCACTTTAATAATAGCTCAAAATAACGATAGCAAGACAAGAGGAACTATAAATGCGCCAAATAGTCGCTTTTTATTTTGATTGAATTTACTTGCAGATTGTGCAATAAATTATAGTCATCTAATAAAAAACATGGCGTAGTTGATCAGTTGTTTTCACTCCGATGCTACTGCAACTAAACTAGAAATGATTAATTGTTTACGAGTAATATACTTTGTTATTTTGTTACAAAGCATCGTTTTTTGCTGTAACAAAAGATAAAGCTACAGTTCTTGACAAATGTGTTTACCTATGTGTTTTACCCCCATATTATCCGGATTGCCTTTGGTCTCAGATAGTCCGTGTAAATGAGGTTGTGCTGTATATTATATCTTGTTAATTTCAAATTCCGAGTGGGAGCGTAGAATCCTCAAAGATGGTAATACTGGATATCTAACTTAATTGTATTGACATTTGCAATTTGTTTCAGCATGTGTTAATTGGACATTCTCAACATTTTAACTTCTTAAAATTTAGCATTTTGGGAAAAGAAAGATGATAAACAAACAAGGGAAGGCAACATTTTCAGTGAATCTAAGTCAGAATTTTCTTCTTCTTAACCGAAACTAGCATTTTAACGCATGTAAATGCACGAATTAAACGTGTGATTTTTGAAGTAATTAAATAACGAGCTAAACTTTCGTATCGAAATGTTCATTTAGCCGTGTTTTTTGTTAAACGTGGTCGTATTACGCGAGTTCGTTCAACTGTGTATCTAACAACTTAGTTGTCATCAAACTTTTTTTTTTCATGAAATTATAACACTCCAACTATTCTTCAATTCAAAATTTCGCAACTACACCTGGGAACTTCCTTATGTTACTTCTATATCTATCTTATTATCAAATTCCAATAAAAAGAAAAGCAACGGCCTCATTGATTAAGAGCAAGAACTCATGGGAAAAGGTTAAACACTAACTCGTGGGAAGTTACTACACCAAAGGAATTCCATTCATGAAATTTCATTCATGTTTCTCTTGGCGGCAAATTTTCCTGTCCAGTCTAGTAGTAGTGAGTAAAGAGCTGTACTTTTTTATTTTTTGTTTGAATGAAATCGAAGAAAAAGTTATTTCCTACACGTGATGGTAGATCACGAAAGGCGAAGTCACGAGATCTGCTGGGAAGTAGCTCAGAGGTCAATTCGCTTTTTTTTTTTTAAATCTCACTAAGATAAATTAGGAGGAAAAATGGAATTGGATTTGCTGGACTAAGAAAGGAAATATGTTATCTATATCAGCGTTTCTCAACCGATGATATGGCGGACCGGCATCGGTCCGCAGAAAAATTTGATCGGTTCTCGGAGATTTTTGTTTGTCCCAGGGTAAAAAAAATTTCTTTTCGCGAAAAAAAAAATTAATTTGAATTTTTGGCATCTTGAGTTCAAATTATATTTTTCACAATCACGAGCGTGTGTGTGTATGAATGCGCGTGTGTGTTTGTGTAGGCACATATGTGTGTGTTTGTGTAGGCGCATGTGTGTGGGTGCGTGTGTATGTATGCATGTGTGTGCGTGTTGTGTATATGCAATGCTGTGTGTTTATGCGGGTGTGTGTGTATATGCGCGTGTGTGTGTAGGATATGGACGCAACCTGGAGACGGTTTTCGCAAGAGGAGCAGCATCGTTAGGCCTGTCGACGCGACGGTGGTGCTGGCAGAGGGTGCTGGCGGGAAAATAAAATCATAGGAATTAAAAACAGTCAAATGAGAACATTAAACAATCGTGATTGCTCAGAAAAAAAAATACTTCTACGAAATAATTTACTTACATTTGTGATTACTTTTTGTACTTTTGTATGACGCTTCAGCAATGTTAATTCTTATTACAATAATTGATTTTGTTCTTAGCATTTAAGTGCTTTAGTAAACTTTCATAAGTTAAAGTTCTATTTATGTATTTATGGATCCAGAAATTATTTTTTTTATATTTTACAGAAAAAGAAAAAGAAAGAAAGAAAGAAAGAGAGATGGAAAAGAAAAACATCACCGGTCCGCGAACTTAATTCAAAAGCTCTTGCTGTTCCGCGGGTCAAAAAAAGGTTGAGAAATGCTGTTCTCTATTGTGCTTCAGTGATAGGATCAGTGAACCTAAATTTACCCGAACCTAAATCAGTGAAACTAAAATAACCCTAGTTTTATCCCGGGCGACGGACCTTGAGTCATGGAAAGGTGGCTGAGAAAGATAGAAAGGCGAAGTGGTCAAGACGAAAAGAGGTACTAGATCATTGCGTTTTCTCAAATCGCTGACGTAAGGTAATCCTATTAAATAGTTCTATTACCAACAGAAATATCAGTTTGTTTCCTAAAGAATTCAAGATTTATTAGCTAGAAAATCTAGTTTTTTGAGTAAGCCCAGGTATCACGCCCCACCTAAGCTGATTTTTTTTTTTTATTGTATGTTAACGAGAAATAAAAGGTACACTGTAAAAAAAATCCGGAAACGTTTCTGAGTATATCGTGCAGCTGCGGTTCATGAAATTTTCAAAAACGTTTCTGAGTATTTCGGAATCCTCTTTCAATGTTTCTGAGTATTTTGGAATACTCTTTCTGTAATTTTCAGAAACGTTTCTGAGTATTTCGGAATCCTCTTTCCGTAATTTCCAGAAATATTTCTGAGTATTCTGTGCAGCTGTGGTTCATGAAAGTTTCGAAAACGTTTCCGAGTATTTCAGAACTCTCCTAACAATTTTCAAAAACGTTTCCGAGAATTTCAGAATCCTTTTTCCGTGATTTTTTCTAAAATTCTTTACTATGGTATTGCATACCATATCAGTTTCAGTTCTTTCATATCTAACGGAAATGAAACAAACAATTTTAGAATCATTCGTGGATTTTTTTTTCTGAATTTCTAATGACAAATAGCATGGTTAACAGCATAACATATGCGCAGTTATAAATTTTTGAAAATTTATGAAATAATATAGTAGTTTCATTCTTAATCACAAAATCGTCAGCGGAGGGGAGGGGAGTACTTTCTCAAAAGAGTTATTGTTTGTTAAACAATCTCAAACTTCAGTTTTTCTCTCAATATTTTCAAGACAAAATTATCAACATATTGTATTTTTAATGCAGAACTTAGAAACATATCTTGTATCAAACTTGATAGCTTTTATTTTCGGATAATATTTGACAGAACTTACCTTCCCTTCGCGTCAAGTCTATTTCTCTGACGAGTAAAGTGAACCGAAAAGTGCAACAGAGAAATTGGTGAATATAAATATGAGGGCCGTGGTAGCCTGATCGGTAGGGCATTGGACTCGGGGCCGGAGGGGCTCGGGTTCGATCCCCGCTGGTCGAAGACCCACCGTCGTCATTAAAGGGGACTGGGCGACGTTAAATATGCTCGTGGTCTCAATGTCCTCCAAGTGAAACGATACCTCTGGGGGTGCTAGTACCAGGTAGCTATTAGCTCTTGAACTAGTTCTAAATTCTCATAAACTGTTCGATCCGGTGATGGTGCTGCCATCTATCGGTATATAAAATAATGGAGGCAAGGCACTAGTATGCAGACCTCGACATAAATACAGTTGTAGTCAGTTGTGACTCTTGAATAGAAATATAAATTTAAATATGACACCAAGTCCTCCTGTTGGAACCATTCGGGTTGATTCTTCTGTTCTTGCCCTTTTCCAGTTCATCACAAATATAAATACTTAATCAAAATAGGTTACTGATTTTATTTTTACAATTTGCGCAAAATGCATTATATATTTTATTTATTAAAACATTGAATTCTATTGCATGATTACTCCATTTCATATATACAAGATTCCCCCCTACCACACCATAAAAGTGATGGTGAACCCATAAAATGCTATAAAGCGCTCCCCTTTTTAAAAAAAGCAATCCCTGAAAATGTCAATGGCAGTCTGCGTGGTGAACGCCCCTCGTCTTCTCCCCATATGTACTTTGTATATTAATAACATAGTATTTAAAAAATGATCACTTTTAAAACAATGACATGAAATAATATTTCTTTTTATTTCGGCTTGTAAATGCAACTGTTCCATTTTTGCCACTGACTCATTCCTCCTGACTATCCTATATTAAACTAGTATATCCACGAAGGAAATGTTACTTAGCGAACAACTAATGTCAAGGAATTTTTTATTGTCAACCACATTTAACAAAATGAATAAGCACATGAATTAATTGCATAACTATGTTGCTTACTAATAGAAAACTGGGCCATTTTCTAATGGTATAAATATTTTTAAATAATTGAATAAATTATAATAAAAAAAGATAAATAATACTGGCACATTTTTTTTGTGAAGCATATTACAATACTAGAAAACATTTGCATTATCATATTTTTAATGAATGAAACAATTGATTTTTTTTTTGAACCAATGTATGTATATCCAAGTATTTCGAAATAACTTTTCTAAGATTGCTTTTCAAATATAAATCTTATTTCTTTTGCGTAATTAATCAGTTTCAATTGGTTACAACAAATAGTACACTGAGCACATAGGTATGTAGAATAACTTTTAATTAATTCGATAAACCCAAAAACAGTTGCAATTGGAGCCTCATCAAATGCAAATCAACAAAAATATAAATGTATATAGCAACATGCTTTAAAATATTCATTAATACTTACAAGTGAACATGAGAGGAAGAAAATCTAAGTACCTCCATTACAACTGGATAAGTAATCCAAAGGGTTTCGTTTCATTAAGTATAAAAACGGCTGTTGAAACTATTCACGCTTGAACACACAATATATATGAAATCATGGTCGCACCGGAAATTGTAAAGAAGCAAATCGTTATTAACTAACTTAAAAGCTGCGTACATCGTCTAAAAAATAAAGGGCAGCCGAAAATGCAAAAGCGTAAAATTAGTTTCGACACAATTTGCTACTCTCTAGACATGAAATAACAAGTAATCCAATGCTAAACAGTTGCTGACTGCAGCAACCATAGATAAGGAAAAAAATAAGCTCTTGTTATTTCCGACTCACTGGCGCCAATGTTGGAAGGATAAAATACGTTTCGAAGCATTGCGCCTCACTTCCGCTTCTAGATTTTTTGAAATAACAGAAAGCTTTCTGAATAATGAGGAGTTCGCTATTGGATGAAGGATTCTTATTATTTCGGAAACGTTTCCGATATACTCAGAAACGTTTCCGAAATTTGTTACAGTGTATACCTCTCTGTGTAATACCCATCATGACCCAAAACTACGAATGACATTTCTCATAGCAAAAAAAAAAGAAAAAAAAATGCAGCAATGAGGCATATTACCGTGACAATCAGGCAATTCGCTCTACTCCATCAGGTTAAATAACTCATTTGAGGTAACATCACCAAATTTGTAATCATAAGCAAAAACTATTTAAATTTAACTATAATTCTCCAAACTGGCAGCTTCGTTAGAATCTGCGTAGTCTTCACAATGCTGCCAGGTTTGATTTACCCAAATTATTAATTTATGCAAATCAATACAAATCATAATATGAGCAAGGAAATGAAAAATTGTATTCTTGTAAAACGAAAATGAAAAAGTTTTAATCTGCTTTAAAAAGTTTCAATCTTGCCTTTAACTTTGCTATAAAACTGTAATTACCTCTAAAAATTCACTGAAAATGGCTGTAGTGTATGCATAAAACCTCTTTATACCCAAATGCTCGTTACAATATGGAGCGCGTCTTAAGAGTATACAAAACCTGGATTTTTGAAATTAATTTGGTACTGATTTAAGGAGGGAAGGAGGAAACGCCAGATAAGTAAGTGTTGTTAATTGATAGCACTCGAAAATATCTGAAAAATATTTAAACTAAATCTTACAATCACCACTTTCAATGTTTAATACCAAAGTGCTCAAATGCAGGGGTGGATACAGACTTGGATTTCAGGGGAGGGAGGGGGGGGGGAGATCATCCTGTAAAGCAAAGAGTACTGGACTGGGTACTAAAATTTCTAAGACTGCTTGGGTGTCAACAAAAAGCATCAAAGCGGTCACAAGTAAGCGCCAAGTAGGGCATAAGCTTTGATAATAATTAATTACATTCATCGTGTACGCAATTATTTAACTAAGATCATATTCAATAATGATAGATGGATAATACTGCTAATGGTACAGGCACGTGGGAGTAATGACCTTGTAACCCTTCCCTTGTATCCGCCCAGTAGAGAATGTAGTTCCTCGTTTGGGACAACATTTTATACTTAAATGAGCTACTATGGACAGAGAAAGCATAATTTTCAAAAATGAAATGGTTACGGATAAGCGGATTTTCGGATCAGCTGGGTTCGGATTACCGAAGTCTTACTGTATTAAATGGGATTTAAGCACATTTAAAAAGCTCTCAGTCTGTGATGTAGGCATGGCCACTGAAGTAAGAGTGTCCAGCGACGGGAAGTGGTTGGAGACTATTTATCAAGCGAAGGAATCGACAGCCGTGAGAATATGGTGTGGACGCAGAGCGAGATGCGCGTGATGGTCGTGACTTGCTGACACCTGCCCCCTCATTAAGGGGCCCTTCCTTTCCACCTCCGCGATACAGCTTCCTTTTAAATACTAAATCAGAGCAAGCGCAATCACTAGAGATAATGTTCACGTGCGAGGGCGAAGGTTTTTTTTTTTTCAGTCGGTAAAAATCAACAATTTCGCAATGAGAGGATTTGTTCATTATATGTTTGTGTTGGAGGATGTTTATTTGTTTGTTTTTGTGCGTTATTGTTTGACTGACTTTGAAGGTGCGAAAATTTGTATAAACAAAAAGACCACAGGAAGGAATATTTTTAGGTTTGATGCGTCCAGACCAAGAGAAATGAAAATCGATGTTCGTCGATTTATGATTTGAAGGTACTAAAAGCTGCACAGTTTGAACAAAGAGAGAACATTTTGCGTTTCATTAAGTATTGCAAAAAGAAAAAATCCATTCTTAAATTAAAAAAAATATATATGAAAGAATGTTTTACATCTTTTCTTTGTATATTTATTCATAACTATTTAAAATTTCCACTTTTCTGGCAAACGTAGCAGTTTTCAAACGAATAGTAAAACGGTCTGGACGCGCCATTTAATGTAAGAATCTCTAGCAGCTGCTCTTCCTAACTCTTCTTCTGCAATATTGGGGGGGGGGGGGAGAAGGAAATCTAATATTCAGAATGCTGGGTTTAAAAGGGCCGAGGAGTTGAGATAAAAGGGTCATTCTCCAGATTGTGTAACTTTTATACAAAAAAACTTTCTGTTTTTTATTCGTACATTAGAGTGATACCTACTAGAAGTAAACAGTGGTCCAGCTAAATTCCAATTATTTCAAACTTAAATAAAAAACATTGGAAAAATACTTTGCTCACGAAAAAAAAACTTTGTGTATGAAAATAGAGTTTAATTTAATAATAAGAAAGTAATTTTGTTAATTGAGCAAACAGTGAGCTATTTTAACGAATAGTGTGAACCTAATACTAAGCTCTCTTAATTAAAAGTATGGCTTAAATTTTAGTTATCCTTTTAGTTCAAATTTGTGTTAAGAATACTATGGCATTAATGTTTCCAAATTGGTAAACTTGAGAATATACTGGTAGTTTAAAATTTTGGTAGACTGTCTAAAATTGATGTATTTCCCCTCCATCATTTATTCTCACCATAGAAGTAATGACATCGATAAGGTCTGTCACGGAAATAAGGAATTTTCCATTAATATAGGTTTAATGGATCCATTTTTCAGGGATTTTTTTTCTTCGTTCCTAAAATCTGCCCATGTTAAGCGTATGAAAACATGTGCACTTCTTTTTTTTACATTAATTTACATCCCTGAAGTTCTAGTTCACAGAGGTGAGAATTCTAAATAACCACACTTGGATTTTAAAACAAAATCAATGTAGAATCTCTCTCTCTCTCTCTCAATATATATATATATATATATATATATATATATATATATATATATATATATATATATATATATATATATATATATATATATATTAGGGTGGTCCTTATTTATATGGGAAATTTTTTTTTCGGAATTCAACAAATGACGCCCCCTAGTTTTGTGACACTATAATAAAAAGTAACGTGTGCAAAATTTGAACTCGATCGGGCAATAATAACACGTGCCCCTAGGCTGTTGAACTTTAACACTTTTGATATTTTCCCACAAATCTTCGAGTTTTTACTTCAGACCCAGGTTTGCAAAATACTTTTACAGTGAGGTAGCACTAATTAATGATTAAAAATTAATCTTTTTAATATTTTATATCATCTTAAGATTTTACGTTGAATAAGAATGAAATAATGCTTTAAAAACTTTCCTTAATCGTACGCTTTTCTTAATGTATCTTGATAGTGCGTATTTTTTTCCAATTGTTTTGGACGGTCTGTAAAATAAATTGCTTTGTGATTCATATTTGGTAAATTAGTTGTGAAATTCTTCGATTAATTGTGCTCCTCTTTCAGTTGTATCATTCACAATTTTCTGTATTTTAACGACCTCTCTTCCCTTTAAATAGCTTCCTTCATTTTGCCGTGAATCAGGATCAAAAAGAAAAAAGTCTTTTAGTATTTGTAACTTTTCAAACAGTTTTATTGACTCGTAATTGATTCTATAAAGAGGAAGATCTTTACTAAGAAAGTCTTCCAAATCATCTACTGTTATCTGAAATTTGTTAAACAGTCATCAGAACACGTCTTCCTTATCACAAGCATTTTTTGAATTAGTCTTTTCCTATCAAAGTTAATTCCTTCATCCAATATAGACAAAGCTACTACTTTATCCCCTAAATACCATAAGTCATTTATGAATTTTCCAATCACTGCTTCTGCTGCATGTTTGTCATCATTTTGTACGCTGCTAGTTTTTCAGACACATTATACTATTCAAAGGAGCCTCGATTGGGTTGCTGCGAAAACCCATATCTTCATACATCATTTAATTGTAAAACAGCTCTGCAAAACAGCATTAAAGGGCTTTCTTTTCATGTAAGGTCAATTTAAATTGTTTCCTAAATATACAAATTTTCAAACAAAAATTCCTTTTGGCACCCATGTGGGTCAGGGATAAGCTCCAGGTTGCCGAAAACCCCTGTAGGAGGAAATTCACCAGGAAATATTATTACAAGTTATGAGAATTCTCTGTAATCTTTCTCATTTCCGCTTTTTACGAACAATAATATGTCATCAACTTCGTCTTTTAGAATTTAAGTGGTATGTGTACTTAATTGAGATGTTATAAGTTCTGAATGATGGAGATCTTTCTACAAAATTTTGAAGCGCTTAAATAATTGAATATCTGATCTAGAACTAAGAAAGGCAAGAACTTTTTTAAGGACACACTCTGCAGTACGATTTCAAGTGCATGATGATGGCAATCCAAATCATCACCGTTTATTCAGTAAATTACCGCCCATTAGCCAGGGCTAAAGCATAAATACGTGAAATACACCGCCAGCTCAGTCATTTCCAGCCGAGGA
Source organism: Uloborus diversus (assembly GCF_026930045.1). Taxonomy (NCBI): domain Eukaryota; kingdom Metazoa; phylum Arthropoda; class Arachnida; order Araneae; family Uloboridae; genus Uloborus; species Uloborus diversus. The sequence continues at coordinate 141,148,946 of NC_072739.1, forward strand.
CTGCAGTTTCGTGCTTATTAGTGCTCATCAGCCCGGCATAGGAAAGTGACTGAGCTGGAGATGGAAAATCTCTTAAGGAAGCCAAGAGTGCGAAACAAACTGGTAGTTAATATAGAATTAGCAGACCAGACGAGTGACCGAAGCAATGGTTCGGTTCAACTCGAAGATTGAACGCGAGGCAAGGTATATTCAGTAAATTACCACCCATTAGCCAGGGCTAAAGCAAAAAAAAAAAAAGATTTTCGATATGTTTGAACAACTAAAAAGTGCGTCGACAGTAGCACGACAATAAGTATAAGTGATGTACGTACCATGTAGTCTTATTTTATGTCTGTCTCGGCCATTGATAATTTATTTTGTGCATCTGAACAGTTTTTTAAGTTGAATGAAGCAGCTTTTTTATCTTTTAAGTAGAGTAATAATACAGTTCCCTTAATTATAAGAAACTTTAATGTATAGTTGAGGAATGCTTTAAAGCATTTTGAGAGATGTTTATAAGTGTTTAAAAGAATTTGGTATGCTTCAAAAAAATGTGTATACATACCCTTTTTTACAACGCGAAATTTCGACTGACGCGAGGAGTCTTGGAACGCATCCCTCGCGTAAGTCGGGACTCGACTGTATATATTTATATATATATATACTATATAAATACAGTCGGACCTCCATATATCGAAGTAGCAAATTGCCGGAAAAAATTCGATATATAGAAATTTCGATATACAGAAAAGATCAAATTTTATCATAACAATCTCCTAAAACATTAAAATTAAAGCTAATTTTCGTACATGAAACCCAATTTCTAATTTATACGAGCATCGGATTAAACGAAAGTTAATAACTAAAAATTAACAGAAATTACATTTTTGTGCCTTGATACATCTTCACTCTTCGGCAGTTCAACTTGATTCGCAACATGAGGGGATTTTCATTTTGACAATTTTATCGGGAGAAAAGTAAAAAATCAATCTACTTAACTTGAATGGTTTTTACTGAAGCTGAAAAGACTGGGAATGATAATCGACAGACAAAAAGAATAACTTGAAACTGATTTTACAGTGTTACTGGTTACAACTAAGATTTGAAATAAACTTGAGGGAATTTAAGAACTCCAGAACGGAACAACGACCTATCTACACACTCCTCAAACCCAGTTTTTTTATGAGTTTCTTAGCAACCTTTAGTAAACATAATTTTCTCCCCTAACCTTCATTTTTCATGAGACAAACTGTCTAAAGTGGAAAAAAAAATCTACGAATGTCTCGAAAAAATTTCGATGTATAGAGATTTTTTCGATAAATGGAAACTATTTTTCTATGTAATGAACATTGAAATTTGCTGAGATTTCGATATATATAGAATATTTCGATATGTGGAAGTTCGATATATGGAGACTCGACTGTATATTGAATAATGATGACTATATAAAATGCGATGTCTTCACTGTCATCTGTTAATGAGAAATGGCATTTTGTGTCTGGGTAGCGGAGGTGAGAATTTATTGCGTGACGAAATTCCTTATCCTACTAAAACGAACTAAAACACAATATTGAAAAGTTTGATACATTCCTTAACACTTAGCATTTGAGACACTTGTGAAAGAAACAATGAATAAATAAATGTATTTTTTAAATTGAAAAAGTTATTTAGCAATATAAACAATCACCAGGTGAGTGACATTCCACAGAGATGACAATTCACATGCTGTGAACCAAAAACATGTTAAAAAAATCATTATCAAAAAATTATTGGCTGTTTAAATAGATATATTGTTGATCAAATTAAAAACAATGGAAATTAATTATTTTTTAAAGTTTTTACTACAAAAGCCGTGTAACAGAAAAGTTACACTTTTTGAAGAATGAACCAAAAATAAACAGACTATGGTTTTAATCGAAAATTCATTTAATATTTGAAGCTGAAAACATCATAATAAGTATCTGAGAACTAGAAGAAAAATATTGTATCTATTTGAGCTTGATTTTTTTTTTTTTTTTTTGATTTATTTAAAAGTGAGCTTATGGATAAAAAGATATTTGTCGGATATGTATGTTCATCCATAAACTCCCTTTTTTTTTCATGAAAAAATGAGTCCTCATAACTCCAAAACACGTGCATGCTATAATCTACAATATTGTACAATTGAACGTTATTTCGTATTTTACTTTTTAAGCACAAGGACGTATTTTCAACTTTTAAGTACATGATTTCTTCATCACAACACTCAAAAACTAGTAATTCTTAATATCCTTATATTTAGGTTAATTCTAAAGCAGTCAATCAAATTTAGATTAAAACTTTGAGAAAAGAAATACGCGGTGTAATACAGCTTTGTACAAAAAGCTTTTATTATACCGCCTATATTTCTTCTTCTCCCAATAATTAATTTACATTTTATTATTTTAATTTTATATTAAAATTTATGTATATATTGAGAGAAGAAGAAACATAGGCGGTATAGTAAAAGTTATTCGTACAAAGCTGTATAACAGCGCGTATTTCTTTTCTCAAAGTTTTAATTTATATTTATTATTTTAATTTTATATTAAAATTTATGCATATATTGAGTGAAGAAGAAATATAGGCGGTATAGTAAAAGCTAATTGTACAAAGCTGTATAATATCGCATATTTCTTTTCTCGAAGTTTTAATCTAAGTTTGATTGACTGATTTAGAATTAAAACAACTATGAAGACATTAAAATTAACTGCAATTTTTTAAAGTGTTTTAATAATAAAAAAATATTTTTCAGTTGCCAACCAAGCTTAGAGAAATAGTCTTTAGATTATTTTTCTTAAATATTTTACTTTAAAGGTTTTTCCTTTTTGAAATTTGAGGTGAAACTTTTCGAAATTTAAAACGTATTATCCTGTTACCTATTCAACGCATTCATAATCATTTGCGTCATTTCCATGATAGAATTTTCCTTCACTAACAAATCAGAAAGATCATTACTATTGTCTAGGAATGGCTCAGAATTTTCAATGTGAACGTTTTTGGTTGTGCGTCTCCGACGTCGGTATCCTCGTTGGTTTTGGCCTTTTTTGCCACTCCTAAAAGCTCTTCTTCCAGTGAGTTCTGAACTGTGTAAGTTTAATAACTTTACTTCTGGAAAGAACTCTGGAACCAATCGCATAAAATGTCTTGAGTGGCCCATGCTCGATTATTAGCACGCCAAAATGCACTTGACTACGCGTAATCTGCAATCTTAAGGAGTTGGGATTCTGAAAGAGGGAAAAATTTTATCTGTTTGCATTGCCGCATCCGCGTGAAACCGAAACTCATCCGCGTAAAATAAAATCAAGATGTCAAATCTTAAATCGTGTATAATCGAAATTGTTTGTTTACATTGATTTTCAAAAAGCTTTTGATAAGGTACCGCATGTTGCTCTTCTCAGCAAATTAGCTGATATAGGAATAGCAGGAAAAAGTTTACTTTGGGTTAGAAATTGGCTGACTGGAAGGAAATAAAGTAGCTGTGAGGGGAAATCGTTTTTGAGCTGGGTTCCTCAGGGTTCAGTTTTAGGGCCTCTCTTGTTTATTATTTTTATGAATGACATCGATGAGAATATTTCTAGAAGCATGAATTGTTTTGCTGATGATGTGAAAGTTATGGGAATTGTAGAAAATGAAGAACAGGTAAAACAGCTTCAAGAGGATTTAGATTATATTACTAAGTGGGCGGATAAGTGGGGTATGGCATGGGAGGTGTCATGTGCTACACTTTGGTCATGGAAATATGTGTATGATTTATCATTTACAGGGTTCAATCATTAATCAGGCAGAAAATGTTATTGATCTGGGTATCTTAATAAATCAGGATTTCAAGTTTAGTCAACAGTGCGGCATTGCAAGTAACAAAGCCAACAGAATGCTTGGGTTTATCAATAGATTTATTTCAAAATAATCTTAGAAGGTTCTTCTGCCTTTGTATAGGAGTTTAGTAAGACCCCATTTGGAGTATGCTGTGCAGTTTTGGTCGCCTTATCTGAGGAAAGATATTTCTGTATTGAAAAGGGTTCAAAGAAGGGTAACTAGACTAGTAAAAGGACTTTCAGGTTTAGATTATGATACCAGACTTAATAGGCATAATATGTATAGCCTGGAGAAAAGGAGAATCAGAGGGGACATGATTCAGTTGTTTAAATTTATCAAAATGAATGATGTTAATGGATTAAATTTTTGCACAGAAAGCAAGACGAGAGGTCATTGTTTTAAGCTATTCAAATCTCATTCTAACATTTAAATAAGGAAAAACTACTACTTTAGTAGGGTTGTGGGCACTTGGAACTGCTTACCGGAAGAGGTAGTAATGAGCAAGGTGGTGGATATTTAAGAGGGCCATTGATCTTCATTGAGGACAAATAATTGACTAGGACCAGCCTAGCTGGGCGAAGAGCCTGTTGCTGGTCGTCACATTTGTATTTGTAAATCGCGTAAAATAAACCGGCGTAAAACGAGGCTCTACTGTATATCAAGCTGCACTGGCTCCCATGAGAAGCTCACGAAAAAATCCCAATCCTTCCAAAGTGGCGAAAAGCAATTACCGAACCCATTGAATAATTGTCGTCAAGTATTTTCAACCAGTTCCACCTCTCCGATCTGGACCTGCGATTAAGCCAATATGTATCCCGGTCCTATCATTATGGTAATTGGAGCGAGATCGCTGTAATGAGCGTCTTCATTAATTCGCCAGACCGAGGTGGTGACTGCGACGCGATGCGGTGTCGGAATGCCGTCAGGGTGATCAAGTGGTGGTGATAGCGGATCACCATATTTTCGCCACTTAATAGGACATTGGTTGACTGGCTGCAAGTGTTTTTTAATCGACATCTGGAGATAAAAAAAGAAGCTAATTTTAGTGTTTTGTCTTGTCTGGTGTGTTGAAGAAGTTAATCAGCTTTCTTCATTGTAAGCTCTTAAGATAAGAAGTGAAATCTTAGTATAGAAACAATAAATGATAAATGGGGGTTAGGAATGATAGTGGTGCAAGTGAGAAGATAAGTTAAGGTTTGGTATGTGAATTTGAGTTTCCCTCCAGTTCCTCTTTTAACCCTTAACTAGGCAAAGTAATATAAACTGTTTTTTTTACCCGACTGCGCGTGCGCGACACAAAGGAGGGTAATGTGTTTAAAAGTCTATGTATGTATGTCTGTTCCTATGTGGTGTTCTGCTGTCTGAACGCCTCGGCCAAGTTTAGTAATTCTTACGTGAATCGATTTGTCTTAACCTTAGGAGTGTCACTAAACACATGACAGTAATCAAAATTCACTATATCAACAACCAGTTGTCATATTTTGTCAGTTTGAGATCGGCGCACGTTGGGTGTTGCACACTGTGTCACACGCTACCTGCGTGTGACACACTGCGTGTGACAAATGCAGGTAGTATTCGCTGCCTGAATTTTTTTGTTTACTAAGTCTACTAATTGGAGTCTCATTGAGACAAATTTTACGAGGTTCTTTGAATCAGAAAGGAATGGGCCTCGACTGTTGATCCTTCTATTCTGCTTTTGAATTTATGATTTGTCTTATCTGTGTACGGTTTTAAAACTATTTCAACTGGTACCCAAATTCTTGGAAAGTGAGATAATGCAATATTACGTTTTTATCGCCAAAATACCATTTTTTTTTCATTTATAATGTTACAATAAATTATATAAATACGAAATTAAATATATAACTGGTAAAAAAGTTTAGATTTTGTGTTTAAACATTTATATTTTGTGCATTTAACCTATTTTTGCTTTGGAAGATCGTGTAAAATGGGAAGGAAAACATGTCGATTTTTGGTTTATTTTGCTGCTTTTTTGAAATTTAATTACTCTATTGAAGTAAAACTAGTATGAGATATTAATGTTACCAAGAGTTGACATTTACCCCCTCAAACATTTTCGAAATCATATATATTAAATTTTGTTAAATTTTGAAGAAAAAAAAATCGATTTTTTTTTCATTTTTGGTTTATTTTGCTTCTTTTTTTTTTGAAAATTTAAGGAAATTATTCCATTGAAGTAAAATTTTTATGAGCTATTAATGTTACCAAGAGTTAACATTTACCCCCTCAAAAAATTTTAAAATCATACGTTTTCCATTTTGTAGGTTTGTTTTTTTGGTTTTTTTGGGTTTTTTTTTTTTCAAAAATATCGATTTTTTGCATTTTTGGGGCGATTTTGGAACTTAAAGATATTATCCTAGGAGACTACAATTTTAGCGGTGGTCTATTGATTCAAAAAGGCAACTTTTGAGATCCCAGGCGCTTCGAAATTCGAAAAAAAAAAAAAAAAACTTTTTTCACTCCACCCTAGTGCTCAACCCCCTCCCCCTAACTTCATAAGTATGGGGAGGGGGTTAAAAATACATTGAACTGAAAAAACAGTGCTACATGTTATAATATACACTAGTAATATGCATATACGAGTACATTGCAATACAATAATTATTTACAAAGAAACAGCTGGGGAAATTAAATGTTTCTAAATTTGTGGCCTTTTCTATACTACGGCTAATATTAAGGGGCCATTGAGCACCCTCGTAAAATTTGAGTAAGAAGCTCAAACTTTTACAGCTTACAGCATAATACTATTAGTAAGTCTTAAAAAATAGGGGGTGTCCTGGACTAGCTGAAAAAAAATTTTTTTGAACCACCCCATTCTACATGCTACAAATATTTTCAAAATATTTTTGTTAAATGATCACATTGCTTCCTATAAATTTGTGCATCCATTTGCTTACACATTAGATTGAAAAAGTTCTGCTGTTATTTCGGTGTAAAATCAAGAAACTCTTTATATCTTTTGCTTAAATTCTCTAAAAATTTTCGTAATTTATTAACTGCTTATCAAACGAATTTTGTCGGAAGTACTACTTTAAAGCTGTATGTCTAATTAAATTATCTTTCAGGATTCGAATATAATGTAAATACAAAGGGAAAAGAAACTGAGAAAAAACTCTTTAAAATATTGTTTTTGGTCACTACGTCAACTAAAACAACTCGTAACTTTTTTGAGTAATCGAAGTAGAGCGATGAAACTTTCTTTTCGCGTTTTGAAACAGCAATGAAACCAATTGACATTTTGGTCATTTATTTTAAGATAACCTGAACTTTAAATCTCCTCAGTGGTCTATGCAGGAATTCTGTCGTGAATGAAATTCAATATGATGGCGCCAATGGATAATGAATACAAGAGAAACACCTAAACGATTTTTTTCCGTCAGAGAGAGAGACAGAGGGAAAGCTTTATTTTCTCCAACTGTAAAACAAAACATTAAGGTCTATATTAATGGAATTGCATTCTTACTATATAGTAAAATATTTTCTCCGCATGAAGTACTTAATTAAATGAAAAGTTCATGGATTTGAAAAGTAAAATTCATCTTAATCTTATCTTAATCTTGTCAAAAAAAAAAAAAAAACATTGAAACAGTGGTAAATGTCAGATATAGTATAATATATATTTAAATAAATTAAAAGCATATTTCTTTAGCTTAAATGAAATATGATGTTTGTACCTACTTTCTTTTGGCGATAAACAACTCCCCCCCTTAAAAACTGCACCATTTGATCTGAAAACTTTATAAGGCATAATCCAGAGAGAAATTATGCCACGAATGCGTCGATTCTTGTCGAAAGGGGTCGCCGCTGTTTGTTTAGTCTCTGACCCTCAAAACAGAAATTAATAAAGGGAGCGAGCAAATCCAATCATTGGCTTAGCAAAAGCTGAGGCTAAATACCCCAAGTCACGTGACTCAACAACGACGAACGGTTGACACGTTTTGCGTGAGACAAGCGAAATAAACTTGATTTCTTCTAATGCTTTGCAGTAATATCCATCAGGTGATCTGGGTGTATGTCCTTCACAAATGAAAGTCTTCACTGCCTCCACTTTATTTCTTCTCAGTGCTCTGACTAACCTCTCTTTCTATATACCTTGGATGTCGCTGACATTGAAAACTGATTACTGCGACTATAAAAATAACAGCTCCTAAGGGATTTGAGGGTGAGTACCCCAAAACCTTTGATTTTAACACGTATTGATAATAACAATATGGCAGCTTATCCACATCAGAACGGTTATGATTAAACCTTCACCCCCAGATGTTAAATGCTGGCTACGCTAGTGCCTGGTGCGAAGTTGAAAATCGTATAAATCTTCTCCGAACTACGAAATGTGTGCACGTAAAAGTGTATTAACGTTTAAAAAAAAAACCTTTTGAAGTAAGGATCAACATAAAAAATAATTATGTTTAAATCTGAACCTTCTTTTTTTTTTCAAATAAATTTATGACTTGGCGGTGTGCCAACATTGCCATAGCAATTGTTATCCCCCCCCCCTTTTCTCTTCTTTCCTTTTTTCCGAGTTTAAGTTGAGATTCCACAAGTTTTTTCTATGTTCTTGTGTTCTCAAAAGAAATGCTATGTTTAAAATTAAAAGAGTGAAGAATTTTTCGAGATATTTGTACGCTTTACAGTCCATTTTACTTTGCGGAGTTCGAGATATATTCTTGACATTGAAGCTGCGTCAATACGCATATGATGCAAAAATTCCATCCATTATGCAATGCTATATTCTTTTAAAATCTTCAGTTTCAACTATTAGGTGGAAATCCTCCTCAGATCCCGTACCATGAAAGTGAAGGTAGAATTCAGGTCACGGACCATCAATTGTATCAGAGAGACCTCCCCAAAACAAAAGAAAAAGAAAAAACGGTGCTTCATAAAACAATTGAGATTCGAATCGGGCCAAATTAAAAGTACCATTTCTCTCGCCAAGATATTTATTTGGATTCAATCACCCTCATTTGGCCACAATTTTCATCCCTCGTGGTGTCGATACCACCCGCGAAAATCTTGATCGCTAATTCCGGATAATCGCTGATGAGACCCGGAGTATTTTTCGTCCGCTTTTTTAAGCTCTTGATCGGATCGGTTAGCAAATCACGATCCGAAAGGTGGGCATGATTACTGCCTCACGTTGCTTGTGATCGATCACGGTGCGTACACAAGAACCTGTTGCACATCAGAAAGCTGTGAATATATACTTCAACCGAAGATTTGAACATTGATGGAACAGTTTTAGAATGCAACAATGCATCATCATCTGTCGGATCTAAAGATGCCCAATGCTTGTTCTGAAAGTTAAAAGCACAAAAAATAGATATTACCAATAAATTACTCTATAATTTGGAGCATTGCTGCCACTAGTCGGCTATTACTTGAGGTGTTTAGTATAAAAACCAGTTCAATCCAAGAATTTTTAAATTTTTTTTTTCATTTTTATAATTAGTTGCTTCGCCCGGCTTTGCAAGGTCTACCTCGAAAATAAAAGTTTTTTCAAGTGACGCATGTTCATTAATCAGGCTCGGACCAAAAAAAAAGTAAGATTTCCCGAGAGATTGCTAAAAAATAACCAAAAAGAAAAATTTTTAAATCTCCCGATTACAGGGAAAGCCTCAAAACGAAAGCCAGAATTTATTCGTTCATCTTCGAGAAACAAAATGGCAACAGATCTGTCTTTTATTTCATTCACGCTACAAATTTTAAATAAAAGCATTTTGAATTTCTTACTGAAGACTTAGTTACATTTTAACATATAATTAGTTAAAAACAGCAATAATTCACTTTCTAATTACCTTGCAACATTGGAATAAATGTTATCTAATGCAGAAAAATCAGGGTTTTGTTTTGTTATTTTATTCCAATTTTTGCGAGCATGTTTACGCACTCATATTATAAAAATGCCATTTTCGGGTCCTAAAATTAAAATGCAGACGGTTCGGTACTTTTTTGGCGATCGAAAACCCTACCTACGTTCTTTCTCGGAGGGAGTTCCTTCCAGACAGGAGGGTCAACCAAGTTAGAGCTAAAATTTTCAAGTATATAAAGCACCAAACACAGTTTTTACCTTAAGTACTTACATAATACATTAACTCTCGATTTTCCGCGGAATAGAGTGGCATGGTGATCACAGATAAGCAAATTCCGCTGATATTACACACACACACACACACACAAAAAAGATCTATGACCCACTTTTCCCAATTAAATCTAATTTGAATTCCGAAACTTTGAATTCAAATTATGTTTTTCGCAATCACGAGTTGCGACAAAACCCCACTGATTAGAGTTATTGTCTCTAGAAATGGCTCCCCCCCCCCAAGCATGTCCCTCCTCCTGGGTGGTTACGTGTGTATAATTGTGTGTGTGTGTAGGCTTACGTGTGTGCACGTAGGCGTGTGTATGTGTGTAAAGGCGTGCGCGCGTAGGGGAGTGTGTATGAGCATGTGTGTAGGACATGGAAGCTACCGCCCAGCAAAAGTGGATTCCGGTGGACAGTGCTCAGGACCAGCCGCGCCGCCGCCGGTGGACGGTGGTGCTGCAGCCCTGGTCCAAGCTGAAAAAGGAACCACAACGTCAAGGACTGCTAAGTGAGAACAATAAGCAATCGTGATTGCTCAAAAAAAAAAAAAAATTAATTTGAATTTTTGGCATCTTGAATCCAAATTATGTTTTTCGCAATCACGAGCGTGTGTGTTTGTGTAGGCGCATGTGTGTGGGTGCGTGGGTGCGTAAGTGTATGTATGCATGTGTGTGAGTGAGTGTTGTGTAGTGCGTGTGCGTGTAGGTGTTCGTGTGTGTGTGTGTAGGCGTTCGTGTGTGTGTGTGTAGGCGGTGGTGTGTGTGTGTGTGTGTGTGTAGGCGTTCGTGTGTGTGGGACATGGACGCCACCGCCCAGCAAAAGTGGATTTCGGGGGACAGTGCTCAGGACCAGCCGCGCCGCCGCCGGTGGTGCTGCAGGCCTGGTCCAAGCTGAAAAAGGCACGGACGCCAAAAACGGTCAAGTGAGAACAATAATCAATCGTGATTGCTCAAAAAAAAAAAAAAAAAAGAAAGAAAAATTAATTTGAATATTGACATCTTGAATTCAAATTATGTTTTTCGCAATCACGAGTGTGTGTATGTAGGTGTGTGTGTTTGTGTGTGGGGGGTATGTGTGTTTGTGCGTAAGGGGTATGTGTCTGTGTGTGTAGGCATGTGTGTTTGTGTCTGTGTGCTGGCATAAGTGTGTGGGTAGTTGTGTGTATGAATGTGTGTGTGGGGGGGGGTATGTGTATGTGAGTGTAGGCATATGTGTTTGTGTCTGTGTGCAGGCATGAATGTGTGGGTAGTTGTGTGTATGTGTGTGTATGTTTTTGTGTGTGTGTATGTGTAGGTGTATGTATGTATGAGTGTGTGTATGTGTTTGTGTGTATGTGTATGTGTTTGTGTGTGTGTATGTGTGCGTGTGTGTGTGTATAGTTGTGTATGTATGCGCGTGTATGTAGGACATGGATGCAACCTGGAGACGGCTTTCGCTATAGGAGCAGCATCGTGAGGAGCCGGTCGACGGTGATGCTGCAGAGGGTGCTGGCGGGAAAATAAAATGATAGCACGCCAAAAACAGTCAAATGAAAGCAATAAGCAATCGTGATTGCTCAAAAAAAAGTAATACTGGTGCGTGCAATTACTTTAAAAACCAATAATACTCACATACATTAAAACTATAGCGAATTAACTGACTGCTGAATGAAACTCAGCTGTCAGAACTCTGAAAATAAAATTTATTTTGTAGGAAGTAAAATCGAGATGTTCTTGTCAATGACGAATTTATAAAATACGCACTAGGGGGAGATGGCACGAGGCGGAATTTGGCCGAAGCGCCGAATACCGAATCTTCGGCTAACTAATGGCCGGTGCTTCTGGTGCTCTGTGTATGTTGAGTTTTATCAATAAATGCATATTACGTTATGTAATTATCCATAAACTTTACTATCTCAGTTTCTTCAACATTTTTAGCTTAGTGTGTTTTTTTATTTAATACGTATCACCAATTAAGATTTTACTTTTGTTTTGAACTGGTTGTACCAGAAAAGTACATTTTTCTAATTTTTCATTAGAATAAGTAATATAAAGCATTATTTGGAATATTAAAGGAATGCTCTACAATTAAGTTGATGTTTATAATAAGCAACTGATATGATCGGATATTAAATTTTAGAATTATCCAATGAGAGAATATTTAATTATAATTATAAATACACTCTGTCGCAAAAAAATATATGCACCTAGAAGAATTAGAGCCACAATCATGAAACTCGGCACAAATGCAGTTTGGTAGCCGATATGCAAATGATTAAAATTTCAGCTCCAATGAAACAAGGCTAAGCGCGCTATGAGCATGTGAATTGCGCAGGTGGGAGAGTTTAAAAGCATGAGTACTTGTATCGTAGAGCTATTCAATCGAATCTGTTGACTTTGGTAGACCGTATTGTGACTTAAGATGCCTCTAAGACGTAACCGGCGGCAGCACGGACGGAGTTTGATAGGGGCCGTATAATAGGCCTCATAGAGGCAGGTTGATCAAACAGGAGTATCAGCCACCACCTCGGTCGGAGTGATATGGTAGTTGCTCGATGTTGGCAACAGTGGATCACGGAAGAGAGCGTACCGTCACGGAGGGTCAGGGTGTCCCAGGAACACAAATGAACGCGAGGATGGCGCAATCAGAAGAGCGGCCACATTGATTCAACGCCACTTACCTCCTTCCAGGTATCCTGTGGTATCAAGGGAAACCATTAGGAGACGACTGGCCGAAGTTTGCTTAAGGAGCCGACGTCCATTAAGACGCTTGCCACTGACCCCACATCACAGGCAGTGTCGAGTGGATTATTGCCGACCTCGGGCAGCTTGGAATGTAACAGACTGGAGTTGTGTGATCTTCAGCGATGAGTCCCGATTCAGTCTCAGCGCTGATGATCACCGTACACGTGTGTGGAGGCGCACTGGCCAGCGCTCCGATCCGGTCTTTGTTGTCGAGCGGCATACAGCCATTTCATAATGTGTGACAGTGTGGGAAGCGATTTCTTGGGATACACGATCACCTCTAGTTGTTCTCCATTTTGACGCCGATTGTTCTGCCTATGCTATCAAGTCGCCCAGATGCCATTTATCAGCAGGACAATGCTCGTCCACACATTACGCGACTCTCTTAACATTGTCTTCAGGGATATGACATACTCCCATGACCTGCTAGGTCACCGGACCTTTCGCCAATAGAGCATGTCTAGACGTGCCGGGAAGGCAACTGCAGCCATCTCGGGATACAGGAGAATTAACGATCCAGTTGCAAAGATTATGGCATGAACATCCACAGGGGGTCATAAGTGACCTAATTGCTTCGATGCCACGTCGTGTTTCGGCTTGTATAGCTGCCAGAGATGGCTTTACTACTTATTGATTTGTCACCTTTCTCATGCTGTAACTGCTTGATAAAATTATCTTTTACTCTGAATTTTTAATCATCTTCTTTTCTACTTATACACTACATGCCTGCCAAGTTTCGTGAGTGTAGCTCAATTTCTTCTGGGTGCATATATTTTTTTTTTTGCGACAGAGTGTATTTAGAACAAACATTTAGAATGTAGATCTAGAGTGGATGTGCTTCTAATGGACTAGACGCCTTCCTCACATTTTGATTTTCGAAATAATAATAATATTAATAATTAAAATTAAAATGTAGCTTTAATATACATGATTTTTTTTATTTTTGAAAATTATCAACTTGTTTCAGTCCTAGTTTATTGTTGATAATTTTGATCAATGAATGCAAATTAAGTTAAAATGTGTTGATAGATTAATGCATCTATTTAAAGAACTGAAATATTGTATCTATAACTATTAAATAAAATATAATTTTAAAACAAATTACTTAAGGATGTCCATTAGTCGTATATCCGCTCTTGTATATACATAAATAACATCACTATTGTTAGTTTTAAAGCTGGAAGTACTTAAAGGATGTTTAATGCAGAATATTTATATAGCTATCTTTTAAAAATTAAGGTTTTAAAGAAAATTATAAACTAAATAAAACGTTAATTAACTTTCAATAGAATCTATCGTTAGTAAACATTTTATTAATTGTTGAATGATTTCTGGCTCCAAGGGTTCAATTAAAGTGTGTAATATGTTATTAATTTGACACTTTAACTAGTTATTCTATGAAATAACTAGGTATTCTATAAATTAACTAATGAGAGACATTTAAATTGTGAAATAAACTATTTACCTAAAATGAAATAACTATATATATAGGTATCTATGAATAAACTAATGATAGAATATTAAAATGAAAAAGAAGCAATTTATCTAATTTATGCAGCGTATAAATGGTATTTTTGGCAACGTACCATAAAATCATTTGTTACAATAAAGATTACTAACATGACGGCAATGTACGTGCAAGCAATCAATTAACCGGACTGAACTGGCGTCAATACGCTAAGCAAGTTCTCTCCCTATGGCCTGGAATTGTTCACAAATGTAGTAGGGGTGGAAGTTGATCATGGTTTACCTAGTTAAACCATGAAATACAAGAGAGTTTTACACTTTAACGGACACGATTAGTTATTCCATGAAATAACTAGGTATTCTATAAAATAACGGATTTCATACGATAACATATATACTAATGCTACCATACTAGGATTAATAGTATGTCTTGAAGTTGAAGAGTTTGGGGGTTAACCTCTCCCCCTTTGCAGATCTGTCTTCAGTTCTTTTTCTTAATTTTTTAAAAAGAGTTTTTTTTTTGTTAGTGATTTATATAATACTTTTAGTATTTAATATTTAATGTATTTTTGGCAGCATATTATTTCAATAAATGCTATGCAAGGGCACTGTATAATTCATGGTGTATTTTTAAATAACTTAATAGTACAGTCCTAGACAAGGAATTTTGAAGAGTAACCTCTGGAGACCCAAAAATTGGCCGACATCTTTGACTTTATTAATCAGTTTTTTTTTAAATATGTATTCAGCGCAAAAAAAAAAAAAAAAAAAAAAAAAACTATTTTAAGATAGTTTGCCCCGAATTAATTTACCAATTTGGGAGCGACTGAACGTCTCAAGATTTGAAGCGTATTATAGCATAGAGACAATATGATTTTTAACAAATCAAGAAGCACATCGTCGGTTAAGAGGAAAAGCTGACTAAGTGCATTTTAAGTCGATTTTGAGGTGTTTGCACATTTGGTTACTAAAAGCTGGGATGATTAATCCAAAATTACAATAATGTAGGTTTAGAACACAACTTGAACATCAAGAAAAAAAATTGCAACAAAAATTCACCCTAAGTTGCTTTTTAATAACTATTTTTTCCACATTTCTGGAAATTAATCAAAGTGCAGTTAGTGACTTTTTCCTCTAAAACAGCGACATGGTCGTCACTTTTGGCGACTAAGACTTGAATTTTTGGCAGCCATTTTCAATGAAATAGCCGGTTGCTGACCGCTAATCTAGAGCTTTACTTAATAGGGAAGATCATCTTTATTCATGCATGTTCGTTCACTTTTTTTCTTAAACCTAAGCATTTCAACTCCTTACTTTGTAAAACGGTGGACATTAATTACTCTGAAAAAAATATGTAAGTCAGAACTGTCACACTATCAGTACTTTTTTTTCTTGAAATTACATTGAAAAACTAGATTCCTTATTCTAGGGGGGGGGGGACGATCTCAAGAGCAGATATAAGGTAAAAAAAAATGATTTTTAAAATCCAAGTTTGGGAATTCGAACCAAAATCGTGACAGGTTGAATTCCTTTTGTCTTAAAAATGTGCCTTAAACACAATGCAATATTTAAACCACCAATTTTGCCACGTGGGTCATTAGAAAGCTAATGGGTCTATTTCTCAAAAAAGAAACATTATCTACCCATTTACCGTGACATGATGACCCATAAAATCACGGAAAAAGGTTTGTGAATGAATTTGGCCCTGATATGTATTCCTCCTCTTACGCAATATTTGCCAAGAGAATGCTAACAGGGGTAACGATGAGGGACCATCATAGCTCCAATTGTTCTAAAAAAAATGTAGGGGGCGTGCCAACAGATAGGCGGGGCGTTCTAAAATTGATAAGAATACAACCCTTTGTTCTATCGGGTTATTTAAAGGCGATTAGAAAATCATCGTGGAGTCACGAGCGTGCCCAAACGATAATCGTGAAAGTTAAAAAAATATTCCTAAGTTTTTTTTTTTCTGTTTGAGAAGCAGTACCTTTGTGGTAGTTTTTATTAGACACTGAGTGAGGTAGGATTCCGACCTATTGCCCAGGGCAGGCATGAATGCTATATATTTCAGTCTAGAAAGAGAAGAAAATGAATCGATATATAAAATATCGCTGAAAGATCATTTTAAGAATCATTGTTTTTGCATCCATTATTTAGTTTTGTTCAGATGTGAATGGATGGTTGGTGATGACAAGACGAACCAGAAGATGATATATGATGTCGGTAATTTTAAAGCCATTATGTTGCGATGAAGATGAGGCCTACTGAACGGAAAAAGTGAATTAGTAGAGAAGGACTTCTGTTATTTGTTTGCTTTCTTCCAATTACGGACAGGTTCATTGTTTGAAAAGACATTTGGTATAGCTTCGTGTAAACCGGAAAAATAATCAGCTGTTATGTTGCTGTGGTTTAGAAGTAGTAAAAAGTTAATAGTTAAATGTGATGACTTGGAGTCAATTTAGCGATTTCAAAACTTAAGATTCCACTTATATTTGAAAGAAAGTATTTTCTTCGTGCCTAAATTGAGTCGCAGTGTACAAATGTGAAAGTTATAAATTTGTTAAATTATACGAGCTCAGTTCTGAACAGGACTTTGAACCGAAATTGAACCTAAAACCGGGAAAAAAAAATCAGTGTGGGAAAAACAAAAACCGGTACTGAATCAGAAAAAAAAATTAAATTAAAAAAAAAACATTGGTTTATTTCGGTTCGATATCTTTTCAGCTATTTTGTTACTGCAACCAACTGGTCATTATTTTCTTATTTAACTTCAACCTTATCATTATCATCATTACTTGTACATTGCTTCTCAGTTTTCTCTTTTGATGTTCGCCTACTTTTCTGCTTCAGATTTGCATGCAACTACTAGTAGAAAGCTGACTTAATCTAACTTTAAAAAGGAGGAAAACTTCTTAACTGTGGTATAATTACATTTTTACATTTTTAGTTAAAAAATATACATAAAATGAAAATTATTCATTCGGAACTGAACCGGTACTTATTTATTAATTGAATCGGAATAAAAAAAATTCATTCGATTCGAAGCCTTGGTTTGGAATATAGTTTAAGCATAAAAGGAGGGAAAGGACAATTTTTGTGAGCATATCGATCGATAAAAGAGGGGAGGAGGGAGGGAGGATATTCTCCAGAAAAATAGTTGAACCCCTTTCAACATAATTGTGCGAAATTACAGGGTATTTATACTTCCTTTAACATCGACGCTTTAAAAATTATACGTTATTAATTGGTTGCTATAAACAAGATTGAAGTGAAAAATAATGCCAAATTCAAATACCAAGCAAATTTTATCAGTGGCTAAATGCGGCACCCATACTTTCACTTTGCGCTAACTTTGGCTTTTTTTAGTACAATGTTTGAAATTTTTTTAAAAATTATCCACTTTAGAAAGGATTTGGGTTCGAGCAGAGTCAAATCACTTTCTTTTGAATAAAAATCAGGATTTTAGAATTAAGTAAAAATAATCGTCTTTTTTTTTCGATAATGTTTTGCATTGGCAACCCACCCAGTAGAAAAGTACTGGAATGCCGTACTGCACCCCTGATTTTAAGTGATTTTTTAATGAGCATTTAACTAAGTCATTAATGTATCTTGAAGCGGTGAGAGGAACTAAAAAATGTGCGCACGAATTTAGGTGATTTTTAAAGATCCGTTTATACTTTTTATGCGCCAAGAAGGGGAAAAATCGTGTACATCGACTTTTAAACACGTTTACCCAAAATCAGCCTAAGGATACGAAGTAAACAGGAAGTACATTTACCCGTGGCTATTTAGAAAACAATGAAGCTCTTAAAGAGATATCTTCCAAAATTCATTCAGCAATTTCCCACTAATATGACAGCTAAAAACAGTTAACACTGCAAATAAACACATGGGCAAAAACAGAGCTTCTGTTTACGATCCAAGACACTTGCATTACAGATACAGATATCTCACGCAACGTACATAAAAATGCCGTTACCTTAAAAGTGGTATAAGTAATAGGGAAGGAGGAAGAAGGCGGAAGCAGAGAGAGAGAGAGAGAGATTCAAAGAGAGTGAGCTTGTGCTTTTATTCTATCACTAGAAGTACCCGCACGGCTTTGCCCGTAGTAGAAAACCAAAAGGTCATTTGGTTCGCCTGTATATTTACAAATAATGGATGGTGAATTTCTCGCCAATTGGCTATGTTCATTCGCTCTTCCCATGTTACGGTTCCATGTCATGATAATTTCGTAATTTACTCGTCCATCTTATGATAATTTTGCTCCGGAAAATGTTTTTAAAATTGAAATAGAAAAAGAACAAAATCGAATTTTCGAAAAATCACTTCGAGATGCACACCTCTATGCTACAAAAACTTTGTACCGAATTTCATGAAAATCGGCCAAACGGTCTAGGGGCTATGCGCGTCACAGAGATCCAGACAGAAATCCGGAAAGAAATCCAGACAGACTTCACCTTTATTATTAGTAGAGAAAAGAGATTAACCAATGAATCTGAATGAACAAAATTTTTCTTGTTTGATTAATAATTTTCTTTAACGCTATACAATTCTACATCTTTTGATAAGTTTGAGCGAGGTTTCGGTCGTAATTCAATTGTTTCTTAGGTATTAGTATTGGCAAGACTCCGTCTGAATACTTGAGAACTTTTCTATTCTCTCGATCTACCTCGAAAAGTAATGCAAGGAAGAGAACAAAAATAGGTAGATACATAGATCCTGATAGGAACCGGTTCCTATCGATTTTGTCACTAACTACTTCAAGGTGTAGTGCAAGAAACCTTTTTTACATTAAATGTGATATTTTTATTTTAAGGGTTGATCAAACGAATCACCAAGAACTGGTATTTAGAGGAATCCTGATACAAGGTACTGAGTACTTTTTTGTGCTAACAGCTCATGGTTGGGCGATTTCCTTTGATAAATTCAAAATTTACAGCAATTATAAGAAATATATAGAAGAATGTTTTTTAAGGACCACAGAACGTACTTATTGAAATACAGAGTAGTAAATCATTCTTAAAAATTAATTTCACGATGAGTATCTCAATGCGCTTTTGTTTTTGTTTTTTCAAAAACAACTAAATAAATAAATGAATAACATTGAAAAAACTATAAATTATTTTGAACTTTGACATCTTGAATTCAAATTCTGTTTTTCGCAATTGTGTGTATATGAAGACGTGTGTATTTGTATGTGTGTGGGGAAAGGGGTATGTTTGTTTGTGTGGGGGAGGGGGTATGTCTATGCGTGTGTAAGCATGTGTGTTTGTGTCTGTGTGCAGGCATACGTGTTTGGGTAATTGTATGTATGTGTAGGTGTGTGTGTGTATGTGTCTGTATGTATGCGTGTGTATATGTGTTTGTGTGTGTGTGTGGGTGAATGTGTGTGTGTGTGTAGGTGCGTGTATGTATGCGTGTAAGTGTAGGATATTGACGCAATCTGGAGACTGTTTTTGCTACAGGAGCAGCATCGTGAGGTGGCCGGTCGACGGTGGTGCTGCAGAGGGAGACGGGGGAATAAAATCATAGGAATTCAAAACCGTCAAGTGAGAACAATAAGCAATAGTGATTGCTCAAAAGAAACCGGTACAATCAAAATTGATGATTTTACTCAAAGTTATTTGATGTCTCTTCTTTTGAAATTCTTTACTAGAAAACATTATTTCACATATTTCTTACTGTTTAAAAGTGAGTGTCTGAAGTGAAGTCTATGCTCCATTCAGCAAATTTATAATCATTCAGAAAAAGTATCATTATTTGGCAAAATTATAATTATTCGGCGAAATCTGGAGCTCCATTCGGCAAATTTATAATCATTCGACGAAATTTGGAGCTCCATTCGGCAAAATTATCATTATTTGGCAAAATTATAATTATTCAGCGAAATGTGGAGTTCCGTTCGGCAAAATTATCATCATTCGGGGAAATTTGGACTTTCATACAGCAAAACTATACTTATTCGGCGAAATTGGGAGTTCCCTTCGGCAAATTTATAATTATTCAGCGAAATTTGGAGCTCCATTCGGCAAAATTATCATTATTTGGCAAAATTATACTTATTCCGCGAAAATAGGAGCTCTATTCGGCAAATTGAGAACTGCCCCCTCCCAAAACTTTAAGTTCGGGGCGCCTCTTTTTAAGAATATGTATACCGTCAATAATCAAGGGAAGCTTATGCGCCAACCACTCGCTTCTGACCAAAGTTCGCAAAATATCTAAACTACCATCACCCAGAAGATGGCATTTCTGGGCGGTATCATAAAATTCTCGTAAAGAAGGATATTTTGCTGTGGCAAAGCGAACCACCACAATAAGTCGGAATGCCTCAAACGCGGAAAATACCCAAAGAAGATTAAAACGGCTCTTTAAGGAGCTATTCAATGCATTATGGATGACAATGGCGGGGAGATTAATAGCCCATCCCTTTGGATTATTGAATACGGCCCGTTTAATCAGTATCAGATCAAGATTCCTAATAGTCAAAACGGATTTTGGGGGAAATTGATATTTAACAATTAGATTGCATTTCGGCGAGGAAAGCGAAAAGAGATTCGAACGTTTTGCTGCAGAATGTTCGGCTCTGTCCTGAGATGGGGGGAGGGGATGTGTCGGCTTGAATATTTGGTCTTTTCAACATCGTGGAGAGAAAACGTGAAAAGAGATTTTTCCTATTAATGTTTGCAATTACCAAAAGAGAAAGTCGACCAGCTTTGCTATTCGCGTTTATTTTATTTTCTTCTTCATTTATGGATTCATGAATGTTTCGGTGCACATAGTTTCACTCTCATCTCCCGCTCCCTCATCTTCTTTCTATTTGTAATTATTTGTAATCCCATAATAGATGTGTATATTACAAAATATTTAATAGACGACCAAGTACAACAGAAGATCTGTTGTACCCATGTAAATTAAGACTTGATCTAGGGTTTAATTTACATGAGAGCTTGAAATTTTATGTGAATTTTTACATACAATCAAACTCGATAACTCGAAGCCTTATAGTTCGGGTATTTCTTTATTTCGAAGATTTTATTGTGCCCGAAAATCAAGAAAAGGCTGCAGGAACCTGCCATAACTCAAAGGCCTCAACCGCTCTCTTTGGATTTCGACTTATTGAGAGTTGACGGTATTGAGTGAGTTGAGTCTTAGAGCAGGAATTAAAATGGAGGGAGCAAGTCCTATCATTGGCTTAGCGAAAGCTGACCCAAAGACCCCAAGTCACGTGACTCAACAACGGCGAATGATTGGCACGTTTTGCGTGAAACAAGCAAAATAAATCTGATTTCTCCAATGTTTTGCGTTAAATCTATCACATGACTTGGCGTCTTGGTTTCACGAATGAGTCTTCACTCCCTGCATTGTATTTCTTCTCAGTGGACCTAGTCTTCCGTGGGCAGGCAAAGGACAGCCGAGAAAAGTCGGATATCTTTTCCACCATAAACTCACTTATTTTGCATTGAAAAAAGGGTTCCTTGTAACCACGAAACACGTGTCTACAGTTATTTACGACTTTGCTATAATACGTTATTTCTTATTTTAATTTCCAGGCACAAAGATACTTATCTATATATATAAAAATGGACTTTGGTAAATTTGTTCCCTAAGATCTCAGAAACTACCCGGCAGATTTGACTGAAACTTTCACCGTTTGTTCAGTTTGGTACTGGGAAGGTTTATAGACCAGTTCGAAAAAAATCCGATTGATAGTTCCCTTTTTATTCCAATTTTAGTCCCAATTTTCGCATAAATGCCCCAATATGGGGGTGGAAAAAAACGTGCACATATTAACATTATATGTCCATCGAAAGCGCCAATTTTTCTGCTGAAGATAGCATCTGTTCGAAGTTTCTAAGTTGTATAAAAAACGAGTTATGAGCTTTTTTGTTCCCTGTTCGAAGGCTTTCATCAACCCAAGTCAGTATTTAGTGAGTCATCTCAACTCCCAAGAATTGTTGTATTGTTGAAAATTTTTGCGTTTCGTCTGACTTTTTGAGGCTTTTCTCAAGTCAAATTTTAAAGTAACGTTTTTCCACAAGATTGACTAAAAATAAATGGATTTGGCTGATCATTTTACTTTTAAACGGAACTTATGTAATTAATGGTTTATTATTATTATTCATGCTGATTGGACACTTGCTCACTATATCCAACCAACCTGCAGAAATATCGCCAGAATTTTTTCAGAAAGATTTCAGTAGCTGATGCATTTGGCAGTTTTTTCCACTGTCGCTGTTTTTGAGCCCAGAGACTACGTAATAATGTTTCTCAGCTTTCACCATGTAAACAAAATATCGCCAATCAAATATACTTAAAAAAGAAAAAAATACTGTGTAAAATAATTCAACAACTTAATTAGGCAAATCCATAAACTGCACAAAAACTTCCATTAATTTTTCTTTTTGCACGATTTCAAACAATCGCCAAATTTTACTTCTTATTTTGGAAACATTTCGGATGAAACCGTTTAGCGCCATTTTATTTTGACCAAAAGTATCTCAGCATCTGGCAGCAATATTTCTATAATAAAAATTAGTAAGGAGGGGGAGTATTATCGAAAGTGTCCCAAAATGATTCTCGCAAATTTGGTAAGATTTTAAACCGCACCAAGTGCCCACAACTCGCGTCACTTGACATAACTTTTATTTTCGAGGTGGACCGTGCAAAGCCGGGCGACGTAGCAAGTAGAACTTTAAAAACCGAATATTTGGCATATTTCTAGTTCTGCTCTTGCAATATTTCCCAAACTTCTTCCCAAACAACTTCCCAAAATAAATAAAGCAAGTGTAAGGGGGACACGGGCGGCTACATTTTTTAAAACAGTTCGTACATCAATAGCAATACAGAGAAGGTTTTAGATTTTTAAAACAAAAGTACTAACAGATAAATCTTTTTAAACATGTAAAGTTTAATTTCATATTTCGGAAATTATTCAAATTTGTATATGCTTAAATGTCGTGCTTTCGTTTCTAATTGAATACTATTTTGTTCTTTATACTTATTGCTATTTTAGTTTAATGAGTAAGGAAGAAGCTCGAATTTTAATCACGTCAAAAAGGTTTGTTTTAAATTCTTTCGCTTGAAACAGAAAACAAGGGCAAGTAACGATTGTTTCTCATAATTATTACTGACCTAGGCAACGCCGGGTATTTTTGCTAGTCTTATATAATTAAAAATTGAGCGTATGTATCTATGTATGTACATATATATCTATGTCCAAGTTTTTTCTTCCGAACGACAGTGAACTGACCATCGAACCAGGTATCGATGGATTCGTAATCTTCCTGTCTTTATGTTTGGTTATTTAACATAATCCTCCGATAATAATTAGCGGAGATATCAATTAAAAACCCTTAATTATGACACTTAGATTTCGACATAAAATCCCTATTTTTCGAAGCCTCCATTGAAATTATTATTCAGTGCTTCATCTGAACTTTCCGCAACAATGCTTTGATTGAAATTTATAGCGTGAAGAAAAACATTGGGAAGAAAGATCTGTTGCCATTTTTTGTCTCGAATATGAGCAAATAAAATTCTGGGTTTTGTTTTAAAAGCTTTTCCTGTAATCGGGGGATTTAAAATGTTTACTTTCTGGTTGTTTTTCCAAAATCTGCCGCAAAACTTTACTGATTTTTTTTTTTTTTTAAAGTTCAAGCTTGATTGTAGAACTCGCGTCACTTGACATAACTTTTATTTTCGAGGTGGACCGTGCAAAGCCGGGCGACGTAGCAAGTAGAACTTTAAAAACCGAATATTTGGCATATTTCTAGTTCTGCTCTTGCAATATAATTTAAAATTATTATTTAGGTAAACAAAATGTTTTTAAAACTCTACAAATTTGATCCGGATAAACGAGGGTCGATTGTATTGGCTTCTAAAGAGAAGAACAATTAGACATCATTAAAAAAATGGCGATACTGAAAAACTATCTCTAAACTAGCTGACAAAATATGGCAATGGCAAGTCATAGTGACCTCCCGTCACCTAATATTGGCTTCTCTGGGTACAAAGTTAACCCACATGGTTCAAAGTTACCCTGAAATTAAATGAAATAAAAATAACAAAATAAGCATCAAAATTTTAAAATTAAAAAAAAAAACAATGGTTCAAAACTACTCCAAATGCTGAAATTAAATGAAACTAAAATAAGAAAAATCAGCATCGAATTTGAAAAAAAATCAAATTGGGAAGAAAAGAGAAAAAAATCGAAGCTAATCTGGAACTTTTCTTGCTTGAAACAATGATACAAAGTTAGTAACCTTAAATGACTGAAATTAACGGAAATAAAAAGCTCAAAATCAGCATCGCATTTTTCAAAAAATTAAATTTAAAACAAAAAAAAAAAAGTGAAGCTAACCTGGTAATTTTTTTTTTTTTTTGCTTGAAACAATGTTTCCAAGTCAGCCTAAATAACTGAAATTATGTAAAGGAAATAAATTTTATAAAATCGGAATCGAATTAAAAAATATCATTAAAAAATCTAATATGGTGATTTTCTTACTGAAACAATGGGTGAAGTGTCTACGAAGGTAATATCACTCCCCCCTCCCAGAATACGAAAACATTTGAATCTTGATAAATCACTAATTCTCTCTAGAAAATCTTGATTATAAATAGCAAAAAAAGAAAAACTTAGTTCCATAAAGGGGATATCACACGAGAGAAATTACGGGACATCGCAACCGCAATAGGAACCGTCAACGCTATCTGGAACTGTTTTTTCGGGCGGGAAGTTGCCTACAGGGTTACTGCCGGTTGCTCGGACGGTTGCTCGATTTGCTCACAACGGGGGCTACCATTTTTTAGCGAACATCCATGTGCTTGCGCTTGTTCATCGCTTTTCGTCAATTCGGCATTTGGTTATCACGCTGCGTCGCGTTAATTCGACACTTATGGATGAAATTAGTAATCGAATACTTAATGCAGCTCTTGCAGCTTTAATTGTATGTGGATTTGTGAAAAGATGGCCAAAAAAAAGGGGGGGGAAATGATCAAGGCAATGATTTCAGAGCTAGAGCATCAATTATTATTTCATGCAGTCACCAAAGCTCCTCCTGTTAATTTCATATTTGAGTTTTAACATTAATTTGTAGAACTTATGGTGAAAATTTCAGAAAAACAGAAAACTTTTATTACTATTAATTGAATGTTTGATTTAAAGTGATACTCTTGTTACATTTAAAGAAGACATACAGAATATATGACTTCTCTAGGCTTATTTTTTCCCATAACTACTAAATTAAATCTTAATTTTAGATAGGAATTATTAGTCACTTATTGACAGGTAAGAAGAAATTTTAATTCTAACAAATTATACCTTAATTCATAGATAAAAACAAACATGACAAATAATAATTAAAAAAAAAGGCAGCAAACTCTGATCAATAGGCCTTTCATAATTATTTTTTTAAACTTTGAGTTCATAAATATATAATATCACATATTTATAATACAAATAAGCTTAATACTGAGCAAATTAACACTGCATTGAATATTAGTACGTCTCAATCAATGTTTCAAATGTTAATAAAAATAACTTTATCATTTAATAATGCCAAACATAATTTTTGACATCTCAACAAAATATTACAATGTGCGTATCATTTTTAAAAAATTCTTTGTATTATCATATTCTTTGATTTTCAGAGGGATTATTTTTCTTGACTGGAATAGAGTACATGTGTTACTACACAGTCAAAATATTACTAAATAGGTGGAGCTAAAAGTAGAGTAAATATTTCACCATTTCACTTTGCCTCACATTCTCCTACATTTTAAGTATTTTCAAATGGTACATACTGTATGTACCCATCAGTTCGAATTAAAAAAAAAAAAGTACAGCTTCAATGCTATGATTTTTAAAAAGGAATTTTCACGTAACTTTTTCAAGGAAAAAATTTACTGTAATTGTTCAAGTATCAGAATGGGGTGGCTTCCTCCAGTCAAAAGTAGTACTTTTATCACTGAAATTGATAGAATAAGCAAAAAAAAAAAAAAAATAAATAAATAAATAAATAAAAAATAACTTGGACCCAAAAATACTTTCATTTTTCCAACCGTTATTTTTTAATTAATTTTTTTAAATGTCCGATTTTTCAAACAAAGCGCGGTCTTGATGACGTTACAAATACACGTGAGTAAAGATGCGAATTAAATATTTTGCTCTGTGAATGTCAACACGAATGGCATTTCATCATTCGTGACGTCACACGACAGAAATGTAAACAATGAAAGCGCCACGATTTAAGTAATTTTTTAAGAATATTAAACAAAAACAAATTATTTAAAAAATGGTCAGATCCTATGTTTTTAAACATGCTCTTTCAGAAAAAAATACGTTTAAAATTTTAGAAGCGACCCCATTGTAACATTTGTGCAAAACAATTTTTAAAAACCTAATGAAACGAAAAATACCAATATAAATTAAGAAATGCATAAAATTTGCACTGATGTTAACTAACATATAAGTAGCAATTTAAATTCAAAATCAGATGCAAAACCAAAGATTAAATGTCGCTCATCCGTTTTTTAAAGTGTAACTGAAAATATTTGAAACATAAAATAAATAGAACAATAAAAAGGAATCCCCACATTTCTGTCGCCACGATTGCAAATGTATTTTACAGTGACGCTGCCTGACGTCACGAAATCCCAGTGCCCTGATTGGTTCCTTCGTAACTTGCCCAGAATTAAAGGCAATTTTTTTCTAGCGGAGGAAAAAGTTTGCCCCTATACGAGCAACTGCAAATTTCCATAGCACACGAGAATTTTGGAGCAATCGTTTGTGGAAATGAGTAGAAAAACCAGTTCCGGATAGCGTTACGGTTGCTATTGCGGTTGCGATGTCTTGTAATTTCTCTCGTGTGATATCCCCTTAAGAAAAGATTGAGCAGAGCTGACAGTAGACTAGATACACCTTGCTTGTGAGGTGTATCTTGACCCTACCCATTGTTTGGGATGCTTCAGGGGTCAAGCCGCAAACGATTCCACCGTCCTTGAGGAGTTCAACAGGTGCACGGGAGGCTTTACATTGGGGAAGAGCAAAACGTTCGATGCAGTTTTACTTCATAAATTGATTTCTAAAAGTGATTTAACATCATTCTTGTGCTATGAATACCAACCGGAGGTTTCAACCTGTTTGATCCCTTTGAATTTGTGAGTAGATTCCAAAAGTTCGCGACGGAATTCTCCTGTAACAGAGTTTCAGCATAAATACAGGCGAGATTTAAAACGATCAACATTCTCGTTTTGTTTATACATGTTTACACATTTGTTAACAATTATTGACGTTTAGCATGTGTTTCCTGTAACTATTAATTGTATGTTGCTGGAATTTTTCAAAAAAAAAAAAAAAAAATTACTATGAAAAAAAAGAAAAAAAAAAAAAAAAAACTCAATGGTAGAAAACAAATACATATTGATAGGAATCATTATTATATTTTTGAAAACGAGAAAGTAGAAATCGGTATGCTCAACAGCCAAAATTTTGTCCGAATAGGTGGCAGGAAGAGGGGGAGAGGACAGAGAGGGTGCAGAGCAATCGTAACAAGTTTTGTAGATCAATTGCAAAAAAATAATAACTAAAAATAAAAATAAAAATAAAAAACTGTTTTCATTCGTTATTTGATCGTGAAAAAAAAAATTGTCTAAAAAACTAATTTTTTTTAAAGAGTTTTAATGATTCAGGTATTTATTTTTTCATATATTATTCGTTTTCCTGTTTAAGGAATACAATTTCTTTATATTTATTATCTAGGTTTGAAATGTATTTTTATTTTAAAGTTTTTCGATTAACTTCTACAAAGACGTAAGGCTAACAGTAAGTTTAGTAGCAGAAACAGAGCGACGTTGCGACGCCGTCACAGACTTTTTAGTAGGTCTGCAGACTATTTCTGAACTGGAAGTTTTTTTTTTTTTTTTTTTTTTTTGTAGATTTCTGCACGAATTTCTCAAAATTAAAGCAGAAAAATACAGTTTGGTGCGGAATAGAAAAGAAAAAAAAAAGGTTCCGAATTCGATACAGGATGATTTTTAATGAATAATATGATGCGTCACGTGCGGGACATGATGACCGTTTTCTGTGAATGGCCCGTAAGTGTTACGACTACTCAAAAGCTGGTCTACCTTGCATACTTTTTTTTTGGGGGGGGGGGGGTAATCTCCATCGCTGGCAGCGGAAAAAAATTCTACTACCGACACCTGATGTTTAAATTTGTTTTAACTGAGAAGTGATGTTCTTTAACATATATAATTTTTAACTTTTGAATTCTCCTTTAAGAAAAATAGATTTGTGTTAAGAAGATACAATTCAAATTCAGAAGTATTCGTTGTCTCCTCTACCGTAGTGTATTTTTCATGTTTTTTTTTTGTTTTTTTTTTTTTGTTTTTAATTTATTTATTTACTTATTTTTTTGAAAATGTATTTAAAAATTTAGTTTTACGTTTTGCTCATTTCTGCATTGAATCTAAAAATATTTTATTTATGGGGAAAATAAATGAAAAAAGGAAATGAACAGCAGTCTTTGTGAAAAAAAAAAAAAAAAAAAACATTAAATGTTAAACACAAAAAAGACAAAAATCCACTTCCATACATTAAAATATGCACTGTACCTACAATCTCGTTTATCCAGACCAAAGGCAATCCGGATAATAAGTGATATAGGTAATAAGTCAAACGCATTCGTAAATAAGCAGGCTTATCTTTTATTGCAGCAAAAACAATGCTTTGTGACAAATTCACATAGGATTGCTACCAGTTGCAGTGATGTCGGACTGACACTTCAAATACCTGTGTTCTTTATTAGATGACTACAATTTATTACACGATCTACGCCGGAGTTGGAAATCCTTTAATCAAGATAAAGAGCAAATATTTGACGCATTAAAAGTTCAAAATTTGATCCGGATAAACCAAAAATCCGGATAAAAGGGGGGGGGGACGAGGTTCTACTGTATGAATAAGAAATAAAAATATAATTGTTTTTTTGTTATATATATATATATATATATATATATATATATATACACACACACATATATATGTATTTATTCATTTAAATTTAAATGTTGAAAACATTATGGTATTGGTTCAAGTCGCACCGCTGGCGCTCAGACCTCAAAGTTTAGTATGCTCTGTACTTACCCCTATACCTCTTCTTCTACCAGGTCGTGATTATCTCATCATAGTATGACAACCCGATCTCGATCCCAACCAGTTAATGATTGGAACGAAAGAAATCCTCTAATCTATTGATTCGTCGCAACAACTAAGAAAAAAAAAAAAAAAAAGCTTTTGTAAATACAAAAAATATCAATCTATTTCAAGAGATTAAAGAAAGAAATATATTGATGTTACATCAAAAGAAATAACTAGAGATTCCAACACGAAATATTTGTCGCAAAAACTGACAAAAAGTTTCAATTACACGGCCTTTATCAGGAGCGGGAATCAAAGCCAAAGCCGACATCTGGACAATGAGGATTCTGTCGCTGGTAACAAGTTCTGGTGGCAGTTCAGGCATTGGGAAACGCTCCAGTCACATCTCGTATTATGACAGATGAAACGAAAACGCCGGATTACTTGCAGGATAGATGGCCATTAATGACACTAGTGACAGAATGACAAATATAAGTTTCAATTTGGCACTTTCCCTGAGAACATGCGACTAAAGACTTAAGAAGATGATGTATCAGATAACTGTTAGAAACGGTCGAAAGCTTTCGTTGCTGCTGTTAAGACCTAAAATATTGACAAAATCTGCTGTTTCAGGGGCAAATCATAATATTTTACCGAGGTTGTTCGAAAAATGGCCAGGTCAACTTCGCGAGAGTTCATTGAACGCATCAAAAACACACATATTCGATGAGGCTGTTTTGTTATTCTTGCGTTACAAGCAAAATGTTTCGACAACTGCAAATTTTGCTTAAATTACGTAAGCGGTGTAGATTTTGACACAATCATCCTAGGAAGTGCAAAAGTGGCTCAATATTTAATATGGTCAAAATGGTTCAAACGTAACAATGACGCTTCGGCAGTCACAAAGCCCTCATCGCTAATTAAAATAGAAATAATTTAAGTGTATTTTTGAGTAAAGCCAAATCTAGATAATTTATGTGTGGATGATAATTTCTTTTAAAAAGTAAACATATAGGGTAACAGCACCTGTAGCAGACATGCTTAAGACATTGCTCTCAGGTTAACTCAATTTTTTGAGTCTTTTAATGCATTTAGACGTTTCAAACTATTTTTCTCTTATGCAACTACACCTCATCATCTAACACTTGACTGCTTCTGGATCCTCTGAACTAGTTAATTCCATTTTTATTTGCTCAATTTCGAAAAAAAGGCACAACTCCCAGTAACAGACACCAAAAAATCTGATGATACCCAGTAACAGATAAATAGGTCGAGGAAAGGACGAGTAATGGACAAAATTCCCTTTTTCTCTTCAAAATGAGAAAAATTTCTGCATTTTTAGAACTACTGTCTCACCATCGATTACATGGAAAGGCTAATATCCGGTTCATAGGCGGAAATGGACGTATCTATTAGTTTATAGGAGTGTTAGTTGGTTTGTTTCACATGTGCACTTTTGCCTCTCTAATATTTAGCTTTAGTTTTGTAAAAATGAAAATTTGCTCACAGCAGCATTTTTTAAATTATATTCGATCCATGTTCTCACGGCAAAAACTAATTGATTTATTTATTCATAACAAAGTTTTGAGCTTACCATTTCGCTTTTACGTTCCTGAACAAAATGAAAATATTTTATTTTATTTTTGTTGTTTCCATGGTAACTATTTTTGTATCCCTATTTTATTTTAGAGAATGCAATAAATGAATAAGGCACTAGTGACATTATAAAACGCGTGCATAAAAATCCCATCGTTATTTTCTCTTCTCCCCTGCTAGATTCATTTAGATGGAATCGTCTTTACTTGGCAGATTGCCGAATTACATACAATCCGTGGTCAAACAGAAAAACCTTATTTAATTCAAGTGAACATGAAACTCCAGCTGACCTTGAGGTATCTGTTCATAACCTTCCACCACTGCCTTGTAAATACCAACTGGCTCATGAAATTCACGCTGATAACACTAGATGGTTGCACCGTATTATACCCTCCTAAAATTCTTATTTAGATCTAAACCAACCACTGTCTGTTACTGGTGCTGTTATCCTAGAGATATTTAGTTGACTGTAAATGTAGATGGCCATCAATAACACATGTGACAGAATGACAAATCTTAATATATAAAAATGGAGTTTGGTAAATTTGTTCCCTAAGATCTCAGAAACTACCCGGCAGATTTGGCTGAAACTTTCACCGTTTGCTCTTTTTGGTAGTGGGGAGGTTTGTAGACCAGTTCGAAAAAGATCCGATTGTTAGTTCCTTTTTTATTCTAATATGTCCAAATTTTCGCATAAATGCCCCAATATGACGGTGAAAAAATACGTGCACATATTAAAATTATGTGTCCATCGAAAGCGCTTATTTTTCTGCTGAAGATGGCATCTGTTAGAAAGTTCTAAGTTGTATGAAAAACGAGATATGAGCTTTTTTTGTTCCATGTTCGAAGGCTCTCCTCAACCTAATTCATTATTTAGTGTATCATCTCAACTCTCAGTTGATAGCTAGAATTGTTGTACTGTTCAATATTTTTGCGTTTCGTGTGACTGTTCGAGGCTTTTCTCAAGTCAAATTTTAAAGTAACGTTTTTTCACAAGATTGGCTGATAATAAATGGATTTGGCTGATTTTCCATTTAAATGGAACTTTAATGAAATTATTGTTATATTTTTATTATTTGTGCGATCAGACTCATGATCCAATCTACCAGTAGAAATCCCGCCAAACTCTTTGCAAAGATTTCAGTAGCTTATGCGAATACATTTGTGCAATTTTTTCAACTGCCGCTGTTAACAAAATATCGCCATTAAAAGAATCTTTAAAACTTTTTTCAAGACGTAAAATAATCCACCATAAACTAAATTAGGCAAATCCATTAAAGAGCACAAAAACTTCCATAAATTTTTCTTTTTACACATTTTCAAACAATCGCCAAATTTTACTACTCATTTTGGAAACATTTTGGATGAAAATGTTTAGCTCCATGTTATGGTGACTAGAAGTATATCAGGATTTGGCGACAATACCTTTTTGACGAAAATTAGTAACAGACCGTTTTACAATTTTTGTTAGCCGGCCGAAGACATGGATTTTAACTGTATTAATGAAGATTTTTACTATTAATTTTAATGTAATGGAGATTTTTAGATGAGCCGTTATCGTTATTTCAGAATGGTTCATGCTGATGTTGATTTTGAGGGACTGACGTCGATATTCTAAGATGACGTTTCGAGAATTCATTAAAAAGGGAATTTTTTTAAAGCTATTATGCTAATTCTGTTGGGGTTAAAAAAGGGTGTCTTCCCAGTTTAGCCGACATTTCGTCCCCCCCCCCCGTTTTCTTATTTAATCATACCTTTTGATATATTAAAATATTAAAGGCGGGAGGAAGTTTGAAATGTCGGCAAAACTGGGGATAAACCAAAACCAAAAACAGAATGTTGATGTTATTTTGAAAAATTTTCTTATTCCGAAGGGAGGGGGGGGGGATGACTACTTTCCTTATTCAGATACATATTTTTAGAGGGACTGTTGACGATATTTTAAAACTGAAACCCTCATTCTAACTCAAATCTGAACGTTTTTTGCACTTCATAAGTATTCAGGTTTTGAACGTTTTATGTGTTTAAAAGTATAGTAGCTTAGTCTTATTTAAAAATACTTGACACCCGTATTGTTTTTCATAATATGCAGCAATATTGAAAATTATTTTAATGCCGCCCGGATTGGTATAAATTCAACGCTGAATGGGACACTCAGATTGATTTCAACCTTGCCAAAAATGTAATTATTTTCTTACACGTTCTGTTGTTGATATTTTCAAAATTTATGGAACTCGCTTCTTCGTAATAGCTTATGCGAATAAATTTGTGCAATTTTTTCAACTGTCGCTGTTTTTGAAGCCAATGTTTCTCAGCTTTCACCATGTAAAAAAAATATCGCCATAAAAAGAATCTTTAAAACTTTTTTCAAGATGTAAAATAATCCACCATAAACTAAATTAGGCAAATCCATTAAAGAGCACAAAAACTTCCATAAATTTTTCTTTTTACACATTTTCAAACAATCGCCAAACTTTACTACTCATTTTGGAAACATTTTGGATGAAAATGTTTAGCTCCATGTTATGGTGACTAGAAGTATATCAGGATTTGGCGACAATATCATTTTGACGAAAATTAGTAACAGACCGTTTTACAATTTTTGTTAGCCGGCCGAAGACATTGATTTCAGCTGTATTAATGAAGATTTTTACTATTAATTTTAATGTAATGGAATGAGAATAATATAATAATAATATAATGATAATCTATATCTATATATATAAAAATGGAGTTTGGTAAATTTGTTCCCTAAGATCTCAGAAACTACCCGGCAGATTTGGCTGAAACTTTCACCGTTTGTTCTTTTTGGTACTGGGGAGGTTTGCAGACCAGTTCGAAAAAAATCCGATTGATAGTTCCTTTTTTATTCTAATTTGTCCAAATTTTCGCATAAATCCCCCAATATGACGGTGAAAAAATACTTGCACATATTAAAATTATGTATCCATCGAAAGCGCTTATTTTTCTGCTGAAGATGGCATCTGTTAAAAAGTTCTAAGTTGTATGAAAAACGAGTTATGAGCTTTTTTTTTCCATGTTCGAAGGCTTTCCTCAACCCAATTCATTATTTAGTGTATCATCTCAACTCCCAGTTCATAGTTAAATTGTTGAATGTTTTGTGTTTTGTCCGACTGTTTAAGGCTTTTCTCAAGTCAAATCTTAAAGTAACGTTTTTTCCCCCAAGATTGGCTAATATAATAACTAGATTTGGTTGGTTATTTTCCATTTAAACGGAACTTTAGTGTAATTAATGGGGTTTTTTTAATTATTTGTGCTGATTGGATTTTTTAATCATTATCCAATCTAACAGCAGAAACCTCGCCAAAATTTATGCAGAAAGATTTCAGTAGCGGATACATTTGGCAGTTTTTTCAACTGTCGCGGTTTTTGAAGTCAAAGACTACGTAATAATGTTTGTCAGCTTTCACCATGTAAACAAAATATCGTCAATCAAAGAATCTTTAAAACTTTTTTTACTGTAAAATAATCCAGCAACTAAATTAGGCAAATCTATAAACAGCACAAAAACTTCCATTAATGTGACTTTGTGCACAAATTCAAACCATCGCCAAATTTTACTACTTATTTTGGAAACATTTCGGATGAAATTGTTTAGCGCCATTTTATGGTGACCAAAAGTATCTTAGCATATGGCGACAATATATCTTTAACAAAAATAGTAACATACCGTTTTACAAAGTAAGGAAGGCAAGCATTATCCAAGGTATCCCAAAACGATTCCCGAAAATTCAGTAACATATTAAATCGCACCAAGAACCCACAATAATTAAAATTTTCCAAAATAACTTAAGCAAGTTTAAGGGGATCACGGGCGCGCGGCTACATTTTTTTAAACAGTTCGTTCTTCAATAGACATACAGAGAAGGTAAGACTCCATGTAAAAAAAAAAAAAAAAATAAGTATTAACTGAATAATCTTTTTAAACATGTGAAGTTTAATTTCATATTTCGGAAATTCTTCAAATTTGTATACGCTTAAATTTCGTGTTTTCGTTTTTAAATGAGTACTATTTTGCTCTTTTTACTTACTGCTACTTTAGTTTTATGAGTAAGGAAGAAGCTAGATTTTAAATCACGTCAAAAAGGTGTGTTTTAAGTTCTTTCACCTAAAACAGAAAACAAATGCAAGTATAATTATTGCTAACCCAAGCAACGCCGGGTATTTTTGCTAGTTATATGTAAAATTTGATTATTTTAATTTACAAATTTGATAATATTTAACGAACTACTTTTGAGTAAAGCAAGAGCAATATAATTTGTGCATGGGGGATTTTATATGTTCTTTTCCTTTAATAAATTATGTTTTACATCAAAGTTCTACAAATACTGGGAAAACATTATGTATTCTTGCTTTAAAACATGATTTTTTTCAGCCAAGTTTGCTCAAAACTTTAAATCATATCTATACACTTAATAAATGTCTTCACTTCCTAAATATGGAATATCTACACTGGAAATAAAATTAATAACATAAAAAAAAGCGTGATTTGCACATTCCATCCATGGTTAAAACGACTTTTTTTTTATATCCCATTAGATATTTTAATACAGTATTTCATTTCCCTCTACAAAAAATATTGTAAAATACGAAATTTTTGGATTTATTTATTTTTTTCTTTTTTTGCAGCCAAATTTTGCTGAACACCCCTTAAAACGCCTTTAACTTCAAGGAAAGTGGAGCAAATGAATTATTCACTGAGTATCGTTAGAGTAGAGAAAACGATGAAACGATGTTTCTATGCCCTCCCCAACTCTCTGTATGAAAATTTGCTTAAACTTGTCAAATTATAAGATGATTAACGTAAAATATACGTCATGCCACAAGTTTTTCACTAAATAATGCTGACGTAAATGTAACAAAAACGCTAAACAGTAGATTTAAGAGTCATTATTTAATAAAGAATTTAAATGCAATTGTTGCATAAGATATGTTTTATCGTATTAGTAATTAAAACTTAATAAATGTGTTCGAAATCTTTCAGTTAAAATACATCCATCTAGGTATTAGGTAGTAAGTTACCTCTCCTAAGCCAGGCCTAAGGCAGAACTAAATGCAATATTCCAGACTGATGAGTCCATAGCAAAGGCTGAAGCACATTTCTTAGAAATAGATCAGAAAACTGTCCTATTTATCACAGATGCAAAAAGGAAGGGGGTTATAAGGTTGACGTGTTTGTATCTGTGCGCCTGTGCTGTCGTAGCTCCTATTCGAATAAACCGTTTTTGTTTTTTTTTTGGCTTTGGTTTGAAAATTGTTCTCAGCTAGGCCTCATCTTTATAGGACTTTAATTACCAAAGATAGCAATTAAAAATCGTATGAGCCTTCTTTTTCACTTTTGGTAGCAAAAACTTCCTCGCACGTTTAAAGTAGTGGTACCATTTGGAAGAGTTTTTTTTTTTTCTTTTTTTTGCGTACAATGGAATTTGTTTGAAACTTCTAAGTTACATAGAACTGTAATCATAACATTTTAATAAGTAAATTTTAAACAAAACTCGAAATCTTTCAAGCGACTGGTAATTGGTCATTGTTGGCAGACTAGCGGAGGAGTTCAATGATTTAAGATTTTCATCTGTTGCCACTTCCTATTTGTTAACAAATAAAATACTTGTAATGTATTTTATTGTTTAAGCAAAGTAAGGTTTTTAATATGACTTTCCATTCAACTCTTGGTTCTGCTTTTGCGACCAATAAAACTGAATAGTTGTGATTATCTTTCCTTTTTCGTGTTTTCCTATGTTACCTAGAAGAAATTTAAAGCTATTTAAATTTTATACGTGTTCTGGCACGCGATGTTTATCTAAATATGAGTTGCGGCCATCGGTGTCGGAGGTTTTTAAAAATTTTAATTCAATATTAGCACTTGTTTTAAAACAGTATTTTCGTGTTCGTTCTTAACATATACGTTTCTCATAGTGCGTAATATATAATTATGAGCATTTACCGGCATTTTAACACATTGCAGAAATCTAATGTCTGTACTTTATTTACTGATATACATAATCCTATAAATTAAGAAAACTTAATTTGCCAAATATAGCGATTATGTACTGTCATTTTCTCAGAAATGGTTTACATTTATCATTATATTACATGCGCCAAAACTGTTCAGAGAAAATTAAGATTTTATGATCTGAATAATGAAACGCCCTTAAGCATGACCTCCATAGATAATTTTACTTATGAGGTTGGTAATTAAAACGTTTTTCCATTGAGTTTCCCTT
This sequence comes from Uloborus diversus, assembly GCF_026930045.1. Lineage (NCBI taxonomy): Eukaryota > Metazoa > Arthropoda > Arachnida > Araneae > Uloboridae > Uloborus > Uloborus diversus. The sequence goes on from NC_072739.1 coordinate 141,186,035, forward strand.
TAACTATGCAATAAAACCCATTTTGGACAATTAACCGATTAAATTCTCATTTTTGAAGCATTCATTTGTCTTTCAGACAAATAGTGAAAGAATCCTTTATGAATTCGAAGTAGGCTAAACAGGCTGCATAAATATATTTAAGAAAGACTAACAACGGCTTTTTTCTCTTCAAACAATTTAAGTCCACTTTCATCGCCAGAGGGGTGGGAATCTCCTCGGACTTGTTCGCAAAATTTTCTTTAGTGAAAACACAAAAGTCTATTGTTCTTGAGAATAATTGCTCAATAGTCAATTACTATAAATGCTCACGTCTCGAGCATTTCCTTTTATTAGTAAGGTTCAAAGAAATCTTGAGATATTAAAGTCGCAAAAAAATTCTCGTTGAAGGAACTATAAAACACGAAATCAAATGTAGCAAAAGAAAAGTTCGGGGTTGAAAGGTAATTTGATCTTGAAATGGAGTTCAGTTGGTCGTTTTTCATAGAACAATTGATCTTTTGGTAAACTTAAAAAAAAAAAAAAAAAAAACAAAAAAACCTGGGATTTCAATTCAGCATTTCTTTTTTACGTTACAATTTTTATGGTATTTAGAATACAGTAGTACTTCGATTAATCAAAACTCTTTTAATCGCAACCTCGTTTAGCCGACGTCGATTTCCCTTAAATTTAATATTTTGGTGAGTCCACCTTATTACTTTAAGGTCACTGGATTCAGTCATTCCCATCGCAAGCACTGTATTATCTGACCCTTCCCCACCCCCTTTTTTCGTTGTTTTCAAGACCACCAGTCAATTTTTGGATCACCAAATTCCAGTTTTTAAAATGAAAATTAATTCAAATTCAATCAAGACTGAAAGTAAAGTTAAGTAACTATTTTTGAAAGTAGTTTTTTTTTCTTTTTTAATTAGAGAATTTATTATTCGAAATATTCTATTGAAATGAGAAAAATTCGACAAATAGAATAAGCCACAAAGAACTACTAAAAGTTCCATTAAAATCTAGAATAGTCCCCTAAATAAATAAAAAAAAGCTATCAAATTTCATTAACTGTTACATAAAATGTAATCCGCCAAAACGCCAGGAGTTCACTTTGATCTTTCTAAACGATCACGTTGCCGTAGCCTTGCAGATCTTTACTTAATGCGAGCTCCGATCGTAATATGATTCGACGCAGTTCTGGGGGTTGGCGAGCGACCGCGAGCAGTTGTCTCTGTTCCCAATTTATGATGCATAAGAAGCAAACGATACAATTCAGAAGAATAATTAAATTAATGTAATTGACGTCGAAATTATTTTCTTCTGTTTGTTTTGCGCTTTGGTAAAATTGTTTTAATTTATTGTTATACAAGTTTCCAAACAAGAGTCATCACATTTTGAAATACCTTATAAAAACAAGAAATGTGAAATAAGTTTTAAAACTATTAAGCATCTGTACTAATCAGAAATCCTTTGATATTTAAAATAGTCGTAATCACGCACACAAACAAACAATTTCTAAATTAAAAAAAAAAAAAAAACCTTTCATCACATTCTAAATTGAAAAAAAAGTTGAAATACACTTAAAAGCCATTTTTTTGAAATAATTTTTTAAGTGCTTTATTTGCTGATTCTTTTATTTCTGCAAGTCTTCTATCAATCTTTACAAGTATAAATGTTTGAACATTGTCTTAATTATTAGTTCATTCATTCCAATTTTGTTTTTACTTCGAAAAAATTATATTACTCACACAGCTCTAAAGATGACAAAATGGTAAAACTTTTTCTTCTTTTTTAAATGTTTAAACCAAATCTAAGATAGAAAATATCAAGGACGAGTGGCCAAGAAAACAACAAATTCAGACGCGAACTCCAATGAAACTGAAACTTTCCTCCCTCCGCTATACCTCTACGAAACCAATTACTAATTTGTTGTTGTTGCTGTTGTCCACCCTATCGCAGTCAGACTCCTCTGACCACCAAACAAGGTGGGAGTATACCATTTAATTTCAAAGCATATAATAAAGTAGTTCCACACAAGTAATCAATAAATTGTTAGAATAGTAAACGAAAGGATTCACTTTTCCCTCCTGTGTGTCTAGTCCCCAGAAACAAATAATAAAAACAGTTGATTTTTAGGGACAAAATTATATTAATTTTCTTTCTTATGAACTTTTCCTGGGCAACGACGTGAGAATATAACCCAGGTAAAGAGGTTAAAAAGTTTGTAAACGACTAAAAACATGATAGACAAAGAGAGATAGCTAAAAATATTCTTAGCTGTAACTGTAACTTAAAGCTTTCCTTAATTAAAAACTCTTTAGTATATCCAATGGCTGGAAATAACTGGCAAAATTGTAACTTTCAGCTTTTTTACTTTGAAACATGTCAATCTCACTTTAACTTTGTGCGGAACGAAAGTTAAAATCATTTCTGAAAGTTTTATCGGATGATCTTAACGTTTTCATCTTGTCACCGGTCCTTGAGAAACGTACTCAGGCCATGACTAAATAGATCTTCCAAGAAATTTCTCCAACAGTTTACCCGTCGTTGAAGTAATGAGGAATAGAAATTCTGATCTCGTTCATCTGCTTCACGTAGTTATCTACGATTTACAGTTGAAAAAACAGGGTTAAATTAACGTAAAAGAGGTCCGATTTAATAATTTGCTGATTTTTAAAATTTATTAAAATAATTACTAGAAGATATTACTACAAGCGGTAAGGAACCATTGCAAAATGATTCCATAGTGTAAAGTATGAAAGTAATTAATCATTAAAGTAAGTAAGGTAATTTAGTAAAGTAATATATTATTGTAATTAATTATATAATTACATTATATACAAAAGAACCTCGTTTTATACATGGGTTTATTTTACGCGGTTTCGATTATACGCGGTTTAAAATTTTACACCTTTATTTTATTTTACGCGGATGAGTTTCGGTTTTACGCGGAGCGGCAATGCAAACGGATGAAATTTCCCACTCTTTCAAAATCCAAACTCCTAAATATTGCAATTTACGAGTAATCAACTGCATTTTGGAGTGCTAATGATCGAGCTTGGGCCACTAGAGACATTTTATACATTTTATGCTGAGTTATTAAACTCACACAGTTCAGAACTCACTGGAAGAAGAGTTTTTAGGAGTGGCAAAGGAGGCCAAAACCAACGAGGATACCGACGTTGGTGACGCACAACCAAAAACGTTCACATTGAAAATTTTGAGCCATTAATAGACAATAAAAAGGATCTTTCTGATTTGTTAGGGAAGGAAGATTTCTATCTTGGAAATGACGCAAGTGATCATAGATGCGTTAATAAGCTGCAAAAAATTTACAATGAAAAACTCTTAACCACTGCTAAAAGACTATCATATTCAGCTCCTCTTTATAAACAGAACACGAAATTAAATTATGTTTTCTTCATGCATGTTGTCCATAAAAGTCAATATAAGTACACATTAAAGTTATTATACAATTAGTCATCACTAGATTGAAGTATTTTGTTATCTACGGTACCAAAACACTATTTTAACACTAGTATTAGGTCTCAATTTACGCGGTTTCGATTTACGCGGCTTTTCTGTGGAACATAACCCCCGCGTAAAACGAGGGTCTACTGTAATTATGTAAAATATTTTGACGGGTATTAAAGTATGACATTTTAACGGACAAAAGAACTGTATTTGCTTTAGTAAAATTTTGTATGATTTTTATGGGAAAATCGTTTTTCGACATTACAAAGATTGATTTAAAAAAAAAAAAAAAAAAAAAAACCCACAGATCTAGATATGTTGTGACACTTGATAAATTGCAGAGATTAACCTTTTGGTTTAACATTTGTTTTGTCTCTTTTGGGGAATATTCATCAATGAGACAGGTAATTTGACTTTGGCTTAGTCCCCCGTTTTTTAGGTAGCCATGTTTGTAAGGGTTTATTTCAAACGAATAAAATTACAAGGGAGAAAACATTTTTATTTTGAGAATTGATGTTGAAGTATTTAGGACAACTAAATGTACTTCCACAGTGCTACATATACATTAGGGTGTCCCAGAAAAAACTAAAGTCGATTTTTCAAGTAGCATATTTTCTTATATTTTTCCTTTTTGGTCAAAACAATTGTAAAAAAAAGTTTCATATAATTTGAACAACGGCAACTCGTGCCGACTTGAGCGCCTGAAAGTGTAAGGCCAAATGAAAAAAAAAAAAAAAGAAGTTTGAAGTTTCACGATAATAAACCGTTGTCCCTATGGCCCCACATGCACCACAAAAATATTTATCAAAATTAAAAAAATATTTAGGTATCCAGCAGGAGGCTTAAAATTTATAATTTTCTTCGAAAAATTCATGTTTTTTCAATTTATGTTTTAAAAAATTACATACACATTTAAATAAAATATCAAGTTCAAAAATTATTCGTGGACACATTTTGAAATCAACATTTGCAAATGAATAGTAAAAAAAGTAATCTATTTGAAATGAAAAATAAACTTAAAATTGAAAAAATCCATATTTTGAATGCCATGTAGGAGACTTAAATATTGTAAGGGAGCAAACATTTCTATTTAACGCTCACTATCGATTTTACTGTTTACATTTTTCAGCTTGATAACTTCTTAAAATTTACCGTACATTTTTTTAAAAAATAAAAGAAAAAAAATCAACTTTTTAAAGAAAATTACAAATTTTAGGCCTCTTGCTAGACACCAAAATATTTTTTGATTTAGATAAATATTTTTGTGGTACATGTGGGACCGTTAGGGATAACTTTTATCAACATAAATTTCGAACTTCCAAAAAAAAAAAAAAATTGGTTTGGCCTAGTACACAGGGCTGGTTTACACTCATTTTTAGGCTTACGTCGGCATGGCTTTCCGTTGTCCAAATTATATGAATTTTTTTTCACTACTGTTTTGACCTAAAAGATAAAATATAAGAGAGTGTGCGAAGGATATTGCGTCCGACTGCAGCGGTGGAAGATCAAATTTTAAGTGCTTTCATTGTTAAACCAATTAGTGTTCGAACAAGAATTTGATGCTTGAACAAACTGTATGCCAACATAGCTATCGCAGTTAGGAAAAAAAAATGTCTTTGAATGCCCCAACTGATGAGAACAGCATGAATGCAAAAAGGGAATTTCTACTAGTACAATTACAATAGCTTTAATATGACAGTAAGCAAAAGGTTAATAAGGCAATGATCCGCACAAGATTATCTCTCCAATATAAGTGATTTTCTCATCCTTGAAAAAGTAGAAGACCCTAAAGTATTTTTAGCAATTTCGGTGATTTTGAGAAACCATTGTAAAATCATTCTATAGTGTAATATAGTTGTATTAAAAGTAAGATATTTTGACGAGCTAGGCAAGCGAATTCCATTTGTTAAATGGAATTCACTTGGAAAATAATTCCAAATAATTTCCATTCAACAAATCCGCAATGGAAAATTATAAAATAATTTCCATTTGTTAAATGGAATTCGTTTGCAGAATCTGTACAAAAACAAGTCTAGAGATTGTTTTAGGATGCTCCGATACCCCCTCCCTCCCCCTTCCTTCCCATCCGAGGTTCTTGTCTTACAAGCGTCACCGTTCACCGTATTTTGACATACAGGGAGGTACTGGGGGTTAGGAGTTCAAAATGGCGCCAAGGGATTTGAAAAGCGTTAAATTTCAAGCTTTAATCATTACAAAATGCTATTTCGGTATTTAAAAAAAAAAAGGAAAAATGCTTGCCGGGGGGAAAACTTACAATTGTTACAGTAGATACAATAACGAACGAGGGCAAATAAACAAGTCCAAATAAAAAGAAACGTTTTGTTTTAACCGAAAATATCTAAGAGATAATCTTACTGTAGTAACATACATAGTATTTTACATTGCAAATTGAAAGAAATCATACTCCGTCGAGATTAAGCAACACAACGTTTAACTTTCTTTTGCTGTATACTGATTTTCGTCCCTAGTAAACTAAACATTATATCTTTCCCTTCGATTTCATGTAAAAATTAATTATATTCTATCCTCATATACAGTTAATTCGCTATAACTCGAATATTACTATAACTCGAAGTTTTTATCTAGTCCTGACCTCTTTTACTTTAATTCCATGCGAATTATTTTGAATATCTCGAAGTTAACTTCCTTTAACTCGAAGTTTTTTTAAAGAACGAAAAAAAAAGTAAGAAAGAAGGGACTATGAGAGAGATATTAATTCACCTTCACTTGCAAAAAACCAGTCCAAACACAGGGAAAAAGTTTCATTGCTTTAGTTCAAATATTTAAAAAGTTATGAGTGGTTTTAGGTCATGCTCGCTATGCATTCTTATGCAAAAGAAAAAATTCAAATGGATTTTTCTCGATGATCATTTTTTTGTGCTTTCATGTCATAAGAATCCCTAAAGCTTTTTTTCTATAAACGATACAGCTTTAAAGAAATACTTTCTGAAATTAGGATAATATGTTTAACAAAACTCTGCATGGGATAAGCATTTTATAAATTACTCAAATGTTTATAGCATGTTAAACCTTTAAAAACCATATTAAAAAAAAAAAACACAATTTTTTATATAATTAATCACAGAAAATTTTCTAATGAACACAAAAGCAAATTAATGCACAGATTTTTAGAGATGGTGATTTTAATCGTTTAGCAAAAAGTGTTTTTAATATTAGTTTAAAAACAAAAAAGCCTTAGAGATTTTTAAAAATTGAAAATTTCCTAAATTTTTTGAATTTAAAAAAAGTAGGCTATAGTTTAAAATTTTGAAAGTAAATTATTGATTACGAAATAAGTATGCATGTTATAGTATCAAAAAAAAAATTGTTTAAATTAAAAAAAATTGTTTGAAAAGTACTGTGACCCCATAAAATGTCGAAAACAGAAACCAGCAGTAAGTCGAACGTCCGATAAGTCGAAGTTTTTCGTTGGTTCCTTTACATTTGAGTTATCTCGAATTGACTATATAATAATCAATGATCGAGTAACGCTCATGACGTCAGCAACAATGAAACTCGCGCCACGGCATGATAATTTGATAATACGTTTTGGTAATGTTTGACATGCAAGAAAAGGTTTTATTGTGACAAGGCTGAACTGGATCCGTGCTGGTAAAACTGTCATTTCAGGGGAATGAAGAAACGAAAAAGCGGTCAACAATGGACGCTATCGATTGGAGTTTAAGGTTTATTCACTGGAGTTAGAGTTAAAATGTCAACTATCAAAATATCACCAAACAGAATCGCCCTTGTTCAAATGTAGAAGCAATATTCACCCGTTACATCTTACCGGGCGGTTTTCTAGTAATACAATAGAAACAAATATTTCTTCAAAATACAAACGTAACCTTGACGAACGCAACCCTGAAGATGGAACATGTGTAGAATTGTGGAATGTCACGGAATGTGAAGAAAAATTTAGAGTTACCCCTTTGTTTCTTTCATTTCTTTTCTTCTGCTAAGACATTATATGGGTAGCGACCACTTCCTAAAACATTTTAGAAAAATAATTGCAGTCGAACCCGCTTAATGAAAAGCCGTTTTGCCACGAAAAAATTTCTAATAAGCGGGATATTCCATTAACCGGAATCCAAATAACACATTATTAAATTCTTTTAACTGATATTCTAATAAGCGGACTCGACTGTAGTAAAGCATTTTGAATATGCAACATCAATTAAAATTACGAGCTAATTTTAAATCAACGCACATTTCTATAGCTCATATATTCATTCATCTTTAATAAATAGAACGAACATTTTATTTATTAGAACTTTTTTTTTTTAAGTGGAAGGAACTATTACTGGTAATCGCTAAATAGGACATTTTATTCGATTCGAACTTTTGATTCCACAGCAGTGTCACGGTTAATTATCTGGCGGTCATTCATATCACGACAGACCGGTTACCTGAATCATCTATTTCTGCCAAATTAGGGGCGGCTTTTCGCGCGTTCATTGGTTGACTTGATGAATGGGATTTCCTGATTGGAGACGATAGAATATGAATTAGCTGCTCTGCCGCAAACGGATTTGCCTCCTCTTGGGAACGTTTTTCAAGTACTCTTTGTTCATAAATTTCTGGCGAAACATTTTCATAAAGCAATTTAATCGAATCAGTTATTATATTAAACATATAGAACAAGTATTCCGTATACGTAATTTCTCATTTGCCTCAACGCTATAACAAGATATAGCTAATGTGCAGTTGATTCCTTACGAGTTGCGTGATTGAATTTAAATTCTACTTTAGCAGGCGTCACGAAAATCTTGTAGTAAACAAAATATTCATTTGAATTTTGATGTCTTGAATTCAAATTATGTTTTTTTGGAATCACGAACTGAAATAGGACCCTACTCGCTGTATTTCTTATTTCTACGAATAGAATGGAATGGAAATGGAGAAAAAATTTGAACACACGTCATAACTTGACTGTTAGTTTTCTAGATTAGGCAAAGCAAGGGATATTCATCAAGAAAAGATTGGTGATTAGAATGCGGTAATAAAGATGTCATGGTTATTATGACCAATTTGCACTCGTGCACTTACCTTACAAATTACTTGGATGACGTTTTGCTACAAAGTTCATCAAGACCTTGTTTTTCCTGAACAAAGGCGATCCTGAACAAAAACACCCGTTTCTTAATGCTAAATCTTCTTGAGTTGAGCCTTGAATAAAGGCAGACGATTTGTAACCATGACGACGAAAATTAATCTTTTTAAAGGAACATTAGAAACAACGGGCTAGACTTTATTCTCGTCGTTGTGGTAATCTCAAAAATCAGATCAACGTCTACTACGATCAAGTGAAGATAATAAGCAATTCGTGATTGCTCATTAAAAAAATGAAATAAATGATATAACAACTACCATGCTATAAAGCAAATAAGTAGCAATACCTTTATGCATCATGTTGTAAAAATTTAAATTACATTAGTGGACAGTGCAAGCTAACAGCCTTTCGCAGAATTATTCACTTTAAGTTTGTTAATATTGTATTCTTGGATTGATCAATTCTTATAGTTCTTTTGTTTATCTTTCAATTTTAGATTTTTTTCTTTTTTGTATCGATTTAAAATTTTCCACGATACGTTAGGGAAGTAGCAAGTGATTTCATTTATCAGTACTGTGAAATTATATAATGCTTCTTTTTTAGTAGCTGTCATTCACAAATCGCGTTATTGTATATAAATTTTCAGAACATATATTTACATGATGGTGCAATTCATTTTGAATGAAATAATATTTTTTGCTTCTTGCAAAATATAACTGGATATACGGACTTCTCACATGAAATTTATGTTGAAAAATTATTTAAGGGTGAGAGCATATTCACTGATCCATATAATTGGTTCAATCTGTTCCAATAAAAATTCACAAAAAAGTTCTTAAAAATCGCAGTGTTCATATACAGCGGTGAAAGAAATTAAATACAGGTTGAGGCAAACTATGTCATGCTCAACGAGTAATTCGTTGAGAGTTTTCTCCTAGTTACCATGTGAACAGGCAGGAAACCCACTCTTAGAATTCCGCTTAAAGTTGCTCTTTTACTAAAAACAGGGCCCGATCGAGCCAAACTGGTGCCCAGGTCCCGAGTAGAAGATGGTGCCCCCCCCCCCCAAGAGAAAGTCCACACAATTTTAAAGTCAATATTTCATACTAGAAACCTAATATACTGGAAACTAAATTTTAAACGAACATTACATTTAAAAGGAAACCTGGGATTTGAATACCAAACACTTGATAGTCACCATACTAATCACAGTTAAAATTGCCTTACTTTAAGGCAAAAAAAAAGTTTAAAAACAATTTAAAACTGCCAAAAAAAAAAAAAAAAAAATCGTACTAATTCTGACATCAAGCTTTAAAAAGGCTTCTTTCTGGCTTTAACAGAGTCAAATGTGTCGATCAAATAATCGAAATCTAAGTTTGATGTCACAGAATTTTCAATGGTTACTAAGGAAAACGCCTGTAAATTATCCTGTGAAACGCAGCTTCTCAAATGATTTTTGATTCTTTTCAAAATGAAAAGGAACGTTGAACAGTTGCTGATAGGCAAGGTAAGAAGAAGCTGCAGGGCTGCGCCCACATTCGGAAATGTATGTGTAATGTTTAGTGATCTTATCCTTTTTAAATATTCTCCAGGAGAAGGGTTACCTTTTGCAAAAATTTGAAAGTGTGTTAATTCTTCTAGAAAATGTTCATCTATGTCATCCGAGTATTTATTTTTTTTTTTAAATTCCAGAGCTAAGTAACAACGCCTTCTTTAAGCGAAATTTTTTAACTTTATGAGTTTTAGAACTGATTTTTAAAAAATTTTGAGCCCCCTCTCCCTAAAAGTTGAGGAAACGTAAAATGAGCTTAAAATAAGGAAGTAAGTGAATTTAGGCTAGGCTATTTTGGTGCCCTTAAATTTGTGGTGCCCAGGTCCGCGGACCCGCCGGACTGTGCGTTAATCAAGCCCTGTATAAAAATGCTGCATGACAATAAATTAACAATGTAAACTGAGATGGAACTCAGTAATCACAGCACACACATGCATAAGGATTGTTATATAACAGAGCCCAAAAGATGAATGATAGAAAACGGAAGTTCCTAACTTTTCTATTTCTCTTCATTTATTTGTTTATTTAATTTTTACAGTTTTTTTTTTTTTTTTCAAATTGTTCGTTGTCAAGTAATATCCGCTGACACTATAAATGCTCTATTTTCTTTTCAAAAGCGCCAAGTGCAAAGTCGCATAAGTTTATTTATTCTACTTATCGATTGCCAGAGAGGAAGTGGAATGAGGAAGGATTATCTTATGTAATTAAAAACTGAGCGTATCTATGTACGAGGGGGGGGGGCCCAAAAATAACCGGATTTTTGTTTTAAAATATTTATATATTATTTTATTCACAAATTTCTTTTGTTTCCTTTAAAGTGTTCACCCTTAGATGCAATACACTTGTTAATTCTTTTTTTCCACTGTTAGAAGCTCCCCTGAAACTCTCTAACTTTGACCATGTCCAGTGCCCGTTGCGAAGTAGTTTTTAAAGCTTCTACATCATCAAAACGCTTCATTTTCACATTTTTTTTCATCCTGGGGAACAGAAAAAGATCACAGGGGACTAGGTCTGGCGAATGCGGGGGTCGAAGAAGGACTGACCATCTCTGAGAGCGGTTAATAGTAAAGGTTGTGTGTACGGAAGCGTTATCATTGTGAAGGAACCATCCTTCCAATCGCCCTAGCGAGCTGCAACTCACTCTTGTTTCTTCTAAATTTTCGTCAATCGTAAAACGACTACTCTCGTTGATTTTTTAGCAGATTTTTTCAACGTTTTCATCATTTCGAGACGTTGAAGGGCGCTCAGAGCGAGCATGATCTTCAACATTCATACTACCGCGTTTAAAACGCCCAAACCACTCGAAAACTTATGTACGGCTCATAGCATCGGTTTCGAAAGCTTGTTGAAACATTTGGTAAGCTAATCCGTTGCCAACTTTTCAAGCAGGAGAAGCAAAATTTCAAGTTTAGTTTGTTCATTTAAATCTGCCATGTAATGAGTTCGCAGGCGGAAAGAAACAGCACCTGAGAAAACCAACCCTACGATCCGACGGTATCAATTAAATTGACGCCACTTGACACAGCTGGTTTGTGAAGGTCTCTACTTGAGCCATCTAAATGGAGAATACTCTACTACATCTAAGATTGGTATCGCACCATTAGTACGGTTTCTTTTGGGTCCCCCCTCGTATGCATCTATATCCGAGTTACTTCTCCCGAACGCCAGTGAACTGACCATCGAACCAGGTATCGATGGATTCGCAATTTTTCTATCTTTATGTTTGGCAATTTAACATAATCCTCCGATAATAATTAGCAGATATATCAATTAAAAACTATTAATTATGATACATAGATTTTGACATAAAACCCCTATTTTTCGAAGACTTTACTCCATTTAAACTATTATTCAGTGCTTAATCTCAACTTATCGTAACAATGCTTTTGTTGAATTTTATTGCGTGGAGAAAATCATTGAGAAGAAGAATGTGTTGCCATTTTTTTTTCGAATATGAACAAATAAAATTCTGGGTTTTGTTTTGAGGCTTTTCCTGTTCGGGAGATTTAAAATGTTTCCCGTTTTGGTTATTTTTCCGGAATCTGCCGCAAAAATTTACTGATTTTTTTTTGTTCAAGCGTGATTGTTAAACACGCGTTACTTGACATAACTTTTATTTTCGAGGTAGACCGTGCAAAGCCGGGTGACGCAAATAGTTTAATATTATTGTTTGTCAGTCAGAACTAGCGTGTAATGTTTTTTATTTTTACCACGATATATATTCTAAGTATTTTACTTAGAATTGATCTGTTCTTATAATTGAAAAGCAGTTCGCTGTTCCTCTTTTGTTATCCGGCTAATCGACATAATCCAATTTTTAGAAAAATCTTCAGTTTATTGATTGAACTTCGGCATTGTGTGTTGAAAACCTAAAAAGGAGTGATACATTCAAGAGTAAGAAGTATGATTTCTCCTTAGAAATAAAAATTATGCAGCTGCGCTTGCATTTATAATGAGATTGAATGACACAATTACGAAGAATTTGCTATGTTTTGATCTTAATATTTGGAACTTAACTGCCCGAAGCTCTTGGAACGCTTACACTTTTTAACACCTGCTCGAACCTACCAACTTTTGAGAGATAGAAACTAAACATCTGCCTACAATTACAGTTGTGAATATTAAACTTTCCTAATTAAAAGTGCATACAAAAAAAAAAAAGCAATTTTGAACGCTAAGAAAAAACGAGCTGATGTGTGCATCATGTGACTTCCTTTTACTCCAACTTAATGTCATTTCCCCATTATTGGCAATTTCAATGTGATTCAATAGTTTACTCTCTAAATATCACCAACAATGGCCAAATTGAAACAGATTTTTAAAAAAAATGCCAAATTTGTCGCCAAGTTGGCGACAAAACTTGGCGACCAAAAAACTGGCGATATATCGCCGTCCGCCAAATTATAACATCTCTTAAGTTTGCATTGAAATTAACAATGATCCCCCCCCCCACAAAAAAAGGGGCAAAAGACCCCTTTAGAAACACCCGAATGTAACCAAAAGGGGAGGTGCACAACTAAACCCCACTAGGAGTCTACGTACCAAATTTCAGCTTTATAGGAAATACCGTTCTTGAGTTATGCGACATACATACGCACATACACACATACATACGTACATACGGACGTCACGAGAAAAGTTCTAATTAACTCGGGGAATGTCAAAATGGATGTTTCGTGTGTTTATACGTTCTTAGGCACTTATGCGCGTGTGGTCGGGTTGAAAGAAAAAAAAAAAAAAACTCAACTTTAATTGGGGGGTGAGCAAAATGGAAATTAAGTCCGAATTTTGAGTGAAAAATTTTTCGCGAATACAATGCTTCCTTTTTTTGGAAAAGGAAGTAAAAAAAGAAACACCTCCTGACTAAACAGACTTTGCATGCGCTTGCTTAAACCAAAAGAATTTTCATGCGATAGAATGCAGTAAAATAAAAGAGTTAAATAAGCATGTTGACGCAATTATCCTTAATGGTGTTCAGACATTTAGGTTAATTTTGCTTTAAAAAATTCTATATTTTTAACTTCCACTCATATTGCTTCATTGCATCAAGTAGAAAAACTAAATCTAGTGGCAACTAATTGGTAACTTATGTAGTTATTCAAAAATACGAAGTAACGAATGTAAGCGACTTTTAAAATAATTGTTAGTCCGCTTCAATGTTATCCTGGCGCTAAGAGTCACTTGGTAGCATTTGGAAATAAGATGCATAAATTATTTTTAAAAAAATAGTGTCAGCCCTATCCTTTAATAACAATAAAACCTAACATCTCTAAATGATTAAAAATCCTGAATTTTTATTTTGCTATGTCAAAGGGTTTGAGTAAATCATTATGTTACATAGAACATTACAGTGCAGGACAGGAGAAGAAGTATTTGATTATACAGTAAGCATTCGATAGTAATTTCCAAACAGTAACTTTAAAAGTATTGGATTATACAATAAGCATTCGAGCGTAACTTCCAAACATTTAACTTCAGAAGTATTTGATTATGCAATTAGCATTCGAGAGTAACTTCCAAACAGTAACTTCGTAAGTATCGGATTAAACAGCGAGCTGTGTACAAAGTTTCCAACTTATTTTATAAAATAAAAGGCAGAAACTTTAAATTATAACCTTGCCAACAAATTGCAGCATTGAGCCTTCTATAGCTACTTTTGAAGTCAAATGCACTAAAAAAACGAGCTGATGTGTGCACCACATGACTTCCTTTTACTCCAATTTAATTTCATTTTCTCATTATTTAATATCTTACTACTATTATATATGCGAATGTTTGTCTGTATGGATGGATGTTAGTTACTCTTTCACGCAAAAACTACTGAATGGATTTTAATGAAACTTCACAATATTATAGCTTACGCATCAGAATAACACATAGGGTAGTTTTCGTCCCGTTATGGAAGGTCGTCCCGTATTGTTGTATCGTTGAATATTTTTGCTTTTCGTCTTACTGTTCAAGGCTTTTCTCAAGTTAAATCTTAAATAACATTTTCGCACAAGATCGGCAAATAATAAATAGATTTGGCTGACTATTTTCCATTTTAATGTAACTTTGATGCAATTAATGGGTTTATTTATTTATTTGTGTTGATTGGACACTAACTCATTTTCAAAGCTACCAGAAGGAATCTCGCCAAATCTTTTTGCGGACAGATTTCAATAGCTAAGGCAGGTTTTTTTTTTCAAATGGTCCTGTTTTTGAAGCTAAAATCTAGGTAATACTGTTTCTCGGTTTTCACCATGTAACCAAAATATCGCCATTAAAAGAGTCCTTAAAACGTTTGTCAAAATGTAAATAATCCACCAACTAAATTAAGCAAATCCATAAGCAGCACAAAGACTTCCATTAATTTGTCTTTCCGCGCAATTTCAAACAATCGCCAAATTTTACTTCGTATTTTGGAAAAATTTCGGATGAAAATGTTTACTGTCCAGCACCAGCTTAGACTACAATGCTCAATTAAAAAAATAATAACAATAACTGATAAATATTTTTCAACATGTGAAGTTTAATTTCATATTTTGGAAATTCCTCAAAATTTATGTATGCTCAAATATCGTTTTTTCATTTCTAAAAGAAAAATATTTTGTTCTTCCATACTTATTGCCCTTTTACTTTTGTGTGTAAGAACAAGCTAGATTTTTAATCATGTCAAAGCGGTATGTTTTAAGTTCTTTCAGTTAAAGCAGAAAACGAAGGAAAGTAGCGATTGTTTCTCATAATTATTACTGACCCAGGCAACGCCGGATATTTTTGCTAGTGATTCAATAGTTTACTCTCTAAATATCACCAACAATGGCCAAATTGAAACCAGATTTTAAAAAAAATAAAAAAATAATAATAAAATTGCCAAATTTGTCGCCAAGTTGGCGACAAAACTTGGCGACCAAAAAACTGGCGATATATCGCCAAGTGTCCTCCAAATTATAACATCTCTTAAGTTTGCATTGAAATTAACAATGATCCCCCCCCCCACAAAAAAAGGGGCAAAAGACCCCTTTAGAAACACCCGAATGTAACCAAAAGGGGAGGTGCACAACTAAACCCCACTAGGAGTCTACGTACCAAATTTCAGCTTTATAGGAAATACCGTTCTTGAGTTATGCGACATACATACGCACATACACACATACATACGTACATACGGACGTCACGAGAAACGTTCTAATTAACTCGGGGAATGTCAAAATGGATGTTTCGTGTGTTTATACGTTCTTAGGCACTTATGCGCGTGTGGTCGGGTTGAAAGAAAAAAAAAACTCAACTTTAATTGGGGGGTGAGCAAAATGGAAATTAAGTCCGAATTTTGAGTGAAAATTTTTTCGCGAATACAATGCTTCCTTTTTTTGGAAAAGGAAGTAAAAAAAGAAACACCTCCTGACTAAACAGACTTTGCATGCGCATATAAGATGCATAAATTATTTTTAAAAAATTAGTATCAGCCCTATCCTTTAATAACAACAAAACCTAACATCTCTAAATGATTAAAAATCCTGAATTTTTATTTTGCTATGTCAAAAGGTTTGAGTAAATCATTATGTTACATAGAACATTACAGTGCAGGACAGGAGAAGAAGTATTTGATTATACAGTAAGCATTCGATAGTAATTTCCAAACAGTAACTTTAGAAGAATTGGATTATACAATAAGCATTCGAGCGAAACTTCCAAACAGTTAACTTCCGAAGTATTTGATTATGCAATAAGCATTCGAGAGTAACTTCCAAACAGTAACTTCATAACTATTGGATTAAACAACGAGCTGTGTACAAAGTTTCCAACTTATTTTATAAAATAAAGGGCAGAAACTTTAAATTATAACCTTGCCAACAAATTGCAGCATTGAGCCTTCTATAGCTACTTTTGAAGTCAAATGCACTAAAAAACGAGCTGATGTGTGCACCACATGACTTCCTTTTATGCCAATTTAATTTCATTTTCTCATTATTGGCAGTTTTAATGTGATTCAATAGTTTACTCTCTAAATATCACCAACAGTGGCCAAACTGAAACCAGATTAAAAAAAAAAGAAAAAATTTAAAAAAATCTCCAAATTTGTCGCCAAATTAATGACAAAAACTTGGCGATCAAAAGACTGGCAATATATCGCCAAGTGTCCGCCAAATTATAACACCACGTGAGTTTACATCGAAATTAATAATGATTTCCCCCCAAAAAGGGGCAAAAGACCTCCTTTGAAGCATACGAATACAACCAAAAAAGAAGATGCACAACCAGACCCCACTACGATTCTGTGTACCAAATTTCTACTTTCTAAGACATTCCGTTCTTGAGTTATGCGACATACATACACACATACGCGCATACATACGTACATACAGACGTCACGAGAAAACTCGTTGTAATTAACTCGGGGATCGTCAAAATGGATATTTCGGGTGTCCGTACGTTCTTAGGCACATATCTAAGTGTGGTCAGGTTGAAAAAAACCTCAATATTCATTTGGGGGTGAGCAAAACGGAAATTAAGGCCGATTTTTGGGTGAAATTTTTTTCGCGAATACAATACTTCCTTTTTTGTAAAAGGAAATAAAAATATGCAGTATTGCAATGTAAATCCACATGAATCAAAGTTACCCTGAGTGATTCTGCGAGGAAGGGTACTTTTAAAACATTTTTTTACTACATTGATAACTTTGAACTGATATTGAAAAAAAAAATCTGAATTTAATCTCTTAGTTTGTTGTATTATGATGAAAGATGAGCAAATATGATGTAGTAATATTGCAGGAATAAAATATCAAATTGGTACACAGTATAAGACTAGAATCGTAGCATTGCGTATAGAAGTGTAGAACTGCCGTGGGAAGGTAAACGGCAGTATCTTCAGAAATGAGTTTTCGAGATATTTGAAGAAAAGCGTTTTGTATTCAACTTTAACAAAAGGGAAATCTTAGAGTAAGACTTTTTTTTCGACGGAAACCAAATAAGCAAGTTTGTACAATAAAACTAACGTACAATCAATGACAAAAATGCGAAAAAAAAAAAAAAGAAAAATTTACATTTTTGCCCTTTACTTGCCCAAGGCAGGCATCCTTTGTACGCTCCTATTAAAGTTTTAAAGGGCTTCTTGTTCCTAACATATTAATGTTTATATTTTCTTCTTCAAAAAGTTTTTTCGTTGACTTATTTAACTATTTAGGATATCATCATGAAGGTAAAAATACAGAGACTCGATTAAGTAAATCTCTCGATTACGCCCATCATGATGATCACCTTTTGGCCAACCATGATGATAATAATAAGTAGACCATTAAATTTTAAGTCCAAAATCGACAAACAATGAGTCTAAAGTAAAACAACATTTTATTTGAATTCCCAATTTTAACTCATATTTAACCAAATGACACTACTTCCAAATAAACTGCTTTGCACAACAGTTTTAAAAAGCTGCAAATAGAAGCTTTCAGTTAATTTATACATCCTAAGCATCAAACAGTACTGATTATGGCTAAATTATTTGGTTAAAGTATAAGATCTGGGAGCACGATAAAATAATAATGTACGTAACCGAAAGATTAGAATAAAATCCCTCAAGTGACTCATAATCTATAATCGCTAAAAATGTTTACTCGATTATTGATAAAGAAATTATCAGAATCACTCGATTGCGTATATCCCTCGCTGATGCCCATAATTACGATAAAGTTTGTAGATATTAAAGTTTTAAGTGCAAAATTACTGATAATGCCAAAGAAAACTTCAACTCTGGCATCAACATTTCATTTGAATTTGCAATTTGAACACAAATTTTACCAAACGAAACTATTTATATTTCAAACAAACTACTTAGCTCAGCAGTTATAAAAGCAGTAAAGTGAAGCTTTAAGTTAATTTCGGTCATCTGAAAACTTTTTGGTTTTTTTTTAGTTGTATCTTTTACAAGCTTCAAGCCTATGGGACAAGGTGGAGGTCTGACTGCAAGGTGGGCAATTAAGCCGGAATTAATTTCCAGACCATCATTTGCAAATCAAATGACTGTGTTCGGCATGCAAATGATATTTCGTTTACTTTGTACCGTATCCCCGGGGCTTGGTGGAGCGTTTACCGATCCATTTATGTACTTGCAATGAGACTAATGGGTGCCAATCTCTGTCACCGTTGCGTGCTTAGTAATTAACTCCAATCGGCTCTTGTGAGGTCTTTCGACTTTCTTCAAGATGGGACAAACTTCGTCGAATTTCTTGAAGATCGGGTTGCGACGACCTTCAAAAGCTGTGTTTTTAATTCCTTTTAAATGTAGGTGCAAATTTCGGAACAATGAATTAACATTGCACGCATTGAAAACTAATGCAAAGTTCAACTATTTTTTCATTGGCTGATTACATCGTTTCACCATTCAGTTAAAAAAAGGCAAGGTTGAATTTTGAGCTCTTTTCTGAGCTATCGACTCAGAGTGCGACGTTTAGGACAAGTATAAAGCTCCGCTTCCAATGAATACTTTTAAAAACCACTTTTGATTGGGAAGGAATTCTTATTCATTTCTCTAGGGAAAATACAGCTTCTGCTTTTGGAGGGAATATTATCAAAATATGAGCATACAAATCAGAAGGTGGGGGGTTATATATGCACGATTCGGATCTTGAACTCGAATCCTGGTAAATGTTGAAAATTGGACCAAAACGTTGTTTTGGGCGTTTTTGTTGCTTTGTGTATGTGTGTGTGGGAGGGGGGAGAGCATAACCTTTACGATCAACCTAGATTGACTCCATCTCCGTGCTGGTGACTTTTTCATACCACTAGCTTGGTAAATTGGGCTAAACTAAATTGAACCGGTTCTGATGAATATTTCTGAGTAACATTTACTTTTACAAGCGTGATTTGACTCTAGATAATACTAAGCAACACTCGACTTTTTTTAATTTGTTGTTTCTTCACTCAATGTTTAGGCGAGTCTTCGAAACTCATTTGAACAAATTTTTCCTTCATACAATTTTCTGAAAACCATATTTAACTTTATGCAACATTCATTCATGTTAAAAAAAATACTACCACTTCATAGATTATTTTCACTGAAATGTTTTTGCTTTCACTCATAAACTAGTTTTCATAATTAATCATTCATATTATTCAAAACTGATTTCTACTTGTCTAGCTCTTATATTTATCCATATGTATTTAGACAAAAATGATTTTTACTTTTTAACTAGTTTTTACATTCACCTATATTTACGAAAATATGTCCATTTTTTTACTTATGAACAATCTGTTTTTCATCCAAACTGTTTTGGTATTCTTAAAGAGTTTTTAATTTTAAGAATCAAAAGAATTCTCCAATAAATAAAACTCCTGTATCTGCGAATCTGCACTAAGCCCCAATTTTACAGCAGGAACAGAAATCTGTTCTCTTAAAAGTTTTTTAGCACAAGTTTGTGAAAGAAAAAGCGAAAAAAATTAGGGAAAATTAAAAAAATCAAACTTTATCAATTTTTTTTTATTTTTTATGTTTTTTTTTAAATTTAAAAACAAGTTTTTTTTCAAATGGAATGCTTTTATATCTTTATAGATTTTTAAACTCAGAACAGTTTACTAGCAATAAAAAAAATCCTGCAGTTGCAGATTTGAGCATAAACTCCAACTTAGCAACACGAATAGAAATTTGTCTTTGAAAAATTTGCAACTTGTTTCGTGAAAAATTCTCGAAACTTCGTCAGAAAGGAATGAACTAAAGTTTTATCAATTTTCTTAATCTATCAACTTCCTTTTTCTTTTAGTTACAAAAAAGCTTTTTCCAGCTGAACGGTTTTGGTGTTTTTTTATAGTTTTTAATGCTTAAACATCAGAACCCTTATCGGTAATAACAGTTTATGAATCTGCGAATAAGTCCTTAATTAACTAAATCAACAGGAATTCTTCTTTAGAAAAATCTTGCAACGTGATTGCTGAAACTAATTGCCTGACGTTTTGCCCGAAAGCAAAGGAATATAAAATTATCAAATTGAATATACATATATTCAATCCATCTTGATTTCAAAACTAATGATCATTGACTATCTTCTAATGACAATCTTGTAAATAATTTTCAACTGAAAAACTTTGCATGCCTATATAATTTCAAAAAAAAAACTCTCGCTTCCGTGGAATGAAATATGATGCTAATTTATTTAAATGACCTCCCAGAATAAAGCATTTTAGCAATTACCATTCCACTAAAAGAAAGAACCATTTTCATTAGGTGTTTGAACCCATTCCTTTCAAAAAATACATTGTATTCTTCAACAATTTATTTCCTGCAACACAGTAGCAAACTTCTAGTGTAAACAAACGTCCCCCCCCTCTCCTCGGTCAATGTAAGGTGCAAAAACCCAATCTTCCACCTGCTAATCGTATCATTCTGATGCAGGGAGGCGCACGTTCCACGGGTCACGGCAGCCGCAACGGGCTTGCCGCCACCTGACGTTCTATCTCGGGGCGTCGCTTGGGCACCGGGCCGGGCGCGTGCACCAGAAACAACCTGTTGGATACATCGATAGAGAGAATGCATAAAAAATATGTCTATATTAATTTCCGCGTTCTGTCTGCAAAGGGCTCATGGCCGCTTCACCTGCTGCACCTGATTGGAGGCAGGTGGACGGGCGCATTCCCTCTGCCCCCTCGAAGTATCCTAGCTTTCTTTTCTTTATTTGTTTTTTCAAACATATTATTATTGCACTTTTGTTATTTGTTAGAGTTTTTTAGGCCAGTAGCGAAAGGCGATTGGTTCTGGCTTTCATTATGCATGAAAAGTAGGCAGCATAACCGAAGCCTGGATCTAACAATTAATAGGTATCAGTGGAGTTTTTGCAATTTTGTTCTCTAGATAAAACTGTTTCAAGTGCGTTTCATTTTGAGAAAATTGTGATGGAGAATATATTTTTGTTAATGTACAAGCGATACGCCTATGAGCCTTAAATAAAGTATAACATCTCCTTAAAATTTATATTCATAACAATCTGTTTTAGCAATGATTTTTTTTTTGTCAAAAAGCATGAGAATATTAATAGTTTCTTCTTTCCAAATTAAGAGAAAAACTAAAAAGTAAAATTTCTCTAACTTATAGCAACTGGAATTCCATAGTAACTTGCAAAATAGAGAAAAATATGAGTTTTGTATCACTTTGAGCTGTATGCTGTAGAAAAAAAAAAAAAAAAGAAAGAAAGAGAAAAGAAACAGCAGTACTACTAGAAAATCTCTTGGAAACTGGGCTTTCATAAAGGTTCCTAGTAACGATACAGCTTCTTGTTAGGTAGCATTGTTAATTTTACTAAAGAAGATGTATCGTTTCTATACTGTAAAAAAAAAAAAACGGGCTGATGTGTGCATCACATGACTTCCTTTTGCTTCAATTTAATGTAATTTTCTCATTATTGGCAGTTTTAATGGGATTCAATAGTTTACTCGCTAAATATCACAAACAGTGGCCAAATTGAAACCAGATTAAAAAGAAAAAAAAAAAAAATTTAAAAGGTCGCCAAATTTGTCGCCAAGTTGGCGACAAAACTTGGCGACCAAAAGACTGGCGATATATCGCCAAGTGTCCGCCAAATTGTAACACTACTTGAGTTTACATCTAAATTAACAATGATTCCCCCCCCCAAAAAAAAAGGGGCAAAAGACACCCTTTGAAGCATACGAATACAACCAAAAAAGAAGATGCACAACTAGACCCCACTACGATTCTGTGTACCAAATTTCTACTTTCTAGGACATTCCGTTCTTGAGATATGCGACGTATATACACACATAAGCACATACATACGTACATACAGACGTCACGAGAAAAATCGTTGTAATTAACTCGGGGATCGCCAAAATGGATATTTCGGGTGTCTGTACGCTCCTAGGCATATATCCACGTGTGGTCGGGTTGAAAAAAAAACCAACATTCATTCGGGGGTGAGCAAAATGGAAATTAAGGCCGATTTTTGAGTGAAAATTTTTTCGCGAATACAATACTTCCTTTTTTGTAAAAGGAAGTAAAAAAGCAGTGTTGCTAGAAACCTTTATGGAAGCCCAGTTTCCGACAGCTTTTCTAGTATAGGGGAACATGGAGCAAAGTGAAATAGTGAGGCAAAAAGGAAATAATGAAATATTTACTCTGCTCATTATTTGAACTATGTAGTACCATATGTTGTCTGTTCCAGTAAGGAAAAAAATACCATCGAAGGTTAAAGCATTTGGTAATACAGGCAATTTAAAAATATGATACTCATTTTGTAATATTTTGTTGTAAGCCAAGAATTATTTTCGTTACTATAAAATGATAAAGTTCTTGTTATTAATATTCTAAACATTAATTGAGACCTCCTGATATTCAATGCAGTATTAATTTATGTTAATTTTAAGCTCAATCATATTTTAAATAAATTGTACAATTTGTCAGGTACATGCGATAAAATGTGAAATAGTTCATTATTTCATTTACTCACTCAATCATTTTACTTAAACCACTTCCGTTTTCATTTATTAATTAATTGATTTACATTCCTTCATTTAGTAATTCACTCATTTTTTCATTCATTCGCTTATTTTTTTGTTCATTCATTCTTTTACACGCTCATTTGTTTTTCTTTATATATTAATTGATTTATTCATTTAATTGATCGTTTATTGTTTCATTATCTTTTCATTTATTTGTTCAACCTTTTATTTACTGATTATTTTGATCAAAAATATGTTTTATAATCGAAATAAAATATTTCTTTAAAAAAGTATTATATTTTTCACTTTGCTCCATGAAAAAAGAAATAAAGATTTTCTACTTTTTTTTTTTTTTTTTTTGAGAACTCCAATTTACTGCTAAAAATTAAAAAATATTGTTTCAACGCAAGTTTTATTGTAAAATACAATGTTCTTTCTTTATGTACTGTAATTTTCAAAACGAATTTCTGATTTGTTCATTTTGTTGCCCCACATTCCCCTTCTGCAGTTTTTTTAGTGCAGAAAATTTCACGGAAGTCCACTTTTCGAGAGATTTTCTATTAAAACTGCATTTTTTTAGGGTAGAAACCTTTATGGAAAGAAGTAGAAACCTTTAAGGTCCAATAACAGAGAGAGTTTTTAGGAATTTTGCAGTTTTTTAGTGTTTGGAACTTCGCGGAAGTCCAGTTTTCTAGAGATTATCTAGCAATGGTTCAGTTTTTTTTTTTTTTTTTTTTTTTACAGTATACCCTCCAGTGCTCAGTTTTTGCTCGAATCATTATTAGTTTCGCAAGTTTTATATCATTTGCCTAGTTCATCATCATGATGTTGCCTAGATTCAACATCATTCGGTAAAATTTATAGTAGTCGATAGTTACTGAAGGGAAAAATAGGCTTTAAAAATTGAAATTCTACTCCTCGTTTTTTCATGTAACCGGTTACTCTTATTTTAGGAAAGTTTCATTTCCTCATCGGTTCAATGTTAAAAATATTATTATATTTGTGCGCAGGAATGCATGTTCCATCAAGTCTTGAAGAACTCTTACAAACTTGCTAGTATGCGTTTTTCGTATTTAGGGAATGTAGCTCTTTTTTTTTTGTAATTTTAAAAACTGAATTAATACTTTGGAAAACTCCTAGCGTAGTTAAAAATATGAATAACATTTAAAAAAATATCGCACTTTTAGCTTCTTTCACATCTGTGAAAAGTAGTTCTCAAAATATGCAATAAGTTATATTATTCCCAAGATAGTCTTGTGCTAAACTTTAGTCAATGCGTGTTAGGAAATTTTCGTTTGCAACTTATGAAGGTGAAAAAAAGAAAACTCGAGGTCACACTAATTTCGGTTTATTTTTAAACTATCGTCCCATTTAAAAAAAAATAGATACACACAAACCAATCACTCCGTTATCCCCATTTATAATGGGGTGGTTTCCTTCAGTCAAAAGTACTACTTTTAGTCATTGAAATTGATAGAATTAGGGGAAAAAATAACATGGACCCAGAAAATACTTTCATTTTCCCAACAGTTATTTTTTGATTAATTTTTTAAAATATCGTGATTCTTCAAACAAGGCGTGGTCTTTATAACGTCAAAAATTATACACTTTGTCGCATCTTTCTACTACGTTTCCACGTTATGATAATCAAGTAGAGAATTAAAATTGCGCTCTACGCTTGCTATCAACCATATCGTTGCCAATACACGTGAGTAAAGATGAGAATAAAATATTTTGGACCGTGAATGGCAACACTGAATGGCATTTCATCATTTGTGATGTCATCGGCAGAAGCGTTAAACGATAAAAGAGCATCGATTTAAGTAATTTTTAAAAAATATTAAACTTAAAGGAATCATTTAAAAAATGGTCAGATTCTATGTTTTTAAGCATGCTCTTTCAGAAAAAGTACTTTTAAATTTTGGAAACGATCCCATTGGTGTTGTTAAAATTTCGACTTATCCACCAAGTTGTTGTGACATTTTCATTGTAATTTACAAGTGTTTTTTCTTTTTTTTTTCTACAGACTATCGATTGAAGATAAGATTTAAATCTAAAAAAGACAATAATTACACTCTTTGAGAAATCTCATCTGCTCAACAATAAATTTTGCAATTTATCTCAAATCTTAAAAGTTAAATTTATTCCCTTAATTTTGCAAATTGGGCACATAGTGGAAAGTTTCTTTCGGAATACTTGCCATATCCAATAAAATATCCTCTAAAGGTGAACGAATGGCGAATGTTAGTCTATTACTTGCGACGTCAGGATGACTCCAGCCAACATTCTCTCTTCTTTCTCGTTCAGACAAAGCTGCTATTAAGCACTTCTACTTCAACTTCCTCGTGGGACACATTTCTTGCGGAGCAACAATAATTATTATTCACAAAAAAAAAAAAAAAAAAAAAAAAAAAATAGCAGTGATCCAATTAACGACTGATAAGTTACCTTGAGTTAAAGACGGTCTGTGATCTTGATAAGAATAAGAAGAAGAAGCGACGGCGCTTTTGCGTTTGAATGAAGGGGGAGGGTCCAATGTCTCGCTCGAAGATATAATGTAACTTTTTGCAGCGAGTGAATGGCACGTAATATTTAATAGCTGGCACAATCAAACAAGCCTGTTGATGTCTTTATAGCTTAAAACAAGAAGAAAAACGTAATAGCTCTTATGATATATTGTCCATGCTAGTAAATTCATTAGTAATTAAATTCAAATCGTTTGGAATGTAATTAAAGTTTGAGTCTTCTTTGAACTTAGTAATGTAATGTGCTTGGAAAATCGCCTACATTTGAGTGAATATTGCCACTCATTAGGAATGCATCGAAGGAGAGTTTTTAGTGCCCCCCCCCCCCTCTGAACCCTTAATATTGAGCGATATAACTAGTTCTACTCTGTAAAAATGCGTGTATTGTTACGACTATTTCCACTTGGTCAGCCATGATTTACTACTTTCCCAGAGTGGGGTGAGAGGTCATAATTCATAACCTGTATAAGAAAAACTACCATATTAGGACTGGCGATAATGTTAAAACCAAGGGTTTGGGGGTTGGGGTGTTGATGTTGATCCCCAAACCATTTTGCTGCGTCGCTGACGAAGTCCTCCTACCAAAAGAAAATTATATTTAAGCTGCTGCCACTTATAAACAATCAGAACTTCTGCCTTCCTGTTTTTTGTTTTAAAAGTCGTTATCAGTCATGAGACCATTATGATTCCAGTGCTCACGGGTCAAGGACAAAACAGAAAATGTTAGCTGTTTTCAAATTTGAAATGTAATTTTAAAAAAAAACTAAAACGTAGTTTGAGTTTTTCTTTTTAGTTTTCGAGGGCGTTGGTTGTATGCAGGTCAGCTATCATGACGTTTTGCAATGTTTAAACAAACTATAAGATGGTATGTTTTTTTTTTTTTTTTTTTACTTTTGTGCACAAATTAAATTTTTCATCCATCCTTCGAAATAAGATATCCTATCAAAAAAGTTTCACGGAGTTTTGTTGATCAGAATCATTATTAAAATGTTAAGTGCTTCTCAGTCATCATGTTCTTCCCCTTGCCGATAAGTGGGAAACAATAAACCTTGACTACTCACAGGTATTAAAAGCCATCAGAAATTTTGAGAAATTCCTTTTATAATCAACGAGCGTATAGTGCTGTTTTCAGAAGAGTTTTTTTCAGCTACTTCAAGTTAGTATGTTTAGTTCGCAAAAATCATTTACATTCTCATCACAGTAATCTTCTTTGCCACGACCACCCATTAAAACAATGAAACTTTTAGAAAGGAATCTCAGTATTGATGAGGCTAAAACCGCAACGCCATTATATCTGCTTAACGCAGTTTCAGCTGCTGCAAAAACTACCACTGTTCTGAGATACGATTTGATACCAAGGTCGTCGTTTAGGCATCTGGTATATAATGAAGAAAACAGGCTTAAGCGTAAGAACCCTCTAAGATTCTAATTAAAATACTTCAATTTTTGAAATTCGTCGACACATTTAACCAAATGAAAAAAAGTTATGAAAGATAAGAAGAAAGAATAAAAGGAAGGCTTTTAAGAAAAAACCTAATAAGTTTTTAAAAGCTGTTGATTTTTTATTCAATAACTAATTGATTTTTCAGTTCAAATTTAAGAAAAGGTCTATCAAGTATATTTCATTCTGTTTAACGAATGTGCGAAAATTTCGATCAATCCACATACTTTTATTTTTTAAGTAAAAACCTATAAAATAATAAGCTCAAATCCTGTGCAGCATATGTTAGTGTTTTACTAATATAGATCAGTATTTCTTACTTTCGGCTATAGTATTTGTATGTGAGTATCGCTTTAAACATCAGAAATTTTGCAATGAATGTAAGGGGGAAATATACGCAGAATAAAAAAAAAAAGAAAGTGTATATGGGGAAATGTGGGACAAAGTGAAAAGGTAAAATATTTGCTCTGCTTTTAGCTCCACAACTCTGGTAATAGTTTAATTATGGAGTAACACATGTAATCTATTCCAGTGAAGAACAAGTTACTTCTGATAATCAAAGATAATACAAGCGATTTTCAAAAATTGATACTCAACTGCAAAAATTTTTCTACTTAAAGTGGGGCAAAGTGAAGTAGTTCAATTCATTTACTTATTCGGCTCTTTGTCAAATTACTTATGTACTCATTGATTTATTTCGTTTACATTCCTTCATTTGATATTTAATTTATTTACTTATTAATTCAGTATTTTATTTATGCATTTATTTTTTTACACATTAACTTATTTAGTCGTTTATTGTTTCATTTCCTTTTGATTTATTCATTCATTCTGTTATATATTCAAAACTCACTTACTATAGAAAATATTTCATTAGAAAAAGATTTTATTTTTCATTTTGCCCCATGAAAAAAAGAGGGGAAAAATTTCCACCTTTTGTTGAAGGTACAAATTTACTGCGAAAAACAGAAAATAATGTTTCACTGTAAATATTATTATAAAATATATTCTTCCTTTTTTATTTACCGTAATTTTTAGAAAAAAATTCCAATTTGTTGATTTTGAAAAAGGTAAGTTATCTTAGCTATTTCACTTTGCCCCACATTCCCCTACTACATTTGTGTATGTGCATAAGTTAATCTGTATTTTATTTATTTTTTTTAAAGAATCAGTATAGAATAAGTAAAATTTTATTATTGGGTATCAAAACAATCTGATAGCGGGTATTATTTGCCATTGTAGACATTCCAAAGAGATATGAAACATTTTTAATTTTATGAAGCAAATAGCTATTGGACGTACCCATTTAAAGTAATTTTTATAATAAATTTTTATAATACAAAAATGCAAAATAAATTTTTCAATAAATCTTGAAATTATTTATTTTTCTGAATTTCGAACGATTTTCTTGCTACGTAAAACGAATGAATGAAAATAGAACAATTAAAACAAAGCCTGCTTCTAGCAGCTACTTGATAAAGCGTTACCGAGAGGGAAAAAAAAAGTCTTTAAGATTACAGATTCAAAAAAGTACATAAAAATAATCTTAATCCAAGCGTTACATTTGGTGTTTAGGCGATAATGAATTCTCAACTAAGTGGCAGACGATATCAGCAGATTGATTCCATGTCGGGTGCCTTTATTTCCCCCCTTAGGATTAGATCTTCTTATGGTGATTGTGATATAAATGTGAGAAAATTAGCACGGTAGATTCTACACGGTCGGTGGTCTGGGTTCCCAATAAAATTCCGAGGCTTTTTTCATTCTGGTTAATAGAGATGTTGGAATTGAATGTTATGCGTCTTCCAGAAGTTGCAGGTGGAAAATAATTGGATTAGTATTGTAGTTTTTTTTTTTTTTAGAATTGCATAAATTATTGGATACTTGGTGTATGACATTTTAATGTTTGGATAAACTAAAACAGAGTTTCCCAAACTGTGGTCAGCGGACCCCCGATGATCCGCGAGTCCACGCCAGGGGGTTCGTGGTGATATCCAGCTAAAACGTTAAATCTAATTGAGATTGAAGGGCGCATCACTATATTTTAATTCAAAAAGAAAGCGCATTAATGTGGAATAAGGTACTTCTTGCTTAAGGGGTCTAAGGACACTTAACCTTCAAAAGTTTGAATTTTGTGGAAAAAATGTAGGTTATGCATAATTTAATTCTGAACAATTTGATACCTTATTTATTACCATACGTAAAAAACTTTTCAAGTTATCGTGAAAATGCGTAAACTTTCCCCATAGAGATTTATATTTACAGCAGTTGTTTAAGCCTCTTTTTCTCAAGTGCCGGTTTCTCGTTTTGCGCGAATGATTCTTAGAAAGTTTCGTATGTATTTCCGTAAAACTTTTCATGCATGTTTGTCTGGTTTATTTATATGATCTGAACCTAAATTTCAACTAAAAATAAAAGTTAATATTAAAAAAAAATATTTTCCCCCAAAATTTTGGAAAATTTTGATATTAACTTATAAAATTTCAAAAAACTTTTAAAAAAATAAATAAATTTAGGTTCAGATCATAAAGGTAAACCAGACAAGCATTCACAAAACGTTTTATGGAAATATATGAGAAACTTTCTGAGATATCATGCGCGCAAAGCGAGAAGCCTGAGAAAACGTAACCTGAGATATAGAGGCTTAAAAAGCTGCTGTTAACATAAATCTCTATGGGGAAAGTATACGCATTTTTTCGATAACTTGAAAAGTTTTTTGTGTATCGTAATAAATAAGGTATCAAATTGTTCAGAATTGAATTAGGAATAACATATATTTTTCCAGACAATCGAACATTTTGAAGGTTAAGGGTCCTTAGACCCCTTAAGAACATGCAGGACACAGCAGCCCCCTCCCCCAGAACTGTTGAAAGTAAACACACTACACATTAGTTAATTTGGTGTACATGACAAAGTTCATGTTGTTTCAAAACTATATGAAGAATCGTTACAAAAAATATTAGAAAAAAAGTAGATATTACTGTGTCAAATTATTTTTTTTAAACTTCCGGGGGGGGGGGGGGGAATCCGCAAAGTTCGTAATTTTTCCGGAGGGGGTCCGCGGAGGTCTGAAGTTTGGGAACCTCTAAACTGAAAAATCGTGTTCGAATGGTAGATCAAAGTTTTTCTTTTTAATTTCAAGCGTTGGAAAATTGAGTCAGAGAGTATTCTGCCACAAACATTTCTGTATCTCAGAGCCAGACTGACGTAAGTCCAAAAAAATGCCTTATGTGTTTATTAGTGCATTGTATGTAGAATTATATGCTGCATCGAGATATGTTGTCCTAATTCTAAAAGAAAAAAAAATCCTTTGTAATTATTTATCAGTGTTATGTGGTGCATGCAAAAGAGCTCGGCCCATCTTTTGCATGTGCCTTTTTCCTCTCTCCTGTAAAGTAGCGGTTATGTGACTTACATTGTTCTGGCTCCGAGTACAGATTTTATCTTATTTTCAAAAAAATTAACAAAGAAAGAAAGAAAGAAAGAAATAACAAAACAAAAATAAATAAATAAATAAATAAAGGCTTTGTTTGTTACATAATTGAACTTTTTTCCAACAAAAGTAATAGATAAGGTTTAATTAAAAAAAAAACCTTTTTGGAAAGTTTTTTGCTTTTCGAATTTCATGCTCTATAGTCCCACACTCTCTGTACTCAAGTTTATGGTTTTGCGTTCTTCAGAGACTTGTAAGTTACACTAAGTACCACACTAATAAATCAGAAAAATTTAAAAGTTATACCATACTGCATGAAGCAGTGATCAAAACTTGAAGTAGTTTCTATGATGTAAGAAATGTACATAACTGCGACATTCAAAAAAGCATGCTGTTGAAAAAATTGCAAAGAAAATAAATAAATAAATACATACATTTTGAAACAAACAAAATGAAAATAAGAAACTTCAAATGAATTCAATTAAGATTTTTTATAGCAAAAATGTTTAAGTTAGATGTAATGGAAAGATTAAATGCCGTGTAGCATTAACTCTGTATTTTAGTGTTTAATGTATTAAAGTATAGTAAAAAGTAATAGTATAAAATGCTGAAAATGAAAAGAAAGGTAAACAAAAATAATAACAAATAAAAAAAAAAGAAAATTAATTTGAATTCTGAAATTTTGATTTCAAATTATGTTTTTCGCAATCACGAACTGAGACAGGACCCTACTCATTGGAGTTATTGTTTCTAGAAACGGCTCCTGTCCAACCCCTCCAAACCCGCCTCTCCTCCTGGGTGGTTACGTCTACTAGTTGCGTGTGTAAGTGTGTAGGCTTGTGTGTGTGCGTAGACCTGTGTGTATGCACGTAGGCGTGTGTGAGTGTATGTGTGTGAAGTCGTGTGTGTGTGTAAGTGTGTGAGCGTGCGTGTGTGCAGGACATGGACGCCTCCGACCAGGAGAAGCGGATAGCTCAGGACCGGAGCAGCCGCGCCATCTGCAGAGGACGGTGGGCGGTGGTGCTGCAGAGGCTTCTGGTCCAAGCTGAAAAAGGAACCACAACATCAAGGATGGTCAAGTGAGGACAATAAGCAATCGTGATTGCTCAAACAACTCCAGTCACGAAGAAATTCCGAAAAAATGGGGAATAATTTTGAAATTTTTTAGAAGTTCATTTGCTAACAAATGGGCAAAATGATAAGTTATAAAACGTAATTCATTGAATAGTATTACTCATCAATGGAAAAGAAATAGCTGTTAATAAGGAAAAATAAAATTCTAGCTAGCAACAGCCCTCAGACTGCACGAGAAAAGGGCGATCTTCATTTTAAACTAACATAGATGCCGTAGTTTTAGTCATCACTATTTTTTTTTATTTATTTTTTTTTTCAAACTTGCCAAGTTTTAAATCCAATATCAAAGAAAGTAAAAAATGTTTTCTAAATTAATTGAAGAACATGGGAAAATCCAACTTCTATGAGGAAATGCTATGGAACTTGGTAACTGTTTAGATCTGAACTTTTTTTGTCGGTGACACCGTATTTCTCGCACCTCATTTCAACCGAACTTGGCTTCTTTTCCACATTCATGTTTTGTTGGGATATCATTACTTTTTGGAAAGCTAAATCAAAGGTTATGTTCTAATTTAGACAGTTATAAATGCAAAAGCGTACACTACATATATATGATTTCCTATTTTTCCCTGCTGTTACGGTGCACTGGTTTGCGGTTTCTTTTTAATAGAAGTTATAAAGATATTTTGATAACTGGGGACTTGGCGCGATCGCCAATTTCGGACAATAATCATCTGTTTTCCCATTTATCAGCAAGGCCAACGAACATCAACTCTTGGTCTGTGGCTTCCTCAAATTTGTCGACAATTAAGAAAATTGCTAAAACTCATCTCAAAATCTGTCTGGAGTTTCTTTATTGTTCGGGGGGGATTATCATAACGTAGATCGTAAGATATGCAGAATTTGCGAAAATATTTCTCAATTATTGAAATTATTGCTGCCATTTTTGCTCCTCCTGTAAAATTTTGCATTTAATTAAGATCTAAAGTTTTTATAAAATTTTGAAGCCGGTTATTTTTAATTTTAAAGGCTTAGATCGAGATTTGCAATTTTAATTATTTGATGGATCATTTTTCATTTTAGCGGAACTTAAAGTATCGTTTCAAGCCCCATTTTGGTTAGAAATTAAATTGTTAATTTAAAACTTCAACAACCTTGTTTGGGCAACGTTTGACGAGTCCATTTGTTTTGATTTATTGGGGGAAATATTTTGCAATCGCACGGTGAAGTGATTACGCCGCGATGCTCATAAAAAACAGCGTAGTTTTTTGCTATTTTAATGTAGTTTTTTGACTTTTTAGATTTTCCCCTTTACATATGCATGAAAATCTATCTTTATGCCAAATTTCAAGTATGTGAAACGTTTGGAAATTCGTAAACATTTTGATGAGTGAGTGAGTGAGTGAGTCAGTGTAAAAAATGACACTTTTCAGATAGTAATAATTCCATAACTATAAGAGGGACATTCGTGAAATTTAGGATTATAGGTCTGCTAGGCAGCTCTATTAGACATACAAAATTTCAAGCACGTAAATTAAATAGTTTTTGAGAAATGAGGGAGTCAAAAGTATCTTGAAATGGTTCGTGTAAGATACACACTGGCAGATGTGTCGCCTGTTTTCGAACTTGGCTGACACACTGTC
Source organism: Uloborus diversus (assembly GCF_026930045.1). Taxonomy (NCBI): domain Eukaryota; kingdom Metazoa; phylum Arthropoda; class Arachnida; order Araneae; family Uloboridae; genus Uloborus; species Uloborus diversus. The sequence continues at coordinate 141,219,153 of NC_072739.1, forward strand.
GTGTGTCTAAATTAAATAAAATATTATTTACTGCAAGTTTGGCGAAACACGAAACTTTACTGTGGTAACATTAGCTCCGTAACAATGAAAAACTCGATCCAAAATGGCTAAACTTAAGCTGATGCGTCGGTCTATCTATATATTGCGGCTCTACCTCAGTCGAGCACATAAAGTGAATGAGAAACATTAAGTCAAATTATGTGCGAAGCAAATTGTGACGACACGTGAAAATTATGCCCAATTAACTCTGGATAAATGATTTATTTTCGTTGACATTTGAAATAAAAACAAATAGAAATGTCTTGTTAAATCTGTAGTTCAACCGCGATTAGTTCACAGGACAAAACGATTTAAGTATCACTATGCCTGACGAAATTAGCAAGCAGTTATGTAAAGCAGGTTAAATATGCAGGAGAATGAAAAGGTAATTTTAGAATAATAAGGATGACTTTGGGGGTTTACATACCATAAAAGTAATTTGTAGTAATGATTTAAAGTATTTTCAAGTTCGAGAACAGTTTTTTTGGCAAGTAATTAGAGGTCATTAAGGATATGGATGATTTTTTAATGGTAATATTTGAATTAGAATATCGCTTTGTAATTATATAACAAAATAACCGAGATGTAACGAAATGTTTGATAAAAAACTGTAGCCTTTCAACGCATTACAACTTGTAGTGTTTACTTATGAAACAAATTGTATGGATTAGATTCTTAAGGTTTTTTTTTTTTTTTTGAATTCTAAAAAGGTGATTAATGAATTGAGAATAATTTACATGGGATGATTGCGTGAAAGATTTTTGAATTTGTTTTTGTATTCATTCTAAAACATGAGAGTTACAATCATTTAGTCTAACTTTGATGCATGGGGGTCAACTTTATATAGCATCTTTTGTGTATGTGTATGTGTGTGTGTACATGTTTGAATTCAAAAGAACCTCCTGAAAGCTGAACTCCGATGCTGTAGAGCAGCAGAAGTGCAATTTTTCGCACTTTGTAGTATAACACGCTGCTTTTTTTATACTAGTGGTACCCTCACGGCTTTGCCCGTAGTAGAAAATTCAAAGGTCATTTGGTTCGCCTGAATATTTAAATAATGGGTGATGAATTTCTCGCCAATTGGCTATGTTCATTTGCTCGCCCATATTACGGTTCCACGTTATGATAATTTCGTAATTTAATCTTCCACGTTGAGATAATTTGCTCGAATTTTTTTTCTTCTTAAAATTGGAGTATAAAAAGAAATTGGAGTAGAAATCGAGTTTTCGAAAAATCGCTTCGAGGTGCACACCCTCATGCTACAAACTAATTTTGTACCAAATTTCTTAAAAATCGGCCGAACGGCCTAGGCGCTATGCGCGTCACAGAGACCCTGACAGACAGACAGAGAGAAATTCCGACAGAGAGACTTTCAGCTTTATTATTAGTAAAAAAGTATTTTGCTGTGGGCAGGTAAACGGTAGTATCTGCAGAAATGGGTTTTCGAGGTACTATTTGAAGAAACGCGTTTTGGATTCAATACTAATTATTGATTGCAATACCGGTATACCAAATACTGGTATTTGGAGCTATTTGGCAATTTCGTAATACCGGTATTTGATAGGGTAGAATACCGATATTTTCAGTGTTAGCTACAAATAATAACTAGCATTTAAGTAAAGGGGATCTCAATTTAACTAATTGGATATCTGATGTCATTTTAAATATAAATTTCTTTTTCGATGACACAGATCCAAAATAAATCTATTGATGTAGAAATTTGGCTTCAAAAGCAAAAAATTATAGATTATCAATGAATAAATGTAGCGGAAAGTTTACAAAGAGACATTCTCATCACCAGATTCTGTGATGAATCGCACTTTCGTGAGTTTATTTGAACCACGTTCTTATTTTCTCCATTTCCTTGACTTGCCCTCTAGTGAAAACTAATTGTAAGTAATTACGAATGTGTTTGTACTATGAACAATTTATTCCAACCATCAATCGCAGCAATTTTTATATTTTTTTAAAAATAATTGGATCATTTGTACTGAATTTTAAGAAAAACGTTTTCTTGTTAGTATAGCAAACAGTGCTTTGTTGTCACCATTAGTATAGCGTGCTGTTCTGTCTCGCTATTCAGCTTTATACCACGCGAGATAATATTTATAACATCTTGATCATTTGCAAAGCGGTAAGGCATAATCCGTTAGAACTTATTTTCAGAGACTCTTTTCATAATTGTTACGAAATTTCTTTACATAATTGTAGAGAATTTCGAAAACTAAACGAAAAACAAAAAAAAAAAAAAAAAAACTAACAAGATCAAATTTACCGTAAATTTCAAACCAAAGGGTTAATAAAAAGCAAACACAAATCGATTCGGACCAAGAGGGAATCCTCGAAGATGATGTTAATACTGGAAAAGAATTGTCACTCGAAGAACAGTTACTATATATAGTAGTAACTGTTCAGCTATAAATAATAATGATTTTTAAAAAACTACCCACAATACAAAAGAAACACCTACAATCACGAAAATGATTTATTCAAAACCAACAAGTTAAAGACCAAATTATTTGAAGGACTTCCAGACAACTACATAGCGCATTATTAACAGTACCATCTCTGCCTGCGTGAATTGAGAAAGAATATTTTCAGCTGTAGTGAATGTTTTCCCTAAAATGAGTTCCAGGCTCAGTGACAGTTAAATGCATTATATTTCTTGCTGTTATTTAATTTTTATTATGAGATTTGTTCCTTCTGTTTATATTTGTTTAAAATGAGTAAATAGTGCACCTTTTGCACAAAATGATAAAATATGGCAACGAAACATTATGTACACGAAATACACCGACAGCTCAGTCATTCCATCTGAGGACTGCAGTTTCGTGCTTATTAGCACTCATCTGCCCTGAATAGAAAGTGCCTGAGCTGGAGGTGAAAACACCTTAAGGAAGCCAAGAAAGGCAAACAAACTGGTAGCTAGTATAGAATTAGCACTGACCAGACAGGGAAGTCGTAAGAAACATTATGTATTTGAATGTTTTTTTGGGAAAATTCTAATACCGGTGTTCCGAAGAAAAAAAAGAAAAGAAAAGTAAAGTAAAAACTTGCAGTTACTACCGTTTACCTGCCCATGTCAGTACTGTGGCGAGTAGTGCGAAATAAAAAACATTAGTGTGCAACGATTTCTGGCCACTATTTTTAACATTAGTTTAGCAAATAAACAAGGTTCAAACGATATTTAATCTAGCCAATATCTATCACCTTTTTTTGTTCATAACATAACCATATCTTCAAATGCGAAAGTACGCTTATGATCTTAATAAATATGTGCTTATTCTTTCAATGGAGATCAAACTTTATTCAACCAAATCACAAATATTTGATAAATTTCTACGACATTTGAATTAAGCAAACATTTAAATTAAATGTTGACACATTAATTTACAACACTGAATATAGCTCACTACATACTCCAGTAATTCTGAAGTTACTGCTTGCAAACTAATTTTGAATACTGATTTGAAGTTGTTGAAATCACTTGTTCCGCGTTATAATATTCAATGAAACAAAAAAAAAAAAAAAATGTTGAAATTTTATGATACTGTGAAGAAAAAATTACGAGTTTTTAAACATTTATAAACTTTTTTCAACTAAACTAACAGATGCATGTTTTTTCATCTTTGTTTGTCCATTTTTAACCTTATTAAATTATAGTTCAAAAAATTTATGTCGACCTTTGTTTTTCATTGGAGTTAAAATTTCAACACAAAACAGAAGTAATTAAACGACTATTATTAGGTGACTATTTTGCGACGGAAAAATACCAGTATAGGTGCTTGGCGACTTTTTAGCATCCTAAATTGATGAAAATAGAAAAATATCGTTTACGGCATCGCACTGTTTGCTCGAAATACTTTAATTTTACATTTTAATGAAACTCTCCATTGCATTGAATTAATGTATTCACGTGGAGGAACATTAAAAATTTTGATGCAATTTTAATGTTTTATTTTGTGGTCGGAATATATTAATGAAACATTTCAGGCTCTTCTTTCTTTCTTTCTTTTTATTTACTTGCCAATGGTTTTAATTTTTACTTTATTCTAACTTAATTATACATGATATTGCCAAACAAGTAGTTCCTATGCAACCTTGGCCTAACAGGCCCCGAAATTTAAAAAAAAAAAGGAATGGCAGATAGGGATTGAAAAATACGCGAAATTTAGTGCTTATAACGGGAAAACACCAAAATATGTACCGGTAGGATCCATGTCAATTCAACACAGGGGCGTAACATGATGGTCTCGGATTTTTTTAAATTTAACATATGTTAAAATTTATAAAAAATTAAAACATAAGTTTTTTTTTTTTTTTTTGCCAAAAAAATTCGAGGGCCGAGATACAGGCCGCCAAAGATGGCGGTCCTGTCATGATTTCTCACTTGGGATTTTCGTTAAAATCCTTAAAGTACATTATCTCATGAGTAGTAGAACAAATTTTATTGCAGTTTGTTTTATTTAAAAGGATATTTTTTTCTTATTTTAAAACATATGCAGGATTTTGAAATATGTGCTTTAGTTTTTTTTCCCACAGTCTTTAAAAAAAAAAGTATTTTTCAATTTTTTATGAATTTTAACATATGTTAAATTCAAAAAAATCCGAGTCGTCATGTTGCGCGTCCTTGTTGAATTGACATGGATTCTACCGGTACATATTTTAGTATTTTTCCCTAAATTTCGCGTATTTCTCAATCCCAATATGCCATTCTTTTTTTTTTTTTTTCGAATTTCGGGCCTGTTGGGCCAAAGTTGCATAGGAACTACTCGTTTGGCAATATCATATATTATTAAGTAAGAATAAAGTGAAAATTACAACAACATAGTAAGTAAATAATAAAAAAAAAACAGCATGAAAAGTTTAATTAATATATTCCAACCACAAAAATAAAACATTAAAATTGCATCAAAATTTTTAATGTTCCTCCCACGTGAATACATCAATTCAACGCAATGATTGTTTCATTAAAATGTAAATTTTTTTAAAAGTATTTCGAGCAAACAGTGCGATGTCGTAAACGATATTTTTCTATACTTTCACCAATTTAGGATGCTAAAAGTAGCCAAGCACACTATCTCGGCACAGGAGTTTTTTTTTTTTTTGGGGGGGGGGGTAGAAAAGAAACGTATTTCCTAATTTTTATGAATTTTAACATACGTTAAATTCAAAAAAAAAAAAAAAAAAAAAATCCGAGACTATCATGTTACGCTCCCTTTTTGAATTGACACGGATTGTACCACTCGTTTAATACATTTTTACATTTAGCGATTGTTTAAGGAAGAATAAGCCTTCTACCGCATCAATCTATAACTTTTATCAAGTTTTATACCTTGAAATTTTTTTTTCTTGGTCTTACTATCATACGAAAACTGTGACAAAACGCTAAACCATGAACTAGCTTCCTAAAGCTAATCGTTACACCGAATGAACAAAAAGAGATTATCTAATAAGAATAAAAATTTTGACCATATAAATAATGGTAAAATAGTTTTGTCCCCTCACTCTACCACAGATGCGTCTTATCTGCGCCAAAGAAATCTGATTTCTTCATCGATAGCATAACTAATAAATTCCAAAAAAAAAAAAAAAAATGTCTCCTGCTTTAATCATTATTGGATGTCATACTAACGGCATTGAACAAATGCTTGACAATCGTAGAGTTTGATCTTAAAGCCGTGATAAACGTCTTTCCATTGGCACCTGTGGGGACTCAAATAGGGACTGATTACCCTCTTTTCGGGGTGGGGTAATATTAATTAAGATCCAACAGTCCGGTATGAAGGAAATATTTTTATGTTCTTGGAAATGCGAAACGAAAAATGTTGATTTGTTTCATTTCTCGACATTTTTTTGATTTCGAACATAGTTGAGGTTTCAGGAATTGTATGCAATAGGTTGCAATTTATTAATTCTTATACATTTTGGATAGTTTTTAAATTATATATATATATTAAATTCTTTTTAGGGAGTTTATTGATTTTTTACATTTGTTTAATGCATTAAATACCACTATATTTATTTGCATTAATTAAAAGTTTTTTCATTATTATTTTTTTTATAGTAAATGTATTTAATAAATTTTTGAAAAGCATCCAAGTTAAAGAAGTAAACGCATACTTTTAAATAGATTAAGATATTAGACAACTTATTCCAAAAACAAACGAACCAATTGCACTATATATCAATTTAAACAAGTTTAGTATGCCAAGTATTCAAAAAATTTTCTAGAATAAAGTTATCACGTAAATATGTAAAATGTATACTTGGTTTCAAACATGTGGTACGCGCAGTAGCAAAGGATACATTTTTATTTAGGAATGATAATCACACTTGAAATTAACAAAATAGGTAGATAACGTTTTGTAATTACGTTTGAAGCAGCAGTTTAGTTTTTATTTATTGATTTATTTATTTAAAAATATTTCACAGTACAAAAAACTCCGATCATAGTTGCAATTAAAAACAAGTATGGAGCAATCAAAATAAATTAAACTTTTAAATATTAACATATTTTGACTCAAAATCATACAATGACATGATGAAAATATTTAAATCGTGACAACGAATGTTAACAGTTTGTAAAATTTAAAAAGATGAAAATTATCAACGCAATTAAATTTACCAAAAATATTTTTAAAACATAAATGACATTTAAGAGTCTTGTTTGGGACAGCAAGTTGGATGCAATTTACAATGACAGATGGATTTTTTTTTGTTCATGCTCTAAAAAAAGACAAAGCTATTTTTTGCCAATAAAAAGTGTTTGGATAACATGTGATAAAACATAGGCAAAGTTTTGTGAAGGATAAATACATCATGTAGCGATAGAGTAATTCTGCTCGTTTTTTTTTTCTTTACAAAATTAATTTTAATTTCCAGACGATATTTTTTAATAGTAGGGGAATGTTGGGCAAAGTGAAACAGTGAAATATTTATTCTACTTTTAGCGCCACCTGCTTAGCAATATTTGAACTATGTAGTAACACATATAATCTATTCCAGTCAAGAAATAATTACTTCTAAAATCAAAGAATATAATAGAAGCAATTTTCAAAAATTTGTAATCATACTGTAATATTTTGTTGTAAAAACAAATTTTTTTTCTTCTTATTATTAAGTGATAAAGCTTTGGTTATTAAAATTTTAAATATCAATTGAGACCTACTAATATTAGGTGCAATTTTTATTTGTTTTAAAATAAAGCTTTATTTTATTTTAATGATTTGTACAATTAGTCAAGTACGGGCGGGCAAAATAGATGGGGTGAAGTGAAATAGTTTATTTCATTTACTCATTCAGTTGTTCATCCAATCGTTTGCATGCTCATCAATTAATCATTTCATTTACAGTCTTTCATTTAATAAGTCTCTTATTTATTCATTTATTCACATATTTTGTTATTCATTTACCATTTTATTTACTTATTTTCTTATCCATTTACCTATTTTATCCACTTATTTATTTTTTGTCATATATTATATTATTCATTGATTTATTGTTTCATTTCCTTTTCATTTATTTATTCTTTATTTTATTTTCTCCTTTATTTGATCAAAAAATATCTTTTATAATCAAAGAGAAAATATTTCATTTAAAATATTTTTTTTTCACTTTGCCCCATGAAAAAAAAATTGAAAAATTTCCATCTATTTTGGAGGTTCGAATTAACTGCAAAAAATGAAAAATTATGTCTGAATACAAGTTTTATAATACGACATATTGTTCTTTCTTTATCTGCTACAATTTCCAGATCATGCTCATTTTGAAAAAAAAATAAGTTATTTGAACTAATTCCCTTTTCCCCTCATTCCCCAACATTGGTAGACCCGTGCGAAATATTCGTGCTACACAATTCAAAAACCAAGTTTTTTTTTTTTTCAAATAATAGCAAAAAGTGTAAATCAACATACATTTTGTATTTACATGTCTGCCTTTATTCGCAATTCTAGAGCTTGGATAAGTCACCTTTCGATTAATTTAACACTCTGATTGTGAGCCAAAGAGGTAAAATATTGCCATTTGGCACGGGTAAGGCAGATATCTCATTGGACAGGTGTAAGGATTTGGGCCTTTGTTTTACCTCTTTCAACAGCCATTGGCTAGAGACTGCAGCACCTGCTATAGTAAATTTAAATTGTGAATTTCAATGGTTTACAATTTCAGTGGTTTTAATAAAAAAAACTTAGGAGTTACCCTTAAACCCAAGAATTATCTTTCTGATTTACTTTTTAGCCTACTTTCCCAGTAAAAAAACAGAGAAAGAAGGAAAAAGCATGAAAGAAGGCTAAATGCATCTTGAAAAAATTACAAAAAAAAAAATGTCAAAAATAAAATAAATAAAAAATTAGTATCGAAAAATTAAAAATTTTAAAGTAGGGTATTGAGATGGGGAAAAATGTCTGTCGATCTGTATGTCTCCCCCCCCCCCCCCCCCAATAACTTTTGAGTGAATAGACCAATTCAAAAAATCTATATTTTTGTTCGAAAGATCTAGGCGAGCACACCTCATTCCGATATTTCACTTTTTGATTTGAACTATTTTTTGTTCAGTTTTGAATAGTTGAAAAAAAACTTACATTATCATCTACGGGGAAATTCAAGGCAATTCCGAACTTAGAACCGAATTTGCTTCAAACAAACTTTGTAGGAAAAAACTTTTAATGAAAAACTTGCATATAAAATATCTTTTTGATTTGAACATTTTTCCGTTCAATTTTGAACAGTTCAAATCCTTTAAGATTAGCGCCTACGGGGAAACTGAAAGTCAATGAAGATTCCACACTTGAAGGCGAATTTACTTCAAACAAATTTTGTTGGAAATAGCTCTTGACGACCAACTCCTGACTCGGACTCCGAGAATTTTGGGGCACCTGACTCCGACTCCGACTTCTGTGCCTAACAGTTAGTCGGACTCCGAACCCCCAACTTCGACTCTGACTTCATAGCTTTGGCAAAAATTTATACATGGATTAAAAATGGCCGACTCTGATTCTTGGATATTCGACTCCGACTCCTTTATCTCAAAATGAGATTGACTCCGACTCCACAGCCATGGTCTTAACTTTGAAATAATTATTATTGACTAGCCGCCTTCGGCGACCAGCTGGACCGCCTTTTTACGCCATTCGTCTTCTTGTGCCTGGGTTGCCGCCTTCGGCGGCTGCTTAGACAATTCTTTTTACGTCAATGTTGCCGCCTTCGGCGGCTGCTTAAATAAATTTCGTAGCTGTATCAATCAATCTACATCTATCCAGATCATTAGTAGTTTGAATAAAATATTTTCTAGGGGAGGGGAGACACAAACGGCGTACTCTTCATGCAAATTTTGTCGAAAAATAACAAAAAGCACTCCCACTTTTATGCTTGTTTTTCAAAGCTTTGTTTTTCAAAGTCATGGTGTGTGTGGGGGGGGGGGGGCATTGACACCCCGTTGAAGTTTTTAAATGACGGGCATGTCTCTTTCTTGCAGTCCATCTACTATATCGACCTCTATATTTGTCTATCTATCTATCTTTAAGTACGATCTATGCATATCTACTTCTAACAGTAATTAACAATCTTTTTTATTTATATAAGTATTAATTCGAACAAAAACATTTTTTGTCCACTCAATCTCTATCTATCTCTGCATCTACCTAACCTAAACGCCAATCCGTAACAGAAACAAAGATCATGAAAAAATCGCGGGCTTTATTTAATTAAAATAGCTCGCAAAAAGAAAAGGCTCTATGTTCCCCGTAGTGTGCAAAAAGTAGCGCTTGGAAAAAGATAAAAAACTAAAAAAAAAAAGGAAAACGATTTCAGTTGGATCACGTGATGAGGTAAGTTCGAAACTCAGCCGGCAAGCGAAGAGCTCGCGTTGCGATTTGCATTAAAAAAATTGTAAAAAAAAAACAATTTCGTATTTTTAAAAACTTTTTTCTTCTGAAGGGGGCGGAATGTTTTTACTATTAGCAACTAAAATTTTAGAATTGAGGGTTCAATACTTTTCGCAGGATGGGTTTCGAAAAAAACTGAACCCCGAAAAAAATGTAAAATAAATGTTTTTTTTCAAAAATTCATAAAAAATAGAAAAATTGCTCTATCTTCAAAATGTTTTCATTCATCATATTTAAAATTAAATTTCCTACAATATAGTACAAAAAATATCCGTCTGGCGCTATTGGTTCGGGGTCTGTGAGGTTAAAAGTACTAAAAAGTACTAAAAATAACATAAAACATTAAATAACTTTTTTTCTAATTAAAATATCAAAAATCTAAGCCCGAGGTGCACATCTTCAGTAAAAACTGCACCTGTATACCAAATTTCATCTTTCTACGCCTTACCGTTTTCCCGGGATGCGCGCCACACACACACAAAAATCTTATTTTATTATATGTATAGATAAGCCTTGTTTTTATTTTCACTCTAAATTAAGGTACTCAGTTTTCGGCGGATAAATTTGAAGTCATTTATGTTTCTACATAAAAGATATGCGCAGACGATTTTTTTTTTTTTTTTTGACAATGAATTTTTTTTTTAGTTGACATTTTATTGTTTTTATTAAAAAAATATGTTTGGCAACCGGGGAAAAAGAAACGATTTTTTTTTTTGATATGATGTATTTATTTTAATGAGCTTATTAATTTTAATTATTATTTTTTCGCTTTGAAAGCGGTTAAAGAATTTCTTTTTTTAATGGAAAAAAGTGCATTAGCTGCTTTGTTTAAAAGGTGCTGCTATTTTATTTGTTCGTTTATTTATTTTTTACGAATCTAATTTTTTTAGATGAGTGAGGCATATTTTTTTCCTAGAAATCAGCTTAAAATATTATAAAAATGTGTTTGAAACAATTTGCGATTTTAGCTATTTTTGAGAATATTGATCAGGCACCAAAAAGTAGATATGGATATACGGGAAAGGTTTAAAGTTAAGCTGCTTCGCTACCATATATATAACTAAAAAATGTGTGTGTTTTCACTGAGGTACTTTTCCTGAGAAAAAATAGCCCTTACTTGCAATAAAAAAAATTAAAAACAAAAAAATTGGCTGACTTAACAAGGAAAAATACTTACAAATGAGAAAATAATTGTCACAAGGAGAATTAAGGAATGAAATGCCATGATAATGCGTTTATTAGTTTATAATATGAGAGTGAGACTCCGCAATGGGCAATCCGGACGTTCAATTATGCAGCACCGACACTGAGAGGCCCACTGCTAGGGGGCGCGACCTGTCATCGAAGCAGTCACGGCGACAGTTACGGACCTTCAGTAATTAATAACCCGTTTAAAGGGTCACTTAACGGCAGGTGTAATGCCGTTCTCCCTCGTTATCAAACATAGATTTAACACCTCGAAGATTGTCACCTGCTGGAATCGGGCTACTGTATTTAATCATGTCGTTTGAAGGGCTGGTTGGTCATTTCGAATATTCAGTCGCCTTTTGGAATGCGGAATTCTATCGCTTCTTAATGTCGCTCGAACACGCCAAGAGAAATAACACTAAATATTTACTCATCAAGGTTGAGATATTATTTCGTCAATCTTTGAAAACAAGTTGATTCTTCTGATGAACTGACATTGGAATAATTTTATGTAAAAGGTGTTTATGGGAAGTGTTGCCCTTATAGGGAAAGTTCATTAAAAAAGGAAGGGGAGGATGAACCTACAGATCTGAAGAATTATTTTTTTTACTTTGAGTCTTATCTCAAAAAGATTTTTTCACACTGCTAATCAAGGGCGGATCCATATCGTGATTTTAGAAGGAGTCGATTCCGGAACGGGGATCATAAATATAACATTCCTGTTAAATAGGGGTTCTGGGTTATTGTTTCGAAATTGAAACACCCAAAACGCAGTTGCAGGTTTACTTTGTTTGTAAACTGTTTTTGTAGTTTTGAGAAGATTTAGAAGCTTTTCAACTTTGCGCCAGGCATTAGCGCCGCCGGAATTTGCATTCAAAGTAGTGACTGTTCGGCTATAGCAGCCCTTATATGGATGTAAACTATCATATTAGAATTGGCAATACAGTTGGCTCTCTGATTAACGACTTTCAAGGGACCACAAAAAATCGCCGTTAAGTAGAAAGTGTCCTTAAATAGAATGCTTTTAACACTATAGTGGACCATCTGGGACCGTGAAAAGCAGTCGTTAAATAGAACGTCGTTAAACAGAGAGCCAACTGTATGTGTCAAAATCGAAGGTTCTGGAAGATTGCCCGTCAAAACCCCTCTAGCAGCGCACCTGAGAGTTTTTTCTTTCAATGACGCCATTTTCAGTTTTCGACGTTAGAGCCACCTGTAATCTCTTATCATGTAGGTCTTTAACGTCTTCATAATGAACTTAACGAAGGCAATAAATTCATGTTCATTCAAAAACATGCTTATGATGAATTTATTTTAAAGGATTTTTTTTTTTCAATCAAGATATTGCTATCTATCCATGGAAAAAATCCCAGCCTCAGTTTAAGTGAGCCATTCTGAACGGGCTAGTCCAATTAAGATGGCCGTTAACGTCTTCACTATAAAGTTTTTAAAAAATCATAACAAAAGAGTTGATTAAGTTATGTATTAACTCCACAAAACTGCTTGAAGAAAAAACGGAATGTTTTATGAAGATGTTGCCATCTTTCCTTGAAAAAAAATCAGCCTCTGTTTAAACAACCCCTCTTTAAGGTTAAAAAATATTTTCAAGATACCAATTATTCAACCAAAGTTAAACATCTCACATAAATGCCCCGCAATTATACCTTGTTAACATCTTCATTCACACTTGGACGCATCCTCTCCGGCCTCTTAATACCCGACTCAAAAACTCGCTGAAAGGAGCCGATTCCTTTTGTGTAGCTGAGGTGATGACCAATTACTCTTAATTACGAACTTTTCCTTTTCAACAGCATCGTATTGTTTTCACAGAATCCTCCGGAATTGCAGATAGCGATCTGGCGCGAGGTGTGAAAATTTTCGTGCGATGGCATCTACTGATAACGTCTAATGATTCGCACGACCTGCACCTTGGAACGCCGTTCGTCACAACGAAACAAAGGTTCGATCTGATGTTTCTAGGGTCATTAGACGTATTTTGAACGTATTAAGAGTAGCGGGCTTTGTTTCAACGATTGTTGAAATCAGAGATAAGGAAATCAATTGGAAAATATCTATGTGAATAAAACTCCAACTCACGGCACTAATGATGACAAATTACATAAATTTATAGAAGGGTGATATTGCGAAAAAGTAAGAGTTACTGCAATTAATTGGCAAATAGTGCCGATTTTGCTTTGAAAATAAACCGCTCAGTGCTATTGGCAAAAAGGAAATGCACGCTTTTTTTTTTATCGCTAAGTACCTATGTGTTGTTAACTGCGGTAACTTTTACCTTTTCGCTGTTGACATTGACCCAACGAACGGAAAGTGCATCCGTACCGGTAATGTTTAAAACAAAGCTAGAACTGCCTTGACTGGGCCAACGAACAAGTGATAATTACTCTCTATGTCTAATACTGCGGCCTTGGTGGCCTGATCGATGAGGCTTCGGAATCGCAAGAGTCTCGAATTCGATGATAACCGGTCGAAGATCCTCCGTGTTTGTTAATGGTGACTGGGGCCATTCAAATAGGTCGTGGTCACAAAGTCCTCCGAGTTAATCAATACCTCTGGGGGTGCTGGACCATGGATTTGCTCGTCTTCTGGTCAAAAAACAGAGCTACGTTCAGGGTCCCAACCAACCGGTTAAACCTCTAATAAAGGTAGGTAGGAGGGACCCTGGAGTGTGATATATGACATGTCTAATACCCCCCAGTAGAGATTAGACAACCTCTTTTCACCTGTTGGACCGATGTTACCCACAAAGGTCAAAGTTACCCCAGTGTACGGAGCTTCTACACGGAATCTATAAGGAAATAACCATAGAGACTATATAAACGCTAGAGTGTGCGCTTCTTTATCCGCAAGGCACAAACTAGCTGTCAATATGAGGAGGAAGTGGTGGTCAAGTAAGAGGTGAGGTTTATATTTGGAATCCTTCCTGACACATCAGTGTGTAGCTGAAGGTTAGATTGCTCCGCTCGCGTCAAACGATAGTGATTAAAACCGCTTGCCTATTTACAGCCAAAAATAAAATATTGTATACTCATAGAGGAATGCAGAAAAGTTTACCTTCTTTTAATAAATATTTTTTTGATTTGATGGGTGAAAATAATAATTTCAAATAAGAAATGCAGTAAAACCTTGTTTATGCGGCTCCTGTGTATCCGTATCTCCGGTCTAATAATCCAGTCCGGTAATATTCTAGATGAGAATATTAGGTAAGACCTTTGAATATCTGCTGGTGGTACGGTGGAGGATTATTAGTGATAGCCATTGGTTTCTAATAGTCGAGACGAAACCCCAGTGTATAGTTTTAGGTCCTAGTTTCAATAAATCTGTTACAAGCGCAACATTGGGCTTGTGGTTTACTCCATTTTATTTTATTTTATTTTTTTCGAATTCTCTTTTATTTTATTTCAGTATATATATATATCCTTAAATAATAATTTTAAATTATGATTGCAAGAGCGGAACTACAAAGATGCTTAATGTTCGGTAGTAAATTTCATTTAATATCGTACAAAAAAATAATAAAAAAACCTTTTTGCTTCCTTAATCAAGCCGTAGTCATGTTCAGAGTGAAGTTTACAATATCAAGGGAGGTATTAGGTAGGGTATGTAATTTCGCTTGGGATATTCTGATGGGAAAAGGGTTACTATTAAAGAAAATAGTGTTTGCAAGGTTATGAACAAAAATGGGGTAAGGCTATAAAAACTTAGGAATTGTAGAAAATTTCGGAACGCTACAGCTGATTCTCTAGCGTTTGGTGATCGTTACAAGGATTTTAAAATATATAGGGTTTCAGTTGGGACCATTTGAAAGGTTCGTTACAATCGCGGGATCGTTACATCCCTGGTTTGCTATAGTTAGGATCGACTGCATATTTACTTTTAAAATTATGTCATTCGACTGAATTAGTCCAACACGCTGAGAAACTAATTTACATTAAAAATTACATGTAGGTGTTTCGGAGATGCAACCACAAGAAGTTTCTTCAGAAGAAATAACTATTTTCGTAGCGCTATAAATGTTGTTTTTTTCTGCGCAAAATGTAAATGTAACAAACATCTGGATGATCCAGGTAGTATGAAAAATAAGCAAAATAAATTCTTAAATGAACAGACATATCTTTTATTACAGGAAAAAATAATGCTTTATAACAAAATTACTTAGGATTGTTTCACACAATCCACGCTTGATCATTTATATTATTCAATCACTTAATTATTTACTAGTGATACCCGCACGGCTTTGCCCGTAGTAGAAAATTAAAAGGTCATTTGGTTCGGCTGTAAGTTTACAAACAATGGATGATGAATTTCTCGCCAATTTGCAATGTTAATTGCTCGCCCACGTTGCGTACCACGTTATGATAATTTCGTAATTTACTCTTCCATGTTGTGATAATTTGCTCGGTTAAATGGTCTTAAAATTAGAATATAAAAAGAACAAAATCGAATTTTCGAAACATTGCTTCGAGGTGCACACCCCCATGCTGCAAGATAACTTTGTGCCAAATTTCATGAAAATCAGCCGAACGGTCTAGGCGTTGTGCGCGTCATAGACATCCAGACATAGATCCAGATATCCAGACAGAGACCATTATTAGTAAATATAGTTCAGCTGCAGTGGTATTGGACTGGTGCTCCAAAAGTACGCCATTATGCTTGTTAGATTCTTCTAATTTGATGCGCAATCAAAACAGGAGTTGCGTATTTAATCAAAATAAAAAGCGAATGTTTGGTGCACTTTTATAGTTTTGCTGTCATAATTCAAATTTATAATTTGTGTAAATATAAAACTGTGCTTAAACTATGTAAATTTGATTCCGATAAACCGGAGATCCGGATAAAAGGGATCCGGATAAACAAGATTCTTCTGTACTTGGTATTTTCAAGAGGAGCGCAAATTTTTAGAAACATACTTTATGTACTCCATTGCAGAGAAATCAAATAAATTAAAAAATATGTCAATAAAAAAATGACCTTTACATAAAAATAAGAAAAAGAGAGAGAAATACTTAAAGGGGGGGGGGGGGTTGAATGCATCATAACATTATTCTTCATATTTTGCGGAAATTGACTGACATCCCGAGGGGTGGAGGGGAAAAACGTCGAACATCAACGATTAGTATAGGCATTACTTCTCTTTTATGTAATTTCAACTCAAATTTAAAAAGAAGCCTTTTTTTCAAATAAAAACTCCTTGTTGAGGCTTGGAAAAAAAAAGCTGAAAGAAAATATAATCTCTTCTGACTGTGGCAACTAATGAAAAGTTTTTGAGATGGGGGGTTAAGGGAAGTTTTCGAACAGGAAGGGAGGCGGAAAAGCAGAGGGTTGAGAAGGGCAGGTGTTTCCCCGTAAGGTCACCCGAACGGATTTCTAACCCTTTTTATCAATTCCTTCCGTTTCTACGGAAGTGATCAGCCGGAAGCTGTGGAATTGTGGAGGAATTGTGATTGGAGTGCTTGGACAACCAATCGTGAAGTGAGAGGGCGGGACCCTTAAGATTGAGGGGGACGGGAATGGTTGATTAAGTGGTTTAATGAATAAATTAGAGAAATCCTATCGCCACCACTTCAACCTAAACGACCAACCTTAGTTTGAGAGAGAACGTGTAAACTAGAAATAATTCCAAAAGAAAAAAAAATAACAACAAAGAAAAAGTTTAGGATCCGACAAACCTCAGGTGGCTAAAAAAATAAATAAATGAATAAATAAAAAGAAATTGAGGACTACTTCTTTAAGATAATACATCTTTCAGGAGTAATGTTACATTGAATTTGCATTTGGATTATGGCAAAAACTTTGTCTCGCACCTAATTTTTTTCCTGGTACCTGAGTACAGATACACGCCAGTCATGAATAGACGACCATTTCGTTAAAAATAGCCACCAAAAAATAAGTCTTAGTCGCCAAAGTGGAGACCATGTGTTTCTTTATTGGCGAAAATTCTTATCGCATATTGTGGGACGACAACTTGCTTCAAATCCTGAGACGTTCAACTCATCAGTCGACTACAACGTAATTTGGAGCTAACTCCCTTAAGGTTATTTATTTATTTATTTATTTTTTCTGAATAAATGTTTTTTTTTTTTTTTAATGGCTACCAAAAGTCAAAAATAGCTACGATTTTTTTTGACGATGGTTTCCATTGGTTACTTATTCAGAATTTCTAGTCTAGAGCTTTATACCTGAGATTTTAAAATTTTGTTGGTCTCAGTTCATGGCAGTTTCCTATATTTATCCCTTTTGATCACATTCAATGACAAGTTTGTTTGCTTTAATAAAACTTTAATTCTAGCTCAAAAAGGGAACATTTTTTCTAATAAATATTTTACGTGACTTTATAAAATACTTCTTTGTTGAACGATGTTGCTAGAAGAAGCGTACCCGAAATCAAATGCCTTAGGATTATGGCAATGCTATGCTATGAAAAATACTATCGCCCCTGCTTGAGCGAATATCAGAAATCCACTTTCATTATTTATAACTTTTGTTCAGCGCCCGGTATATCAAACGATGTCTTAAAAAGCGACTAGTTCTTTCTGAACAAGAAACTTTCAAAAGTTATGTTACACTGAATCTTCCCGTAAAATCTGAGGAATAATTTTTCTGCCGACAAAAATGTTTCCTAAAATTTTGTACCCAAAACCAAAAGCACACAAAAACTCTTGTTATTTTGCAACATTTTCTGATTACAAAAAAAAAAAAAAAAAGAAGGCATTCAACCTCTGAAGTACTTGATTCCTGAAAAATGCTAACATAAATTTTAACGTTCAGCTTTCTTTCTGAAACGTATTGTAAAAGTTTTCAAGGAATCTAACAAATCTTCAAGTACCTTTGAAGACAGTTTCAATATTAAATTATAACAAAGGATCGTTTCACATTTTCCCCCACCTTACTTGTAAATTTAACTTAATAAGTTTTTAAGCGAGACAATAAGGAGTTTCATTTCAAAATCAATAGAAGTCTTACTTTACTGTAAGTTACTACTGCTGGTGAGTGCTAAAAAGCACGAAACTGCAGTTATCGGATGGAATGACTGAGCTGGCGGTGTATTTTAAGTAGAACTCTTATTTGTGGGATTTAATCTATAATGCTCAAAATCCAACATAAGTTGTTTTACCATATGATTCTAGAGAACACATTGAACGTATTTTTTCAAATTTGTAACATTCCAACTGTTCTAACACTGCACTAAA
Source organism: Uloborus diversus (assembly GCF_026930045.1). Classification (NCBI taxonomy): domain Eukaryota; kingdom Metazoa; phylum Arthropoda; class Arachnida; order Araneae; family Uloboridae; genus Uloborus; species Uloborus diversus. The sequence goes on from NC_072739.1 coordinate 141,237,472, forward strand.
AAAACACAAATTGAACAAGAAGTGTCTACAAGCTCCGATTACAAAAAACCATACAACCCATAATAAAAGCCAAACTGTGATAATGTTTCACACCTTTTGTTCTTGCTTGTACTTTTTTAGAATTCCTAAGTTTCCCACTTAAAAATCTTCACGAAATCAAACAAATTTTCACCAGAAGTGTCATTTTTGACAGCACCATGAATAGACCCTAACAAAGGTATGTCATTTGCCATCAGTTGATATCCTGATGGTCCATCAGATGTCTTCCTACGTCTGCTATTTGGAAACTTTTTGCAAAACCAATGGAACCACCTACTTTAGCGGCTTAATACTTGGACGCCTTCTGCCATTTAGTCTATCAAACTGAGCCCCCAATTTAGTCCTCCCCTGATATCACCCACCCCAGACTTCGGCATCCGAGGTGCTAATAATAAATAACTCTCTCTCTCTCTTTAGCAAGTCGGAAAGGTGTGAACTTTGGCCTACCTGCCGCGCGGACCCCCTCATTAAGGACGATGCATCCAACTAAGATACAAATACTCGATAACAGGTAGCTGGAAATCAAAGGGCAGATGAAAATAAAAAATGAAAGCGAAGACGCCAAGATTGGAGAAGATGGCGCTTCTTTGTAATGACGGTGTAGTTTGAGGTGATGATTGCTGTTGCGAGATGATCCGGAGCTGTTAGATTTTTCTCAATGTCAGATTCGTTCTACGCTGCTGTTGTAGCGAAGACAAAATTGGAACCTCGTGGACCGATCAAAAAGCGAAAAATTTATAGGAGAAAAATATCACCATTAAAAATTACAAGATTTAAGAAGCAAAAGAAGTACCCATTGACCAAACCAACATTTTCATATGCGTGAAACCTGTGTATAACCAATTTCTCTATAACGATAACCTGCCTATAACAATATTTTTTTTGACCCCAGCAAAATGTCAGCATGAATAATCAAACTGTCTATAACGATAACCTGTCTATTACGATATTCTTTTTAGGTCCCAACAGTATCGTTGTAGACAGGTTTTACTGTAATTAGAACTTAATTTCTAACAAGCGAAGTGCAAAATCCCAGTATTCTTCGGACCTCATTTTTATAAGTAAATAGTCTAAATTCCTAGAACAATTTAGAATTCACATGAACTTCGAATACACGTATTTCAAGGTTACATTGGACCAAGTTTTCAAGGGTTTGAGATTCTTTGTAATAACGAAATGCATATATGTTATTTTATTCATGTCTTTATTCATTATTACTGCTACTTAGTTTCGCAACAGCCCATGGGGGTCAAGGCCAACTCTGACCGTCTCAGTTTTCGTTAACGAGGGCTCTGAGGTGCAAAACAATGCCCTGTTAGGTCGTTGGCCGAACGTGGAACCCCCAGAGTTTAGTTCCCAAGCGCGCTTGGTACTAAATTCATTATTACTTTTTTTTTTTTTGTTCATTTCGTGATTCGTGCCTACTAACTGTTTTATACAAAGAGATACTTTTGTTTCTACAATACTTTTTTCTTGTTCATATAAATGCATTATTTTGGTTGCATTTTTTTATGAATCATGCATCAACTTCCAAAGTAAGTTTTATCCACTTTTAACATCTTTCTGCTTATGGAGAAACTTTCGCTAGAGGAAGAATAAGGGGTGAGACTATGCCGCGTGGCGAGGTTTAAGTTTTAATTATCTTTCTTTTTATAATTTTTCTATTTCATATAAAAATTAAAAACATCTTTATAAATTTAAATAATGAACATAAATGTTTTTGCACAATTGCATCGCATATTCTTTTATCTAAAATTAAATTACAAAATTATAACATGAATTACACCGCCAGCTCAGTCTTTCAATCCAAGGACTGCAGTTTCGTGCGTATCAGCACTTATCAGCCCGGAATAGGAAGTGATTGAGCTGGAAAACCTCTTAAGAAAGCCAAAAATGCCTAGCTAATAGAATTAGCACTGACCAGACGAGTGACCGAAGCAATGTTTCGGTTCAACTCGAAGATTGAAGGCAAGGCATGGTATTTTCAGTGAGTTGCCATCCTATTACACTTACTGAAAATACCATGCCTTGCCATCAATCTTGGAGTTGAACCGAACCATTGCTTCGGTCACTCGTCTGGTCAGTGCTAATTTTCAATTAGCTACCAGTTTGTTTGGCCCTCTTGGCTTCCTTAAGAGGTTTTCCACCTCCAACTCAATCACTTCCTAATCCAGGATGATGAGTGCCAATAAGCACGAAACTGCAGTCCTCGGATGTAATGACTAAACTGGCGGTGTATTTCATGTCTTTCTGCCTTAGCTCTGGCTATAGGGCGGTAACTTACTGAAAAAAAATTACAACATTTCTTTCAGTTAGGTACGACACTACAGACTTGGAACCGAACTCCTTTCATCAAATCGAAGAAAAAAATTACTTCCGCAATTGAACGCTTTAAAGAGTATCTAACTTGCGGAGTCTCAGTTCTTTTAATGAAAGTCGAGAATGCATCACTGTATTAAAATAATTCTGTTTATATTACTTCATTTTTTCTATAAAATTCCTAAGCACAATACTTTGTCTTAAGCAAAAGAGCACATGAAAAAGTTTCAGGAAATAATTGACAAATCATCGCCTCTGAGCCACAGTAGGACAATTCTGAGGCTTAGATGTCTTTACTTGCTCTGAACCGACGAGTTGTCAAATGATTCCCCCCATTAGTTAAAGAAAATAAGTAAAAGAAGCTGTTTTGAAAACCAGTGAAAAGTAACTGATATCCAGTAGTACTAAGCTGTTGCAATTTTTAAGTTACTAAAATTTTATGGGACTTGTTTCGTTCTCTAAACAGACCAAGCAAAAAACTTCAGTGGTAATTTTTCTTGCCTTGTAATATCCCCAGAAAGTCATGAATGCAAATAAGAGAGGATAAGTAGTAGACAAATCATTAATTTTCCATCTTTTCTCAAACAACAAATAGGCTCCCTTCCACTGTAAAGGGAAAAAGGGAAAGAAACTTGAAAACCTGTGATAAGATTCGATGTTCAACAGTTCTTTAAAAGTAATACTTAACTATTTTCAATTAATTGTTAATACACTGACTGAATAATTGTTTGTTTGCAATTAAACAAGTAGAGTGGAGCGAATTTCTTCTGTGACTCGAAAAATTATTCCATAAACGCAATGCAGTGAAACCCCAAATTTATGTTGCTCATGAGTAAGGATTAACTTTGAAAAAGCACAAAAGGAAAAAATAATACTTACTATTTAAAACTATATTTTCTTTTTTCTTTTCTTTCTATAAAAAACTTAAAATGCGGTAAATTCTATAAACATCAAATTTTACAATCCATATTAAAGTAACGTGATTAGTGAACGAAAAAAACTGGGACCAGGTGAAAAAAAAAAACGTAAAATGTGGGGAAAACGTAGATTGGGGGAACGTTAAATCGGGGTTTCACTGTACTTATGTGTAAAAGTTAGTTTTTTTTTTTCATACGTAGAACCTCAAAATCCTCCCCCAATTATCACTTCCATCAGTCATGGATACCTAAGCTTCTTCCCCGTGTCTTCTCACACTGTTCAGTGCTAGTTATCGCTCCACGTGCTGTGAAAAAAAAAGGCGGATCTTAACAAGTGATAATGGATAGTTTCAAAGACGGGTGCTTCTGTTTCATCGCCATTGTCTCTTCAGGAAGTCCGGTACATCATACGATTTGGGAGAATGCATGAGGTTTCTCTCATCAGAGGTTTCTATCGAGTAAGGGAGGTTGAGGCACAGTAAACCACTTGTGATGTTCAGAAGTTTTTTCGATGACTCCGTCGTGGTGAACTTTAAAGGTTCCACCTATTATATATATATATATATATATATATATATATATATATATATATATATATATATATATATATATATATATATATATATATATATATATATATATATATATATATATATATATATATATATATATATATATATATATATATATATATATATATATATATATATATATATATATATATCTTTTCCGACTATTTACCAAACTTCTATTTGTAAGCATTGTAAAAGATATTTTGAAACTTTTTCCACTGAGAGAAATAAAACTAAGGTGTAATGGAGATTAAGACACAATAAACCACTTTTGATGTGTAAAAGTTTTTCGACTGACTTCATTGTGGTGAGATTTAATGGTTTCGCTTTTTTTTTTTTTTTTTTCATCTTCCCCCACTATTTACCAAATTGTAATTTGAAAATATTCTAAAATACATTTTGGCACATTTTAAAAAGAGATAAATAAAGTAAAGATGCAGGAGAGGTTGAGGCACAGTAATCCACTTTTGATGAGATTTTTTTTGACGGACTCTGTTGTGGTGAACCTTAAATGTTCCTACGTATTTCTTTTTTCATTTTCCCAACTATTTACCAAATGTAATTTGTGAACATTTTAAAAGATATTTTCAAACGTTTTCCATTGAGAAAAATGAAATAAAGGTAAAGGAGAGGTTGAAGCAAGGTAAACCACTTTTGAGGTGTAAAAGATTTTTTAAAAAACACCATTGGGGGGAACTTAAACGGTTCCGCAAGTTTTTTTTTTCCATCTTTTCCAACTCTTTACCAAACTTTAATTTGCAAACATTTTAAAAGATATTTTGAAACATTTTAAAATGAGAAAAGTAAATTAAAGCTGTAAGAGAAGTTGATGCACAGTAAACCACAAAGGGTACGCCCCAAATATTCCAATCAAAGCTCAAAATGTTTTTGATTGGAATCCTTAATGCGTACCCTTTGAGATCAAATTTAAGAGATCTTTTATCTCTTCCCGAAGTAACTACCAAATTTAAATTTGGAAACATTGCGAAAGATATTTTGAATCATTTTTTTATTGTGAAAAAATAAAACAGAATTAGAGTTGTAAAAATAATGGGAAAAACCATTGGTTATAGGGGAGACCGGGGCAAGGTGACGAGCCAGGCAAGATGACGAATGTCTTAATTTTTCCGTTTTATACTAGGAACCAAGCATCAACTGGATACTACTGGCTCTCCTATCGGCTGTTCGTTCAGCAATAGTTTAAAGACGCTGAAATTGTCATATTTGAGTTAGTTTTTATGCTCTAATTGTGAACCGCTGCTACGTTATAACTTTTGTGCATGTGTAAATAAGCTCTGCTGAAAATACAGGAATGATAAATTGTTTCTCTTTAGTATTTATGAGTAACTTAGTTTATATACTGCATATTACCATGAATAAACGTTAATTAATCGCCTCTCTTTATGGCAATAAAGACGAATCCTTTCAAGCAGGCAGTCCGAGGCAAGATGACGGGCCGAAACACGGGGCAAGATGACAATACTTCTTTACAAGTCCTGCTTGTAAAGAAGAATATTGTGACCCTCCAACAGAAGAATGGTTCTAGTGCTGCAATGCCAAGAGTGGTGGCGTGAAGACTGCTCTAATAACGAAAATGGCATTTTTTTTTTTTTTTTTGTGACTACTGTTGGCTGCACAATTAAACACTTCAACATTACTTTGCAATTCATTACGCTTAATTTGATGCTTTGTAATATGTAAAAAAAAAGTAAAAATTTGTTTAACTATGTAATATATTCAAAAATAAATTGTGTTCAACCTTTTCTAGTGTTGTCATCTTGCCCTGACGCCAAAGTCATCTTGCGCCAGTGCGGGGGCAAGATGACGATTTGTTAAAGTTATGAAAAAATAAAAATGCCCTTCATTTATTTCATTTGAAAAATTAAATGGTACTATATTTAATACTACAAAGAACCACTCTAACAGCTCATGTAAAGGAAATTTTATTATCCTTAAAAATAGATTAATAAACAACAAAAAATGTTAGCATAGTCATCTTGCCCCGGTCTCCCTTACTACAAAAAAAAATGCTATATGCGCTGTCTGTAACGATTATCGATATTAGTATCAATACGACTTCTTTTCAGCCCGACTCCGACTACGCAGCCCTGCGTTTTTGTACTTATATACCGATTATATTACAAAGGCTCCATTGCATCTATTAACTAAAATGAAAATCCTCGACCAAAACCATTACTTAAACATATTTCAGAGGCAAAAAAAAAAAAAAAAAAAATCCACAGTCTCATATTTATAACGTGCTTAAAAGATACATAGTTCTATAGCATGTCTTTGCACTAAGTTTAAGGTGAAAAACTTCCATGACAAATTGCCCGACTTTATTAATTTATTCACCCGTCCGAAAAGTGTTGATATAGTAAATTAATGAGGTGTGCATGTGAAACATTTAAGGAAGACCGCATCGTTATTAATCTAAGCGGATGCTCGATAACTCACTAAGATAGCGGGATTCGATGGTATCGCACTTGCTGGAGCTTCGATCTTATTATGGGAGAAAGAAGCCATTAAGTAGCCGGTCAGTTGCTTAATTATTACATTTTTTTCTTCGAAGAACGATTTTTTGTCTTTGGGAAGTTTGCAGCGTAATACGTTCTTTGTGTCGCAGAAACAAGACAGAATATGAGATTTCTAAAGATTAAATTCCCCGACTTGAGCCTCAAAATTTCTCACCTATTAATGATAATGTCTTGATGCGACTTTTTTTTCCTTTTAATTCTTATTGGTGATTTTAGAGTAATTTTTCTTATAAACAGCCTGTTAAGGTTTATGTGATCATCATGCAGTGCTGAAAATTCGGGAAAGTTTTAAGCTAAATATTTCTGTGAAATGGAGTGGGGCTTACATAATGGATATACAGTGGAATCTGCTCAATCAGACTACCGGTTAATAGGACCAACCGCTTACTCGGACCAAATCATAAAGAACCAAAACAATTCCTATGCAAATGATGTTTCAACACCATCAAATGCTGACACTTAAAACACGGTTTGTCACCAAATCGTATAGGTACCATTATCAAACCATGTGATAATTTGGTATTAACAGTGTGCCGTGAGATTTATTTACAAATAATAATAATAATAAAAGCATTTCAGTATTTCAGTTTTCCTGTCTGCAGTTTATAGAGAATGGACCGTCTGACAAATTTTCATGAAATCAAACACCCCAATAATATTGGAGCACACTCGACAAAAAAAACTTCGATTTTCCCTCTTTTCATTTTAGATTTTAATCGCTATTTTCACAAGAAATGGAACTGTAGCCCTCCTCCCCCCTCCCCTCCAAGACGTAGATTTATAGAACTCTAGACCCAGATTATCTCATGAAAACGTTAACAATATTAATAAAAATGGTAGTAGGCTGTAGGGAACAGTCAAATAAGTTTCGCAGTTAAAAAAGTTTCACTTCATTGTCCCGCTTATAAGCTCCAAAAATAAGTAAATGCTTTCTACACTTACAATGGACGTGTAAGTAAAAATTGTAACAATGCTTTTAATAATCATTTATGTCTTTATATTTAGTTACATTTATTGAAAACCTTTTGGTTTATTTCTTAAGATCTTAAAGGAATGCACGCATAGTTTGGTGTGTATGTGTGTGAGTGTATGTGTATAAGCGTGCGTGTGTGTAGGACATGGACGTCACCGACCAGGAGAAGCGGATTCCAGGGGACTCAGGAGCGGAGGAGCCGCGCCTGCAGAGGACGGTCGGGTGGAAAGAGGAACCGGAACGTCAAGGGCGGTCAAGTGAAAAAAAAATAACATTCGTGATTTCTCCAAAAAAAAAAAAAAAAAAAAAAACTCTAAAAGATTGTAAGATCAACAAATGTGCTGAGAATAAGATGTACACAGTGCGATTTAAAAATAATAAATTAAAATAAGCAGGGTAAAATATGTTTTAAAGCTAATATTGATTCAAAATAAGATCCATTTGAACTCAACACAACGTTTTGAAAAGTCAACCAATCTATCCATAGATTTTTAAATTTTGGTTTGGCGAACGTTCTTTAGTACCTGTGTCACGCTGTTTGAATGGCTGAAACAATGTAGCAAAAAGCTCCTTTCGTCCAGTTTTTGGTTTTGTGAACAGAAAATACACGGCGAATGCAGAGGGAAACCGAGGTTCTGTTCCCGAAACTTAAACTGCAATAAAAGTAGCATTTTACGATGATGTTCCAGCGATTAAAGCAGCCGGAACACAGGTGCTAAAGTACAGAGTTAGCACAAAAAGAATATCCCAGCCTTAAAAATTTATATTTCATCAACTATTACACTTACCGCTATAATATGATACATAAAAATAAAGATAAACGTTCGAAGTTTTTTTTTAACGTACTTGATTTCTTCAACGTTCACGTTCTGCAAACGCTGAATTAACCCTGCAAGAGATGATGATTTACCCATGATGCGTTGGGCCAGCCAGATCCCCAGACCTAACTCCATGTGATTTGTTGTTGTTTTTGGGAGGTTTCGTCAAAGACAGTGTTTTTACAGCACCATTGCCTGCAACATTGCAAGAACTGAACGATCGCATATGTGTAAGCATTGCGAAAAATTGACAGTGAATATACTCCAAAGTATATGGAACGAACTAGAATGCATGTTAGATATGTGTCGCGTTACGAAAGCCTTACCACTTCGAACATTTGTGAGTGAAAAGAAACTTGAAATGCTTATCTTTCAATATAAATATTTATCTTGATGTATCATGAATAGTGCTAAGTTATGGATTTAATGAAATAAACCCATAACTTAGCTTTTTAAAGGTTATGAAATATAATTTTTTAAAAACGGGATATTATTTTATGCTAACTCCTATATGTCCCCGGAACAGAATTTAAAAAGTCTGTGGATGAATTGGTTGACAGTTTATTACGTTTGTATTAAGTCAAATGGGTCTTATTTTGCTTTAAAACATATTACCATGATAATTTATCTGCTATAAATCAAAATTTCGGCTATTTTTCTATTACCACTGCGTAAGAGTTTCTGCATTTCCTTAGAAGAATTTGCACATTTAGTTTTCAAAATAGTAGTTTGTAAAATTTGCGAGAGTTTGATGCATTATCGATGATATTTATATATTTAAAAAAAAACCACCTTGAAAAGCACCCTTTTTCCGGGTTTCAAACTAACTTGTACCAACTTGCACAACTATTGGTGCAGAAAGACTTCTGAGCATCGCAAAACGGCAGTTTTGCACGCTTGAATTAAGTCGCTTGCAAATTCGTGGTCTCTACATATTTTGCTCTTAAGCTACGGGTTTGAATTGATTTGAACCTATGACCTTTTCGCTAAAACAGGAACTCTTGTATCTGCTGTTCTAATTAATCAAGAAATTCGGAACAAACTTAATTTGATGCAGAAAAATAAATTATCTTTTGAACGACATCGAACGTTAAGGGGTTTGTGGGAAATCTTCAATCAATTTAATAGACAATTTTATGCGAAATTTTAGCTTAAAAAAACCTATTTTGAAAAGAAATTTATTTGAATAAAAAAATAAATAAATAAAAAATAAAAAATCAGGTGAGAGCCATCGGGGCTTGAATTAATTTTTTCAAGGCTCTAGGTAGTAGGTAAGGAGTCTCCTGGGCGCAGGCCCGCCACAGACATCCTTTCAAACTTTCTTTGACAATCTTTTGATATACAGATATATATATATATATATATATAATATATATATATATATATATATAATATATATATTTATATTATATAGTATATATATATATTATATATATATGTTATATATATATATATATATATATATATATAGAGAGAGAGAGAGAGAGAGATGTATATAGAGATTATTTTTCGTAACTTTCTATCTTTTGCACTTTTTCTTTGAGTATATTAACACACAAAATAACGTTTCGGTTGGACAAAAATAAGACAGAATTTTCACGGGATAATTTCTTTAGACGTATAGGGGGAAAGGGGGGGGGGTGTACACATGTGAACACATGTAATGCTTTACACGTATAACTTCAAGCAAAAAATCATGAAAAATTCTCAAGTAATGGCAGAATCAGTTCTAGTGCTTGGCTTAATTTTTGGCGTCAGTGAGCCAGCTTATCGTTTTTGTCTGTGACAACTTCTTTGTTCTAGCAGGTGTCGTGTGTAGTTTTATCATTGTTTTCATCCCGTGAAAACATATTTTAAAACTAACTAATAAGCTAAATCTATTTATTACAAACCATTATATGAAAATTAAGTTAAATGTATGACAATGGTTAAATTCTTTCATTAAATTAAGATTTTTTTTTATTTTTTGTAAGTTACTTCTCAGATCTATGATGGGGGTAACATGTGAATACAACATATAGGAGCAGATTGTGAACAGTTCCCACATCTTCTCTATAATATTAAAACTTATGTGGAGTATTTTAAGTGTTTTAAAATGTGAAAATATTTATAATTATAAATAATTTGGTTGTTAAATAGTCTGTAAATTTATTTCAATTATTATTATTATTATTAAACGTTTATTAATTTAATTTTAAATATATTTTTTAAAGACATTTTTTGGTACTAAATAGTTGGTCAACAGTTTAATGTTGAATAATATTTTTACATTTTAATTAAAAACTGAAAGTTTAAAATAATTTTAAAATTCATTATCATATTCTGTATGAAGCTTATAAAGCAATATATAATACGAACAATCTTTACATAATAAAAATATTCTCTGTTCTATATATTCTTAGTTTTTTTCTTGTCTATCCAGTAATTAGAACATACTATGAAACTTCAAAACTTAACAGTGAGCAGAGTTATGAAGTTCAGAAAAAATGTGTTCCCAGTGACAGTTACTGTACAATTTAAACTGACTCAGATACCGTACATTTTAAACGGATACAGTTAGTGTACATTTTAAACTAACACAGTTACTGTACAATTTAAACTGACACAGATACCGTACATTTTAAACGGATACAGTTAGTGTACATTTTAAACTAACACAGTTACTGTACAATTTAAACTGACACAGATACCGTACATTTTAAACGGATGCAGTTAGTGTACATTTTAAACTAACACAGTTACTGTACAATTTAAACTGGCACAGTATAGGTAACAAACCCTTCAATGTAATTGGAATACAAATATAGGTTTCAGATTGAAGTCGTTGAAATATGATGCTTGTCCTTTATTTTTAATTGTGTTCACATGTGCCTTAGGCTTGTTCTAATATTTCCCCCTATTGGGGCACTGTGAATAATTGAAGACATTTTTTAACCATACCATAAGGAAATAATTTTTTAACAAATCTGAAAAAAAATCCATGACAAAAAGAAAAGGCTATTCAATCACGGGGACATTTTTTGCTATGATAAATTAATAATATTTTTAAAAAAATAAATAAATGAAAAAAAAAGGGTCACATGTGCCCCCTTTCCCTTACATTTAAACAGCTATAAAAAGCCATCTGAGATAAATTAAATGATTGATATTCCATGTTAAATTCATTATAACTAAAGATTCAACTCTTTATCATTTTAATTAACGGAAAGAAGCTATTTAAATTCGTTACGCTGAAGAAAATCGCGAAATCGAAGTTATTTATCTGTATTCAATATAAAATGAAGTTATTTATCATATGTAAGTTAATTGCTAAAAATTCTCTAAATACTTACATTAACACTTTTCATGAAACCTAAGCGCTAAAAAAAAAAGATATTTCGAAATCCAATCGAGTCAGTAAGATAACGTTATTTTAACAGCATTACCATGAAAAATAAACCAATCTTATCATCTAGCATCCACAACATTTTGGAATTGGACTTTTATAATGGAGATGATTAATTATCGGTAATTTTCTCTATGTTTTATCGAAAGACGAGGTATTTCATTACAGTCGATAAATAGTTCTCAAAGCTTTACGTAATGCTTCAAGATCTCGTTTCGTGGTGGGCATCACTTGTTGATTCTCAGACAACTCATTCATTGGTGATTTAGGTGCGATATCTATTTTAAATCATGGCTTCAGGCGATAATTACAGTGTGGTGATAAATTGTGCTTAAAAAACTATCAATTACGTAGATAATGTTTCCAGTTTATTCCTGCGTCATTAGGGTTGAAAGGATGAGTTTTTTCCCGTCTTGTACGAGGTAAAGGAAGTACTAAATTTAAGATAAATTTTCAATTCAAATTTCAACCTAGAACTAACTTCCAGCAATCCATGGATGAACTTTTTTTGGTCCGTTCGTACGCTCATAATCGCACCCTAGCAGAAAAATTGACACAACATGAAACTTTGATTGTGTGAGTAATGGTAATAATTTTGAATTGACAAAACAAGGTATAAACATTCTCTCTCTGAAAACACTAACTAATGAACCAGAGCTAAAAAAACTGGAACAATATTTTTTTTTATTGGTGACAATACTCAGTACCCTGAATGGCTCCACATGTCACGGTAAAGTTAGTGACACTGCGGATTTTAATGAATTTTGTACACAATAACTTTCTCCGAAGAAACACTTAGGCATGAATTTGACTTACGTTATTTGCCCCGAAGTATTTTGAGGTGTCGCAAACGCTTGGTAATAATTTTATTAAACAAATATGGCTTGTTTTAGTAAAACAATTGATTTACTAATATATAAACAAAATGAATAAATAAATTAAGTTATTGCTTGTGCTAAATAGTGTTTTGTAAGCAGATATACTAAGTAAAACAAATAATTATGTTCTGAAAATTTTGAAATTTCTGCTTTTTTATAATTTCAAATTTTGGTTTCTAAATTGGACAACAATATAAATAATTTTTTTTAAAAATGGGGGGGGGGGGGGAGGGGGGAAGGATTCTTTTCCAAATCGCCGCCACTGTTTATGACACCTCACAGGAGTCGTCTTTTTGAGCATTCACGATTGCTTATTGCTTTCACTTCACCATAGTTGATGTCTTATCCATTTTGTCCTATACCAGCCTTCGCGCGCAGGTGCTCCTCCTGGGCGGTGGTGGAGTTGGTGAATCCTCCGTCTCCTCGTCCTCGACATGTCCCCTGAAATCGACATTTTTTTTTATACACGACCCCTCTCGACTTGACACACAACCTTCTTTAGACAAAAAACAGCATCCAGTACAAAACATCCAGCCCACAGTACCCAGCACACTACGTTCAGCACCCAGCACACATCATCCAGCACCCAGCACACATCTTCCAGCACCCAGCACGCAACATCCAGCACCCAGCACATAGCGTCCAACATGCAGCCGCAACATTCAGCATGTGGCATGAGGCATTCATTTGAATCAGGACAACCTGAATTCAAGTAAAGTTTTTCACAATTCTGACTGCAATATGAGCCATTTATGGAAACAAGAATTCCAGCGAGTAGAGTCCTATCGCAATTCATGATTGCAAAAAACATAATTTGAATTCAAGATGTCAAAACTCAAATTAATGATCTTAGGGGCTGAATATTTTTTCTTTTTTTGTGCTTGTGTATATTGTAGTTACTATGTAATTTAGGTCCATTATGTGAGAACCTCTAGAGCAGGGCTCCATGCCGCCCCAAATCAGATTTGAAATCTGCCCCCCGCCCAAAAGAAAAGAAGCAAAATTTCCTTGACTCAAAAGAAAAAAAAGCAAAAAAGTGTTCCGAAATTTAAACTGTCAAGCTTATGAAGAAATGATGACGTTTCACATTCAGAGGAGGTCACAGTGATCTTCCAAACAAATCCTTATTCGGCAAATTTTGCTCACGATTCGGCAAATTTGGAGATAATATTGCAACATAGAGAATCTTTCTTCTTTTTTTTATATTTTTAAAATTGTTCTTTTTTTTTTAATACTAACGTTCTTTCTCATTAGATTTTATGTTCGATGGTATTTCATTAGTTAATTGTAACTGGATTACATTGCCAAAAGACCAAAGTTTCCTCTTCTGAAACTTGCCCATTGGAAAAAAATATTAATATAACGTTTAAAAATTTTTTGAAGACTCTTTTTCGTACTCCCGTTTTTAGGTTAGCATGTTTCCTTTATTGAAAATCATTCAGTCCTTTCCGCTCGTCACTCATTTTCATTTGCCTCCGAAACTAAATATTAACAGAAAACCATTTTTAAATTTTAATAACGAAAAAAACAAATTAATCGTCAATCACTCAAGAAACCTTGAGTCACTAAATAAACTAAAGTATAGCACTAAAAATCTTAGTCTATACTTACACGCTTTTAAACAATTGGTATTTGTTGTTTTGCGTTAACATTTTAAGAGTACTGGGACCCCTTAAGCATGCACCTGCCCTACGACTATCTGATAGAAGTGTAAAAGAAAAAGAAATACAGCACAGTGATCTTCACCACGTGAATGTTTTTTTTTTCTCGGCTGAGCAGAATTATGTCAGCCACCAAATGCAAAATGCTTGCTAAATTGTACTCGGTGAAATACAATTACGAATATTCAGTAAATTACAGTCCATTAGCCAGGGCTAAAGCAGAAATACGTGAAATACACCGCCAGGTCAATCATTTCCAGCCGAGGACTGCAGTTTCGTGCTTATTAGCACTCATCAGCCCGGCATAAGAAAGTGGCGGAGCTGGAGATGGAAAACCTCTTAAGGAAGCCAAGAGGTGCGAAACAAACTGGTAGCTAATATAGAATTAGCTGACCAGACGAGTGACCGAAGCAATGGTTCGGTTCAACTCGAAGATTGAACACGAGGCAAGGTATCCTTATATATTATTTCTGTAGCCTGTTTTTGGTTTTCTACGCCAAATTTCCCTCAATTCTTGATCGATTTTCTTTGATTTACGGGCTAATTTTATAGCTTATAGTGCTGGCTACTGACGAAAAATAGACCCAAGGTCTAAAAATTGTTTCTTTTAGCCGAAAAACCTGTTTTAAAGAACCAGAATAAGGTTTTAGGTCAAACTTATAACTTTAATTTGCGCTATGACCGCCAGAGCTGAGTAGCTTGATCGGCAGAGCGTTCTCTTCGTAACCAGGAGATTACGTGTTCGGGCCCACGGTCCGGACAATCTGCAACAAAAAAAATTAGAGAAATATCGCGTATTACATGAACACTGAATTAAATGAGTAGCAACTATGAGGGAATAGAATAAATGAGAAGGAAAGGCTCCATGCTGATATGAAAAACATTCAGTGGTTTTGTGCTAAATTACTTCGAAATTGCACGTGTTTTTTTTTTTTTTTTGAAGCTTTGGCTCTGAAAAGAAAATTAAAGCATAATGTAAGCGAAAATATAAGTAACAGGTTTAAGATTTCAGACTACAATAGAATTGTTTTTTTGTTCAGAAAAAAAAATAATAAATCGTATATTGAAATATATATTCTTCTAATGAGTTTTTGACTCTTTTGTACAAATAAAAAAATTACTACCTCAATTTGATGGGTAAAATACATATTTTTTTTTTGCAAAAAAAAAAATAGCTTATCACATTTTTACTAAATTCGAAAAGCTACGCTTAAAAAAGAGCATAGTTCAATTTATTTTGTATTTTAACCGTGCTGTTAAATGATGAACACGTGCTGCCATCTAAGTTATAACGGTTTAAGCAGCCTGCGATAACAAATTGGAAAAATTTTCAAAAATAAAAACATTTTTCTTCATTATCTTATCTTATATATTAATCCCCTCTCATTTTAAAACTTATCAGGCTGGCCAATGACGAAAAAAAGACTTAAGGTCGAAAATTCAAGTTTTCGAAACCGCCTCTTGCTGTTTGAAAACCTTGATGCTGCCTGTAGTTCTTATGCATTTTTTAAAGCAAAGTTCTAATGCAGCTTTCCATTTTTTACGTCGCTTTCGGCAAAAAAAAAAAAAAAAATAGCCTGTGTGTGTGTTTATATTTTAATAAAGCTCAACAGCACTGGACTTAATTGTTCGGTTTAATTGATAAGTTTTTTTCGGTAGAGCGTTCGGCTATAAACTATCTGAACTTCGGGCAAGCTTGGGCTGTCCGACATAATATCAAATTTATATTAGTATTACGCATTACATGTGCTCATAACATACACACCTAATAAAATAAATGCAGTGGGAATGCTACTTGGTGTTTCGACTCCTTTATGCAGGCTACAGTTATCATTCGGATAAGTTGATTGTTAATCGAACTGTGTTCTTTTGACTACATCCAGACCACTCAACATAATGTAAGCATAAAAAAGTATTAGATTTACCTAAAGAAATCCTTTTTGTGCAGAAAAACATTTTTATTGTATGCTAAAATGTAGATGTTTCTAATAGCAGTGTTCGACCTTTTCTACAAATGAAAAAATACTACGCCCGATTAAAACCTACGAGTTTCACTCAGTAAACCTTTAATTTTTTATTCGCGCGAATACGATATAAAGCATTAAAAGTATTATCAACTTCATTAGCAAGAAATTATTTTCTACTCCTCTGCTTTCTGCTGAAAAAAAAAAAAAATTTGTCTACGTTCGATAAATTACACTTAAAAAACGGACTCAGTTCAAGTGGTTTTGGTTTTGAATTTTAAGTGTTCGATTAAAAGAGAAACATGTGAGGGGCATTTAAACCGTAACGGTTAAAGCAACCTTCTATGTGAAATAGTTCAATATTCAAAGATAAAAACACTTATTTTCAATCAAATTTATTACTTCTCTAGAATGTTTGTTTCAATCGCTACGTGAGATCTTCGTCATTCTTTAATCAAATTCCATGCTTTGCGAATAATTTTAAATCGTATCATGCTGGTTACTGACAAAACACAGATGCATGATCTTATTATTATTATTATTATTTTTTTTTTGGCAAAAAGCTTTTTTGCTGTTTTTTACTACGCATTCCTTCAATGAATAGCTTTCGAAAAGGAAGGCGCAATTGCTAGGTTTGTTGGGGTGTCGGGCTGTTAGTCAGAATGGCGCCAATTCGAATACGTGCCAATAAATATCTCTTTAATGTTTCTTTTTTTCCCGTCAGATGCTGACATGTGCAGGACTGTATTTGCCACAACCTGTTTTTTCACATGCACAATTTTTGCTTTTTCACGAGTCACCACTCAGCCACACTTTTAATGACATTTATGTTTGCATTGAAAATATGTACGATTAAAAGGGGAGCTATGATCAAATTATCACAACTTTGTATTTAACGAGGTTTTGTTACTGATGTCTTTAAATTACATGCCTTCTCTTCTGCGCTTACTTTTTTTTCGGTTCTTCGTCATAATGTTCTTCCTTTGAAATTCTTAAAGAGCGAAATGCCTTATGAAACGATTTGAAGTACAGTGCGGAGTTCCGCACGGGTCGACTAGTATTCATAAATTACCGCCCATTAGCCAGGGCTAAAGCAGAAATACATGAAATATACCGACAGCTCAGTCATTTCCTGCCGAGGACTGCAGTTTCGTGCTTATTAGCACTCATCAGCCCGGCAAAGGAAAGTGGCTGAGCTGGAGATGGAAAACCTCTTAAGGAAGCCAAGAGTGCGAAACAAACTGGTAGCTAATATTAGCTTAAGAGGTTTTCCATCTCCAGCTCAGCCACTTTCCTATGCCGGGCTGATGAGTGCTAATAAGCACGAAACTGCAGTCCTCGGCTGGAATTGACTGAGCTGGCGGTGTATTTCACGAATTACGAATAGACTATTTCACAATGCACGCCGATGCTCATCACGTCCCGCCATTGAGACTATTGCAAATAGCACATATACCGCTATCGATCGATGCCACTTCCACCTCAGACACTTCCCTCTTAAAAACCGGGAGGTTGATATGCGGGATTCTGTATATTGCTATGCTAAGTAAATATGAGACTCAATTTCAAAATGAGTATTTCTGTAGAATTTATGAAAACAAAAACCTATTAATTTATACATATCCATGCCTGTAACAATTTTATCCATATCTGTACCATGTGACAGTTATGCACATATAGTTGGAAGAACGTTCTGTAGTTAACGCCTTAACTCAAATAATAACCTTTACTTGACATTACTTAGTCCAATAATTTTAAACGCATGCTCAGATAACTTATTAGCGTACAAAATACCCTGAAAACGTATCATTTATTTCTCATCATTTTAACACGAACTTGGAAGAGAATAATATTAATGGGTTAATAATTACATTATTTGCATGAAAGGTTAAGTATCTGATGGATGTATTCCATCTACAAAAATGGTCCTAGAGTCGATTAGTGGTTAAATAAAATAAGAAAGTTATTTAATGATGCGTAGAGACAATTTATAATGCGACCAAATACAAGCTATCAAACGCTTTTATTTTGCTTTTTTTTATATCAATCCTTTAGTTAAGGATTTGAATTCAACGTTTATTTAGGGCTGTTTTCTTTATTCAACAAAGATGATATTAATGAAAATAATTAAAAAACATTAACACGTTAGAAAAATGATATGAAAAGAAAGATTCTGTCTGAACCATTATTAAATCCTGACACGAGAAATGAAGAAATTACGGCTTTAAAATGACATTGATAATGATACTTATAAAATATTTACACAACAAACACTTAATTCTTGCTATTTTATGTCAAAGTAAAAGAAATTTCTTTAAATGGTGCCAGTTCAATAATAATAATAACTGGTATTGTACAATAAATGTTCAAAATACGATGCAAACTGATGCAAGTATAACATGCTTGTTATAAGGAATTTCTTTAAATGTGCCAGTTCAATAATAATGAAAAACAAATAATAATAAATAGTACTGTACAAATAATATTCAATATACGATGTAAAGTGATGCAAGTATAACAGTTTACGGGTATAGTAAGAAAGATTTTAAGGAAATATATAATATAAATTATTCTGTAATTGTTTTACTCGAAAATGATAAACTGATATCTTGAGTAAAATTTTTGTAAAAGTAAAATGAATTATTGCTTTATTTCCTGAATTAAGTACTAATTATACATTGTACGTCAAAAAATTAATGTTATTACAGTCAACCCTCGTTTATCGCGATTCATTCGTTCCAGACTTTACCACGATAACTGAATTTCCGCGAAATAGGATTCTGTATATATTTTCTAACTAGAGCCCATAAAACTTAGTTACGGTAATTTAAATAGGTTTTTTTTATTTATCATAGTTAGAGCCCCCTAGACATAAAAACAGCACCCTTAGCCACCATTACATTTGTATTACTTAATATATTGCGCAAAATATGACAAAATTAGATATGTTAGACGTAATAGATATCACAGTTACATTATTCGGAAATAAACTGCACACACGCAGTTCTTGCACACTACTACTAGTCAATGAAAAACCCTCAACTTGTTCGATGATGAATCAATTGCCGCTGTTAATGACCGTAGGTACCCCCGTTCATCCTCTACATTTACTTATAAAACTTAAAAAGCTAGTACATTGTTAAATACCATTTACAGATGTATTTATCCCCTCATAATAATACAGTGATTTATACTTTCCACTAAAATCACCAGTAATTGGCACCTGATACCCCAGTGTATGACACTTTGTGATCCAGTTAGTGCTTAACGGTTAAAATGAGATAGCGATCCCCTATACTTTGATGATTTTATACCTTTACGTTCAACTAGCCCCTCAGACCTTACTTAAAATCTTACCTTACTTAAAGGGACTACTTTGCTATTCTTTTGTAGAAAAAAAGTTTACACGAGAGCATAAAAAAGGCTAATTACTATATTTAAAAAAAAAAAAACCCTAGAAAAACCGCGATGTAGTGAAGCTGCGAAAGTCGAAGCGCGAAGTAGCGAGGGACGACTGTATATCACTTTTATACAATTGGGGGAGACTAGGGACAGTTGATCCACTTTTTTTTTTGTGGAAGTTTTTGTCGGAGGCTGTGCTAAGAGCTAATTTTATCCTCTTATCTTATTTTACCCTTCTTTAAAAATGAATGCATTCCATAATGCTTGGGGGAAAAAAAAGTTAAAATTGTTCCTGTTTTTAAAAACTGGTAATAAAAATGATTACAAAAATTATTATTCAGTTGCAATTTTGAGCCATTTTAAAAAACTATTATGCATTGAAGGCACTTTCAGCAAGTAGAAAATTTAGTTTCAACCGCCCCTCATAGTCCCCCCCCCCCCAAAAACGTTCTACGAGTACCAGTTTGTTTTGTTTAACTTATAAGATTAATTTTTGTTTGAAAATGGTAGCCAACTTTACATTAATTTAGAGAAAGCGTTTAATGTGGTTGGTATTCTTTTGAGAAAATTGAACTACATTGGCATTAATCTTACTTGCTGATTCTTATATAAATTGTTGTATGTTGTAGTGTAACGACCTCAGTTATTGACACTTTAAGAGTTTGTTCTTAAACTTACATCTGTTTTAATTACTTAGAAAAAAATATTCATTCGTAAACATTTTTGTATCAAAGAGTGCACATCTATTTAGTTCACTAAAAGCAAAAATATTTGAATTGATATTTTTATAAAAATATATGTATAAAAAGTTACCAAAATCACCAGTAATTGGCACCTGATACCCCAGTGAATGACACTTTGTGATCCAGTAATTGGCACATGTGAATAGCCCTGGAAAATGACTTTATGTTTAACTTTTTTGCTTTTGTTAGATTGCAATCAAATTTTATCATCAAAAGAAACGTAATTAATGTTAATTTAAAGTAGGTAATTTTGCACAAATTAATGTTAAATCACACATCTTGACGTTGAAAAAATATTTTTATAGAAATAAAAATAAATCAGTTTCGATATTACGAATTATAGCTGATTCCATAGAAAAGGGAAAATTGACCCGATGATTCTGAGGGACCATGAAAAATGAACCGATTCTCAACAGTCGCAATATCTGACTGTTGGCTAAACATATTTGTTTTTTATTGTTTCTCTTAAAAATGTAGCTCCAGTCTTGTTTCTGCTTGCCAATGTAATTGTGTTTTTTTCTTAAACCTGTTTTTAATAAATAAATAACAAGCTGTTATTTGAACCAATGGAGCTAGAGGACTTCCCGTCATACACTTAAAAGTCTTTATCAAGTCAAAATGCTGAGTCGTTTTTTTATATGTATAAATTAGAATAACATATTTGAAGAAAAACTAACGATAAATAAAAGTATGTAGTGTCTTTCATTCAAAAAGGGAGAACAAGTTACCTAATAACTAACCTAATATTTTATTTTTGGTAACGCATAAACTTTTATTCATGAAAAAAATCAGAAATTTTTATATTAAATTTAAAAAATGAAATAAAATAAAAGCAACAGCAATTAAAACTAATATTTTACAAAAAAAAATCAACTCTGCTATAAGAAATCACTAACACAGTCGAAGGAACTCCCACTTTTTCACTAGTCTTGATCATGTAAATATTAGAAAGACATTTTAAATACTTTATCGTATGTACATTTTTTTTCGAAGGTAAATATTGTATGCGTCCAAAGACATATATTAGTATGCTCTTTCAAACGCTGCTAGGTTTTTTTTTTTCATTTTAACATTATCGTACAAAATAAATAAATAACTTTGTGCGGAAAAGTAAATGGTGATCAACAGACGTTTTGACGCACAAAATTAGCAGATTTACTGCATACGCGTGTTTCGATGTTTTAGGAAACCTCTTTTTCAACGCAAATAGCGAGCTTTTGGATGAAAAGACATCCGGTAATAATTGCGAGAATGAACAGTAAACAGTTTAAGTAGTAAAAATAACAAATTAACATGATAAACAAGACAAAATGGAACTGAGAAATCCAAAAGCTCACTATTTGCATTGAAAAAAAAGAGGTTTCCTGGAAACCTCGAAACACGTGTATGCGTACCTGCTAATTTTGTGCTTCAAAACGTTTGTTGATCACCATTTACTATCGTACGTTTTCTTGGTTAGAATTGAAAGCTTGATAAGAGAAGGGAAAGAAATTGCTCTAAAATGCCCCCCCCCAAAAAAAAAACCTATACGGTGCTGATTTTAAATGCTGCTGCCACTACTATTATTGTTATGTTTTTAAACAAATGCAGGCATACAAATATTTTGATTACTATTTTGAAAAACTGAAATCTAATCGCAGCAATTCCTGAAGGGAGACTAAATCAAATCGGCGTGGGGCGAAGAAAAAAACTTGAAAAAAAAAAAAAAAAATTTGAATTCTGAAATTTTGAATTCAAATTATGTTTTTCGCAATCACGAACTGAGACAGGACCCTACTCATTGGAGTTATTGTTTCTAGAAGCAGCTCCTGCCCCCCCCCCCAGCCTGCCTCTCCTCTTGGGCGGTTACGTGGGCATAGTTGTGTGTGTAAGTGTGTAGGCTTGTGTGTGTGCGTAGACCTGTGTGTATGCACGTAGGCGTGTATGTGTGTGAGTGTGTGAGCGTGCGTGTGTGTAGGACATGAACGCCTCCGATCAGGAGAAGCGGATAGCTCAGCGCCGCGCCGCGCCGCGCCGTGCCGCCTGCAGAGGACGGTGGGCGATGGTGCTGCAGAGGCTTCTCGTCTAAGCTGAAAAAGGCACGGAACATCAAAAACGGTCAAATGAGAACAATAAGCAATCGTGATTGCTCAAAAAAAGAAAAAAAAAATCACTGGGAAGAACTATGTTTTAAGCATTCAATTAAGATAAATTCAAAGTGGTAGCTATTCCATAATCTGATATAAGACTTCATCTGTCCAAAGGAACCTGTTCATTAGATAAAGATTATTCATGCCGCACCTCAAAACTGATCAGAGGCCTTTTTAAAAGCCATTCTTCAACAGAAATAGTGTTTAATTAAAGGGTCCAGGGTGCGTATACTGAATGCTTTTCCCTCTAATAGACGGAGCGGTTGAGGTGTAGTTTTTGTCAAGGTATTTGATATTGTTAATATTTTAGAATTAGCTAATACATCACCCAGTTTAACAAAAGACAATTTTAGCTCTTTTAAAATCATTTGTGAGGGTTATTCTCAAAAAGTGTAACAATTCCAGAATCCGATTTTGAAACATACATATGTATATGATTTTTTCTACACCTTTTAATTATTTGTAGCTAAGAATTTAAATATTAATTGGATTTATTAAAACTTGCGAAAGGAGTTAGCGAGAGAAGCGAGCATTGGGCGGAGCCTCTTCGTAGTGCTTAAAATACTGCAATGTATTAGGAAAAGTAATTTGAACAATTTTAAAACTATCTTCTAAAAAGTAATTTCAGAACTATAGAAAAATGCAATAAGTTATTAACAATACTGCCAACGTCTTCTTATTTCAAGTATAGAGAAAAAAAAGTTTTTCTTACCTTGCCAAGAGTATACAGTACTGGACCTTCTAGTTTTTTTTTCCCAAGTCCTTTTTTAAAAGTCATATATGTTAAAAAATTTGAATTGACGTCAAGTCAACCGGCGTGGCTCAAAAATACCATAAATGACTGTGACGAATGTCTTCTTATGGTTTTGGTAAAAGTATATTTTTTGTTAAATTAGAAAAGTTGCTGAAAGTCTGGTGAAATGTTACTAAATTTTTACAGTTAAAAAATTGAACTACAATGAAAAAAAAAAAAAAAAAGATACGCTGCACCAAAGTATGATGCTAATTTTTTGGCTCTAAAGAATGGCGCAATTACGTTATTGAATTTTGGTGCAACGTACGCAAGTTTTGCATATGCTTCACCAAAACATAGTTAATATTATGTACAACCTTTAGTAGCCACCAAACATCATCTTTTGGTGCAATATACTTTAATCTTTTTGCAATAAATTCATAGAGGCGGAACTGCTATGAATCAAAATATAGAGGCGGAACCGCTTTTCTTTGTTTTGATGAAAGTTCTGGATTCTAATTTTAGGAAATATGTTCCTGAATATTACCAAAGCTTTGGTGCTTGCTTGCGCACATTTCACTAAAATATAGTAAAATTTGGCACCATCTTTTGTAATCCGTAAATTAGCACCATCTTTAGGTGTAGCATACTATAAAATGATTTACAGTGAATTTTTTGGATAGGACTGATAAATTTTCTTCTTTTGCTCAAAATTGGATTCTATTTCCAGGAAAGATATTTCAGAATAGTACGCCAGTTTTTGTGCTTACTTGCGCATAGATCTTCCAAATATAGTAAGACTATGCTCTAACCTTTGTAGCCAGTACATTAACCCAATCTTCTGTGACAAACAGTCCACAAAATGTTTTGCTTTAAAGTTTTAGCAGCGGAACTACTACATTGTCTTTGTTTTGCTAAAAAAGTATTGCTGTTGTAAGTTCTGGATTCCATTTCTAGGAAACATATTCCAGAATATTACCAAAGCTTTGGTGCTTACTTGCGACATTGCACCAAAATATGGTAAAGTTCTGCCCCTTGTTTTGTAACCCGTACATTAGCAGAATCTTTAGATGTAGCGTACTATAAAATGATTTGCAGAAATTTTTTTGGACCGAATTGATTTTTTTTTTTTGGTGAAAGTTCTGGATTCTGTTTCCAAGAAAGATATTTCCGAATAGTAAGCCAGTTTTTGTGCTTACTTAAGCATAGGTCTCCAAAATATAGTTAGACCATCCTTTGTAGCCAGTAGATTAACACAATCTTTTACAACATTTCTCAAAATGTTTTGCTTTAAATTCTTAGCGGCGGAACTGCTATATTTTCTTAGTTTTGCTGAAAATGTATAACTGTTGTAAATGCTGGATTCTTATTCAAGAAAAAGTACTCCAGAATATTAAAAAAGTTTTAGTCCTTACTTACATAAATTTTATCAAAATATAGTAAAGTTATACACAATCTTTTGCCATACGTAAATTAGCACCACCTTTAGGTGTAGCTTAAACATAAAATGTTTTGCAGTGATTTTTTTGCACAGAAATGATATATTTTCTTTCTTTTTCTTTTTTTTTTTGAGCAATAATGATTGCTTATTGCTTTCATTTGACTGTTTCTGGCTTTCCTATGATTTTATTTTCCCGCCAGCACCCTCTGCACCATCACCGTCGACCGGCTCCTCACGATGCTGCTGCTCTAGAGAGAACCGTCTCCAGGTTGCGTCAATGTCCTACATATACACGCATGCATACACGCACGTACACACACACACAAACACATACACACACAAACATACACCTAGACACTCATACACAAACACACACATACAAACACATATACACACAAACATGCACCTAGATACTCATACACAAACACACACACACAAACACATACATACACACAAACACATACACACACACAAACACATACACACATACATACACATACACACACAAACACATACACATATACATACACCTATGCACATACACTCAAACACATTCACACACAAAAACACATACACATACAATCAAACACATTCACACACACAAACACATACACACGCATGCAAACACCTACACATACACACACACACCAACACACAACTACCCACACACTCATGCCTGCACACAGACACAAACACATACCCCTACACACATACACCCCCACACATGCTTACATACATACACACACACACTCGTGATTGCGAAAAACATAATTTGAATTCAAGATGAAAAAATTCAAATTAATTTTTTTTCCTGTAAGTTTTTGGATTCTATTTCCAGAAAAGATATTTTGCCAGTTTTTAAGCTTACTTGTGCAAATTTCTTTTAAATATAGTAAGACTATGCAGTATGCATCATCCTTTGCAGCCCGTAGATAAGTACCATCTTCTGTTATAACATTCCACACACAAAATCTTTTCCATTACATTCTTAGCGGCGGAACTGCTACATTTTCTTTGTTTTGCTGAAAAAGTATTGCTAATGACAATTCTGAATTTTAATTCCAGGAAGGATCTTCCAAAACAGCAGTTATGGAAGATCGTTCCTGGTTATGGTATGGTAGTTGGGTATGGAGTAAAAAAGTATTTCTTATACATCTGCTCTTGAATTTAATTCTCGATTAACATGATAAATCTGAATTATTGCTCGCGCCATTACTCTTGTTAATCTGACCCTTGCTTATCGTTTGATCAAGGAAACAACGGGATTTCCTAAGTAAACAAGTGCCGGGAGCCACTCACTTTGCGTGATGCTTAAATTACATCGCCCCTTTGTGCGAATTCAATTTACTCCCGTGGGGGGCGTGGCCATACCACCCAGGTGTTCCTGCCTAATTCGAGTGTTTGTTTTGCGATCTCTTTTATCTTGAAGTGGGAGAAATTGGAACCGTTTACGCTTCTGTTTGCTCACTTCCGATTTTGTTGCGGACGACAAATGATGCATGGGGTTGTTTGCTGCTGGATGCTAAAAGAACCCGAATTCAAAGATTCCAATTACTTTTATTTCAGTTTTAAAGTGACATTTCTTTGATGAAAGTAATTTGCGGGTAATTAAAAGTGTTTCTTTGAAAAGATGCAATTATCATTGCTCACAGGAAGTTTCAGTGTTTTTGAAATGTGATGCCTTGTTATCATTGTACGGTAATTTTAGAAAGTAATTTTGAATTTTCTCGTTTGGCAACTTACTTTTATAAGTGCAAAAGCATTCTAAATACAAGTCGATCAATAACGTTCAGTCCAGAGTGTGTCAGTAAGACTTTTGTAATCTTCTTAGAAAATGGCTTATATGTTAGGAAAGTGAATACAAAAATAGGAAATTAACTAAAACAGGTATGTTCAAACATTAGACAACAAAACGAATATTTGTCAGTAGTATAATAGGATTTCTCTTTTGTGGCTAACATCAAACAGGCTTTTGTCTGATTGTCACGGAAAAGTACGCCGCGCTACCGAACTTTAGAATGCTATTTAACGCTTTTTTGACGAAAAATATTTAGCACTAGTGGCACCTGCACGGCTTTGCCCGTAGTAGAAAATTAAAAGGTAATTTGGCTCGCCTGTATATTAACAAATAATGGATGATTAATTTCTCGCCAATTAGCTATGTTAAACGTCTCGCCCATATTACGGTTCCACGTTATGATGGTTTCGTAATTTACTATTCCACGTTGCGATAATTTGCTCGGAAAAATTTTCTTAAAATTGGTATAGAAAAAGAAAAAAATCGAATTTTCAAAAAATCGCTTCGAGGTGCACACCCCATGCTACAAACTAATTATGCGCCAAATTTCATGAAAATCGGCCGAATGGTCTAGGTGCTTCGCGCGTCAGATATCCTACAGATATCCTACAGACATCCAGACAGAGAGACTTTCAGCTTTATTATTAGTAATAAAGATGATTCATGTTACGTACGTATATTCATGTACGTATAATCATTTATACGGCGTTCAGGAAGAAGTGATAGCGGAGGTAAACAAAGAGGGTTGCTGTTTTGTATGAATTTTTTCCACTTTCTCGAACTACTGGTTAGGTTGGCAATTTTACCATTAACAATTTGAACGATTCGCGAAATAAATAAATCATGCTAATTACTCCGTTGACTAAATCAAGCAACGTAGGTAGAACCATTTAACTGTAAAACGATATGCCGAATAAATGCATCCAGCCTTAGAACAATTTAAAAGTTCCGAGAAAATTTAAACAAGCAGGGCGGCGACGTAAACGACATTGTTCCGTTTCTTCAAATAAAGAAAATAAACAAGTCGCTAAGCACCAGTCAACTATCGATTAAAACCAGCGTTTCTTAATTTGTTTGAAAAGTGGAATCCTTTTGAATGTCGACTTTTTTTGTGGACCCGCCATTTTTTTTTCTGAATATTATAGTTTGCTTGTAACGTTCTAGGAATGAAGTTGAAAAACCTTCGTGCGTGAAAAGAAAAATAAGAAATAACAATGTATATTTGTACAAAAATAGCAGATTACTGCAAACACGCGTTTTGGGTTTACTAGGAATTATTTTTTTCATTTCAAAAGCACAAATAAAAAGACATTCGACGTGCTTTTGTCAGTGTCTTTTCATCCGTAAGCTCACTTATTTTTCAATGAAAAAGAGGTTCCTTGTAACCCTAACATGGACAATAACATTGACAGTATATGGCTTTTTAATTTCGCCACTATGAATATTTTCTCAGCCGTTTTTTCGGAAAATATTCATTAAGCAGTTTCCTCAAACCTAATTTTTTAAGTGACTAATTTGAACATTTTGAAAAAAAAAAAAAAAAAGTCTTGTGGAAGCTTTTAGTGATCGCCATGGAACCCAGTGGTTCCGCGGAACGCAATTTAAAAATCGGCGAACGTCAGTCGTTAGACCTCTATGCCATTAAACTACAGGCTCTCCAGTACATTAAGAAATATGCTTGTGTGTCGTCACAAACTCCTCCGAGTAAAACGATACCTCTGGGGGTTGCTGGACTAGGGATTGCTCGGCTTCTGGTCTGAATCAAAAAATCAGAGCTCTCTTCAGGGTCCCATCCAATTGGTTAAACTACAAATAGTGGTAGGTACGGGGGACTCAGGGGTGAAAAGGGAAAAGTATTAAGAAACACACAGAAAAAAAAAAAAAAGACCTGTGACCCACTTCCCCCAATGAACTCTAATTTGAATTCTGAAACTTTGAATACAAATTATGTTTTTCGCAATCACGAGTAACGGTTGCTACAAGACCCTACTCATTGGAGTTATTGTTTCTAGAAACGGTCCCTCTCCCCCAAGCATATCCCTCCTCCTGGGTGGTTACGCGTTTATAGTTGAGTGTGTGTGTGTGTGTGTGTGTGTGTGTGTGTAGGCTTACCAGTGTATGTGAGTAATGGCGCACGCGTGTGTGAGTGTGCATGTATATGAGCATGCGTGTGTAGGACATGGACGCCACTGCCCAGCAGAAGTGGATTCCGGGGGACAGTGCTCGGGACCAGAGGAGCCGCGCCGGTGGACGGTAGTGCTGCAGAGGCCCCTCGTCCAAGCTGAAAAAGGAACCAAACGCCAAAGACGGTCAAGTGAAAACAATAAGCAGTCGTGATTGCTCAAAAAAAAAAAGTTCAGGGTATTCCTCTAAGTGTAAGGCAGGCATGCCCAGTTCAAGAAAAGACAGAGGAGTATCTACAATTTTAAAGCGAAAAATGACGGAGACAGTCATGCTCAGTTTAAAGGCCTGAAAGCAGAAATTAGTAAATGTAGGGAGCAAGTCCATTGGCCTAGCAAAAGCTTGGGCAAAGACCTCAAGTCATCATGCTGCAACGACGAATTGTTGAATCGTTTAACGTGAAACTAGCGAAAGAAACCGAATTTCTTCCAATGCTTTTCTTTAACATCAATCACGTGACTTGGGGTCTTTCTTTCGGAATAAAAGTCTTTACTCTTTCTATTTTATCTCTTCTCAATGATCTGAAAGTTACAACTGCAGCCGCACAAGGAGAGTCATGAATAGGTTGCGGCTCAGAGAAGAGTACATGCCAAGATTTACCACTTAATTGACGCAAAGCCCCATCAAGGAAAAAGCACTTGGAAAAAGCTGAAGACTATTCCAAAGTTTTTATTTTTTTATTCTGCGCCAAGAAAGGGAATGAAGACATTTCTGGGCGAAGCCATAATATTCCATGTTTTAAATGTTTAATTCGTCAACCCTTTTTGATGTACCTCATAGCTATATTAGACAAGAAAATTGAATTATAATAACGAGTTACAGGGTTATTACTACGTCAAGTGGATTTATCGCTTGAGAACCGTGTCTTCTCAGCGTTTTGTTTTCAACCCATTAACTTCTTCCAGTCTTCATATTCTGTCATCGCTTGTAATTTAAGACTTGCTAGCAGTAGGTCATGAAGGTTTGATATTGCGATGAGAAATAGTTAAATAGGATGACCGTTTGTTTGGGAGGAGGGATTTTACCGAAAGGATAAAGCAAAAAATTGCTACAAAAGCAAAGTGTATTTGAAGCTAAAAGGAAGAAAAACTTGCTTATTCGGAAGCATTTTCGTGATTTTGTTTAAAGATATGCTTAAATTTCAGTAAAATAAAATTGAAATTAAAAAAAAAATGTAGTCCCGTTTAAAAAAAATACACAAATAGTGAGCACGTTACTTTTGCTCAGTTTAAAACGAAGTTCCGTTTAGTTAGTCCGGAAATTTAGTCCGTCCAAAACTAAACGAGAATACTTTATTGTATACCAATATCCGCTTTCTAATATCTGATCAATATTCTCAAAATTAGCTAAAATCGCAAATTATTTCAAGCATAACTTTTTAATATTTTAAGCTAATATGTAGAAATAAAATATGCCTTGCTCATCTAAAGAATTAGATGCGTAAAAAATAAATAAACGAACAAAGTATCAGCACATTTTAAACAAAGCAGTTATACATTTCTTTCCATTAAAAAAAAAAAAAAAACTTTAACCACTTTCAAAAAGAGAAAAAAGAATTAAAATTAATAAGCTTATTAAAATAAATCTTTACTAATAATAAAGCTGAAAGTCTCTCTGTCCGGATCTCTCTTTGTCTGTCACTATCTCTATCAGGATCCCTGTGACGCGCATAGCGCCTAGACCGTTCGGCCGATTTTCATGAAATTTGGCACAAAGTTAGTTTGTAGCACGAGGGTGTGTACCTCGAAGTGATTTTTCAAAAATTGGATCGTTTTCTTTTTCTATTCCAATTTTAAGAAAATTTTACCGAGCAAATTATCACAACGTGGACGACTAAATTACGAAATTATCATAACGTAGAACCGTAACATGGGCAAGCAAATGAATGTAGCAAATTGGCGAGAAAATCATTATTCAATATTTGTAAATATAGAGACGAAACAAATGACCTTTTAATTTTCTACTACGGGTAAAAACGTGCAGATATCACTAGTACATCATAAATAAAAACAAAAAAAAAGTCGTTTGTTATTTTACCCTGTTGCCAAAAAATAATTTAAAAAATGAATTAATGTACTTTCAAAGATAAATACAAACAATGAAATGTGAACTTAAAGAAATAATTTTCAGCGTCGGAAAAAAAATCGTCTGCGCACGTAGAAACATAAAGAACTCCTAATTCGCAACTCTAACGAACTATAGGGGGCACTCAAGTCACTGTCTAATGGCGGACTTAAAAACTAAAACAAACGCACATGGTAACGAAGAAAATGCTAAAAGTGTTGTGATTTTTGTTCGTACGTATGATTTTTTCGCTTTATTCTTTTTAAATTAATTTTCAAAGTCTTGTGGATATTCTGGCCCACGTAGAAAGAAATGAGAATTCAAGAAGCATTACTAAACGTCAAAGATTAATGCAAACTACGTAGTTCGTAGTTCTAAGCAGCTATTTCCACGATGTTGAATTCGATATTTATCAATTCTTGATAAAACTAAATAATAATTGTGGCCTGACAAGAATAACAATTAATGCTAGAAAATTCAATATGACATTGCAAATTGTTATCGAAAGAAGATGATACTTTTTTGCCTTGCTTGGCTAGCGCTTATTGTTTTCCATTTGTAACTGAGTTATTTCTCTCGAATTCCCGAATCGGTTAATTTAAAAATTTTCTGTTTCGATTTTTCTAATTTCTGAGTTACGATTTAATTGTGTCATGTTATGCAAATCATCAACAAAATTCTCACGGATATATGGTGGTAGTTTTCTTTTCAGCTGATTGACCATTATTTCTTTCCACTTATCGAATTCTGTAATCTTACTACCATTTTATTCCACTCATGATAAAAATTAAAAATGGTTTAACTAAAAACGCTACTTTGCTCGCACTATACTAAAACTATAACCCTAAACAAATTTGGCGAAACCTTTCAGCTGAGAATAAAAGGAATAAAGTAAATTCTTTCTCGGTTATTCATTTTGTTCTACGATAATATATTCAAGAAAATATTTTGCATACTGTCCATTCCAACTAAATGCTGCTGAAAAATATGGTAAGTTTAATTAATTTAAGATTTAAAAAACCCCCATATTCTTACAAATTCATACAAAACAATAAAATTTTTTACCTTGCATAACGTTATCCAAGTTTGTTAATCCAGAATTTTCGCTTTCACCAATTATTAAGGAAATAATGAAAACTAACATTATTTTGAGAAGCTCGAGAATACTACTTAGGGACCAATTAATTTCTGTAACTGAAAGCAAACTAAGACTCATCGATTGCGTTAATAAATACTCAGAGCAAACTGCCTGTGTTTACGTCAACAGACACACGTGGAACGCAACGTGGCAATGTTTTAGTTTCATTTGCAGTTTTGTAAATCACCGCAAGGTAGCGTATTCGAGCGCTGGAGTTCCGAATTCGCAACTCCAACGAACCATAGGGGGCGCTACAGCCACTCTCTAATGGCGGACGAAAAAACTAAAACAAACGCACGCTGTAACGAAGAAAATGCTACTAAGCCTAATAAATTTTGTTCGTATGCATGATTTTTTCGCTCTATTCTTTTTAAATTAATTTTCAAAGTCTAGTTGATATTCTGGCCCACGTAGAAAGAAACGAGAATTCAAGAAGCATTACTAAACGTCATTACAAAACGTCAAATATTAAAGCAAATTACGTAGTTCGTAGTTCTAAGCAGCCATTTCCACGATGTTGAATTCGATATTTATCAATTCTTGATAAAACTAAATAATAATTGTAGCCTGAAAAGAATAACAACTAATGCTAGAAAATTTAATATGACATTACGAATTATTATCAAAAGAAGATAATACTTCTTTGTTTTGCTTGGCTAGCGCTTATTGTTTTGCATTTGTAGCTGAGTTATTTCTCTCAAATTCCCGAATCGGTAAATTTAAAATTTTTCTGTTTCGATGTTTATAATTTCTGAGTTATGATTTAATTATGTCATGCTATGCAAATCATCAACAAAATTCTCATGGATATATGGTGGCAGTTTTCTTTTCAGTTGATCTACTATTATTTCTTTTTACTTATCGAATTCTGTAATCTTTCTACCATTTTATTCCACTCATGATAAAAATTAAAGATGGTGGAATGGTAAACATGCGGAATCTCGCCAAGGCTACTTTGCTCGCACAATACTAAAACTATAACCCTAAACAAATTTGGCGAAACCTTTCAGCTGAGAATAAATGCAATAAAGTAAATTCTTTCTCGGTTAAACATTTTTCATTTTGTTCTACGATAATATATTCAAGAAAATATTTTGCATACTGTCCATTCCAACTAAATGCTGCTGTAAAATAAGGTTACATAAATTATTTTAAGATTAAAAAAAACCCCATATTCTTACAAATTCACACAAAACAATAAAAAAATTTACCTGGTATAACGTTATCCAAGTTTGTTAATCCAGAGTTTTCTTGTGTTAAAGAAAACTAACATTATTTATAGAAGCTCGAGAATACTACTAAGGGACGAAAGAATATTTCTGTAGTGTAAGACACATCGATTGCGTTAATAAATACTCAGAACAAATTGCCTGTGTTTACGTCAACAGACAGACGTGGAACGCAATATGACAATGTTTTAGTTTTTTCGGCAGTTTTGTAATTCACCGCAAGGTAGCGTATTCGAGCGCTGGAGTTGCGAATTTCTCCACCAAAAATTGAATGCATAAATTAAAACTTTAGAGTGAAAATAAAAGTAAATCATTTTTACAATAATGGGGTCGTTTCCAAAATTTTTAAAGTATTTTTTTCTGAAAGAGCATGCTTAAAAACACAGGATCTGACCATTTTTTAAATAATTTGTTTAAGTTTAATATTTTTTAAAAAATTACTTAAATCGGCGCGCTTTCAATGTTTATGCTTCCGTCCGATGACATTACAAATGTTGAAATGCCATTCACATAGCAAACTGTTTAACTCGCATCTTTACTTACGTGTATTGGCAACGATATGTTTGATAGCAAGCGTAGAGCGCAATTTTAATTCGCTTCTTGATTATCATAACTTGGAATCGCGGTAGAAAGAAGCGGCAAAGTGCATCATTTGTGACTTCATCAAGACCACGGCATGTTTCAAAAATCGGACATTCGCCTCTTTGTTCAGGATTTATATTTGCCTTGAATTTCCCCGTAGGCGCTAATGTAAAGTTTTTTTGAACTGCGCAAAATTGAACGAAAAATTGTTTAAAACTAAAAAATGAAAATGAGGTGTCCTCCTGAGATCTTTCGAACAAAAAAAAAATGTTTGAATTGGACTGTTCACTCAAAAGTTATTGGAGGGGGGGGGGGGGGCGGACGGACAGACATACTGACATTTTTCCCCACCTCATTACCCTAATTTCCAATTGTTAATTTTTCGATTCTTATTTAGTTACAGAAAATCGCCCGTCAAGGTATGACGGGGACTCTACATTTCAACGAAGCCATTGCCTGTTTGGTTTGGTGATATTTTGATAGTATAAATTGTAACCCTAACTCCAGTGGATGAACCCTAAACTCCAGTAGATAGCGTTCATTGTTGACCATTTTTACGTTTCTTCATTCCCCTGAAATGGCAGTCTTACCAGTAAAACTGTTAAGTTGCCGAATTCGAAGGGGATTTTCATGTGTATTTATTATGCATTAGTTTTATTTATTTGAACTTGTTACACCCGAAGAAATGAGTATGGTAAACCTATTAAAAACTTTTTATTTTTGAAATGATACTAATTTTCTGATATGTATATATATTTTTATTTCAACAGCTGTACGAGTGTTTTAATGCTGCTTATGCATTTAAAGATGTACAGCAGCTACAGGGATGCTTTGATTGGGATAGTTCTCAATTTGTTATTTTAGTTTTACCAAATGATAAAAACAACTTTAAGGATTAGAAAATGCGCATCAACGATGCAATGCTGTCTCAAAAATTGCCGAATCAGGAATTTTTTGGGAGGTCCCAGTGACCTCCCATCGGGGTGCCCCTGAGCAAGTAGCTTACCGCACAGAAATTGCATATTTAAACATTATGCAATTGATTGTGTATTAAGTTATCTCTTTCACATCTACAACTAGTCAACCCAAAAATCTTAATACATTGTCGCTGTTGCAAAATTTAAACTTATGTTATGCTCTGACAAAACATATGGCTAAAAGAATAATTTACACTTAAGTACACAGCAAATTAGA
Organism: Uloborus diversus; assembly: GCF_026930045.1. Lineage (NCBI taxonomy): Eukaryota > Metazoa > Arthropoda > Arachnida > Araneae > Uloboridae > Uloborus > Uloborus diversus. The sequence goes on from NC_072739.1 coordinate 141,272,169, forward strand.
TACAACGCAAGATTAAGAAATTAATTATTCAATCCAAAGTTTATCAGCCTAAATCAAACAAGTGTGATAGTGTGAATTTGTTTGGAACAAGATTAAAATAACTAGAATAAATTGTATCAGGTGCAACTTGCCATCTGTTGTGCCATTTTTTAACCAGCAACATTTTGACCTGGAATAGTTCAATAGCTTCAAGAAAAAGTAGCGGTTAACAGGCGTTCTTTTTCAAAATTATTTTTGAAGGATGGAACACAGCACCTAAATAAGATTCCACTTAATCACGACAGGTGGAACGACTCGGTAGTCATAGTCGTGTGCGGCACCTGTCGCCTGCACGCGACATGCCCTCCAGACAATCCTTCTGCTGTTATGATACAAAATCTAGAATGGCTTACACAGTAGAAAGAGTTGTAGGCAATGAATAGCTGATGTGAACGGAATTTAAAATTAATTTTTGCGCAGCATTCAGGTGAAGTATAGATGGATTTGAAATTTGTGTCAGCTTTTCATTTGTTACAAAATATCGGTTTCTTTGTTTATGGTATTAGTTGACAAAATTTGCTTCTGTTATCCAGATGAGTCTTAAAATAAACACAAAATGGTGGGTTTATTTGCGTAGCGTGGTGCTGCAAAAATAATCATTTCCTTGATCGATAAATTCAATTTCTATGCCGATTACTTTAGAGAAGTATAGAACAGAAAATGGAAGAAATATAAAAAATGGAACATTGAGAAATTTCGTTGAAAATTTTCATAGATTTCGGCAAGTTATAGTTAAAATGTTGACGGTTTTTCTCTAATTTTGAAATTCGAATTATTCATCAATTGTATTTACACTTCCCAATTCTTCCATACAACTTTTTGAAATGGAGTTTATTTGAAGTCTTCGACATTTGAATCTTTAAATGTGTACTCTACATGCAACACATTTCGCAAAGTTTCAGTCAGGTTAATAACGTTCAGAAATGCAAACTGAGATAATTTAAACTTTAACATAAGGCTAGGGCCGCAGAGAGCCAAGGCAGGCCCCTTGTCAGTTATGTCGCCGGGCTCCTTCCACCCCCCAAAAAATGAAAGAAAAGGGAGAAAGAAGAAAAAGGGGAGAAAAAGGAAGGAAAAGAGAAAAAAGAAGGAAAAAAGGGTAGGGGAAAGAAAAAGAAAAATTAATTTGAATTTTGACATCTTGAATTCAAATTATGTTTTTCGCAATCACGAGTGTCTGTATGTAGGCGTGTGTGTTTGTGTATGGGGGGTATGTGTGTTTGTGTGTAGGGGTATGTGTATGTGTGTGTAGGCATGTGTGTTTGTGCCTGTGTGCTGGCATAAGTGTGTGGGTAGTTATGTGTATGAATGTGTGTGTGGGGGGGGGTGTATGTGTATTTGTGTGTGAACCTACCACCTCCCCCAAACTCTCCAAGAACCGGAAAGAGCGCTTCAGGAGAAGTGGGGCAGAATACTCCAGCCCCTCATGAATAGCCTCACTAATTCCATGCCTCAGAGGTGTTTTACATAGCTGGCCGTCCGGGGTTATCAACCCCCTATTAGAAACGGTTTTCTTTTAAGAAAAAAAACAATTTTTTATCGCTTTTCTCATACGCACTAAGTGCGTTTTTTTCCCTTTTGTTCCCAAAAGTTGAAAAAAAAAGTATTTTTTCCTGCCATACAAATGTAATTTTTGTCTCAAATAGTTTACTAACGCCTGTCGATAATATATCAATCATCCAAAAAATTCTCCTGGTTCAAAATCAACCCAAAACCCCAATATCCTTTATTTGTTTTGAGCAGTGTAGTTACCACTCATCTCATTTGAATTAAAACTTTAAAACTGTTTGAAACGAGTTTTTGATGTTTAGAGATTTTTTTTTTTCAATTTGAAATTACTTTTTCTTTTAAATCAAAAAAATGTTTAAAAAAAAAGAAAAGAAAAACAAGCGCTGTTATTGAAAATAAAGTATTCCTAGAATGTGACATGCAAACAATACTTATGAGGAAAAAATAAGAGTTTCACCAAAAAGTCGACTTTTAGAAGGTTCCATTTCTCAAACAAATTAAGAAACTCTGTTGCAAAGGGTTGACGAGAGGTGGCGAGCAGCTGTAATAATTAATATTTAGCAAGTGTAATTCGATTGACTCACCGACATGATGTAAAAATGTTATTTTTTAGCAGAGCTCTCAAATCTTACAAACATCATTGACCCCAGTATTTATCCAGAAGCAAATCATCGTTGCAAAAAGTTTGTCAATTTCTAATTACATCTTGTACGACAAAAGCCGAAAATGGTAAAAGAAAAAATGTCGCTTCCATTTGTTCAAATTTCTTTTACTTTTTTGTTTGTTAACCTGTCGACGGTCGGAGACATTAGCTTTATCGCAGTTCATTTCTCATCGAACCCTAAGGCGTTTTTAACCATCCATCACCTTCTAAATAAGAACAGTCTCTTGTGTCCAGGAAAGCGCCATTTTGTTCTTCCTTTGTCGAAATGTTTGTCGCGTGAACTGGAAGCTGAACCTTTTGATTAACGAACGTCGAAAATGTCAAGAAAACACTTGGAAATTGTCATGGTGCTTCAAAGTGACAAATGATATGATTTATGTGCAGCGAAGCTCGTTTTTTTTTTTTTTTTTTTTTTTTTTTTTAAATCTTCACCTTGTTTTTAGATTGCGTTGTTGCGGGAGTTGCTAGTGTGGTAGGTTTATAAAACCGTTTTTCTTGAACAGTTATGAATAACTGAACTGGAAAGTCTACTACTGCTGATTACTTTTATGGATATACAGTGAAGTACCGTTTATACGTTTATTGGGGGGGGGGGGGGTACTATATGAAAAAAGCGTACAAATGAAAAAACGTATAGTAGGTATAGGTTAATGTTTATTAGACTTTGCAAGACCAATTTTAAAAACGTATAATTGATAAAAACATATAACAGAGAAACATATAAACGGTGCTTCACTGTAATTCAAAATGTAATTAAAAACCTTTTAGCTGTGTAAAAATACTTATTTCTTTTATTACGGTTTTTTCCTTATATTTACATAGTGAATTAATTTTGATTAAATAATTAGCAAATTAAATTATTAAAATTTTATTTTCTTTAACTAAACATTTTGGCCACGAACGTTCTTTTAGCATTTCAGTTCTAAAATTAAAACTTGATAAATAAAGTTTAGTTAATTGCTCAATCGCTCAGTCAACTTGATTCGCATTATTACATTTTAAGTGCACATTGATCAATATAACGCAATGGTGTTCAATATACTTGCCATATGCTTACCGTGAAGCTGACCCGTGTGATCCGTTGTTTTGTTCTAAGTTACAAACAAAAAGCCACGGTAACGAATCGCATCTCTTCTCCACTTTACCGATCAAACTTTCGTTTTCTTTCCAGCTATTCACTTTTAACAGATATTGACTACTAATTACAATGATACAAGGTTAAAACAAATTGTTCAGAAATTGGATTCTTGGAAACAGAAGTTTACTTCGCAAATTTTTCGTTTGCATTTTTTTTTTTTTTTTGAGCAATTACGATTGCTTATTGTTCTCACTTGACCGTCCTTGATGATACGGTTCCTTTTTCATCTTGGACCAGGAGCCTCTGCAGCACCACCGCCCGCCGTCCTCGGCTGGAAATGACTGAGTTGGCGGTGTATTTCACGTCCAGGAATAAGCATTTACCATTAGTACGCAGTTTTTTTTTTTTTTAATCAAAAGAAACATCATAGAATATTGTTATAATTATTGAGATTTAAGAGCAAAAAAAAAAAAAAAAAGTTTTTAAATTATTTGGGGTAGATTGGTTGGGTCCATTGTGCCCCACAAAGAGTGGACCAACCTACCCAACCTTCTTGGTCTGAAAAAGTGATGTCATATTTTTTTTATTTCTTGACAAAAAATGAAAAAATTGCCAATTATATCGAACTAAAGGAATTTACTTTAAGAAAGGAGTTCAATTTTCCCCCCGCAATCTTGATGAAAACCATTAAAAAAATAAAGTTACAGTTTTCTGAATATTACTCAGGACTACTGAAATAACACGTTCTGGAATAAAATTTGTTCAATGTAACTGTACCATGTGATTTCATTATATGATTTGTAGGACCATAGATACTATTGTTGGTCATAAAATAAAAAAAAATATATTAATAGTATTAACATAATTGAGACCTGTCCAACGCGCCCCGCGGTCCAACGTATCCCACTTCCCCCTACATAAAATATCGTTTGCTCCCTTACCACTTCAATTCTTTGTATCAGTGGTGCCCAATTTTTTTTTTTTTTCTTTTGCCCGAAGACTACACCTCACATTTAGATGAATCTTGCAGGCCAGAGTGCATAAAATATTTTAATATATTAAGTTTTCTAAGATAGCTTAGTGTTCTAAATAGCTTTGAAAAACATACAATATATATATATATATACTAGCTGACTCAGCCACGCGTTGCTGTGGCTGAGAATGGAAATATTTTTTTACTTATATTTTTAAACGATCAAATTAATATTTTTCCAAAGCTGGAAAAAGTTCGGTAGATTTTAAATCACAGGGAATTGAGAATGGCCGTGTTTGGCCGATATTGGAACTTATTAAATTTAGTAAGTACTAACTAAATTTTCTATAGTAAAAGCATTACTTACACGAGATTTTTATATATATCTATATATATATAAATCTCGTGTCACGATGTTTGTTCGGGGTAAACTCCGAAACTACTGAACCGATTTTTATCAAATTTCATACCTATCTTTAATTTGATCCAACTTAAAAGATAGGATGATTTTTATAATTTTCAATTACAAATAAAGTGTTAAATACACATCAATAGTGTGTATTAATTGTTTAGTTATAAAAATTCTTAATAGATGGCGGTGTAAATTCATTAATCGATATAACTCTAACATCGTTTGAACTACTGCTAAAAAAAGTATTATAAAAAAACTCCGAAACGTTGCTTATTATTTCCATATAACATTTCGGGAGTTTACAGGTTTTTATTCACTTCCTGAGAAAGTCAATTATATTTGTCAAAAAGTTTCCTGAATTGCTTCTAATTGCCGATTTCACACCGTTGTGAAAAATATTTTTCTCCACCAGTATCAAGATTAACTGAACGTATTTATTTGGTGTAAGGGTTTTAACTCGATGTCGGTCAGTCCAGATTGACTCAGCGCCCAATGAGAGCGAAAATATATCTGGTTGACGAAGCAATGCTGCGTCGCAGACGAGTTAAATTCGAGCTACTAGCTTGAGAGTCTGTCTTAGCATTGATGCTTTGAGATCTTAGTTGTAAAAGCAGGAAGTTTCCAGATTATTATAGTGTACATACGTTAGACTTCTCTGAAGGTGCAAGAATCATAACTGATTTTAACGAAGGAGACTACTGAATTTTTCAAAAATATTCCTGGATAATTGCTGGAATGTTACTGAATTTAAGTGGAAAACATTTATATCCTTTCCTTTTTTTCCGCCAAGAAATTTTTAATATCATTAATTCATGCAAAGATACTTTCACAACAGAAAATTGCAGTGACAATTGCATCGTCAGGCATTGCTGCCACTTTTTTAGATGGTAGACGAACAGCACATTCAGCCTTAAAGTAGCATATTAGATATTAATAACAAACCAAACGCAATGTGTAACATTAAAGAAAAAAAAACGCGGAATGGCTGTAGTGTTGCAAAAGAGTGCAATTATAGTGTGGGATAAGTGTACTATGGCTCATGAGTAAAAAGAATTCATTCGAAGCACATTATTGGATTATGCAAGATTTGAAAGGCAACGATCAACATTTAAGTATTATTGTCTGAATACTGTCTTGGGACTTCCGGCAGACAATACCAGTTATTCCGATGAAATCAACGGATGTTTAAAACAATCGTTTTTATAGCATAATGTCGAGATGATGCGATTGACCACGAACATGCGAGTACAAACGCCAAATGATGTATTCGCGCAAGTATTTTTTAAGCAATTGCTGGGTATTGGAAACGGTGAAATTGAACTGTAACAATATACACAGTACATCATATAGCCTGACAATTTCAGCACTGCCGTTGAAACGAAAAGTGAACTAATTGAGAGTGTATTCCCGAATAAATTTATTTATTTTTATTATGATTGACTCTGTAATCGCGCTAATTTGGCAGCAAAAAACGTTGATGCAGACGCAATTACCTTTTAAATGCAACAGTTTTTGCCGGTAATTTGAAATCATTTAAATCAATCGGTACAATTGCTGAATAGAACAAATAAGTAAAGTTTCCAACTGAATTTTAAAGTATCTGGTTATACCAGGAATGGCAGTAGACAAAATCCAGTTGAAAATTAATTCACCAATTAATTTTCTCCATAATTTAAACCCACCTAGGTTTTTAAAAAATATGCCGGTATAGTTGTCAAAAGGGTCACCGGAAATGTTCTTGAAGCAGCAATTTTATTGGAAAAGTTTAAAGGAGGAATTATCCTGCTGCCATGCATTCAATTAATATCGTCAGAATCTCCAATACAGCTTAGAAGGCTTCATATTTCGCTTTGCTTAGCCTTCGCGATAACCATAAATAGATCTCAAGGCCAAACAATGGCGGTTTGGACTAGGAAAATAGGTGTTTCTCCCATGGGTACAACTACATGTAACCTGCTCATGTGTGGAAAAACCATCAAATCTGTTCGTCTTAGCAAAAAAAAAAAAAAAAAAAAGATTAACCAAAAATATTGTGAACAAATTAGTACAAAGATAATTTTCAATTTTAATAATTTAAAATAATCGAAACAATAATTCGAAATCAATGTTATCTACCTTATTCATAAAATTCCACTTTTTTATAGCTTATCAATTTATGTAGTATATTTTGTGAGAAGTTATTGATTAAAAACTATAGTTAAGGCTGACAAGAATAAACTGTGCAATAGAAAATCTGTATATTCGTTAATGCTTAATTTCAACATTCTGATACTTTACCTACCACTTTCAAGTTATTTTGCACCATTGGACGAAGTAAGTACACTACAAAAAATTTCCGAAACGTTTCTGAATATTTTCGTGTAACGTTTCAGGATTTTAGTGGTTTTTATCTACTTCCTGGAAAAATCAAGTATCATTCTTAAAAAGTTCTCTGAATTGCTACATGTTGCACGAATGTAGTTTTCTCACTGTTGTGAAGAATATTTCTAGCTCCCAGTTGAAAGATTAACTGAGCGTGTTTATAAAGTGTATGGGCTTTAGTTCGACAACGGCCCATCTATGCTGATTAAGTGCTGAAAGGGAGCGAATAGGTATGGACAGCGTTGCTTTGCAAGAATTGCAGGCGAGTACAATGCGCGATACTTGCTTTCAAATCTTGCTGGACTTTAGCCATGTTTGCAATACTGCTGATGGAACTTTCTAATTAAATCAGGAAGGTGTCAAGCGGTTGTACTTACATAAGTTTTCTCTAATTTTCCAGAAACATGACTGGCTTTGAACGGGAAGATTTCTGAATTTTTCAAGAGGCTTCCGGAATCATTTCAGGAATGTTATCTAATTTTAGCGGAAAACATTCCTGGTTTTTATAAGGTATCTTAATGGTAGAAATTGGGCATATGAGCTGTCCATTATTTTCAGAAACGTTTCTGAATCCTTTTTACAGTATAATTACTAAATTTAATAAACGTAGGTATAAATAGCAATGGTTTTACTATAGAAAATTTAGTTAGTCCTTACTAAATTTAATAAGTTCCTACTTCGGGCAAACACGACCATTCTCTATTCCCTGTGTTTAAACTCATCGGAACTTTTTCCCGCTTTCTTAAAAATATTAATTTAATCGTATAAAAACAATGCGTAAAAAATTAAAAGAATTGTGGATTAGAACGAATCCGTAAAGTTTCCAATTGAATTTTAAATTCTCTCGATATACCAAGAATGGCACCACACATTCTCCAGTTATAAATTGTTTCACCAATTAATCTTCTTCAAAATTTAAACCCATCTAAGTTTTGCAAATATACACCTAAAGTTACCAAAATGATCACCGGAAATGTTCTTGAAGCAAACAGTTTTTTGACAGGGAAGTTTAAATAAGAAAACATCCTGCTACCTTGAATTCCATTAAAATCGTCAGAATCTTCAATATAGTTCATAAGGCGTCCTTTTGCTCTTCTCTTAGCTTAACCAAAAATACATCTCAAGGCAAATTATTTCAATTTGAACTTGGAAAATAGGTTTTTCTCCATGGGCAACTACATGTCATCTTCTCACGAGTGGAAAAACCGTCAACTCTATTCGTGTTAGCAAAATACAGATTTACCAAAAATATTGTGAACAAATTAGTACAAAGGTAATTTTCAATTTTAATAATTTAAAATAATCGAAACAATAGTTCGAATTCAATGTTATCTACCTTATTTATAAAATTCCATTTTTATAGTTTATCAATTTATTTAGTATATTTTGTGAGAAGTCTTTGATTAAAAACTATAAATAACGCTTACATGAATAAAATCTAAATACAAAAAAGGAAGTTGGTTAATGCTTAATTTCAACCATTCCGGTACTTCAACATTTCGATATTCAAGTCATTTCGCACATTTCGCCGAATTAAGTACTTGCTTAATTTACCAATTATAAGTATAGTAAGTTATGCTTTTACTATAGAAAATTTAGTTAGTACTTACTAAATTTAATAAGTTCCAATCTCGGCCAAACACGGCCATTCTCAATTCCCTGTGATTTAAAATCTACCGAACTTTTTCCAGCTTTGGAAAAGTATTAATTTGATCGTTTAAAAATATAAGTAAAAAAATATTTCCATTCTCAGCCACAGCAACGCGTGGCTGAGTCAGCTAGTAGATATATATATATTGTGTGTTTTTCAAAGCTATTTAGAACACTAAGCTATCTTAGAAAACTTAATATATTAAAATATTTTATGCACTCTGGCCTGCAAGATTCATCTAAATGTGAGGTGTAGTCTTCGGGCAAAAGAAAAAAAAAAAAAAAAATTTGGGCACCACTGATACAAAGAATTGAAGTGGTAAGGGAGCAAACGATATTTTATGTAGGGGGAAGTGGGATACGTTGGACCGCGGGGCGCGTTGGACAGGTCTCAATTATGTTAATACTATTAATATATTTTTTTTTATTTTATGACCAACAATAGTATCTATGGTCCTACAAATCCTATAATGAAATCACATGGTACAGTTACATTGAACAAATTTTATTCCAGAACGTGTTATTTCAGTAGTCCTGAGTAATATTCAGAAAACTGTAACTTTATTTTTTTAATGGTTTTCATCAAGATTGCGGGGGAAAAATTGAACTCCTTTCTTAAAGTAAATTCCTTTAGTTCGATATAATTGGCAATTTTTCAATTTTTTGTCAAGAAATAAAAAAATATGACATCACTTTTTCAGACCAAGAAGGTTGGGTAGGTTGGTCCACTCTTTGTGGGGCACAATGGAAAATAATTTAAAAACTTTTTTTTTTTTGCTCTTAAATCTCAATAATTATAACAATATTCTATGATGTTTCTTTTGATTAAAAAAAAAAAAAAACTGCGTACTAATGGTAAATGCTTATTCCTGGACGTGAAATACACCGCCAACTCAGTCATTTCCAGCCGAGGACTGCAGTTTCGTGCTTATTAGCACTCATCAGCCCGGCATAGGAAAGTGACTGAGCTGGAGATGGAAAACCTCTAAAGGAAGCCAAGAGTGCGAAACAAACTGGTAGCTAATACGGAATTAGCAGACCAGACGAGTGACCGAAGCAATGGTTCGGTTCAACTCGAAGATTGAACGCAAGGATTGATTGAGAGAATATTTCCAAGCAACTGTTTCCATAGCTTTCTTCGCATCTAGCAATCTCTTCAAGCAATCGTACCGAATTCGTTCTACACCGCAAAGAATAACCAAAAAAGTTGATCGAAGTAAAAAAATGCACGAAAAGATTTTACACAATTTAACAACAACATTTAGAATTTCTAAGAGAACTGAGTCGAAAATTAATTGGGCAAAGTACTCCCCAATCAGGAACAAAACTTTCCAAACCACACTATATCCGCCTCCCTCTCTAAGGCATCCAAATGAAATGATATGACTTATAAATAATCCGTACTTCATCTATGAAAACCATGGAAACAATTCATTGTAGAATTACGTCCTCTGTAAACGAAATTCGATTCGCCAACCCACACTACAATGATAATTCGTATGTAAGATGGCAGCAAAGGCGCCCCATATCAATAAATTCGTCATTTGTAATCGATAATGGTGGCCTTTTGAGACGTGAGTATTTATTCCCTTGACGCTCTAAATATCACTGGAACGGCTTTTAGATATTGTGTTCCCCACCATATCTAATTGATGGGGCGGGGCGATTAGGGGGTAATTATCGAATTACATCGCCCGGGGTATGCACAATGCTTCAGTTCTAACATATCCGGGGTCTGAAGAAGAAATGCCATCCTGTTGAGTTGAACACGATTTCCTTTTTGTGTTTGTAATTTTCGAATGTCGATTTCAAGGTCTTAGACAGAATCGCCCCAAAAGGAGTGGTGTGAGGTGAAATTGAAATCAGAAAGATTCGGGAATCATGAGTCGTTAACAGGCATTGTAACAGGTGGAGCAGAAAAAATGCATCTGATTAACCTTGAGGTTGTTTTGTTAAAAAGCTGAGGGAAGATGTAAAATATTTATTAAAAAACTCTGGTTCAGTTACGAATTACATCTAACCAAAACCTTCTCCTCATCACGTAAAATTAGCTTCGAACTCTTTCAGATGTGGGTATCCAACAGGAATTACTCACTCAAACACTGTAATAAATAATCTCTACTTTAAAAATTGAAACCTCGATTTACATGATATGCGATGAATGGTATGATTTTGGTTTGAAAACGTGCAAAGCGTTTTACTTACTTGACAGCAGTGATAGCTGATTTAAAGCAGCTTGATTTAAATCAAGATTTAAATCAAATGATTTTTCAAAAAAATTATTGATTTAAATTAAGTGAATTTTTGAAAAAATCATTGATTTATATCAATCGATTCGAATCAAGGGATTTTTTTTAACAAAACCTTTAATGAAAATCTGTTGATTTTATTTTTATAAATTATTTTCGCATTTTTAAAATGTGTTGCTCTAAATTTAACCATACTGCATTGTACAATTTTAACTTCAACAGAACAAAATAAAAATTTAATTTCGTATAGGGGAAAAAGGGGCACATGTGAACAATTTTTTTCATTTCTTTTTTTTTTTCAAAAAATATTATCGATTTCACAACGCAAAACAGTCTCCATGATTGAATAAACTTTTCCTTTTGTCATGGATTTTTTTGAAATTTTTTAAAAAAATTAGTTCTATATTTGGTATTTAAAAAAAAGCGTCTTCAGTTGTTCACATGTGCCCTCCTATACGGGCACATGTGTACAAGCCTGAGGCACATATGAACATTGGTAAAATATGCAGGAGCAGCATAATATTTTAAAGGAAAATTCTTCAATGTGAAACATATACCTAAATAGCAAATACGTTGAAGGGTTTGTAACCTATCCTGAGTCATTTTCAATTGTGCAGTAATTGTTCTACTAAGAAAATATTTTTTTTGGACTATATAACTGCTCACTGTCAAATAGGGAAGTTGCAACATATTAAATGTTCATATTTTGACTATTGGATATTGTTAATTGACCCTCAAAACTGAAAAATTCACCATCGCCGAATTTTAAAACACCATGATTTATTTTTAATGAATTTTTAAAAATCCACGCGCAAAAGTGCACTCTTCTGAAACGTCACGAGCTTACGTCACAGGGCACTAATGGGCAGCCTTCCGCCGAAGATCCCTTGTTTTCGCTACGGACATTTTGAGCGCGCAGATATTTTTATTTTTTAGAAATTCAATAATCCTTATGAACACACTATGGAGGCCGGATTCGTTAAAGCACAATCTAATAATCTTCCTCAAGTAACATCGATGATGGTATTCGAATATTTCCGAGAGGATGAGAGGTTTAATGTTCCAGAAATGCGAGGAGTTAAATGCGAGGAGGGGAGCCTTACGTTTCGTCTTCGAAGTCAACTGCACGTCCCTTGGTTTCTCACGCTGCGGAAGAGCACATGACGTCACTTCCTGTGCCATTTGATGTCACAATCGCTTGAACTTTAAAAATTAATTAAAAAAAACTACTTATCGTATCGCAAAAATTTTTTCACCTATGATGTTCAGACATGTTACTCTATCATATAAAAATAAAATTGAAAAATCAAAAACTACCCTATTGTAAAGTCTTGTAGCCCGATCTGATCACTAAATAGATTAGAAAAAAACTTATGACTGCATAATACAAAGAATTGTTTATTATGTAAGGCTCATTCTATATATATTTTGCTTTAAAGCTTTATACATTGTTTAATAATGTATTTTCAAATGATTTTAAACTTCAATTTTTAATTAAATGAAAATATTTTGTGTCTTTTTATTTCTTGTAACTATTATATAACACTAAATTATTGATCAACTGTTTAGTAACTCAAAAAATTTAAAAATAAAATCATAAACATAAATAAATAAATACTTAATGATATTAATAGCAATTAACAATAAAGTTAATAACTAATTATAGGAAAGTAATAATTAATTATAAATATTTACACATTTTTTAACACTTACAATATCCTACACTAATAGTAATGTTACGGAGAGTGACTATGAGGACTGTTCACTTGAGTCCCCAGATGTTGCTTTCACAAGTATCCCATTGTCTACTTTAGAGCTCACTCGCAAGAATAAATAATTTTTAATTTAATTAAAAATTTCAAACACTGTCATAAATTTACTTGAATGATCATACAATGGTTCGTAATATTTAGGTTTAGTATAGCAGTTAGTTTTGAAAATGTTTTCACGTGAATTTTTTCAACAGCTGCTAAAACAAAGAAGTTGCCACCACAGAAACATAACATGGCTCATTGCTCTACTGTTTGACCACGGATTGTCTGTAATTTGGCAATCTACCAAGTAAAGACGATTCCATCTGAATGAATCTAGCAGGGTAGAAAGGAAAATAACGATAGGATTTTGATGCACGCGTTTTATAATGTCACTAGAGTCTTATTCATTTATTGCATTCTCTAAAACAAAATACGGGAAAACAAAAATAGTTACCACGGAAACAGCAAAATGAAAATAAAATATTTTCATTTGGTTTAGGAACGTAAAACCAAAATGGTAAGCTCAAAACCTTGTTGTGAATAAATAAATCAATTAATTTTTGTCTTGAGAATATAAATCAAATATACTTTAGATTAAAAAAAAATGCTGAGAGCAAATTTTCATTTTTACAAAATTAAAGCTGAATAATAGAGAGGCAAAAGTGCACATCTGTAGCAAACCAACTAACACCCCTATAAACTAATAGATACGTCCATTTCCGCCTATAAACCGGATATTAGCCTTTCCATGTAATCGATGGTCAGACAGTAAATGTTTGTCCAAGAGGTACAGCTGGTACTGTCCTTATTTGATAATTTTTCCAGATTTTTTGCTTGAAGTGATCTTACTAAAACATAACATGGTCACATGTGCCCCGTGTTCACAAGAGCCCCCTTTTCCCCTACACCACAACTAATATAGTTAAGAAAAGTAATTGTTAAACATATCATTTTACACTAAAGCTGATAATGGAAATTTTATCTTTAAGCAAAACATAAAACAAAACCTCATCTTATCTAAGCATTATAACGTATTTATAAATCTTAATTTTAAAAGTATGCTGAATTCATTCATCTATTGTATGAAACATATTATACTTATAAATGTAAAGTAATTAATATCTACAATTTTTTGAAGTTAAAAAAAATCGAAAGAATCTGATTTACATTTTAAAAAAAATCGGCTTTTTTTATTTATTTTTTAAAAATCAAAACAATTACGAATCCTGCTTGATAGATTAGTGTAAAAACCTTTTTCTTTTTTGTATCCAAAAAAAAAAAAGATTTTCACTTTCAAAGACTATTTTTCATAGCAGTTTACAACTACAATTTTTCTTTTGAAAGACATTCTAAAGAGTAATATTTAGATGTTGTCAGTTAAATTACCCCCCCCCCCCCAATGATTCTTTCTTGGATCTCATTCTTTTATAGACAGTTTACATTTTTTACTACATCACATGCATTGTCACTTCGATTCAGATAGTTTAACTTTTTGATCCACTGGATACGCCTCAGTCATATGTTTCCAGACTATTCTGCCTAGGGTCACTCTGATGATTCCTCAGTCCCAAAGACTAAGACGGTCCCAAGGACCAATTCTACTGTCATAAGGACTTTATACTGTTGTATTTCATTCTGTGAATTATGCACTATGTTTAACAATTCTTGTAAGTTTATAGGAACATGTTTTACTAATTTCAGTAAAAAGGATCAATTTCATTTGGCGTGCAGCCACTAATTCTTGATTTCCTTCTATCATTAATTACCAATGCAAATTTAAACAATTAAATAAAAATAAACACTCGTAGGAGTGTGGGCGATATTCTGGACCAGCGTTAATATGCGAGCTGTAGTCGGAAAATCCCTTTCTAAGACAAGAAAGTCAAAACCTCTTCACCATGGAGACTTGAGAACCACATGTGATCCATCTTTCTCTACCGCATCAAGTCATAATAACTGACGCAATCAATTAACATCAAAGAGCGTATCGAATTTCTGCACAAAAATTGCCTCATATACCTTCACCGAATGGAAATACCAGTCTGCCCTTTCCAGAGCCTCCGAGAGAGCAAGAGCCATTAGTTTGTTAGCAGAAACTATTTATCAAGAGCTGGACTCATAATGGTCCCGAGGCTGTTTTCTTTTGATGATCCAAAGCGTCGTATAAGAATTAATAATGGTCAACCATAATGAGATTCAGCCTCATTGTAAATGGATTACTGATTGCTACAAAATGAACGTGGTGGGAAAATTCTTGGTTTATTCGAAAATATTACTGCACCTTCTAAGTGGATTTTCAAGGTAAAATTGCCACAATCTATCTAAAATTGAGTTGCTTTTTGAAAAATGATGTCAAAAATGACAAAATTTCAGTAACAGTTGCTTACGACGTAGGGCAACTTCGTAAATAAGTGGTTACCATTAAGTGATAAACACACGTGGACCCTGAGGGCTCACGGTTATTCATTAAGAGCGACGCTAGTGAAATTTTCAAAATTTAACCTTACACAAGACACGCCGTTTTCCTCATGTGTTGAGTCAAACTAAAATTTATTGAGTAAAAATTCAACATTGTTATAGGTGTATTGCTCTGCTCACTGCATAAATTAGTGACATAATGTGTTACTTCCATTTCATTTGAGTTAAATAAAAAATGTTTTTAGAAAACTACTATCTTCTATTTTTGTATTAGAAAAAGAGAAGAAAAAAAATTACATATTTACACAAAATGTAAATAATATAAAAAAAATTTCCCCCCAACACCAAGCGGGAAGAACTGCATTCACATTCCAACTCTTCTACCTAATTTCATTGAGCATTGTCATCCCAAAAAAAAGAAACAAATAAAAGCGCAGACGATATTTAAATTAAATAAAGAAAATAAATATGAAACATTGCAGACGATAATAAATAAATAATAAATGTAAAGCACATCAAACAATACACTTAGAGAAAGCAGTTTAACACAATAGAATAATAAAAAACACAAACTCATTTTTAAGGTTAAAAAAATGATAGGACATTTTATAGTAATTTAAAAGTTGTGGACAACTATAAGTGGATTTTTGTGGAATAAAATTCATTCTTTCTTACTACTCACCACTAATTACGCGCACGTCGTTATACTTTTTTAACACGCTTTTATTAGATTCACTTGTATATTTGTGGGTAACTCTACTTTTGATTAAGAGCTAGTGGCTTATTACTGTTAGTACATTCCACCACTTTATGATCATTCGTGGCGGAGCGGTCTAAGGCGCGGGTCTTCGCTGACGTCCACCTTCGGGAATCATTGGGCGTGCGTTCTAATTCCATCTACACCGAAATTAACTTGATAATCTTGCAACTCAATTTTCGCCCACTTTTTGTGATCGGATTCTTTTAAAATTTGGAATGCAACCTCAGACCCGATGACAATGCAATATTCTATAATCAAATTAATTTATTAACGATAAATTATTAGTTTATTCTAATTGACACGTTTTATTAGCTTAACTTGTATGTTTGTCGGTCCAACTTTCCTTTGGACAAATAGCCAGTGGCTTATTAGAATTACTTACAATGTACAAATCAGAGCTGCGGAGTGTAACAATGTTTGCACATGAATTTACCAGAAAGCATTCAAAATGTCTGATGCAAATAATGCAACAGAATACTAAGATACATTCCATTATAAAAATTCGAACGCACGTACAAAGATTTCATTTAAGAGTTAAATGTTAGCAATATTTAGTATCTAAATCTTATTTAAAAAAAAAAAAACAGTAATAAGGACTTTATATTTTTCAGAAATAAAAAAAAAACACGCTTTTGTAGCAAAATGAATTAAAAAGTAAAAAATAAAATAATAGTTTAAAAAACTAAAAAAACGCGCTTTAGTAGCAAAATGAACAAAAAGTTAAAAATAATCTTTGGATGACAAGTATAAAAGTAATTGACCAAACACTTAATTTTACTGTGATAAAAAAAGCGGGGGGGGGGGGGGGCTGCCTATTCACATTTTTTCACGGATAACAAGTGGAAGAAGTTTAAGACAACTGATAAGAAGCCACCCCCCCTCCCCATGTTTTTTTTTACAGTAAAATTAAGTGTTTGGTCAATTACTTTATATACTTGTCACCCAAAGATTATTTTTAACTTTTTAGTTAATTTTGCTACTAAAGCGTGTTTTTTTAGTTTTTTAAACTATTATTTTTTTATTCAGGGATCCGCAAAAAGCTGCGCTGTGAATCACTACTGTAAGCGAAACTTAGCTCCGCACTACTGTTGATTTCTTGTAAAAATGCATGAGTCTAAGCTTTATATAGTAATCCAGTTTAAAACCTTCCCTAGTTTTAGTTTATTTTTTTAAATACAAGTCCGCACAAAATAAAACAAACTGAGAGAGTAAAATTTATCAGAATCTGAAAGGAAATAAACTGAAGATCCTCAGTTTTACAGAATGCTTTCCGAAACGGACTTAAAACGTCACTGCCTTGTGTAATTTTAACCAAATAGTTACATTGGTTAAAATTACACAAATTTAAGCCTACTTAGAAGCATTTTATCTTTCTATTGGTAAATTATACGACAACAGACATCAAAAGGAAAGACAAGGAGCATCTCGAAGTATGTTTTTTTCCCCCTGTCTGAGCTTCGAATCATAAATAATGTTAAATCTGTATAATCATTATTCTTATTATTTTTCACTTACATTTGTGTATTAATAACACCTAAATTATAAATCGAAAATCACAGTCAATCATTGTTGACAATTTATTATCACCATTTAACTTAGCAAGAAAATTAATTGATATAAAGGAATTATATTTTGGGATTTACTATTATTGTTTACTATTCATGCATTAATTTTGCGAATATTAAAACATTATAGGATCTCAAAATATTTTGAATTTACTATTATTTTTTTATGTGCTTATAATTCACCTATACATAGCAAAAGCAGAAATTCATGGTGAAGTTCCTAAAACAAAGGCCCCCATAGAAAATTGCGCGTCAAAACGATGTGATTTAACTTCTCTGCTCGATTTATAAAATTTAAAAAACATTTTGATGTGAAAATTTCCGACAGAAAAAATTAAATTAATCAGAGAAGGTTACACAGGGTCAAGTGTGATCACAATAAAGGTCAGAAGCCGGGTTCTTTCCAAATATCTTCACACCACGCAAGAAAAACTGCAAAATTGCTGCTATGACAGCAAGCAAACAAAGTAAGCATTTTGTGTAAAATATTTGTCTGTCTGATATAAAGAAAGGAAGACAAATTACCGCAGCTAATCTGGGGTCAAACGAAATGGAACTTATTGAATTTTGCTGAGCATTCCTCTGGGAATAGCAAAAAGTAAAACCATGCAAAATGAAGACCGATTTCTTCGATGGAATATTCCAAGATCAATTCTTTCCTCCCCGTGATATCGCTTCATCTTGCCGCTTGGTTCGCTACTCGACGAATTTGTCATCGCACACGAACACAAGTGTCAATTCGACACCGCGCATTCATCTGCAAAATGGCGTGAAAAGAGACGCCATGAACTGGAAAATTGAGATTAATAACACTCTCGAATATTGAACGATGTCCTTTTCTTCCTAGGCTGGTTATGAAAACCCTTTTTGAAAATGCACAGAAGAACTGGAACATTGATTATGACTGTATGAGAGCGACTGTGTGATTTCCGTAGATTAATAAAAACGTCAATTCGGTTGCTTTTGACATTCGAAAAGGGTTAAGCGTGGCATAGAATGTTTTCGTGGCTTTGAACTTTTAGATAATACGCCAGGTGAAGTGAGTTTTTTCACAAATCTTTGAATGGGTTCTTGTAACTGCAATGTACTTATGTTGTCTTGGTGCATTAGGGCACGATGCCCTCAGCGAATAGGACGAATAAGAAACTTGCCGTGAAGGACATTCAATCCATAAAAAATTTAGGCTGTTGACTATGTTTGTGAGTACATTAATAACAATTGAGAAAATGGTGTGATAGAGCAGGTCATTAGATATAGGTCATTTGAAAGACATTTGAAATATAGCATTGTACACAGATTTTTTTTTCCTGGAAGTAGGGATGTTCAGTTAAATTAATGGATTTATGTTGAATGTGACAGCCCTTTTTTTAGTGTCAGAGCCACTTAAATTGTTGTATAGTTCCTTTTTCTTCCCAGGGTATTTTTAGTCCTGTGAAATTTCCTTAGGATGAATAATATACTTTACATTTGAACAAGTCGTCTCTATTAAGACGAATCGGCTTATCTCACTTTTAAGCCATTTTGCAGAAAACCGATTTAAAGATTTCCAGTTTACTGTACCGCTTAAGAACTGCCACTAGTGTAAGGGAATGTAACGTTTTTACTTTTTATTGTAGAGATACATACGCCTTTTAGTCATATTATAAAATCGACTTTCGACATTTCAGTGGAAGTTGCAACTCATTTTTCGATTTTTTTTTTTTTTTTTTTTTTTCTTTGAGGTACGACCATTTGTCCTTTATCGACGAAGTGACTACTTTTCGTTTTTCTAGTTACCCTTCACTGTTAAAACTACAGGTTGCATTTTGCACTTTTCAAGGGTGAAAATGTTACCTCGTGAAAAGTTTAATTTTTTAATTGTTTTCTATGGCAACAGTTTTTGATAATTGTTGTGTTCTTTCTTCTTTCTTTTTGCAAAAGTGTTGTTGCATCTAATGAAGTAATGGCTTCATGCGTTGTTTATTTTGAAGTAGTGGCTTCATATATATTATTAGAAGTTAATTAGGAGTAGTGGCTCCGACTAATAAAGTGTGTTGATTTAACTTTTATACAGTCCACATTGTGTTTTGCAAGTCTATTCATTTCGAACCAGAACGTAACATAGAAATGGTCCTCCAGAGACAGGAGCTTTGAGTAATTAGCCGGTGAGTCATTTAGAATTATTGTTCACTTTATTTCGTCAAACTATGAATGAATTGAAAATAAAATTATTTGTCGCCAAGGCGGCATTAAATCGCCATAATGAAAAAGTAGAGAATTCTGTTGAAAAAGCCGATTTGGTGGAACTCAAGTTATTTGAAACCAAGACAAATCAATTATCGGTAGAGATTAATTCCATTTTTGATACAATTTATGGAATGTGTAAGGAAACTGAAATCGAGGAATTTATGAATGAAAATTATTTACTGCAAGATATAATTGACGACCTTGCTTTAAAAATTAATCGCGCAAAAGATAGTGTGAGTGTGAAAACCGAAAAACTTGTTCTACAAGAAAATGGCGACAATTTCGCACAAGTTAAATTACCTGTTCTTTCTCTTCCCATTTTTTCGGGGAAAATTGAAGAGTGGCTAACTTTTAAGGATTTATTCACGACTAGTGTTCATGAAAATAAAAGCATTTCAGATGCAATGAAATTGCAATATTTGAAGGCTAGTTGTAAAGATGAAGCGTTAAGAATTATAAATTCTATGCCGATTTCAAATGCAAACTATTCGGTTGCTTGGCAACTCCTTGAAGATAGGTTTTCTGATAAGCGAGAACTAGTAAATGCACTTATTAGAAAATTGTTTAATTTACAAAGAATTAATGAATCGCCTCAGGCAATTCTTAATTTAATTGATTCAGCTAATGAATTTGTGAGCTCTTTGGCTGCATTAGTTGAAAAACTGGACAAAAATACGAGAAGTTGGTGGGCACGGGAATTAAAAAAAGATGAATTAGGTACCTTGGAGCAATTATTCTCATTTCTTCGTGTACAAGCTCGTACTTTACAGAACAGTAAAAATTCTTTTAACGAAAAGAAAAATTCTAATTGCAAAGTCACATCTTTGTTGACTGAAGCAAAAGTAGATTGTACATTTTGTAAAGGTAATCATGCATTGGTGAAATGTTTTAAATTTAAAAATGTGCCTGTTCAGAAAAGAATTAATTTTGTCAAGTTTAATAATCTGTGTTTTTGTTGTCTTTCTTCCTCTCACCTGTTAAAATTCTGTAAATGTCCTCAAAAATGCAAAGAGTGCGGAAAATCGCATAATTCTATACTGCATATTGATAGGGGTGATAAAGGTATGAGTGCAGTGAATTCGGACAATAAACAAATCTCTAGTACCCTCTCTATTGAAGCTGAATCTTTTACTCCAGGAAAAATGTGCAATTCTGATGAAAGTAAAAATAACGCTAGGCTTTCCGGTGAACTTCCTAGCATCTACACAGGTACTACTTCTCTTCAAGTGGAAGAAAGAGTATCTAGAGGTGAAAATAAAGAAGTATTACTATGTACAGTTCTTATCAAGGCTTTAGATTCTTCTGGGAGGTTTCAGTTATGTCGTGCCTTATTAGACCCTGGTAGTCAAGCTAATTTTATTACTGAAGATTGTGTTAATCGACTTGGATTAGGTAGAAAAAAGGCAAACATAGCGGTGTCATGCCTTGGCGCTACTGCCGCTCGTGCTATGGTCTTGTAGACTTGGAGTTTTCTCCGCATTTCGATTCTAAGCCAAAGCTTAAAAGTTCAGCATTTGTAATGAATAAAATTGTGGGAAATCTACCGCACACATCAATTGATGTTAGAATTCAAGAAGCCTTCAAGGATCTAGTACTCGCAGACCCCTCTTTTCATAAGTCAGCTCGAATTGACATTTTGCTTGGTATAGATATTTTCCTTCAAGTGTTAAAAGGTGAAATTAGCAACAGAGGTGATGGTTATCTCTCAGCAGTTCGTTCTTCTTTTGGCTGGATCATTTCAGGATCTGTCAATTTATTTAGGGATAATGTTCCACTTGTGTTAAATAATATAGATATTGATACTAATGAACTTATTTCTAAGTTTTGGGAGTTGGACTCGGTGCCATCTGTTAGTTTTCTATCAAGTGCTGAGAAGGCTTGTGAGGAACATTTCAAAAATACTCATTCTAGGGCTGAAGATGGAAAATACATAGTAAAATTGCCTTTCCACACCTCTCCAACAGAATTAGGTGAATCTAGACAGCATGCTTTACGCAGGTTGAATGCAGTTGAACGTTCCTTAAGCTCAAACCCGGCAAAATATAAACAGTACCAGGATTTTATGAAGGAATATCTTGAACTGAAACACATGGAACCAGTTCCCGAAACTCATTATGCAAAGAGTGAAGCATATTACATTCCTCATTTTCCAGTTTTGAGAGAGTCTAGTACAACAACGAAATTGAGGGTGGTGTTTGATGCATCGTCCAAATCATCATCAGGATACTCCCTAAATGATCTATTGATGGTGGGCCCACGCTTGCAGTTGGAATTGTATCCCATTCTACTTCGATTCAGAACATTTCCAGTTGCAGTCTGTGCCGATGTGGAGAAAATGTTTCGACAAATAAGGGTACATCCTGAAGACGTAGATTGGCAGAGAATTCTGTGGAGAAGTAATTTAGAAGAACCGGTAAAAGAATACAGATTGCTCACGGTAACGTATGGAACTGCAAGTGCGCCATTTCTCTCCACGAGAACAATACATCAGCTTGCCTTAGACGAGAAGGATAGCTATCCCCTTGCTTCAAACGCTACATTGAATCATTTTTACGTTGATGACCTTTTAAGTGGTGCGTCATCGGAAGAAGAAGCATCTGAACTTGTGAAGCAGTTAAAGACTATGATGGCAAAGGGAGGATTTAATCTTCGTAAGTGGAAATCTAATAACACCAACGTGATTAAAGAATTCCTAGATGAAGAAGAGGCTGCAAACTTAGAAACTGAAGTTAAGGTTCTTGGTATCCAGTGGTGTCCAAAAGCTGATTATTTTAGTTTTAGCATTGAGTCTGTGAAACAAAAGCTAGAATACTCCAAGAGGGAAATACTGTCTGAGATTTCCCGTGTATTTGATCCTTTGGGATTGCTTTCCCCTTGTGTAGTGTTTATGAAAGTGTTACTTCAAGAATTGTGGAAGTATAAGCTTTCTTGGGATCAAATCATTCCCGAAGAATTAAATAGGAATTGGATATCATTTTGTGAAGAACTGCATCTCCTTGAACAAATGAAAATTCCAAGATTAGTTCTAACTTCTTCGCATGCAGATATAGAGTTGCACGCATTTTGTGATGCTTCAGAAAAAGCGTACTGTGCAGCAATTTATGTGAGATGTTTATTACCGAATTCGGATTTTCGTGTGTCTTTGCTTACTGCGAAAACAAGGGTAGCACCGTTGAAAACTCAGTCTCTGCCTCGTTTGGAACTGTGCTCAGCATTATTGCTAGCTGATTTGTTAGCTGCTGTTTTGAAAAATATTCAAGTTCCAGTTCAGAATACTGTAGCATGGACTGATTCCAAAATAACTCTCGCATGGCTTGCAACTGAACCATATAAATGGCAAGCATTTGTTGCAAACAGAGTGTCTAAAATTCAGACAACCATCCCATCAGTCAAGTGGTTTCACGTCCGTGGAACTGAAAATCCATCGGATCTAGGAACCAGAGGTTTACTTCCGTCTCAATTAATCAGCAATGACATGTGGTTACGAGGTCCAAACTGGTTAAGTCAACCTATAAGTAGTTTCATACCATTAGACGTTACAGAGACATATTCTCTTCCTGAATGTGCTGTAGAAGAGAAGCAAAAAATCATTACGTGCGCATCTAAATTAAAATTTGTTCCTGAATTCGTGGCAAAAATATCTTCGTTTACAAAATTGATACGTGTTTGTGCATGGGTTTTGAGATATTTGAAAAATAGCTGTTCCAGTCGTACCAAAATCTCTGGTTGTTTGACATCCAAAGAACTTCATAACTCAGTGCTTTGTGTGGTGCGAACAATTCAAGAAAATGAGTTCACTTCCGAGAGAAAATTGCTAACTAAAGGAATGCCATTACCGCGTAATAGTAAATTGCTTCCTCTAAATGTGTTTCTTGACTCTGACGGCATTCTTCGTGTAGGAGGCAGACTTTCCAAACATCAATCCTTATCGTACGATCAAAAGCATCCCATGCTGTTACCGAAAAATCACAGCTTTACAGAGAAGGTCATAGATTACTATCACACAACTTATATCCATGCTGGACCGCAGCAAACGTTGTCTTTAATAAGACAAAAATTCTGGTTTGTTGATGGTAGATCAGTTGTTAGAAAACAACTTAGGAAATGCTTGAAGTGCTTCAAGTTGAGTTTGAAATCGGCTCCTCAAGTGATGGGAGATCTTCCGGCGTCAAGGATTGAGCAAACTCGTCCTTTTGAAATTGTTGGAATTGATTTTGCTGGACCCTTTTACACAAAATGTGCTCATAAAAGATCAGTTACCAAGTTTAAGTCTTACATTTGTCTTTTCATTTGTTCAGCAACCAAGGCAGTACACCTAGAACTTGTCTCAGAATTATCGACTGCTGCATTTCTAGCAACATTGCGCAGATTTATATCCAGAAGAGGATGTCCATGTAAAATACTATCAGATAATGGATCAAATTTCAAGGGAACTTCAAGAGTTCTTAAAAGGTTATACCAATTGTGCCGTGAAGCAGAAGTGCAAGATTTCAGTTCAATGAAAGGAATAGAATGGTCCTTCATTCCTCCATATGCACCTCATTTCGCAGGACTGTGGGAAGCTGCTATTAAAAGTACTAAACAATTGCTAGTGAAAGTGTCCGGTTCTGCGCTTCTCAACTTTGAGGAGTTTTACACGCTCCTTCTTCAAATAGAGGCCTGCCTCAACTCCAGACCTCTTACCGCATTATCATCCGACCCATCTGACCTCAGTGCCCTGACTCCAGCTCATTTTCTTGTTGGGGGTCCCATTCACCAATTTCCTGAGCCAAGTACTTCATCTAGGGCTTCTTCTCCCTCTGAGAGATGGAAGCTCATTCAGAGACTTCGCCTGGATTTCTGGAACCGCTGGTCAAGAGATTATCTTCATACTCTTCAACCTCGCTCCAAGTGGTGGAAGGTGCAGCCAAATTTGAAGGTTGGGGACATTGTTCTAGTTCACAGAGAAAATGCCGCGCCACTAGAGTGGACTCTTGGTCGGATTGTTGAACTTTTTCCCGGAACTGATGGAAGCGTCCGAGTAGTGACTGTGTATACTAAATACGGACATTTTAAAAGAGGCATAAATAAGGTTTATTTACTTCCAATTTCAACTAAACTATTTATTTATTTAAATTCTTTGTTGTAGTTAGTAATTTAGTTGTTGCCATTTATTATTTCTAAAAAAAAATTATTCCATAAAAAAATATATGTTGAAACCTAATGAGATTTCAAGGGGAGCGGTATGTTTGGTACTTCCTCCAGAAAATGTTTACCTCGTGAAAAGTTTAATTTTTTAATTGTTTTCTATGGCAACAGTTTTTGATAATTGTTGTGTTCTTTCTTCTTTCTTATTGCAAAAGTGTTGTTGCATCTAATGAAGTAATGGCTTCATGCGTTGTTTATTTTGAAGTAGTGGCTTCATATATATTATTAGAAGTTAATTAGGAGTAGTGGCTCCGACTAATAAAGTGTGTTGATTTAACTTTTATACAGTCCACATTGTGTTTTGCAAGTCTATTCATTTCGAACCAGAACGTAACAACTGCCACTAGTGTAAGGGAATGTAACGTTTTTACTTTTTATTGTAGAGATACGCCTTTTAGTCATATTATAAAATCGACTTTTGACATTTCAGTGGAGGTTGCAACTCATTTTTCGATTTTTTTTTTTTTGAGGTACGACCATTTGTCCTTTATCGACGAAGTGACTACTTTTCGTTTTTCTAGTTACCCTTCACTGTTAAAACTACAGGTTGCATTTTGCACTTTTCAAGGGTGAAAAGCTTGTTCACCAGCGGCACTCTTTGCGGTGCCGAAATTGCGCCCTTAACACGGGCGAAAAACCGGCACCCTTCACCCAGCGTGCACCGCGGTGAAAAACGGAACCCTATGGCAGAACATTGGCACCCTTTGTTTCCTGTTGCTGAGCGCCCCCCCCCCCCCCTCGGTTTTCTGTGCATTTCCGTAAACAATTGTATACATTATTGTTTATTATTTTGAGTTATAAAAAACTAAGTCTTGGTACATTTTCCACATTGAATATTTCTGAAAATGATTAAAACTTGTACTTTATGGCATTTGATCACATTTCAACTTTCGAACATAGTTTAGAAGTGTTCATGACTTAAATTTGTCTGCCGTGCACTAATTTTCGTACATCCACTTGGATTGCTCAGTAATTTTAATATGTTATTGACATTTACTGCAGCACGATCGTACCGAAAATGAAGAGCGTAGGTACTATTTGTAAATCATTTACACGAACAATAAATATTCAATTATATTGCAATCATGGAAAAATAAAATCGTTTCATCATGTTCGAAATTTTAATCAAGAGCACCATATTAGTACGTACGTATATATGATTCGACATTTGAATATCCATATAGAATATAAAAGAGCACAAGTCTTTCAATAAATTAAAAGCCAAAACAAATTCTAACGAGTTATTCATTCTTACTATTACTAGAATGACGAAAAAAGCTCAGTCATTCGCTTTAAGCAATAACGCCGATGAAACTTAGACACGAGATAATAAATAAAAAAAAAATTGAGACAGAGAAGAAATTTCTTTTTCTCAATCCGCTTTCCTTTTTTTCCCGTGCTTTTATGTTTTTGTTATTTGCATTATCGTAATTAGAGTTTCCGTTCAATTGCTGAGTGCATCACATTGCTAACAATAAATCTCTTAGTTGAAAATCCACAAGATTGTTGACAATACAAGCAAGTAAAACCACATAGTCAAAATTAAGAGTTGAAATAACTTTTCAAATATCATCTAATTTAAGCGTTTTGATTATTAAATGTTACTTATCCGGTGCTAATAGCTATTTTTAGGTAAAATTTATGCATGATAGAAATAGCAAATGTACGTAACGGCTAACTGAAGAATCAATTTACCTTTGAAACACTTTTAAATATGTTCGAAAGCCTTAATCCTACACTATGATCAAATGCCTGTACTTACGCGAAACTTTGAAGAGTAAATCGCAGAAACTTATGAGTTTTAATCCAATTTCGTACTTCATTCAATGGGAAAGTGCATGTGCGTAGTTATTCTTGCGTCCGCCATTGATTGTGATTGAATGATGTCAGAGCGGAGAGCGCATGCGCCAGCGTTTCACCCATGCATTTAGTAGGTTCGTTTTCACATTTATTAGCGTCATTCACCTTGATCACATTTTCTAGCCTCTATTGCACCCTGTGGCCCCGTGTTTTCACCCCAGGGAGCCAAATAGTTAGTCAAAGGCACCCGTAGTTTTGACAGTGTTCTTCAGTGATCAACTGATGGTTCCTCTGAATATGTTTTGTCTTTCAAGAATTAGGACAATTTTTTCATTATACAGAACCTCGATAACCCGACATCCCAAAGATACAATGAAACGTGTCGTCTTAAGCACATGTCAACTAACTGAGATTTCATAATTTTAATTCTTAATGAGTTTCTGAATCATTTACTAATGACTAATATTCACGTTATGAAAACCAACTCCCGTAACTGAATTTTCTTATCGTTTTCTTTTTTTGAAAAGTACCGTTATAAAATCACTAATATTATTTGAATACCTAGTGAGGAATAAATCCATAATTCTAAAAAAGAGATAAAAGCTTCTTGTCAGTCAGGTCTGTTAAATATAAAATGTCCTGCTCACACTTGTTTGAAAAACATGTCATAGTATCTTCTTTCTCTAGAGGACTCCCGTAGATACATTTATCTTACCCATTTCTAGCCTTTTAGAATAGCACTAATAGCAGTGTACTGGCTGACTCCTCTGTATAAAAGATGGAATTCTATCAAAGAGCTTTACAATCAAGGATTGAGTCACCAACAAACAGCAGCGTAAAATTCTGAGAAAACGCCAATATGAAATTAATGCTTCTACATTTGAACGAAACAATTGCCTGTTCGCTGATATTTCGACAGTTGAATTTTATCCTTAACTCCAGTGGATTAACCCTTAACTCCAGGAGATCACTTTCATTGTTGACCCCTTTTTCGTTTCTTCATTCTACTAAAATTACTACCTTACCAGTTAAACGGTTAAGTTACCGGATCCAGTTCAGCCTTGTCAAAATAAGCATTTCCCTACATGTCAAACATTACCAAAAAATATTACCAAATTATCATGTTAGAGCACGAGTTTCATTGTTGTTGACGTCAGCGTTACTCGATCAGTGAATTCGCTATTATATATATGAGGATTGTCTTTTTTGGAACTGTTGTTGTTATTGCTGCTGCTGCTGCTTAATCGCTAGGAGATCCCATTCTAAGAAAAAACTATTACGCGATGCATTCCGTTGAAACAGTATCCTGAAGGCGGAAGTATGATTTAGCTCGAACAGCACGCGATAGATGGAAACACCACCTATCAACAGTGTGACGCTTTTGAGCCAGAACAGGAACCGAACAACTCGTGAACCAACACTGCAGAGGTATTGCATTGTAATGGAAATTTAAAGGACTCGCTGGCTGCTACATCTTAAAAATAAATAAAAAGAAGTTGAGTAAAACGAAACTTGGAGCAAATCTGCCAAGATAACTGACATCTTTAAATTAATAATGGGGTTGTTTTCTTCAGTCAAAAGTACTACTTTTAGTCACTGAAATTGATAGAATAAGCAAAAAAGAAAAAAATAATAATAATAACATGGGGCCAGAAAAAACTTTTATTTTCCCAATAGCTGTTTTTTATTAAATTTTCCTTTTTATGTCCGATTTTTGAAATAAGGCTTGGTATTTATTACGTCAAAAGTGGTGTACTTTGGCGCGTACTCCATTAGCACGCTGAATGCGTACGCATTGTTTAAAAAAAAGTAGTCATTTAACAGTAATATTAATAGCAATCATAACGAGAATTTTGAATGAAAACTTTTGGGAAGCAAACATGAAATTCATTAGTATTATTGCACTATAAATTAATTTACAACAGACCACAATTTTGATTATTAAGCCATTCTTTCTTCTCTTTTTTTCGGGTTGACACACTACCCTTGGGACATCCTAGAAGTGGTTTTCACGCTCTTGACTTGGTGGCTTTCATTTAGCTTCAAGAGTTACCTACAAGACTTTCAGCTAATATAGTTTTCTGTTTCACCAACCATGAACAGCACAAGAAGTCAACTTACGAACAGTGTTGCCTTACGCCCTTCTGAAAAAAAGCGATTCAATTATCTTAGTGTGCATTTGATTCCAATTGATAATCCACATAATTTAATTATTTATCTTTAAACTCGTTTTCTCTGAAATTATTGGAACTGCGTAGGTTTGTTCTACCTGATGTACTACTGCTCCGTTCTAAGCTTTCCTGTAGGTTTAATTCGATAGAAGTTGATTTCAGTTTTTAATACAGTTAAAAAACGGTTATTATTTGTATCTTGTTTTGTCTCATCCAGACACAATTAAAGATCTGTCTGAACGACAAAAAAGATAATGACCCTTGATATAGTATATATATTCTTGAATAACATTTTTTCTCTAAAAATTTGTTTATCAAATCTTATTTATATCACCATAAAACATTACCTTACGGTGCATTTCATACAGACGATGCATTTCAAAAACAAAACTTTGAAAAAAAAAAATATTTAAAAAATATCTTAAGGATTTTTCTATTGACTCGGTGAATGAAGAATGATTTTCATTCAGAAGAAAAACTGAATTATATTTTAAATGCATTCGAACTTGCCTTTTGTGCAGCCGAATTACATTAAGGCGAGCCTATTTTCTGAATCATTCAGTCACTTCAACGAATCGTTATTTTTTTATCACATACTAGCTGCGTTGCCCGGCTTTGCTCGGTCTATTTTGAAAACAAAAATTGTGTCAAGTGACATATATTCAACAATCAGGCAAAAATAAAAAATAAAAAAAATTTCCCCTCCAAACAATGACGACAGATATTAAAATACCTTTAAGAAATTAAAATAAAATGAGAAAGATGGATTTAAAAAGCGTAGCCATGGAAACACAAAATAAAATAAGTTTCAGAATTGAAAATGAGAAATATGGAAATAATGGATTCAAAAAGGGTTACCGTGGAAACGCAAAATAAAATGGTTAAAAACTTGAATACACAACAGATTTTTGAACTTCATTTAATTCGCTTGTAACTTTTTTTCTAATGGAGATAGAGGGTTAAACTTTCGACCATAGGTCGAGTTAGATCTGGAGTAAAAAAGGTAGCTCTTTTCAATGATCTCAAAACGAAAACTGTAGGCCAATTCCTTCACTTTTTATTGATAAATTTAATGAAGAAAGTAGTGCCTAAATTTCAGCTAAGCCTAAACAAATTCGAGCTAAAAACATAAATAACTCCCGCCGCAATTAAGTTAGAGCGTTGGAACCAATTGCGTAGAACGCGGAAAATTCTTCCCTTTCCAACGATATATAATATTACTAATTGCGAGTAATTTTTCACCCCCATATTCGGGAATTTATGTGAAAATTGGGCCTAAATTGGAATAAAAATAGAACTATTCATCGAATTGTTTTTGAACTGGTCTGCAAACCTTCTCAGGACTTAAAGGAACAAATTGTGAACATTTCAGCGAAATCGGCTGGGTAGTTCTCGAGTTTTGCGAGTTCAAACAAACAGACGCTTTTTGGACACTTCATTTTATACTATGTAGAGATAAATATCATCTGACCCTACCTTGTATTAATTTTTTATCTTCAGCATACCCTCCAATGTCAAACGAATATCGCAGGCATCATCGTTGTCAGATCATCATCAGTCATTTTCTAAAAGACTGCAAGAATCTTAGAACCAAAACTTAACTTCCGAACACCCTCAACTTATCAAAGGATCGACCGATTTGATTTGGCCTTCGCCAATGAAGAAAACACTACCCCAGTGATTTATGGCATATTTCGATTTTCCATTTTTCCTGAGGGGGGAAAGTGGGTGCAAAAAATCCCTTCTCCAAATACGTTACACCGCCAATACTTTTTTGCTTCCTTAAAAAAGTAATTATTTACGATTTCTTTGAAGAGGAAGCTCAAATTTTACGCATGGAGTGAACATATTTCATGTCGTTTGACGGGCGACGTCAAAAAGAATGAGAATAACGACAGCAAAATAAAAATTTTCTCCATTTTCGTTAGAAGTGGGGTAAAAAAGAATTCTTTTGCTTTCTTTTTTTTTCTTTCTGCTTTTCAAAGCCATGCTAAAGATCTTAGCTTGTAAATGCCTCGAGACTTATCATTTTAATAACAATAAAAGTGGGGTCTTTTGTTTAGTGAAAAGATGCGTGACAGGATCACGTGGGGTGAGAGTATACCTGCCCTTTTCATTCGAACGCCCTTCTCATCCCCTCGCGAACGATCCGAAATGGTCGGCGAAGTATATACTTTCAAGTGCATTTCTTTTTCATAAGTTAGCAGACTTCCCAAGGGAAGTGAATGGGATAAACGGGTTTGATTACGTGGAATATTCGAGTATCTATTTTGCTCCTGAATGCAAGAGATACAAACGATATTTTTTTCCCTTCAAACTGCTGTTGAAGTTCTCATCTTCAAATTTGACGGTGCTGAGGTCAAGTTTAGGGATAACAATTTCAGCAGCAATTTAGCAAGCTTTACTTCAAAAGGTATGCAGAGAGAGACGGAAGGGACGGAATGTAAATCGAATCAAACATCGCGCCTCATGACTTTTCCAATAGACTCATCTTATTCTTGGTGACAACTGTCACTGAGTTGGCAAAAGAGTGGAGGTGAGGCATTGGGTACAAAAATAATCAAATGAATGTCTGAAAATTCTGAGGAACTTTTGAAAAGATTTTTTTTCTCTTGTTCTGGAAACGAATTATGTAAATACTAGTGGTACCCGCACGGCTTTGCCCGTAATAGAAAAATTAAAAGGTCTTTTGGTTCGCCTGTATATTTACAAATAATGTATGGTGAATTTTCTCGCCAATTGGCTTGTGCCCATGTTACGGTTCTACGTTATGATAATTTCATAATTTACTCGTCCATCTTATGATAATTTTGTTCTTAAAATTGGAATGGAAAAAGAATCGCATCGAATTTTCGAAAAATCGCTTCGAGGTGCACACCTTCATGCTACAAACTAACTTTGTGCCAAATATCATGAAAATCGAATGAACAGTCTAGGCGGTATGCGCGTCACAGAGATCCTGACAGAGACAGAGATCATGACAGACAGAGAGACTTTCAGCTTTATTATTAGTAAACATCATGCATTTTCTTTGAAAACTTGCTCATTGGAATAGATCTTGATCGGTTTATAACTTTCTCATTGGTGTTTGGCTTTTAATCCGCTGTTTTTATCTTTTAAGCTGAATGCTTATCTGCTCTTGGCTTTTGTCGGATGTCTTTTCATCCATAAGCTCATTACTTTTTGCTTTGAAAAAGGCGTTCCCTGTAACGCCGAAACACGTGTCTGCTGTTATTGGCAGATTTGTGCTTTTTCTAACGTTGTTTGTCTTACTTTACTATTACGCTTGTCCAGTCTTTCAAAGACACAAACCAACAAACTTGTCTTGATATTTTGGGCATCCAGTGACTGATCTTTCATGCACGCTACATTAGGCTATGGCTGCACTAAATTCTGATAGGCCGTGACAGTCGCTGAAACTCCTGACAACAAGGAAGGCGCTACAGGCAATCTCTGCTTTCCATTAACGTTGCCATTGATTGGTGGATACACAGTACTAGGTTCAGCGCCTCTTGCGGTCAAAATGGGCTATGCACAATCAAAAATAAACAAACTTAATTTCAAGAGCAGGTCGATAGTTGCATCGATATAACACAGAAAAGTAATAAATTGTCAAGGCCCGTAAAGTGTCAGCGCCATCTGGTGGGGCCATGATTAGACTTTTAGCTTACAATGGCCCAGCTTAACGTGGGTTCTGGACTACTGGAACACATAATCAAAAGAAGTAGCTTTTTATGCTGATCAGTAAAACTTACGGTTGGTACCATTGAGAAGAGAAAAAATGGCGTGAGTGAAGGCTTTCATTCATGGGGGAAGACCCGAAGTAACGTGATAAATTTTGAAGAAAAACATTGGAAGAAATCAGGTTTCCTGCGCTAGTTTCACGCAAAACATGTCAAGCATTCGTGCTTGTTCAGTCATGTGACTTGAGCTATTTGCCCAAGCTTTTGCTTAGCCAATGATTGAACTTGCTCCCTTCATTTACTAATTCATGCTGTAAGGTTGGTACTAGACTGCACCATTTTGGGCAGTGCGATCTAATCGTAGGAGGCTGGTGCGCCAAGAAAGTTGGGGTTAAAAGAAAGGCAGGGAGAGAGGAGATGGAGAGGAGGTGGGCGGTGTCCTTACAGTAAAATTGTTTTTCATAAATTGGACAATATTACTGGATTTTAACGTCATTGTTTATTAAATGATCTTCTCAAAAATCAGGACGCATGACCTCCTTCCCCTCAATTCAAAGTTTCATTTTAATTTTTATGGAAATGATAATGCAAGAAAAATGTAAAACACACACTTATTAAGTCGATTCTACTTTTAAATACGTTAATTCATCAATACTAGCATTTTTTGATGAAGCGATAATTTTGAATTCAGAAATGTGAGGAAGCACAATACATCGCAGTAAATATTTATATTGCAACTGAGCGTGTCATTTAATAATACCAATTGAATGAAAAGTCAGAACATGCATAAAACATTCCTTTTGTGAATTCTAGTTTTTGAATGTACAGTTGCAGAGCTTGTTCACCTTGGAGAAATTTTGATAGCTGAACAGTTTGCCATTTTTATAATCTTTGGCATAGAATAATTACTAATGAAATATCTCGTGATAACTTTGTAGAAATTTTGATGGCTGGAACAGTTTACCATTTTTATAATGTTTGGCATAGAAATAGGTACTAATGAAGTATCTCGTAATAACTTTGTAGACTTTTGATGGCTGGAACAGTTTGCCATTTTTATGATGTTTTCCATAAAATAAGTACTATTGAAATATCTCGCAATAACTTTGCAGGCATTTTGATGGCTGGAACAGTTTGCCATTTTTATGATGTTTGGCAAAGAATAGGTACTAATGAAATATCTCGTAATAACTTTGTAGCCATTTTGATGGCTGGAACAGTTTGCCATTTTTATAATGTTTGGCATAGAATAGGTACTATTGAAATACTCGTAAAAATTAAAGCACACATTTTTTCTAGAAAAATATGCGCTAGGAAACATGCATAGGAAGATTCAAATAC
Organism: Uloborus diversus; assembly: GCF_026930045.1. NCBI lineage: Eukaryota > Metazoa > Arthropoda > Arachnida > Araneae > Uloboridae > Uloborus > Uloborus diversus. The sequence goes on from NC_072739.1 coordinate 141,306,009, forward strand.
AATTACAGACTCGAGGATTGCCATGATTAAACTAATTCTCATATACAGTTGAACTCGTTTGTAACGAGCGATATTTAGTCGTTATAACCGAGCGCTCGTAGAAAACGAGTAAGTGAAAAAATTCATAAAAATTAAAACATATTTGCTTTGTGTGATTTTTATTTTTGTACATCATTTAAGTTAGTTAAAATGCTTTGAACTGGTTTGTTGTCTCTTTCTTGCTTGACTGTTTTTCAGGAAATGCTTATGGCTTGTAAGCCATTGTCATTTGCATCCTTGACTTCCAAAATAGTTTGAAGACTTTTCAGCTTGAAATTCTTCACATTTGGCATCACCGTTGCCGCTTTCATGATTGTTTTTTTTATCTGCTTTAGTTTGAATTGGAGCTACAACAACCTCGGAAGTATTTCGGAAATGATGATGTTGGCAGCAACATCTCGACAAATGCTTCTCTACTGCACAAATTAAAGAAAACTAGCTGCGTCGCTCGGCTTTGTACGGTCTACCTCGAAAATACAAGTAATGTCAAGTGACGCGAGCTCAACACTCAGGCTTGAACAACAAAAAAAAAAAAAAGAAAGAAAGAAATTTTCCGGTAGATTGCGGAAAAATAACCAAAACGTAAATGTTTTAAATCCCCAGCTTACAGGAAAAGCATTTAAAACAAAAGAAGAATTTTACTTGTTCATGTTCGAGAAACAAAAATGACAACAGATCTTTCATCTCAACGATTTTTTTCAAGCTATAATTTTAATAAAAGCATTGTTGCGGAGAGTTGAGATGAAGCACTGAATACTAATTTGAATGGAGAAAAGCCTTCGAAAAATAGGAATTTCATGTCGAAATCTAAGTGTCACAATTAATAGTTTTTAAATGATATCTCCGCTAAATATTATCGGAGGATTATGTTAAACAGTCAAACATAAAGACGGGAAAATTATGGATCCATCGTTACCTGGTTCGATGGTCTGTTCACTGTCGTTCGGGTGAAGTAACTCGGACATAGATGGCTACATACATAGTTGACTACATAGGTACGTACATAGATACATACGCTCAATTTTTAATTATATAAGATTGCAGTAATCACTTGTCCTCAGGATTTTTGACTCATCACTAACTTTCGGTTGTTTTAGAAAAGTTAAAGGATTTTTTTCAAGAAAAGATAAACTGAGCTGGAAGTCAATAGAAATTTTATGAATCACAAAATATTGCTTGCCCTAAACGGGATTTGCTCTCGTATGCTTAACATTGTAACAACCAAGTTCTAATTCTAATTTCCTCGTTAAATCCGGGTTCTCGTTAGTTCAGGGCTCATTATGAGCGAATTCGACAGTATGTGATCTTCCGTATACATGTGTGACGTTTTATATAATTATATATAATAATTTTTGGGGTGTTTCACCACTGTAGGCATTTTTTACTAATATGAATTTAAAGGAATTTGAAGCAACAAAGTAAATAAATTGACAAAGCGTTTATTATTATTGAGTAGCGTATAAACATGGGATGCTCTGCTGCTTAGTATATGTTAAATTCGGTTAAATACAAAACGTGAGAGAGCAAAGGTTTTTGATTGCTAACGAAATGAATCATTTGAAATTTCTTTGCCTCCATATTGCAAAATTTCACATAAAATAACTTATGGCTGAAGAATTTGAAAAACTTTAAACCGCTATTCCTTTGAAATGCTTTCCTAGCATCACATTACACTGGCAAGATAAACAATCCTCAAAGAGCTTGATATGGGATGTACTGTTTCTCCAAAATCTGGAATTCAGACTTTTCGCATTGTCGCCCACGGACTTAAGCAACATATAATAAAGGGTGTTTTTTTAGAGGTATAGAACTTTAAGTCGGGAACATTGTTTGATCTGTGGGCCATTTTGATAGTTGTCAATTGTTTTGTGTTTAGTTTGATTTGCCATTTCATCATGAATAGACAACAGGACAGTGTAACACGCCACACAGCGCGTGTCACAATTGATTTATTGAAAGAAACTTTCGGTGAACAAATAATTTCGCTTAATGGACTTGTGAACTGGCCTGCGAGATCATGCGATTTAACTACGTTGGACTAATTTTTGTAGGGCTGTGTGAAGTCTCAGGTCTACACCGATAAGCCACAGACGATTGACGCCTTGGACACGAACATTCACCACATATCACTCACATAGGACCCCCATTACTACAAAAAGTGATAGAAAATTGGACTTCCCGATTAGACGTTCTACAAACCAGCCGAAGTGGCCACATACCAGAAATCACATTTAAATAAAAATGGCAAAGAATCATCTTTCGAATAAAGCCAAAGTCATGGCCATTTATATCATTTAACGGTGTTTTATCAGAACCTAAAGTTCTATATCTAAAAAAACACCCTTCAGCTTGGCATTTTTCTGCGACTAACTTCAAGCCTGGAATCCTCTGATTCCAGAGCTCGATACTCTGACCACTTAGGATACCCACGTCTCTAGAAATAATCTCTAGTTGATACTCTTATAGGACTGTAGTCTACATACACTCAAGAAAACAGCAAAAGGTTGAGGGCTCACTGAGAGAGAAGAACTGCATATCTATTTCCAAAACATCGGCAGGAAACGATGCCTATTCTGGAAGAAAAACAGGGTGATAGATTGAGTATTATTATATAGGGAACATGAGGGAGCGGAGTGAAATAGCGGTGTAAAGTGAAATAATGAAATATCTACTCTGCTTTTAGATCCACCTATCTGATATTATTTTAACTATATTGTACCTTATGCTAGTCTATTCCAGTCAGGAAAAAAATACCGCCAAAGATTAAAGCATTTGGTAATACAGGCAATTTTAAAAAGTTGATACTCATATTGTAATATTTTGTTGTAAGTCAAAAATTGTTTTGTTACTATAAAATTCTTGTTTTAACATTTTAAGTATAAATTGAGACCTCCTAATATGCAATGCAGTATTAATTTAGTCCATATTAAGCTTAATTGTATTTTAAATAAATTGTACAAATAGTCAAGTACATACGGGCAAAGTGGAAGGAGCAAATAGAAATAGGTTGTTTTCTTTACTTACTCACTCATTTAATATAAATCACTTAAGTTTTCATTTATTAATTAATTCATTTACATTCCTTCATTTAGTAATTCACGTATTAATTCATTCATTTATAGTACACTCCCGTTTATCTGAGAAATTGAGTGGCTCAAGTGCCGCGGATAATAAAAATCGCGGATAAACCGCAAAAAGCCTAAAATGAGGGCCAAATAGGGTAAACATTTTCCTACCTCAAAAACGTAGCGATATTGATGTATAATACTTTCAACAAACGATGAAAATATATACAATACGGTAAACATATTGTGTATTTTCGCATAACAGAATTTAACATCAATAAAGAAGAATTGTATGTACGATGAAGGATGCACATAAAATAAAACAAAAACAACTGAGTTTATATTTACATTTTTTTGACAAAAAACAGCCATTGGTGTTTGCTTTTGCTGCAAAAATTCATGTTCCTGATTGTTGATTGCCTCACGGATAATCCGCTCGAGGATAATCGGGATTTTACTATACTTGTTCTCTTAATCACTCATTCTTTTACTCGCTCATTTATTTTTGTGCATATATTGATTGATTTATTCATTTAATTATTCGTTTATTGTTTCATTATCTTTTCATTTATTCACTCAACCTTTTATTTACTGATTTTTTTAATCAGAGCTATGTTTTATAACCGAATAGAAAATATTTCATTAGAAAAAATATTTTATTTTTAACTTTGTCCCATGAAAAAATAAGGGAAAATTTGCCACTTCTTTTTGAAAACTCAAATTTGCTGCCAAAAATTAAAAAAATACTCTTTCAATACAAGTTTTATTATAAAATCCAATGTTCTTTCTTTATGTACTGTAATTTTCAAAACAATTTTTTGATTTGTTCATTTTGAAAAACTCAGTCATCTTAACCATTTCACCTTGCCCCACATTCCCCTACTTAAGAAAAGACGATGTTTGAGTAACCTTAAAACAGCAGCGTGTATAGTTGTTATAAAAAAGTATATAGTTGATAGAGAGAGAAATTTGAACTTAGACTAAGAAGCACAAGAACTGTAGATTTATTTCAAAAACGTATGGGTATATGGCAGGACCTGCCAACAGAAAGATTGCAAAAAATGTGGACTCGAGAAATAAAACGGAATCAAAAAAACTGTATACGGAAAAACTGAAAATGCTTTGCAAAAAGTGTATAATTTGAATGATTAAAGAGAAATGAAGAAACAACGAGCTGAAGTGTGCATCACATGACTTCCTTTTACTCCAATTTAATGTCATTTCCCCATTATTGGCATTTTTAATGTGATTCAATAGTTTATTCTCTAAAAATCACCAACAGAGGCCAAATTGAAACCAGATTTTAAAAAAAGACCCTCCAAATTTGTCGCCAAATTAGCGACAAAACTTGGTGATCAAAATACTGGCGATATATCGCCAATGTCCGCCAAATTATAACACCACTTGAGTTTACATCGAAATTAACAATGATTTCTCCTCAAAAAGGGGCAAAAGACAACTTTAGAAACAACCGAATGCAACCAAAAGAGGAGGTGCACAACTAGATCCCACCAGGAGTCTACGTACCAAATTTCAACTTTCTAGGACATACCGTTCTTGATTGAGTTATGCGACATACAAAAATACGTATATACAGACGTCACGAGAAAACTCGTTGTAATTAACTCGGGAATCGTCAAAATGGATATTTCGCTTGTCTATATACGTTCTTAGGAACTAATCCACGTGTGGTCGAGTCGAAAAGAAAAACTCAACATTCATTTGGGGGTGAGTGAAATGGAAATTAAAGTCGATTTTTGAGTGAAAATTTTTTTTGCGAATTCAATACTTCCTTTTTTGTAAAAGGAAGTAAAAAGATACGATTGTAAATTATATGGATTTGAAGTTAGATACGGGTTTAAGAAGAGGGGTATATCCAGTAAACTGAGCATTTATTGCGAACATATTTAGTCTCCTGACATGAAGTATGGAACTAAGCAGGCTAATAAAGCAAAAACTGAGAATTGAATATCAAAATACGAGCTTAAAGAAAGACATGTGTTTACTGTTCAGGAATGTGTCATTGCGTTGAGCCACTTGAGCTAGGGTCGACAAGTTACTTTTAGTTGGGGGTCGGATACTTTTGAAAAATTTTCATCGAGGTTCGGAAAAAGCCTCATATTCAGCACTAACTATTAAAAACTTAAATCAGTCACGCACTTGTTTCTAAAATACTGGAAAAATGGATAAAGATGACTCCTAAATGTATTGTTGCCTACCTAAATTTATATTTATATAATTTATTTGTGTAATGTTTATTTTCAAGACATTTCTGGTGGTCCAGGTTTTTTCCTCCCGTGGTCCAGACCTGGACCAAGCTCCGCCACTTGCCGACCGCTGCAATAGAGCAACCAAAATTTACTTTCTAGGTGTTATATCCGCATAAAATATCTTACTAGGATTGGCAGAATGACTAAAAGCCAAGAGTTGTGATTTTTTGACCCCTCCTTCGATGCGCCCAAGCTTTGAACATTCTTTGTGAAGACATTCATGGTTTACAAGCAGGACATTGCTGTATATTTAATACAAAAACACAGGAACTGCCGACTTGACGACACGTCACACTATTTCCAAAACCGGAGGCAAAAAAGTTTGTGCTTCTTGAGTACTCGTGAGCAGCTTAATACCTGTTTGTTACCTCATCCATCGAGGAGGGCACCCCCGGCTGTCCGTGTCACAGGGCGTCTTTCAGCACGCCACTCCAGAGCCACAATGGGTTGCGGTTGCAGTATTGTCGCCGGATACTCGATATGCAAATAAGGCGTTCACGTGGAAGGGCTTTTCTCGAGCCGCTCTCCCCCCTTCTGCATCTCTCCAGAGAGCGGTATTATGTGGCGAGGGGAGAAGCCTTCATTAATCACCTTACCCAAAATAAATGGGACAAAAAACGTTCGGGCCTTCAAGGTCAGGTTGGGCAGCTAGGCGAGAAAGGGACCTCGAATATAAATGAGATTCACCAGCATGATCTCGGCTTTTGTTGGTTCTTCAATCGGAATAATTGCTGCCTAATTGTGTGGACGGCGCTAATGATTGTGTATTCATCGAGCATGAGTTGCTGTTTTTGTCTAGAACAGGAATTCCCAAACTTTTCCGATTCGCTGTACTCTTTGAAGAAATAGAATTTTCTCCGAGCCCACCCTGGGCCAGTGGTGTCCAACCTACGGCTCACGAAGCAGATGCATGTGGCCAATGTTATGTCCAATTTTACGAATCGAAAACGGTTCTTAAACTTTTCAAAACAAGCGAACATTTGAACTCGGTGTTAAGAATCATTGTTGCAACTTTTTAAACATAAATAGTCAGAAATTGATTTCAAAATATAAGTGAGAACTTCGTATTGATAAAACGGGCATGGAGTAAGGATAAAAACAATTTCTGGTTGGTAATTTTTCTTTTATTTTTCGTTCTTTTCCCATGGTATCTGGAAAAAAAATCAAATGCATTGGAATTTTGTATGTTTTATGGCTCGAGAGGTTCATCTTATAAACATGAAATTCGCCCTCATGGAAAAAAAGAGTGAGGCAACACTTCCCAAGGCTTTTCCTTTTATTCACATGTATTGATGCCGTGGACATTTCGCGGTACACCTCGCTGCTCTCTGCGGCACCCAGTTTGGGAACTCCTGGTCTAGAATATACATTGTCGCTCAAGAGCATGCGATTGTTTCAATGCAACTGTATGTCCGAAGTACAATACGTCAAGTCACAAAACACCTATTTTTTTTCTGAATCTATAGTGTGATAGAGAGAACAAAACAGCATGTTTTTAGTTGAAATGTACAATCAACTCGCGATAATTCGAAGCCTTATAAGTAGGAAACTTCTTCACTTCGAAGTTTTCAATGAGACTCTTGAGAATACTGTTGATACTTCTTATAATTCGAACTACTAATAAATTGGAGATTTCGGCAGGTCCCCTGGGACTTCGAGTTGTTGAGGGTTGGCTGTACAGTATAGTCTCAAAATTCCCAGGAAATAGAGGCTCACTCCACCTCTGATTATTGAAAACTTACTAGTTAGATTATCCGAATAACTCTTAACGATTATAATTTTACACTATTCGGACGACATGAGCACTCCCTCGTAAAATAAAAAGGATTTATCGTCTTCATGAAAATTTATCACTCAATGTCAATATAAATTTCCATTTTAATTACCCCTAAAACGAATTTCGATTATTTTTTACATGATATCTTAACGTTTTTTCTATGTAAACTTGTATTCAATCAAATATTGCAATTTGAATTTTCACGAACCCATTTTGATATGAAAGTTTTGTCATGACATTTGTATGTATGTAACTCGCGCAACACAAAAACAGTTATTCATAGAAAGTTAAAATTTTGCATAGACGACTCGTCCGGCATCAAGTTATGCATTTATGTTGATTGCAATCGGATGCTCTCAAAAAGCTATTTGCTCGTTCTTTGTGGCAAAACAATGTTAATTTTAAATCCGTTTTCTCTACTTTAATTTGCCTTAAATTCCTCCGTAAACGCTAATATTTTTTTCCCCTCTTAATGTTCAAACTTGAACGAAAAATCTTTCAAATCAAAAAATAAAATGTGGGAATGAGGTGTCTTTGCCAAAATCTTTTAAACAAACAAAAAAAAAAAAAAAAGGTTTGAATCTAATCGAGTTTGAATCGATCTCTCAAAAGTTGTTAGGTGCGGACAGAAAGACAGAGAGAGACCTACAAATACGCACTTACCCCATCTCAAAACCCTGCTCTCCAATTCTCACTTGTTAAATATTTATTTATTTATTTTTAATTTACTTATTTATTTATTTATTTTTCTTAACAATGTTTTTACGCTGCATTAGACTGCCTTTCATCTCTTTTATAATTGAAAAAAAAAAAAGAAATTTTTTCAGGAAAAAGGCTGAAAAGTATTTAAAAAGACGAAAGTTTGATGATGAGCTATTGTCTCAATATTTGTCCCCCGTAGAGAGCAATTTTCCTATCATTTAATTCTGTTTTAATAATCAAATAAGTTTTTTACTGACATGGTAAGTCTAATAAATGACCATTCCTCAGAGAAAAAGGAAATTTATATTTCATGACAAAATAGAAAATGTATTTAAAAAATACATGTTCTTTTCTTAGCTTTATCACCTGTAAATTGTTCTTTCGGGTTCAGTTACTTTTTCAGAAAAAAGCCAACTTTAAGTGAAAAGGCCTCGCTTTAGCAGTAATTTGAAATTATCATAATTTCATAAATGGAATATTTAAAACAGTTTTGCTTTATGATTTGAATTCATATAATCGGTATAAGTGCAAAATTGATTAAAGTGTAAATTTTTTAAGTAATATGAAATTGGAAAGCAATGAAACGCTTAAATTGATTGTGTAAAAACAAACAAAATTAAGATATTTACATAAAGTTATTCCTTTCGGGTTTTTTTTTTTTTTCGATGTACAGTATAACTCGGATTTAAAGAAACCTGATTTAACGATTTCTATAATTTAAGGATACATTTCACTGCTCTGGATTTGATTGTATTGAATGTCCATGCTCCAGGTTGATTTTACCAGGGCTGCGGAGTCGGAAGGAAAATAGTTGACTCCGACTCCTAGATCTTTAAGTGCCCGACTCAGACTCCAAATTTTTTAGTTTTTATTTTATTGTATTTTTTCAATCCCCCCCCCCCCTTCAGGGGAAGGGGAAAAAACCTCCCAACAAAGATAGAAATATTAATTTCTTTTTATGGAAATTTCACATTTTGTATTTTATTGTAAACCTAAGTTGCGTACAACGTTAGAAATTCGATTTAAAAATTAAATTTTCAATAGTTACGGGTTTAAAAGTAAGATGACTTAAAAAAACCTTTTTTTTTTTTCAAAATTTAAAAAGATTACTTGTAATTTGCTCCCCTTTAATGTGTAATAAATACATATTGATCAAATCGTGTGCTTTCAATTTTTGAAAGCTGCAACTTGAAAGAAAAAAAGCTTTTTTTCTAAGTTCTTGAGAAGGGGTGGTTTGCCCCGGGTGACACCCATCTGCTAGGTGCCAACCTAAGTTAATTTCAGAGTTTATAAAAAAAAAAAAACTTTAATTCTGAAAATTTTCCCGAATGTATTTTAAATTATATTTCATCAATAAAATTTTAACTAAAGTAGGGCACTACATTGCGGGGAGAAGCCGGGTACATATACGTCAGGAGCAAATTTTACACAAAATGCGGCAGTACAGCTTAGCTACAAATAGATTTTACTATACTTTTATTTCTTCTTCGCTAAATTATTAATTTAAATTTTATTCGTTGCTTTAGAATTAACCTTAATATGAAGATTTTAAGACTAACTGTAGTTATTGAGTGTTGTAACCAAGAAATCATTTACACTTATTTTGTTCCATACTTTTTAGTAGGAGCCAAGCTTACAGAAGTAGTCTTAATTAAAAAAAAAAAACGTATATTTCATCGGATCTTTTGGATTTGTACTGCCGCTCCAGGTCTTATTTGAATTTGTGGAACACCCTCAGAAGTTTCCCACTGAGCTACTGGCTCGACTTGCTAAATTGTTACTTTCCTTTTACTATTTTATAGCTGAGATCGAACAAAATACTATATTTATATTTTTATTTAGAAGTCATTACTTGAAAATGTTAGGCATCAAAATCGTTTGCTGACAGTTGCTATTAGTTAAGTTAATAAATTACTTTTAAATAAAAAGAAAACCGCCTTCAAAAAATACCCAGGAACTGAAAAGCAAAAAATAACTGATTACACTTACATTCTATTTTTTACCCAAACATAGAAATGAAATTTATTTTACAATTCCAGTACAAAAATCAACTGAACTAAACACCGAATAATAAAATAAACACTGATTTCAATTACTATACGATGAATTATTTTAAATATCTAACTAATTATATACGATCTCTTAATTTTCAATAACCTTTTGAAGTCGGGGCCTCCAATAAACAACTACATAACGTATCTGACAACCCACCGAATCCTGAATTAAACACTAATTTAACTATAGGGGAAATTAGTCTTTAAAACTAAACCTACTCAGTTACGTTAGGTAGTAGTTTATAGGAGGCCCCGACTTCAAAAGGTTATTAAAAATTAAGAGATCGTATATAATTAGTTAGGTATTTAAAATAATTCATCGTATAATAATTGAAATCAGTGTTTATTTTATAATTCGGTGTTTAGTTTAGTTGATTTTTGTGCTGGAATTGTAAAATAAATTTCATTTCTATGTTTGGGTAAAAAATAGAATGTAAGTGTAATCAGTTATTTTCTGCTTTTCAGTTCCTGGGTATTTTTTGAAGGCGGTTTTCTTTTTATTTAAAAGTAATTTATTTTTTGCTTTTTAGTGGTGTAAATAACTCGGCGAGCGTCTCGGAGACTTCCGACAACTGTGAAGAAAGGCTTTTTCAAATGCGTAACTATATACAAAAAAAATTGTTTTCATCATTTGTTCAACTTTATCAAAGTTTACTTTCTGAAAGCAAATGCACGAGTCACTAAAAAAAAAAAAAAAACGAAAAAAAAAAAAAAAAAAAAACGAAATCGCTTTAAGTTTAAATTTGTAAAATTGTAAATTTTAGAATTGTAATATTGTAAATTGTAATTCATGTTTCGCAATTAGTGCCATGTAACTCGTAATAAAAGTCGTATGTTTCTTCACATGCCCCCACTATAGATGAAGATTAAAAATTCCACTAGAATGAATTTTATGTTTGCTTCAGAGAATCCTTAATTCAAAATTTTCATTATCATTACTCTTAATAATATATATTTTTATTACTTTCTATAACTATAGGTAAAAAACGTATAAATCTTTGTTTTATGGCCTTTGTTTATCAATGGGTTTTATATTTAATCGCTTGTGAGGGACATTGCATGAAATTTATTGTTTTACCCTTAACTTTTCCCTAAAGAAAAAATAGGGTAAATCAAAGATTTGGAACCTGAGTTAGACCACCCCTAACCAAAACCACCACTAAACAAAAAAAAAAAAGCATAAAAACCGGTTCACTAAGTTAGACGATATACAAAGTTAATAAAGTGCAAATCGAATGAAATGTGAGTATAATATTTGAAGAGTTCCCTCAATTTCATCAAACCTGAACTTGATTAATATTAGACCGCCGAGGAACTATGCTGTTTCAAACAAAAAAAAAAGACTTTTCCTTATCGGTACAGGCAGGGGCGTGCACAGAAATTTTGGAGCCCATCACAAATGACTTTTCCGGGCCCCTCTCCATATTGTTTACCCCTATGTTTCAATCTGGGAAGTATACCCTTCCAAACAAAATTTTTTTTTTTCAAATCGGTCCTGTAGTGTTCGAATAATTCGAAAACACACAGAAAAAGCCGCAATACGAAATCATAACCTCCTTTTTTTAAGTCGGTTAAAAAGCTAGCAAACTAGAGGCGGCTACAGAAAGTTCGGTAAACACTGAAGTCAGCTGATTTCCATAATGGCAGCTATTTTCTCATTAGTAGCTTTTAAAACATGTAAGCGAAACAATTGGTAGTCACTTTTTAAAAAAAATTCTAGGACAGTCAAATGAAATTGAAAGAAATAAAGAAGCCTGGAGTCGGAGTCGGCATGTTTTCTAACAACTCCGACTCCGACTCCTTTATTCCACAATCAGCCCGACTCCGGCTCTTCGACTCCAACTCCGACTCCACAGCCCTGGATTTAACGATTTCCTTGATTTAACGATAATTTTTTCCTTGACAATCGTTAAATCGAAGTTATAATGTATAAGGTATTTTTAGAAATTCTAGAACGTCACTCTTGCTTTAACTTCATTATTCTATTTATCTCGACCTTTTTTCAATCTTTTTATTGAATTATGAATTGGTTCTTCTCAGTTTCAAAAAAATGTCTTGGTTTTACCACTAAAAGACTAATTTATAATCTTAAGCATTTAGGAACGAAGAGAATACTTTCAGTACTGATATAGAACTTTATTTGTAAATCAATATATTTTTCTAAAACTGAAGTACTAGTTCATAATTTCAAATATTTCGGAATAAAAGAATGTTCGTAAATTTCAAATTGGTACTTTAGTCGTAAAACAATGTTTTACTTTTAGAACTGAAGTACCAATTCATAATTTCAAATATTTAAGAAAGAAGATAATGCTTACAACTATGAATTGTAACTTTAGTTGTAAAACAATGTCTTCATTTTATAACTGAAATACCAGTTCATAATTTCAAGCATTTTCGAATGGTACTTCAGTTGTGAAGATTTATAACTGATTATTGTCTTCGCTTTATAACTGAATTACTAATTCATAATTTCAACCATTCCAGAATGGAAATAATGCTTGAAATCATTAATGGGTTCTTTAGTTGTAAAACAATGTTTTTATTTTATAACTGAAGTACCAATTCATAATTTCAAACATTTCGGAATAAAGACAATGCTAGAAATTATGAATTGCTACTTTAGTTGTAAAACAATGCCTTTGTTTTATAACTGAGGTATCAACTCATAATTTGAAGCATTTCTGAATGAAGATAATGCTTGAAATTATGAATTGGTACTTCAGTTGTAAAAGCAGTGTTTTTGCTTTATAACTGAAACTGAAGTACCAATTCATAATTTCTACAATTTCCGAATGAAGGTAATGCTCGAAATTATGAACTGGTGTTTAGTTGTAAAGCAATGTCTTTGTTTTATAACTCAGGTTTCAACTCATAATTTCAAGCATTTTTGAATGAAGAATTGCTGGAAATCATGAACTGGTACTAAACAAAGTATTTGTTTTATAGTTGAAGCACCAATAATAATTGCAACAAGTTAAGAATGAAGGTATTGCTTGACTTGGCCAACTATGAATTGGCACTTTAGCTATAAAGCAATGTCTTTGCTTTATGTCTTTGCTTTATAAGCGAAGTCAAGTCAAATTAGCTTTATAGCCATGTCTTTGCTTTATAGCCATGTCTTTGCTTTATAACTGTCTTTGCTTTATAAGCAAAATCTCAGTCAAAGTCAAGTCAAATTTGTTTTATAGCCATGTCTTTGCTTTATAACTGTCTTTGCTTTATAAGCAAAGTCTCAGCCAAAGTCAAGTCAAATTTGCTTTATAGCAATGTCTTTGCTTTATAACTGAAGAACCAATTCATAATTTCAAAATTTTCTGAATGAAAGCAATGCTCGAAATCATGAACTGGTACTTAATAATGTCTTTGTTTTATAACTGAAGCACTAATTTATAATTGCAAATATTTCAGAATGAAGATAATGTTTGAAACGTAATTTTTGTCTATAGGTCTCTCAAAATAAAATCAGAAAGTTTTCTTGATGTTCACTTCTTTAGTAATTCTGAGCATCTTTCTAGGGACCAATGACTTCGAGACCGAGATTCAACTCAGTACACGAACAAAAAAAAAAAAAGAAAAACTTGCTCATGAAGTGATTTCCTTTTACCTCAGTCGACCTCCACTTTTTCTGAGCAGGGACCTTTCGTCTAATTCCGTTACATTTCCATTGATTTGGGTGTTAATGCTTCACATTTCTCGCATTTCAATGGGACCGCCCAGATAACCCTCGCGACAGTAGCGGCTCCTCTGGGTGACAATTTCAAAAGGTAGAAAAGAAATAGGAAAAAAATATTTAATGATAGGGTGTGAGCCTTGGCTGCACAAAAAGTGAGCCAGCCTTCCCAGCTGCTTCCAAATGTAACGTAATTGCTACTATGTGTATGTGGCGAAGGTTTTTTTTTTTTTTTCTGCATTTCACTGCAGACATGGTAGAAGATGAGGGATTGAAAAGATGCTTCAAAAGTGAAACTTTTCCCTAAATGTAGGGAGATTCGTGAAAATAGAAACTGCTAGTTGAAGAAGCAAGCAGTGAAGTTTCGTTTTTAGGTTATGTTGCTGTGGAGACAAAAGAACTCTCATGCTGTTAAGGAGCACTTTTGTGGTCTAATACGGAGCTCCAAGGGTGCAGTGTGGGAGTTTTAGGGTTTAAACTCCAAAAACTCCTTGATGTCAAGCCATATTGCCAATCCCAGTATGGCAAAATATACAGGGTGTCCGAAAAGTCCTTGACACATTTAAAAAAACTCATGGAAAATCAAGGAATTGTATAAATGCGCAGTTTGAGCCATGCTGGTTCAAGAGGTTTTTATGACACCGTTAAACTAGAAGTTCCGTCCAGAACTAAACGAGCCTACTTTCCCGTACACCAATGTATCTACTTTCTAGTATCTGATCAATATTCTCACAAATAGCTAAGATCGTAAATTGTTTCAAACATTAATATTTTTGGCTGATTTCTAGGAACAAATATGCCTCACTCATCTGAAGAATTAGATGAGTAAAAATAAATAAATAAATAAACGAACAAATAAAATAGCAGCACCGTTTAAACAAAGCAGCTACACGTTTTCCATAAAAAAAATCTTTCCCCGCTTCCAGAAAGAAAAAAAAAGAATTAAAATTAATAAGCTCATTAAAATAAATACATCATTTAAAAACATTTAAAAATTTTTTTTTTGTTTTCACCCTGTTACCAAAAAGTATTTTTTAAAAATCAACTAATGTACAATTGAAAAATAAATAAAAACAAAATGTCAATTTAAACAAATAATTTTCGTTGTCAAGGAAAAAAAATCGTTTGCGGATACCTTTATATAGAAACATAAAGGACTCCGAATTTATCCGCCGAAAAGTGAATACATGAATTAAAACATTAAAGTGAGAATAAAAACAAATCATATAAGGAATAATTATTTCTCAGTAAAGACCGTGGCAGTGGAGTCGGAGTTAATCTCATTAAGGAGTTAAGGAGTCATATTCGGGAGCCGAAGGTTTTCAAGAAGAAGACTCGGAGTCGGAAACGGTCAATTTCCCTTAGAGTGCGCAACTCTGCCAATTTTTCTGGAGTTGGAGTCGGACTTATTTTGAGACAAAGGCGTCGGAGTAGGAGTCAAATTTCCAAGAGTCAGAGTCAGTCATTTTTCATCCGTGTATAAATTTTTGCCAAAGCTACGAAGTCAGAGTCCAAGTCGTGGAGTCGGAGTCCGACTAATTTTCGGGAACAAATGTCGGAGTCAAGTGCCCTAAAACTTTCAGAGTCGGGAGTTGTTCGTCAAGAGCTACTTCCGACAAAAGTTGTTTGAAGTAAATCCTACTTTAAGTTCGGAATCTATATTGACTTCCAGTTTTCCGGTAGCCGCTAATGTTAAGTTTTTTTGATCCGTTCAAAATTTGATCGAAAAATTGTTCAAATCAAAGAGCGAAATATGGGAATGAGGTGTCCTCGCCAACATATCTTTCGAAAAAAAAATTGTTCAAATTGGTTTATTCACTCAAAAGTTATTAGGAGGGGGGAGGGGAGACAGACAGACAGACTGACAAACATTTTCCCCGTCTAATTACCCTACCTTCCAATTGTAATTTTTCGATATTTATTTAATTATTTTATTTGTTTTTGACTTTGTTTTATTTTTTGCAATATTTTTAAGATGCATTAAGCCTTCTTTCATGCTTTTTTCTTTTTTCTTGGACTGTTACTGAGAAAGTAGGCTAAAAAGGGAAGAAAAAGAAAAAAAAAATCAAATCAACAATTAATTTGAATTCTGACATTTTGAATTCAAATTATGTGTTTTGGAATCACGAGTTGCGACAGGACCCTAAAATGTTTCTAGAAATGGCTTCTTCTCCCCCCCCCCCCATCCCCAAACCTGCCCTTCCTCTTGGACCGTTACGTGTGTAAGCTGTATTTGTAGGCATGTGTGTGTGTATGCGTGCGTGTGTGTGTACATAGACCTGTGTGTATGTGTGTAAAGGTGAGTGTGGATGTGTGTATAGGACATGGACGCCCCAGCCCAGTAGAAGCCGATTCTGGGAGCACCAGAGCAGACGCACCTGCAGAGGCTCCTGGTTCAAGCTGAAAAGGGAACCAAAACGCCACGAACAGTCAAATAAAAAAACAATTAGCAATCGTGATTGTTATTGCTGTATCGTCACAGTGAGAAACCCAGACGTCATTACAGGTGTTTAATCATTCTTATTAAACAGAAAGGAATATTTTTCATTACCATAGTTCAATGTATGTACCGTTTGAAGACATGGGATGAGTTTGAGTACTGTTTACTTATAGTTATATTTTTCTTTTGGTCCTTTTCTTTATTTTTTTTATTTTTATTATTTTTATTTTTTTATTATTTTTTTTACGATGACATAAGAAATTCTTGAACCTTTGAAGTATTATGGCGAAAATAGCATACTCATTCGAAAACTTGTTGCCTTCTATGACTTTTTAAAATGTGTCAAGCACTTTTCGGACACCCAAGGACCATTTTGAACCATCCACCAGGAAGAAAAGATTACCAAGATTCCACACAGCATAAGGATATTTTGTACTCATAAATGAAATTATAATACTTCTTAAGCAAAATGTAAAACAAATTTAATACTTCATAAGATTAAAAGAAAGTTTCCCGGTGAAATGAGACGGTTCAGAAACGGTTATCTAAACCTTGCAATGAAAAGGCTCGGTTTTTAAGGTAACGTCCAGCTCCATCTCACCGTCTTAGGTTGCCTTGACCCCTACATTCTATGGTGTATGAGTGCCAGACATCGTCACATTGTCTTGAGCCTGCAAATATGACGTCAATATGGAGTAGACGGTAAGACGCAGCAGAGCGTTTTTAAAACGTTCCGCAAACTGGTCAATGCAAAGTCAGATGAAGAGATTCTTAACACTGCTAGATATATGAAATACACCGCCAGGCTCAGTCATTCCAGTCAAGGACTGCAGTTTCGTGCTAATTAGCACTCATCAGCCCGGCATAGGAAAGTGACTGAGCTGGAGATGGAAAACCTCTTAAGGAAGCCAATAGTGCCAAACAAACTGGTAGCTAATGTAGAATTAGCACAGACCAGACGAGTGACCGAAGCAATGGTTCGGTTCAACTCGAAGATTGAAGGCAAGGCATGGTATATTCAGTACATTATCGGGACCCATTAGACAGGGCTAAAGTAGAAATACATGAAATACACCACCAACTCAGTCATTCAAGCCGAGAACTGCAGTTTCGTGCTTATTAGCACTCATCAGCTCGGCATAGGAAAGTGGAAAGACTTTCCCACGTAGAACAATTTGACTTTTCAATTGATATTTTATGATTTTTTTTTTTTTGAGGTTTTGTTCTGAGCGCGACAATTTTTTCTTTCACCTTGAAAATAATATTTTTTCATGTATTTCTGCCTTAGCCCTGCCTAATGAGCGATAATGTGCTGAATATACTGCTAGATACGTTATGCACGACTAACTACCTACATAATTATCGCCGCTATTGACGATAGAAGCATGTTTGTGACATAGATAATCAACGAACTACGTTACGAAATATTTTTTGTGTACATGTATTGCAGTGCAAGGGGTCTGACTAAAATACAAAACGCGTATTCGTACTAATAATTTTGTGTGAGAAAATCCTTTTCCCTCGAGAAAGCTACAGTATTAAGTGTTTAAAACCTGTTTCTGACTGATAGACGGAAAAATCTCTCTGTCAAAAATGCACTAGATAACAAATTACCATTTTTATCTTTTAACACAAGGTTGCAAGAACATTTTATTTCACACCATTTAGTTAAGGCAAAATATGAACAGATCTTTGAAATATAATAGTAAGCGTTTTTTAAAAATTTGACTTTAAGGCAACAGTATAAGAAAAATGTCTGTACAGTCACTTCGAGTAACATTTAACATCCACACTCACATTTTAATAGTGCTGTTGTATCTATTGGCATAACATTGAAGAAAAACTTCTAAAGTATTAAACAGTTTTAAAAATAAGGAATAATAATTATTAAACCGTTCAAAATGAGTTGTTGACCCATTTCAAAGCTATCATGAAACTTTGGGTCACTTCGAACCCCGTCGGAAATGTGATGCAAAATAATTGATTTTAATAAAAAATAATTCAATATTAAGCAAGGAAAATAAAATTTCTAAGTACTTTTAAAACTTCTCATTAATTACACAGCATCACAAGATTCCTATTATTTATTAGAGAACATTGAAAGAGAATAATACAATATACAGAACGAGACATTCCAACAGTTTCAAATCAGCATTCGGGAGTAGCTCCCAAACAGTCACATCAGAATTGCTGGACTACAAATAAATGTGGACAGTATTTCCAACTTACTTTGTAAAAATTAAAAGTGAAATAAATATTGTAGCTTTACCATCAGGTCTTCGACAGTTCCTTTTGAAATCAAACACACTTGAAAATACAAAAGTAAACCCATACAACAAAGTTAACCCGCATGGTTCAAAGACTGTAACGATTTTCCCAGATAGAACAATTTGACTTTTCAATTGTTATTTTATGATTTTTTAAATTTTTATTTCATTTATTTATTTTTTTATTTTATTTATTTATTTTTTCTTTTATTTATTTATTTATTTATTTTTTTTGAGGTTTTATTCTGAGCGCGACAATTCTTTCTTCTACCTTGAAAATAATATTTTATTTACTGATATCTATTTCTTTTGAACTAGGAAAATTCGCGATGTATAGATGCCCTTCCCACGTCTGTTTTGTTTTTAACTTCTGAACTCTAGTTCAGTTATGCATGTCCGTTTAACTTTGAAAACAATATACAGTAGAACCTCCATATATCGAACTTCCACATATCAAAATTTTCTATATATCGAAATCCCAGCAAATTTCTATGTTCATTACATAGAAAAATTGTTTCTGTGTATCGAAAAAAATTCTATATATCGAATTTTTTTTCGAGACATTAGTAGATTTTTTCCGCTTCAAACTGTTTGTCTCATGAAAAATAAAGGTTTGGGGAGAAAATTATGTTCACTAAAGGTTGCTACGAAACTCATAAGGAATCTGGGGTTGAGGGGTGTGTAGAAAGGTCGTTGTTTCGTTCTTAAATTAAATCTAGTTTATTTCAAATATCTTAGTTGTAACCAGTAACATTGTCAAATCAGTTTTAAGTTATCCCTTTTGTCTGTTGATTATCATTCCTAGTCGTTTTAGCTGCAGTTAAAATCATTCAAGTTAAGTTGATTGATTCCTTATTTTTCTCTCGATTACATTCTCAAAACGAAAATCCCCTCATGTTGCGGATCAAGTTGAATTGAAGAAGAATGAAGATGTATGAAGGCGCAAAAATGTAATCTCTGTTATTTTTTTAATTATTAACTTTCATTTAATCCGATGCTCGTATAAAAAAGAAATTAGGTTTCATACACGAAAATTAGCTTTAATTTTAATGTTTTAGGAGATTTTTAGGATAAAATGAGATCGTTTCTATATATCGAAATTTCTATATATCGAATTTTTTTGCCGGCAATTTGCTACTTCGATATATGGAGGATATATGGAGGTCCGACTATATATATATATATATATATATATATATATATATATATATATATATATATATATATATATATATATATATATATATATATATATTATCATTCTTTTATCCGGGAAAGAATATTTCACTTGCAGTTGTCCACTTATTTTAACCTAGGAAAAATTCTCGATCAAAAGATGTTCCCCACCTCCTTTTTTCTTTCACCTCTTTTTTAACTCCGAAAGATCATTTTATTTATGCATGTCCATTTCTCTCGCCTAGAAAAACTATTCTACTCATAGATGTCCACTTCTTCCAACCTGAAAAGACTATTTTATTTATTTATTTATTTCGAGAGATATTCGCACCACATTTTACACCTCAAGGCAATGGGCTCCCAAAGAATGAGGTGTCTGACCTCAGACAGAAAGCGATGTGGTTTTTTCATTCATTATTATTCATTCACACCTCTTCAGCAGCCAGTCAAAAATCCTCCGAGTAAAAACCATTAGGACTCGAACCTCTCTTTTCTTCGCCATTAACCCTTTTTGTTCGATATGGGGTTTAATATTTTTCGAAGGAAGGGACAAAAAAATTCGGAAGAAGTCCGAAAAAAAAGGAAGCCCACAAACGGTCACACACCTCTGGTGTAACTAAATCTGTGTTTGTTCCAACCTACATTTCATACAGAGAGAGAGGGAGCCGACTGAGAGCAGTTGTATTGAAAGGTATCCTTTTACAGCGACTGTCAGACTGTGTTATTGTATAAGCTAAGTCATAGTCATTAGCAGTCCCACTTCTTTGCGCTTTTGTGGTTTGGTAAACGCAAGTGACACCTCTTCTTCGCCTCTGAGGATGCGAAGATATTGTTATTCGATATTCCCCCCCTTTCGACGGAAAAAAACGGCCTGTTGAGGAGTTGGACTATTAACGGAATGTGTTATGGGACACATATTGGACCATAAATCACGTTAGTGCGATTCTGTTTTGTGCCGAGGTGCTAGAACTAATAAAGTTTAATTTTTTGAAAAGGTCTGCTCGGGAAGGTTATTGGAAAGGCATGCCGAACATTTTTCAAGTTGGATATGGCACAATTTCGCTTGGATTGTAATTCGATGCCGTTGGAGCTGCTTTGTAGAGGAGTCGATATTTCACGTAAATTTGGAGGGAAAGTTTGTGTTCACTTTCTCTCACACGAAGATTAGATACTGGTGTAGAGTATTTTCAGTGAAATATGCAGAACATTTCAAAGCGAAAAAAACATGTATGTTTCAAATGTAGATTAGAAAAATATCATGCGTTATAAATCCAAATACATGTCTTTTAGATTCTAATTTGCGTAGGCGGCTGGTGTACCAAAAAAGTGGGTGGTTATAAGAAGTGTGAGGAATGTAAGGTTCGGGGGCCCATGAGGTGTTTTTTTTCCCCGCAAAGTTTGACTTTTAACTTCGCTAATTAAGTGACTTCTAAATATGTGAAATATGGCATCACAAATCGGGACGAATGACCACCATAAACTCATTCTTACGAAATAACATGAGAAAAATCCATTTGTTTGAACTTTTTAGTTTTTGTTTTCGTGAAATAAATCAATCCACTCTATAGAAAAAAAAATCAACCCGGCATTAATATTTGCCCCCTGCCCTTGCCCCCCTTCCCCGTACTAGCCGTCTATGCATATTTGAATAAAAAATGATAATATAATTTCAAAGAGCAATGTGTAATACATAAAACACACCACTAGCTCAGTTATTCCATCCAAGGACTGCGTAATGTGTAATATTTGAAAATAAAGAAGATCATGTTGTTATTATTCACATGCATTTTCATTTCATGTTTGAACGGAAATCACGTTTTAAAAGTTCCGAAAGCCATTGGTGATTCAAACATATATTTGAAGAAAATTGTGCCGGTTTCTTCTAAAAAGCTTAGTTGTAACCAATTTTGCCATAACTGTATTGTAACCATAATTGTACAAGAATCATGTTATTGTAAATTTTTAAATCTTGTGTATTTGAAACTCGTTTTAAACAATGTCACACCATTGTAACTCCAAAACGCACAAGTGCTTTAAATGCATTTTGAATGAGAAACACATTACTAAACATACAAAAAACTTTATGTAGTTCACATTTGAACAAAAATCGTATCATTAATCTGTTCATACAGTAACTCATTTATTTATTTTTTTATTTATTCTGACTAAGTTGTGGTATATATATATATATATATATATATATATATATATATATATATATATATATATATATATATATATATATATATATATATGCAAAAAAAATGTTATTGACAGTAATAAAAATAGCTTCATTTGTGAGGAGCTTAAATTTGAAGTCCTTGACACTGGCGAAATAATTCATGCAACTGTGGTATCCACGGAAAAGTTTATAAGGAAATACTGTTTGACCACGGATTGTATGTAATCTGGCCATCTGCCAAGTAAAGACGATTCCATCTGATTCAATCTAGCAGGGAAGATGGGAAAATGAACGATGATATTTTTATGCACGCGTTTTATAATGTCACTAGTACCTTATTCATTTATTGCATTCTCCGAAATAAAGTAAGGGGAGAACAAAGATAGTTACCATGGAAACAACAAAAAGAAAATAAAATATTTTCATTTCGTTCAAGAACGTAAAAGCAAAATGGTAAGTTCAAAACTTTGTTGTGAACAAATAAATCAATTAACTTTTGCCGTGAGAATAGAGATCGAATCTACTTTAGTTTCAGAAAATGTTGCTGCAAGCAAATTTTCATTTTTACAAAACTAAGGCTAAATAATAGAGACGCAAAACTGCACATCTGAAACAAACCCCTATAAACTAATAGATACGTCCATTTCCGCCTATAAACCGGATATTAGCCTTTCCATGTAATCGATGGTCAAACTGTAGTATTTGAACGAATAATATTAGCGAGTAACTGTCTGTGGAGAAACAAATTGAGGTAAGGGGACTAGTTTACTCGTAGGTTCTAAAGTTCTGATAAATATTAGAGGAATGTGATGGGAGAAGTTGAACATTTTATATACTTCTTAAATGGTTACTGAGACATAACTGGGTTAGCTTTTAATGGTGAAGATGAAATAAGAAAATACGGGTGATTTTAAGGTAGAAAAAAAAAAAGAAACTTTGAAACTCTTAATATTTATCTCCTGTTTGTTTATTCTCCAAGTACTAAAACAAAAAAGATGAAGAAAGAGATTAGATGCTTTGGGAATTCAAAACCCCAAAGAAAACAAAAATCTGGAGTAAGGGATGTTGGAAACGTCAACAAATCAGTTCATATTAATGAAGAAGGATGATATGAGATTAGACATACTACTATGGGGTTTGAAGAAGTAGAAAATAGAAGCAGCAAAGATGCCGGTTCATGGCAATGAAATTACTTGAGGAAAATAAAATGTTTAATATGTCGTAGTGTTTAATAAACCTTCAAAGGAAATTAAGAAACTAACTTATTATTTTCCCCACATAAGTGTTTACAAGGAACACTCGATTACGGAATTATAGTGTGTTTTCCATACTAGTTACAAAATCAAAAGCATGCGGTCCATTAATGACCTGATAAAATACCATTCTCGTCCTCCTGCATCAACAAAAACAAAGATATTAGCATCTTGTTTTACATTTAATAGAAACCCAGTGGCTCAGTGGACGCCACAGGTCCGGGTTCTATCCCCGGGTCGGACGTGATCGACTCAGCCGTTCATGCCTTTAGAGCGTCAATAAAATGAATACAAGCGTGCTTGGGAACTAAACCTAGGGGTTAAAGTTAGGCTGATCATCTAACTGGCACATCTGCCTAGCGCCCCTGAGCCTTTGGGCAGGAAAACTGAGATGAGCACAGTTGGCCTTGGTCCCCATGGGCTGTCGTGCCACTGGGTTTGGTTTCTTACATTTAATAGCCAATGACTACTTCTATTTGGCTAAACACTTTTATTAAATAATAAGAATAATAAATTAACACGTTTGCTATTTAAAAGAATATTTTAATCTTTTCATATTTAGATAACTTCTTTCATTGGAAAAAATGAAATTATTGTTTTGATATTTATGTCCGTTTTATTGATTTGTTCTACAACAACATTTTGCTATTTTCTGTATATTGCTAAAATTGCTTAACTATCTCAAAATTGTATGTTTACAATTATGGGGAATTTTATAGTACCTTGATTTTTTTTTTTTTTTTTGCAAAAGCAACGGCCAAGCACTCTTACATACGTCATTCCATAATTTGTTAAATGTAATAAAGTTGAATGTGTTGAAAGGGATGGAGTATGTTTAAGGAAGACACAATTGATGTGAAATTTCCTTCAAACAAGACTTTTTCAATCCATAATACGCGAATTGCACAATTGAAACCCAACTACGCAAATGTAAATATGTTGACCGTAAGAAACCAATTTTAAAAAGGAATAATTTAACACATTGTGTCTGCAACCGTAACACATCTCGACAGCTTTTTTCTTTTTTACCTTTTTTTCAGTCCGGAAAACAGCATTGTGGAGTGATTTCACTGTACAACAAATAAAAACTCTCAAGCCCCCTATTTAAATCAAAATCCTTTTCTCACGTTCAAGGTAGGGATAAACCGGTAGGGAGGACCCCGGAGATCCGTAGGAGGAGGAGATGGAACGGGAAGGAATGACGTGAAGAGATCGACAGCACTGTAACTGTAACTTGATCTCCAGAGCTTACAATGACGTCTGATTAGCGGTGTCAAGTTCGATCAGCCCTGACTTGAAAAGAAGTTTTTGGGGAACTGGGGTGATGGATCCTGACGCTTGCCGAACTTAGTTTCCCTGTAGCGGTATTCTATTTTACCTTTTACGCAGAACGTTATCAGAATTTGAATGTTTCTATAACAGCCAAATTTAATGTGTTGCCCACCGGTGATGTGTGAAACAGGCCCAACTTCTGTGAATAGCTTGATATACAGGTAGTTATCAAAATAATGGAAACACTTGGAAAAAAAAATTCGGAATCGCTGCTCTGCCGTAAATGTTCTGTTAATAAAGGAGCCCTTCTAACTATAATCAGTCACACTGGCGAATCCAGATCGTGATTGAGTTCTGTGGTCACTTTTGCTGCTGTTGTTCACTTTTTAGACACTACAATCCACTTTAACACCCGTCGGTTTCTTTTACTGAACTTCTCTTTACTTCCACTGTTTTGCTTTGCCAAACTTGTCTTACCGCGATGTGTGTATGCCCCCCCTATAATGACTTTAAATACTATATCTCTGGAAACGCCAAGAAGTTGAAATGTTTCAGTTACATTTGCTCCAGCTAGACGCGCTCCAACAAGTTGGCTTCTTTAAAAAATTGAGAAGTCCGTCATTTCACGAGCTTGAAAAAAAACCCAAGACTTCCAGAACTTCCGTTAAACTACCATATACTACCAGATCTTATACTGTCCAACCACGGATTGTATGGAATTTTCAAACGTCCAGATGAGACGAATCTATCTGAATTAGGGAGAAAAGTAAAAATTTGATGCGTGTATTCCGCTCATTTGAATGAGACTCTGCTTCTGCAAAAGCTGAAATCGCTAAAAATAATCGATTTCTCCATTTCCGGTTGTAAAACGGATGTTTGTCTTTCCATACAATCCGTGGTCAGACAGTACATTGCTATTTATTTCAAAAAATGATATTTAGTTTTATTCTTCTTTACTTGCGAAGCGGATTCAAAAAAGTCCCTTTTATTCACAAGTGTTTCCATTATTTTGATAATTACCTGTACATATAGGCAGTCAACAAATATAGCAAGCAACTATTAGTACAGTAAAATCACTCTAATGCGGACACTAACCGGGCACATTTTTTTGTCTGCAATGGAGGGCTGTCCTTAGGATAGGGGTATAATAATGTTATTTGGCCTTGAAATCGAGGAATTAAGAATTGTTTGCATAAGAGGGGCCTCCGCATTCGAGGGCTCTCTGTTAGGAGGGGTTTTACTGTACTTATTTTCGTCCAAATACTAGCTTCAAACAGCATTGCCTCTTTTTGCAAAGTTATAGATTAAGCAGAAGAAAAGAACAACGCAACAAGAAGTTATTGGCAGGAGTGGCCCGATGGATGGGAGGTCACGGGTGGTCAGTGTGACCTTTCGAAAAATTCCTTATTCGGCACGTTTTGTCTGCCGATTCGGAAAATTTTCATCACTCATTACAATTTGCAATTCATTCGGCGAAATTTGGAGCTCTTGTCGGCAAAATTATCATCATTCGGCCAAATTTGGAGTTCCATTCAGCAAATTTGGAACTCCATTCGGCAAAGTAATCGTCATTTGACCAAATTTGGAGTTCCATTCGGCAAAATTTGGAACTCCATTCTGCAAATTGAGATTTTCCGTCCTCCTAAAAATTTTAATTCGGAGCGTCCCTGGTGATTAGTACTTTGTGTTGATACGAGCCTAAGAAAATTACTTCTCCTTTTTGCAAGTTTTTACAGACTTTAAAACATTGTAAAACACGATAAAATTGCATAAATAGCAAAAAAGTAAAGACATGTGTTTTGAGTTCACGCGACGTCTTTTTGTCAATTCAAGTGTTTTGGAGCTACAATAAGCCTTTTTTTCACTTTCAAAACATTAGCTTGAATGTGAAAATACATTCGAATAACCGTCAAACACGGGACTGCAATTCCTTCGTCTGCTTGTATAATTTTAACGTTGATATGACTGTTTTAATTTTTCACACGTAGGTAAACGTAAGTATTTTAATTTTAATTACAGATTTCTTTTCGTCATGAAGGAGTTTATTACAAAAAATCATCGACACTAAAAAATAAAATACTTTTTATAACGCATATAAGTTTTCGTTCATTATATTTTTAACCACGTTTAATATTGTCAAGCCTTGAACTGTACTTTTTTGCTATAAGTATTTTATCCGTAAAAGCGGATGTGAACAGTTGACGAAAATAATCTTTTTCCTTTATCGGGACTAGTGATTTTTCAGAGGTAAATTTCAGAGAAATAATAGGTTCAGAAAGACAATAAGTAATTTTTGATTGACTTTCAAAGACGCGGAGTCGTTTACAAGATATAATAGAACTCAAATAAGAGAAAAATAAACATTGTAGATTAAGTACTGGTTCGAGGACATGTGCTGCATTTATTTACACTTAAAAAAATTTTCACTAGAGAGTCGATACACTTGATTATTCCACTTTTTTGTGACATGGCTTTTAAACGAAAAAAGTACACTTATGAATAAAATTATTGAAAGTTATAAAAGCTTCGAGGAGCACAAAATGAACAGTAATGAGTACGTTCAAGTTAATGTGAATTGGTAACTCTCAAAAAGTTAGTTACAAAACTTGACTTTTCAGATATTTATATTATTTTTCCTACACCATTTGGTTTTTATTTAAAAACTATTTTTGTTACTTGCATTCATTAAAACTTGAACACTTTTAATGTGGTAAGTTATTGAATTTAATTAATTGCTTATAAACTCAACTGTCAGCAAGCCCAAGTAGCCTAAATGGTCTACGGAGTTTAACATTGAGTGGGCATGGTATTGCCTCTAAGTAGGTTAAAAAGTAAGTTTATGAACAATGCGACAAAGGGACAAGTCCTTTGCTGCTCAAACGAAAGACATTTCTTGTTTTTTTTTTTTTGAGCAATCATGATTGCTTATTGTTCTCACTTGACTGTTTTGATGTGCTATCATTTTATTTTCCCGCCAGCACCCTCTGCAGCATCACCGTCGACCGGCTCCTCACGATGCTGCTCCTATATCGAAAACCGTCTCCAGGTTGCATCCATGTCCTGCACACACGCGCATACACACACAACTACACACACACACAACTACACACACAACTACACACACACAACTACACACACAACTACACACACACACACACACACACACACGCACACACAAATACATGCACCCACACACACATACACAAACAGATACACACACTCAAACACATACATACACACACACGCATACATACAGACACCTACTCATACACACACACCTACACACAACAACCCACACACTCATCACACTCATGCCTACACACAACTACCCACACACTCATCACACTCATGACTACACACAACTACCCACACACTCATCACACTCATGCCTGCACACAGACACAAACACATATGCCTACACACACATACACATTCCCCACCACACACAAACACTCATACACACAACTACCCACACTCATATCTGCACACAGACACAAACACACATGCCTACACACACATACACATACCCCTACACACAAACACACATACCCCCACACACACATAAACACACATGCCTACATACAAACACACACACACACACACACTCGTGATTGCGAAAAACATAATTTGAATTCAAGAGGTCAAAATTCAAATTAATTTTTTTTTCTGATTTGAAATACAAATTAAATGCATCAATGTTATTTGTTTCAATTTGGACTTGAATCTAGTATTTATTAGTACTTTCATTAGCTCTTACAGAATTGTATGCAAAAACTGTTGCAGCAGCTTCTGAAATGTGTAAATTTGATTATAATGCTATAGAAATAACTATCAAGAAAAATGTAGAATGTTTCTAAATGATTGTTTTAGAATATTACATATTACTTTACTGTCATATTAGAGCTAAATTGATTTAAAAAACATCCTTTTAGTAAAAAGAATACACACTTACACACACATATATATAGAAGGCTTCTCTTTTATATTAAAAACTAAATATAATTAAGGTAAAAGTGATTTAGAAGCTTTCAACTTACGCAACTTAAGATGCTTAATTGTTAATTTGATATTAGAACTGATCGAAGAAGAAAATTTCTTCACCGTTGCCACACGTATTTTCGGTAATTAATGAATCTTAAATACCCTATTTGAGATTTCTGACCCTCAAGTTCAAAGACTCCGACTTTAAACAATTGTTTCAAAGCTTTCAGCTATCAATTTGATTAGAAAAAAAAGTTCTTTTATATTCTAAAACATCGAACATGTATGTATAGCAAGACGTTTCCTGCTTCAGTCACGAGTTGCAGTTAAGAATGGAAAACGTTTCGAAATGTTCGGATAGCTTTCACGTATATCGAATAAATGTTCTGTAATTATGTTACAAGAGCTTGATAGGGTCAAATGTGATCCCATATTGTAATTTTTTCTTTTTTTTGTGTGGAGAGTTAAAAACGAGAACTCTGGAAGTATTTTAGTAAGTTTGTATTTTATTGTATTTTTGAATTCTTTCCTGTATGTTTATCTACGCATTCAAATATTTTATGAAATATTTTGTTTGATTTATGCATGTAATTAGGAAAGCTTCGAAATAAAATATAAAAAGTAAAATAATAAATAAATAAAATAAATAAAAATTTTCTTGAAAATGTATGGCTTAAACAAAAGTTGAAGTAAAACTTGCAAGATTTAAGCTTAAGTTTTCCGAATTATGATCGCCTTTTCAATTAATGTTATTTTTAACAAACTAAGAAGTCTGCATAATGTCTTTTAATTCTTCTCTAGCCTTTTTCTACAAGCATTTTGTTATTTAAAAGGTATGCTTTTTAAGGTTTGTCTTTTTTGTTTATTTTTTTTTTAAAGTTTACATGTAAAAGGATGTATAAACTAAACAACTAATATATATCTAAGAATAAAGGATACGCAATGCACACACACACACACACACACACACACACACACACAAAATCACAAACAGAAGTTTTCCTTCATTCTTCACTGGCCTGTCTAGCTAGGAATTTCGGCTTTAAACTTTAAATTAGGTTCCAAATCAGTCAAATGATGTCAAATGATGATTCAAATTCTCTGATTTGTTATTCAAAAAATGAGACAGAGTGCGGGTGCTCAGTTTTGTCTTAATTTTGCTGCATTATCTCAGTTTAAAAGTTAATTGATAAAAATGTGTGTTATAAAATTGATTCCTCAGTTAAAATGTTCATTAATTTTAAAAAATAATACCAAATAAACATTTTTTTAAATTTATTTACGTCCTTTTTAATATTGCGTTATTCACTACTGCAAAAACACTTATTTTTGCGAGCTGTAATGTTCGTGAAAATGAAACTATCGGCAATTTCGTGAGCTGAAAATTTCGCCAATTTTATATGAACAAAACCGAAGTTGAAAAATTCTCCGAGAAAAAATATTTCGTGAAGCTTAAATTTTGGTGATCATGTCGGGCACGAGAAAATCGCGAAAGTTAAAACATAGCGCAAATAAGTGCTTTTACAGTATTTATAATCGACAAGACCTTGTTGAAGACATTTCTTTGTTTTTATTACCAACTCTTATTCTGCTTCTAAGTTTTCCAGTTGAAAATTTTTCCATCGAATTTTGTAACACATTACTGATTAACGCGTTGAATTAGCTAAACTCAATATTATCAATAGTGCTCAAAATTAGCATATATATTTTTTTTTACAAAAAAAAAAAAAAAACAACTCGGTGATATAAACCCGAGGTAGTGTTTTACTGTATGGACGGAAAACATATAACACAATTAGAATCTTACAAGCTTTGTTAGTTTTTGTTTTATGCCACTATGACCTTTAAATGCCTTTTCTCAGACACACATGTAAACGTTCTCTATTCCCTAAGAATTTTTTCTATTCGATATAGTCTTGAATAAAGTATTGTGATGAGAGAGCTATAGTTATTGTTTGAAAACGACTAAATTAATATTCTTCTTTTTAAATCGTGACGCAATCTGAAAATTAAAAAAAGAAAAAAACATCATTGGCGTAGTTTTAATGCCATTGCACACAAAAATGTTCTTTTAAGGGAGTCTGAGACACAAAAATCGTCAAATTTTGCAAAAAAAAAATTTTCATATAAAATTTTTCCGTTTTTTTCTGCTTAAAAAGTTTGAATCTGGTTCCTATCTTAATTAGAATGAAAGATATAATAATTTTGGTTGCTCATGCATTTTACTAACATTATACTTAATTTTAAAACTTTAAACGCGTTTTTCTCCATGATGCAATTTTTCCCGATTTTTTGCATTCAAACTCTTATAAGTCAAGAACTAATAAATATAAAGTAATGAAATTTTGAGCACATCTTTTTCAATCAGTTTACTTTAGTTTTTATTCGGCAAATTTAAAAAAAAAAGTTTACTTCAAAAAATATGATTTTTTTTAAAGTATCTCCGAATTTTTCGATTTCTTTTTTCAAATATGTTTTTTATTTTTATTGAATTAATATTTTTTAAATTGCCGAATAAAAATGAAAACTTAGGTATTTGGGCATAATTTTGTGAAAAAAATTTGATAATTGACTCAGAATATTTTGAGTTTTAGCGTTTTAAAGCAACCCCATTAAAAAAAATACAGTTAAGTTTGAATTTAAAAACATTAATATTTATACTATGATTTTGCTTTTAAACAGATGATGAAGCATTGCAAAAAATTTCAAAACTCTGAAATGCTTCGTAATTTTTTTTTTTTTTTTTTTCAAAATGTGTCCGGGACCACCTTAAAACGGGTAGGTTGGAGTGAAACTCAATGTCGAGGAGCGAAATATGCGGGGGAAAAAAGTGAAGATCACAATCCATTAAAAAGAACTTTCTACGAATGATAGAGAGAGAGAGAGTGAGGGGCGAAAAAAAAAATGTTTTAATTAAATTAACCTCTTTGAGTGTTCGATATTTTGCATTAAAATAATAACGAAGTACTCAAATGTCGTATTTTTAAATTTTCTACGGCAATAAATTTTATTTTAATTGCAGAAGTTTTTTTAGGTATATTTCCGGATTTTAATGCGTGTACTACGCTTGAAAAGCTGTTAAAAATATCTCCGAGTCGGTATAATTTAGCCACATGAATAAGTCTTTTATCCAAAACATATTAGTTAAAGTAATCTCACATGTATTTACGCATTGATTACGGTAAATAATCATTTGCCGACAAATTATCATTTTAAACTTTTGTGTTTATTCAACAAGCAGAATTTTTCCAAGCAAAAAACGGAAATTTAGAATCCCCGCTCCTTTGTTCTCAACGACAAGTGCTGCAAACCTTAAGATGTATGCAAGAGTTATTGTTATAAAAGTTATTTTATTATGCATCTGTAATAATTATACTGAAACGTTATGCCGCTGATTGATAGAAGAGATCAATCAAATTTCATTTCATTTAAACAAAAGAAATCTTTCATTCTAACCCCAGTGGCAACAATAATTATCCATACAACCAGCCGTCAAATAACTCCTTTGCATATTTTATGTACTCGATGTAAATTACCCATTGGCTTCTAAACATCGATTCATCAGTCTTATCCATCTTTATTGAAAATTCATAATCCTCCCCCAACCATAAAACTTACCATCAATCTTCCTGTCGTCAGATTTTCACGGGTACTTAATAAATTGGCGCTCTTTGATTAGACAAAGAAGTTATCCCTCGTTTCATGTAGCCATTTCTTCAAACACGTAATCTATTTCCATTATACCTTCACAATTGGCATTTAATGAAACGCTAAATACGGTTATCTTTACGAATACATTTGACCTTCGGGTTCAACATTTGGGCCGATTCGAATGAAGGTTGAAAACGTTCTCTGAAACGTAATGAAAATAAAATCTAGTTTGGTATTCTATGAAGATAAAGCTACCTGGCCATTGTTTTTGAAGCATGTGGTAGCTTCTTGTGAAAGCTGCGGTTTGAGACTGTTTGAGAGAGTGATTTTGCGTATGAAGTTTCAGATAAAATATTTTAGACGCCATCATTGAACATCACGGTTTCAAAAACTAAAAAAAAAAGAAAAAACTATTTAGATTTTTGCATACAATTAGTGTAACCATATACCATTTAAACTTAAAAACTAATTTTTGTGCTCTAAATCTGTCTGATGTGTTTAGTGGTATGTGTTCTAAATATTTTTCCTAAGCTGTATGGAAATTATGACTCCCCTCTACCCTCACACATTTAGAAGCTTCATATTGAAAGTCAAAATGAAAATACTGCTTAGAATATTTACTAAATTGAAACAATATTTTTGCAAAAAGACATGAACATTTTTGAGCTTTAGTAGATATTGATAAATCTAATCTTTTATTTTCCCGACAGAATCCTATAACTTTTACTGTAAATGTATGTCACGAGTTTGAATGTGTACGCTTAGGTGGCTTAAGATAGATCGCAAATTTTACAACATAATATCTAAATTTTGCACTCTCGATATTATCAACTTCATTTTAAAAATATAACTCCAGTTTCAGATCATATTTTTCATTTGTCAACATTTTACTTTTTTGAGGATCAACTTTCAATTTTGAGCTTGCAATATTTTTAACTTTGTTATCCTTAAATTGCATGCCAATTGCCAAATTAAGTACGAAAAAAGTATATCTGATATTTCATGCAGAATACTGAATGCTTCAGTAAACTCTTCATTCTAGGCTGAAAATAAATATTTTATTTTTTCGAAACTTTAAGTTCAATGTCCCTATCAGTGTGTCGATCATTCAAAAGCATTTGAATTAGACAATAAATATTAGGATTAGTTGGGGTAAGTGAGATTTTTTTTTTTTTTTTTTGGAACAGTTTATTTTTGAAGCCATATATAAAAGTTTTGAGACAAAAAAATTTAAACTGATTGACTTATTTTATCTTGGACATTATTAATAAACATAGGTTCGTCATTATTTTCTAAAATAATGCTTTAAATATTCTTAACGATTATATTTTTTTAAAAAAATCAGATGGTTGTCTCACTTACTCCATAATAAGAAGTAAGTTGGTGATTCCCCTTTGTTTAAATTTAAATGAAACATAACTTTAAAAGGGGTTAGAGAGTTTTACTTGATAAAGTATATAAATTTTTAGTATGAATTATTTTTCTTGAAATATAGCCACTTATGAGATATTCACTGTCATTTAAATCTGTATGACGAGTATTTATAAAACAAAAAAGCAAAATAATTACATCTGTGAAATTTATTGAAAGTCTTTAGGCATATATTTTACTTTTACATATTACCGTGTGTTGAATAAAAATAATACAGATGATTAAGATCAATTTTGGAAAATTAGCCAAAATTTTAAGCTGAAAACGAAATCGGAAGCACTAAATAGGAATGTATATTTATGGTTTGCTAAGGGAGAACAATGGGGTCGTTTCCAAAATTTTAAAAGTATTTTTTTCTGAAAGAGCATTCTTAAAAGCAAAGGATCTGACCATTTTTTAAATAATTTGTTTAAGTTTAATATTTTTAAAAAATTACTTAAATCGTTGCGCTTTCATTGTTTACACTTCTGTCGTGTGACATCACAAATGATGAAATACCATTCAATGTTGCCATTCACAGAACAAAATGTTTGATTCGCATCTTTACTCACGTGTATTGGCAACGATAGGGTTGATAGCAAGCGTACAGCGCAATTTTAATTCGCTGCTTGATTATCATAACGTGGAAATGTAGTAGAAATATGTGCCAAATTGCATCATTTGTGACGTCATAAAGACTACGCCTTGTTTGAAAAATCGGACATTTTAAAAAATTAAGTTAAAAAAAAAAAAAAAAAAAAACTGGTGGGAAAATAAAAGTATTTTCTGGGTCCTTTTTTTTTTTGCTCATTCTATCCATTTTAGTGACTAAAAGTAGTACTTTTGACTGAAGGGAACCCCATTATCACTTCATCCTCTGTAATAATTTCAACATCATTTGCATCAGGCCAATAAAAAGGGTCATTTGTTCTTGAGAATTCAGCAGTATTTTTTTCTTTGCATCATCAACATTCAAGCTACACCCTACTTTATGATTTTCTTTGATACAAGTTTCATAAATACATAGATACTAACTAGCTTTAGCAGTTTTTGTAGCTCAACTATTAATTCCTACTAGGTCTTCATAGTTATCTTGTATTTCATTAATGTAAATTTTTGATCAGCGTTGCTTTTGATTTTAAAATTATCACTAATATGGAGGGACTCACCTACCCCATAGTGAGGAGACACACTTACCTCTTACATCAAAAATGTGTGGGGCAAGGGTAACCCCTCCGCTTAAACACTTAGCAAATATACTCTATGCAAAAACTCCTGTTGAAGTATGGATTTTAGGTCAAACTGTACATGAAAGTTTAATTAGAGCAGAAA
The DNA here is from genome assembly GCF_026930045.1 of Uloborus diversus. Classification (NCBI taxonomy): domain Eukaryota; kingdom Metazoa; phylum Arthropoda; class Arachnida; order Araneae; family Uloboridae; genus Uloborus; species Uloborus diversus. Next base: position 141,340,553 of record NC_072739.1, read on the forward strand.
ATATAATAAAAACTAACGTGGAAACACTTCTTTGAAAAACGTCGCTTCAACTCCATGAAAAATATCTTTCGGATTTTTTTTTTTTTTTTTGACGTAAGTTCTACGAACAATCTAAAAGTTCCACAAAACCGAAATATGTGTATAGAATGCAGGTTAAATTACTGGAACATAAGTTTATGCAGGGCCGCAGAGAGTCAAGGCGAGTCTCTTGTGAATTATGTTGCCGGGCCCCCTCTCACTCCCCCCCCCCCCCACAAAAAAAAAAAAAGAAAAAGAGAAGAAGCAAAAAATAAAAAGGGGGAAAAAGACGAAAAAAGGGGAGGAGCGTGAAAAGAAGAGGGAAAGAAGTGGAGATGGGTAGAAAAAAAAATCAAAACTGCTTACTAGAAAACAGTTTACTCTATTTTAATTAGCACAACAATGAATATTAAAAGAGAAATTTTAGTTTATCTTTACTTTTCTCTTATTCGTCTCCTCCCCTTTTCTTTCTTCCTTTCTTTTTTTTCTTCTTTCTTTCTTTTATTTGCATCAGTGTCACTGTCCCCCCCCCCCCCCAAGGCCCGGGTCCCTGCTTTCCGACCAGACTGACATGGCCTCTCGTCGGGCCTGAGTTTATGATTTGTGGTCCAACATGGAGGAGAGCTATATCCTGGAAAAACCACTTGTCTCGCTCCGTCGAGTATTTAGAGATCTCATACCACCCAATTTCTATCAATTAATCTCCAGTAATGACACTTTAATAGCGCACGATCTTCGAAAACCAATTGTTTCTTTTCATCTCTCTGAAGAGTATCGGCGCCAACGAAAGCAGTTAAGAATAGTAATCGCGGAGAAGTAAAAGTAACAGTGTAGAAAAATGCCTCTTTAAAAAAGTGATTCAAATTTCAGAATAACAACATGAATCTAATGAAGAACAGTGCTTAGCACTGGTAGCGAGAAAAGCGAGACTTAACTTTTTTTTCTGAGTTCGGTAATACAGTAGAATTTCTCAATAAGGGAAAATAAGGGGACCAGACATTTTGTCCCTTAAATAGAGGTGTCCCTTATTCAGAGGTGGATGAATTGATGCATGCTGTATACTAGTTAGTATAATATCACAATAAGCATTAACTGTTGACACTTAAGATTAAATACTGAAAATGTCTCATTATGTTAAATAAAATTCATAATTATTCAAATTTCTAAGTTTATAATATTTTATTAATAACGATTTAATCAAAATTTTGCAATGGTAAAGTTTTGTAGCACACAGAAACAATTTTGAAGTAATTCATTATATGTATTTGCTTTATGTTATGTAATTAACAATGTAATAATATGTGAGTTACAATTAATGTTAATTTTTTTTTTAATTTTTATATACAAAGCTAAATAGTTGTGCACTTTTCTTCGGCCCTGAACCTACTTGAATAAATTGTTGACAGAGCAAATTATGCATGTTAATTTCAGCAAGTTTTTTTTTTTTTTTAACTACACATTACTTGTTTCCTTCACATATGTTTATGTCAAACTTACCTCAATTAATTTGTAGAGGAAATGTAAAACTTGAATTCCAGTAAATTCACTATTTTTTTTGTGTGCTTATACATTATTTCTTTCATTTTTTTTTTTTTTTTTTTTTTTTGTTTGTTTTGTGACTTTCCCTTAAACAGAGTGTCCCTTAATTAGAGGTAAATACATGGAAATTCCTACTCATAGGGACTGGGACCAGAAATAGTGTCCCTTAAATAGAGGTGTCCCTTATTCGGAGGTGTCCTTTAATAGAGGTTCTACTGTATCACAGAAAAAAAACATTTGATGATGCATTTGAATGAAGCAATTGCCTGTTTGGTGATATTTTGATACTTGAAATTTTAACCCTAACTCCAGTGAATTAACCTAAACTCCAGTAGGTAGTGTTCGTTGTTGACTACTTTTTTCCGTTCCATCATTCCCCTGAAATGACACGTTCTTACCAGTAAAACAGTTAAGAGACCGGATCCAGTTCAGCCTTGTAACAATAAAGCCTTTCCCTGAATTTGAAACATTACCAATACATATTATCAAATTATCATGCCGTGGCGGGAGTTTCATTGTTGATGAAGTCAGGAATGTTACTCGATCATTGGCTATTAAATATAGGAGGATAACAACAGCAAAATAGTAAAAATTTTGTTGTATCCCAGAAAATGAGGGATAAATCTTCGCTCTCTGAACTTCAAGATTTTTTTTTCTTTTTAAACTTAAGGTTTTCGTCAAGAACTAAGTCATAGTCAGCACTACATATATTCTCAAAAATCTACGACGCACGTCGCAGCGTCACGCTGTTTCTGCTACCGGGGGCATCGGATGATAGTTGGTAAGGTTTAGTGAGGTTCGTACTTACATACAGATGAAAAATGGCAGCTAATCAAATTTTGAGCCACCCCCCCCCTCTCCCTCCCACGTAAGTTTTTTTTTTTTTTTTGAATCAATAATTTTTTTTTAAGATAAAATACTCAACTCACTATGTTCAACCGCTACTATTCTACGCTACAATATGATTTTTATTTTGTTACTAGTGGTACCCGCACGACTTTGCCCGTAGTTGAAAATTAAAAAGTCATTCGGTTCGCCTGTATATTTACAAATAATGGATGACGAATTTCTCACCAATTGGCTATGTTCATTCGCTCTCCCATTCCTCGTCATGATAACTTCGTAATTTACTTGTCAATCTTATGATAATTTTGCTCCGGAAAGTGTTCTTAAAATTAAAATAGGAAAAGAACAAAATCGAATTTTCGAAAAATCACTTCGAGGTGCACAACCCCGTGCTACAAATAACTTTGTGCCAAATTTCATGAAAATCGGCCGAACGATCTAGGCGCTATGCGCGTCACAACATCCTACAGATATCCAGGCAAAGAGACTTCGAGCTTTATTATTATTAAAGATAAAGATCGAGAATAGCTGTTGTCACTTGCCAAGCGTCTACTAAGTAAAATTAAAAATGGCGACTAAAAATATAACAATTGTCATCCTGTCGCCATTCTTTTCAACCCCCTGAGTAATCATTTCTCCGTTCAATCTTCTATCTTCAAAAATTCATTTAGGTTCTTCGGAAATAAGTAATGGATTGATGAATTTATGAATGAAGGTGGTGAATAACAACTTTAAGTAATCAGGAAACGTTAATCTTAAAAACGAAGTAATTTCTTGTTCGTATAATTAACGCTCGGTTGTACAATAAACATTTACGCCAGTAGTTCAGTATACATAAACTTTTATTCAAAATTATAATTTTTATGTTTTTGAAGCAATGAAAGATAGTTTGTTGTTTCGTTATGCTTTAAAACTTTCTTGCTTTTGGTAAATGCTTTAAAATGCTCTTTATTTTTACATACCCAAACAAAGGTGTTGAAAATCGGTTAAGTGAGCTTAATATAAGAAAAATAAAGTTATTTTAAGTTGATTTTTTTTTTTTTTTTTTTCAAGAATCGAGAAATTTTCTTGGGTACAGCAAAAAGAAAAAGAAGATAAATTATTGACAGAAGCTACCATGCCTCTCAGAATTTTTTTCAAAATTCTGAAAAACCAGTTGAAGAGGTATAATACCACAAAGTAGTTGTTACTTTTTTATTTCTTTTTTTTTTCCAAAAAGTGGCGACTAGAAAAACAAGAATGGCTACTAAAAAACCAGCTTCTACTCGCCACTGGCAACCAAAAAATCTCCAAATCTCGATCTTTATTTTGTAACGATGCCGTTGTTCCTATTTGAAAAAAAAAAAAAAATCCGCATTGTTAACAGACACCTTTCCGTCAAACACTGGAGTGAAGTAACAGAACAAATGATGTACTTTTTCATTCTTCTGCCGAAAAACCTGCAATTAATGCTCAATTCGCCCATTCAAGGCCTTTCGGCCTAAAACATACAACTTGAAGAACCACACCTCCTTGTTGACTTTCATCTCTAGTACAAAATCCGTGATAAAAGGTGCCTGACCTTCTCTGCCTAATTCCTATTCAATTTTCGTAGCGTTTTTTACGTATTTTCTGTCAATCCTTGTTTGCGGTTGCTCACGTCCTGTAAGAAAACGTGCGAAAAAGGCGGGAACCTTCTCTGGCACCCCCTTTCTAGATTCATAACCCCCTTTCCTAATACTCCAATAACACCTTCGCAGAATCTAAGAGATGAATCAAGAGAAGATCTGTAATTAAAGCCTAGCTCGAGTTGTAAGAGAGTTTTGTGAGAAAAAAACGTTTTCTTTGCGTTTTGATTGCGCTGGGATACCTCCAGGATTGCTCCAATGAAGTTCAAAAACCTGTTGCTAAAGATTATCGCTAAGAAAGAAACAGCAAACATTTACACAAGGAACTAAGTTATCAGAGGGGGAAAATTATAGAATTGGAATGAAGTATCGAAACCACTTCTTGATTTTAAGCTTTTTTTTTCTTGCTAGTACTTCACTGTAAAAAAAACGAGCTGATGTGTGCATCACATGACTTCCGTTTACTCCAATTTAATGTCATTTTCTCAATATTGGCAGTTTTAATGTGATTCAATAGTTTACTCTCTAAATATCACCAACAGTGATCAAATTGAAACCAGATTTAAAAATTTTAAAAAATCGCCAAATTTGTCGTCAAGTTGGCGACAAAACTTGGCGATCAAAAGACTGGCGATACATTGCCAAGTGTCCGCCAAATTATAACACCACTTGAGTTTACATCGAAATTAACAATGATTCCCCTCCCCCCAAAAAAGGGGCAAAACACCCCTTTAGAAACACCTGAATGCAACCAAAAGGAGAGGTGCACAACTAGACCCCACTAGGGGTCTACGTACCAAATTTCAACTTTCTAGGACATACCGTTCTTGAGTTATGCGTCATACATACGCACATACGCACATACATACGTGCATACTGACGTCACGAGAAAACTCGTTGTAATTAACTCGGGAATCGTCAAAATGGTTATTTCGCGTGTCTATACGTTCTTTTAGGCACTTATCCACGTGTGGTCAAGTCGAAAAAAAAAAAAAAAAAAAAAACTCAACATTCATTCGGGGGTGAGCAAAATGGAAATTAAGGTCGATTTTGGTGTGAAAATTTTTTTGCGAATACAATACTTTTTTGTAAAAGAAAGTACAAATCCGAAACGTCAGGGATTATTTTTGTGAAACGTTTAGGGATTTCAAAGATTTTCAACAATTTCCTCTGAAAATCAAGTATCTTTGCCAAAACGTTTCCTAAATAGCTACAATTTGTGCATATGCAGACTTCTCACTTTTGTGAAAAATATTTTTTGCTACCAATTTAATGATTAACTGAGCGTATTTATTAAGTGCATTGGTTTCAGTTCGATTTCGGTCCATCCAGATTGCTTATGCTCCCAATGAGAGTGAGTGGTTCTCTGGATGTCGTAGCTTTGCAAGAATTTCAGGCAAGGGACATGCTTGGTTCTTACTTGCATTACTGTTGTAGCTTTGGCCATGATTGTAATAATGCTTCTTTAGTTTTCTTGGTGTCAGGAAGGTGCCTTTAAACTTACCCTATGTTTTCTTTGAAGGTCAAGAAACATGACTGGCTTTCACCAGGGAGATTTCTGAATTCTTCGGAAAGATTCCAGGATAATTTCAGGAAGGTTGTTGACTTTTAGCAGAAATCGCAAGATATGTCAATAGCAGAAATTGGGCACATTAGCTGCCCATTGCTTTTCAGGAACATTTCTGAATTGTTTTTTCAGTGTTAGGGAAAAATAGGAGCAGAAGAAATTAAAATTTAACTAAAGTTAAAACTTTTTTCCCCCCGTATTACATTACTTAGCAAAGACGTAAAAAATAGATTAAGTGAATTTAAAGTAAGAGAAATAAAGTTAATTACGGTAGAAAATGTTTTTTTCATTGATTGGAAATAGACAAAATTCGAAAAGGTTTTTTTTTTTTTTTTTTAAGTAAAGCGAAAAAAAAAGTAATCATTTGACAGGGAACAACCATACCTGTCAGAAAAATGTTCAAATTTTTTAAAATCAATTTCAGGAATGCCAAAGTTGTTGCAACTCCTCAAATTCTTTTATTCACTACAAAATTTAAGACTTTTGTTTTCTGTCATTTCAAGCGTTTTTTCAATAATTGAGAGTGGCAGTGTTAATTGACGATGTTAGATATTTTTTACACTATCTCCTTTAATTTAAACTGTAAAATTATGATTTTACTACTGATTTTTCAGCAGTGCACAAACTGGGTCAAACCCAGGAGGGAGGAAGGGAAGGAGGACAAACCTATCCCCCTGGAGGAAGGTTTGATCCAACAGAAATTAAGATTTAATTACACAGCGATAATTAAATTCCTTATATCAAGTGCTATTACAAGATGCAAGCAAAAATTAAGGGTTTGAAGTTTTACCACGCATATATTTGATATTGAAAGTCACAAATAATCTAAACCAAAACTGCAACACATTTTGACTCGAATTTCATCTGGTTCCGTTGATTTGAAATGCTTGCTTCTCTCTTTTCAAAATGCCAATAATTTTTTGTGGTATGAATGTATTTGTAAATTCAGTCTCACATCAGCGTTGGAAATTTTGTCTGTTTCATTTCTCTGTTCCCCTTCTAAGAAACCAACCAGAATCATTAAAAAATTTTGAACCTATGAAGTATTATAGTACAAACCGCATATTGATACGACAGTTAGTAGCTTTTATATGAATTTTTAAAATGTTCATTGGACTTTTCGGACACCCTGTACTTCAGGAGGCTTTTTACTTCCTTTTACGAAGTAAAGGAACTATTGTATTCGCAAAAAAAATTTCACCAAAAAGCCAGCCTTAATTTCCATTTTGCTCGCCCCCGAATGAATATTGATTTTTTTCCCCAACCCGACTACACGTTGATATATGCCTAAGAACGTATAAACACCCGAAATATCTATTTTGACGATCCCTGAATTAATTACAATGAGTTTTCTCGTGACGTCTGTATGTACGTATGTATATGCGTATGTGCGTATGTGTATATGTGCGTATGTATCTCGCATAACTCAAAAACAGTACGTCCTAGAAAGTTGAAATTTGGTACGTAGACTCCTGGTGGGGTCTAGTTATGCACCTCCCTTTTTGGTTGTATTCAAATGTTCCAAAGGGTTTTTTACACCTTTTTTTTGGGGGGGGGGATCATTGTTAATTTAAATGCAAACTCAAATGGTGTTATAATTTAACAAACACTTGGGGATACATAGCCAAACTTTTGGTCGCCAACTTGGTGACAAATTTGATGTTTTTTTTTTTTTTTAATTATTATTTTTTTTTTTTTAATCTGGTTTAATTTTGGCCATTGTTGGCGATATTAAGAGAGTTAACTATTGAATCACATTAAAATGTCCAACATTGGGAAAATTAATCTGGATAAAACTTTTTTTTTCTTCAGTTCGCAGCAAACTTGGGGTAAAAATATTTGAAGTTTCTTTGCTTACTCCAAGGCACTATTATCATTAAATTGGCGCAAAAGGAAGTCATGTGATGCAAACATTAGCTCGTTTTTTTTTTTTAAATTTTACACCAATAAACATAGTAGAAACCATTAAAATGTGAGTAGACCAGGACAGTTCAAAACAGAGAGATTGTAACCCAAAGTTACTCTGAATGACTGTAATCTCTTCTTCAGCGGTTAACTTGTAGTTACATTGGAATAATTTGTTGCATAGCGTTTTCATTTCTGTTGCCATCTTTAGCGGCAAATTTATGCCTCACTTCGAAGAAACTCTTGAAAAATGTATTTTCTAATCGACAAACAAGTGCCTGGTAGGGGAATCATCGACGAATATAATTCCTTCCCCCAAGCGTGGTATGTAGGTTAATGGCGAAAATGAAATGGAGAGTTAAAGAACCGCGTCTTCCAAAATGGTTCACCGCCGGATAATTTAAGGTTCAATTACGCTAATCTGAGAATTTCGCGACTCTAATCCATAAAATATTATGCCGAGCTTGTGGTTATTGGCGATGATTTTGTCTGCATTCAGAACCGTTAACGTTTTCGATTTGGTTTTCTGGTTCGTAAAGCTCCGAGGTGCACATTCGCATTGGACGACAGAACGTTTCAATCACAACATGTTTAACACAACTTCTGTTCGCACCTGCTGTCGTTTGCATCAAGTTGATTTACAGCCGGAAAATGGTTTCATTTTCATCTGTAATCGGAATTTGATTTGTCTCTATTTTAGAATCGCGTGCCAGGGTTAGAAATTATAAAAATGTTACGTTATACAGTGGCTCCCAAAAGTGTTCGTACACTTACGATTTTCAATGAAATTCGTCACTATCCATTAGTTAATACTGATATTTTGGAATAGATATTTAATTATAAGATCTGTAATCTATTTTCACACACAACAACACTACATGAAAATTTTTAATAACATAAAAAAACTTGATTTTTAAGAAATCAATAATCAAAAATTGCCAGAAACTCACTAAAAAAAATCCGAAACGTTACTGGTTATTTCCGTGGAACGTTTCGGGATTTCGGAGGTTTTCACCTATTTCTCCGCAAATTCAAGTATCTTCGCAAAAAAGTTTCCTGAATTGCTAAAAGATGCACGAATGCAGACTTTTCACTGGTGTGAAAAAAGTTTTTTGCTACCAGTTTGAAGGTTTACTGAGCGTGTTTATTAAGTGTATCGGCTTTAACTTAATTACGGCCCGTCTGGATTGACTAAGATCCCAATAGGAGCAAATAAGTCACTGGATAGCTGCAGCTTTGCGATGCAGGCAAGGAATACGTTTGGTTCTTGCTTGCAATTATTCGCGTAGCTTTGGCCATGGTAGCGCTAATGCTTCTGGATTTTTCTTGGTAACCCAGGAAGGTTCTAATCAACCACATTAAACCTATTCAATTTTAGTAGAAGGTTAACGACTGGCTTTAACAGGGGATTATTTTCCAGGAACGTTTCTGAATCGTTTTTACAGTGCTTGATCTCAGAAAAGTCTTCGTACACTTTGGAAAAATGTCAAAAATTCGTAAATAATCTAACTTTTTACTAAGTTATTGTTTAGTGGAATATCATGCAGTATCAACAACAGCTTTTAAATGTCTAGGAATAGATTTCATTGCTTTTTCTTTCTTTTTTTTTGTGCAATATCTGAATAAGTGTTCAGCCGCACTTCGAGTCTTACTGTTTCTAGTTCGCTTTTCGTTTCAATGGTGTATTTCCGTAATCTAGCCGCCAGATATCTCCAAATGTGTTCCATTAAGTTTAAATTTGGCGATTGAGGAGATATTTCTAAGCTTAAAGACAATTTCTGAGGCACCAAACACAAACGTTTGCTTCTTATAGTTCTCTTGTTAAAAAACAAAGTTGTTTCTGATTACCAAATTTTCGGCTAATAGTTTAAAATTATTTTTAAAGATATTTACATGAACAGCATGATTCATTATTTCTTCAAAAAAATTCCAAACTTCCAAGTTCTGATGCTGACATGCACCCTCACACAAGAACATCCTCATCGTCCTGATTAACTGATGAAACTAAGTTCTTCCGATTAAATTCCTCAATTTTTCTTCTATTTATAATTCTACAAAAATTTTACCCAAAATGTTGAATTTATTTTCATCTATATGTAAGACGTTGTTCCAAATTTAAGCTTATTTGTCATTAATTTTACGACGGAAAGCGTAAGTTTTCTGTTTTTCGCACGAACAAAAAAAAATTCTGCGGGAAGAGGTCCCCTTTAATCCAGCTAATTTGAGAACTTGGCGAACAATTTTAGGTGAAAATTAAAAGTAAAATGTTTCATTCAATTCTGAAGAAACTTTTTCAGCACTCAAATGTGTATTTTTCATAACCTTTTTAACTGTAAATCTCCGATTACGCTTTGTTAACTTTGCCAGTTAACCTTTTCTTACCTTGTTTTCGATGAAATTCTTGTCTTTAAAGCATTTTATCAAGCACTTCACTAAAGACTGGTATAAGTTAGCTAATTTAGAGACATTTCAAACCAATTTACGGCTACTGTGATGGGAAAAAAATCAAATTCCGCATTGTGTGTGTTGTTTTTTACGCATACCTGCCATTTAAAAATAAAAAGCAGAATATTAGGGAATAAATAAACAAAACACTAAAGCCAAATGACTTTACAGTGTCTGCAGTCAATGCAAAAATAATAATAAAAAAAAAACACATATAATAACTTTTATCATGAATTTATTCGAAAATATTTCAGTTTACGATGACTTTTTGGCGTTTTTTTCCCCGTCTCTTTGTTTTTGTGACAATTTTCAAAAATAAAATCTGGCAATATTTTGAAAAAAAAAAAAAAAAAAAAAACTGCTGGGTTTTATTTAGAATGGCATAGGAATGCTGTGAAAAAAAATTGGACTTCATATTCGAATTCAGTTATGCGTTAATTTGATTTTACTACAACATTTCAAGGTGTACGAACACTTTTGGGAACCACTGTACATATTAAGCGAAACGAAAGATTGGTACAGTAAACTCCCAATTATCCGTGAGCGGATTATCCGCGAGTCCTTTAACAGTCAAGAACATGTATTTGCTCAGTAAAAAGCAAATACCAATGACTGTTTTTTTTTCTAAAAATCGTAAATAAACTCAGTTGTTTTGTCTTATTTATTTATTTATTGTACTTTCTTCATCGTATTTAAACTTGTTTTTCATTGATGTTAAGTTCTGTTGCCCAAAAATACAAAACATTTTTTCTGCACTGTATGTATTTATAGTTTGAAGAAAGTATTATGCATCAATACAGCTAAGTTTTTGAGGAAGGGCAACTTTTTCCTTATTTGTCTCTCATTTTAGCCTTTTTGCTAATTGACCGCGAATTTTGCTATCCGCGGCATTTGTGTTATCCAATTCCACGGATAATCGGGATTTTACTGTGATGAATTTTGTCCATTATAGTCAGAGACAAGTCAAAGGTATACAAACTTTTTTTGGTGGAAGGAAGAGTAAAAATTGCGAAAGGAATTGAAAGAAAGTCCAGTTTTTTTTTTCCTCCGGAAAAAACGTATCAGTTTTTTAAATGTAATAATTCAGAATGAGGTACTGTTTATAGATCTGCCAATCTTACTAAATGGAAAAGCAGTTGAGACAGAATGAAAAAGCTTGAGCAGTTAAGTACCTCAGAACTAGATAAATAAGACACTGATTTATGAATTTTTAATATTTTAAGAATATTTACAACGTTATTAGAATATATCTTTCTTCCGCCAGGCAAATGATTATAAATTTTAATGCAACATAAATAAAGTTACAACTTTTTGTAGCATTTATGAGCAACGTCATTGCTAAAAGAAAATTTCCTGTTTCGAAACAGCATCAAGCAAAAACCTTACAAAACAAAATGTATATCATTTTTTCTTTTTCTTTTTTTTTTTTTAAGTTGCCATAATAGCAAGCCGCTTTTGACATTCTTCAGAAACATATAGCCCAAATTTTGGGTGTAAAAATATTTGCTTTTATGGTAATTGAATTTTCAAAAAAAAATTTTTATTAAAATAAATAAAGATTTTAAAAAAGTTTGTGCTTTACTTTTTGCATTTGAACTCTTAAAAAAAATTCTCAAATAAAACCGGGATTTTTTTTCTCATGGCCTCAAAAATTCATGAAATTGCGCATCTCTAGTCCTAAACAGGACCGCGCCAAGCCTGATCGGCGCCGTCGTACAAATGTCTTTTGAGCGCCTTTATTTATGTATTTATTTATTCATTTAGAAGCTAAACAGCTTCACATACATAGAGGACTACGTGCCAAGCGCCTTGCCTCCGGACACACACAGGAAAAGTTTACACCACAAGAGAAGGAAATAACACCCAGGGTACTAGCGGGAATCGAAGCCACGACCTCCGGTTTAGAATACAAATGAAAAATATCTACAATCACTCTAAGCCCTTGCAAAAATGAGGAAAAATTTTAGTAGCTTGTAAAATCCCGGTAAAACACAAAGAGGCACACTCAAGGTAAAACACAAGACTGTCCGGAACTAACAATCATTTAGCAATAAAAGAAACAACACAAACCATTACTTTAAATAAGACTTTATTTGGCATGAACACTTTCTGTACAATATTTCTAAACAATTCGCAATCAATAGTAGAAAATATCACTGGTTTTGAATGAGGCACATAAGTTAAAACACATTCTCAAGGCACAAGCATTGTATGGAACACATTTTCTGGAATGTTTCCTATATTATGGCAAAAATTATACCAATAGATACATTTTTTTTATTTCACAAATATTCTTACAGTCGTAGAAACAAACTTCAACAAGAGGTTACTCGGTTTTACACACACAAAACGAAATGCAGACCTTTTCGAAATTATGATTTTTCTGCTTTCGACTTACCGGGGAGAAACATACACACCGGAAAAAATGGAAATGAACACTACATTTTGTTGCTTTAATGCCAAACAACACCATTTTAAGAAAATTGTACTTTTAGGGAGATTTTAAGTACTATAACTAAAGTATACTATTTAAAGTCAGAGAGCTGGAACTGAGATTCACTCCATGTTTTTAGAAAGATTCTAAGTCTAAAACCAAGTATACTATTTAAGGCAATTTTCAACTGGCTAGTTGGCCCTCAGTTGGACCGCTCAACCGTCGATTGAAGCTTCTTGAACCAATCAGATGGCTTCAATCTACGGCTTGAGTGTCAGACTGAGGAGTCCGCTGATGAATATGACGATTAACGTCGAAGAGCTGAAACTAAGACTCACGCCACCTACTATTGAACCTAGTAAACATTCATTCATTAACTATACAGTAAGCAACAAAATAAGCCAATCAAAAGGTTTTGTCAGCATCCTGATTTTTTTGTAGTTAGTGTTCTTTAACACTAAAGTGCCGATGTAGGTATATAATTAAAATTTGAAAATTTTAAACTGATTGAAATATTGTGGACAAAATTGATCATAATTTGCAGCGACAACAGAACTACAGAAAAATTTTAAATCTAAGAACAAATACGTATATATATTATTATAAACAGCTGGAAGCAAAGTAAAAATAATCTTTTGAATAAATAGAGTTATATTTTAGTTTCACAGATCTTTTTTATAACGATTATTAAGGCACATTGATAGCAGAATGATAAAAATTCACTTTGAAATGTAACACGATGTCAAACTGTAAGAACGTTCTTACTGAAGATATTGTTATAGGAGCTCTCGATTTTTATGGTTAGAGTTCTCGATTTTCATTTTGAAGTTTGCAATAATCACAGCTGATAAGAAGAAATATCCCTCTGTTATATTTAAAGTTATTTAATTTTACAATTGCAAGAAAGATAAGAGACCGCAAAATTGTCTCGTCTGCTTTCGCTGAAGATCGTTATAAGACCCTCGATTTTTATTCTGAGATCTAGCATTTTAAGAATAATCAGTGAAATCAATAAAATAACGTAATCAATAAAAAATGCCATAACCTAAAAAAGCAAAGTATACTACAAGTTAAAATGTTTTACTGAGTAGAAATAATTTTCTCAAATCAATCATATTCGTTTCGGGAGAAAGGTAATGGGCCATTCCATGGAAAATCTGCGATGGATTTTTTTTTCCCGCTCTGTGTCAGTTCAGATATTTCATCAAAAAAAAAAAAAAAAAGTTTAAAAGGATAATGAATAATATTTTGTTGCTTCAGAAATCAAACACATGTGTGATTTTTTAGGCAAAAGATTTCATCACTACCTTTTGAAATAATTACTTTTTAAGGAAACATATGAGCTGTCACGTGCAGGATAAAATAGCGGTTTTTTCGTCGAATGGTTCTATACTGATATATTAGGGTCAAAAAAGATTGTTGCTGCTATTTGCGAATTTTTCTTCTTCAATGCTTTATATATGTATATATTTTTATCATTTTATTATCGTCTGTAATGTTTTATATTCTTTTGAATTATTTACTTTAATTATCGTTCACACTATTTATCATTATATAGTTCTTATTATTGGAATGGCAGCGTAAAGAAAATTTGATAGAAAAGTTGAAATGTTTTTATGGTATGCGAACATTGTTTTTCCCACCCGTTGTTGGAGGAGAAAATCATTTTATATTTAATGTGTAGATGTAATTAAAAGCCTTTTTTTGTACACAAATTAAAGAATTTGATTTGATTTTCTTCAGAGAACTTTTTTTTTATTTTAAAATTTCATAGATGTGAAATGGAAGACACGCAGCAAAAATTGATAAGGATAGAAAAGAAATTTGAATATATGTTTGATAAACTACAGTAAGGAAGCATAAAACATGACAATTAAGCATCTGCGAATAGAATTTCTTACGCAAAAATTTATTCGTTTAAAATTATCCTTTTTTAACATTTTGTTAAAGAAAATTATCGGTTCACATTATTTAAAGGCTTTTCTGCATTGTTGCCGTTATGCATTTCCTTTTGCTTCCAATATGTAGGACGTAAACTATGAAACATTGAGTTAGATGAGCAGTTGCATGTCTACAGCAATTATTTTTAATTTATTAAAATTGTATGAGAGCAAATAGTATAACATGCTGAAAAGATGGTTTTGTTTCATTGCACTGCGGGTATGATTAAAGTGAAGTTGAACCATGCGTAACAAAGTATGCGCATTTCATCCCTTCCAATAGGAATGTCATTTGCTTGATCATAAAAATAGAAGATATGGTATGTATAACATAAATTGACATAATAAAATAGCTGATCATACATGTCTATGAAAATATTTGTAGTGATAGAAAATGGAGGTAAAAAATATGGCATCTTTTTACGTAAGAATCATCAATAAATTCTCAACATTATAAAACATTGTTTCTTCTGAAGCTATTAATTATTTATTTTTTTAAGCATTACTAAACTTGTCGTTTTTATTTCCAAAAAATACAATAAATAAAAGAGAAAAGAAAGCATCAATAAAGCTATTTCACCTTTTCACCACCCAGTTTCTAATTTATTAATTTTATTACTATTGATGATTGATTTAATTATTACATGCATTTTTACTAAAAATTATAGTCATCATTCATAAATCACAGTAAAAGGCAATACTAAATTTTCATTCAATCCTCCAGTCAATCAGATTCTTATTAGTTTAACTATAATATCGTCGCTCAGAACATCAGTATAATATCTTACTGTTATTTCTACACTGTAAAAAGTTTCAGAACCTTTCTCGAATAAACAGTTACTATTCCGAAAATGCCAGAAACCTAAGAAACGTTTTTGAAAATTTTATGAACCGCAGCTGACCCATACATTCAGAAAAGTTTCCGGATTTTATTTATTTATTTATTTATTTATTTTTTACAGTATAGGCTTAGATGTCTACTGCTGTTCTGAGGATACAATTGAATAAAATCACAGTCGTTTACTATACGTCAAAGATAAATGAATAGCAAAATAGTTTCATTGTCTCTTTTTGTCATGATTTATTAATATTCCTGTTTTATGATTATATAGGAACGATTTTCTGGCTATATTTCTGAACATATGTATATATTATAAACCGTTATTGATCCCTGATTTTTTTGGAAAGCAATTAAAATAAATCAAACATGTATACAAGAAAAGATTTTTATAATTGAAAATAATCTTCTAACTTGCCACAGTTTCAATAAAGAACATATATACGATTATATAACACTAGTTCTTATTGAATATCTATATATATTTTTATAAAACATTTATTGGAGAAAAAAGTGAATGGGGTAAAAACAAAATTCTTTTAAATATTCAATTGATATGGATACATTTTAAATAAAAAATGAGGTAACTGTAGAAAACATACAAGAGCTACTCAGCTGTAAACAAAACACACTATACGTTTAAGTACATACAGTATAACCCTAAACCTCGTGAACACTAAGTTGAAAGATTTACAAAAATTGAGCAATAGTTGCAAAATGATACAACAATGAAACCTTTTATCAGTCAACATTTAAAACGTTTCATCAGTCAACATTTTAATGATATTGAAGTAAGATGCAACCGATTTACTATTCAATGTACTAATTTTATTTCAAGACAATGATCATTTGTTGAACATTTAACAGATAACACTTTGATATAGATGCAACAGAAACTCAAAAACAGTGTTATGGTAATAATTTGTTTGTGTTTATAACAGTGGAATGTTTTATTTTCATTTATGACATTAGAAGCTTTGTAAGCAATGTAATAAAAACTCAATATAATTTATCACCTAGCAAAACCAACATTGTAATATATTAAGTAAACAAGATAATGTTGAGGGATAATAAATACTATGTCAACAATATCGAATAAAGAACATGATTTTTGTTCCAATATTCAAATTTGAACGTTTTAACAGCGAGTATACATTTGGAGGAGATTACATCGACATTCTTTTTAACGTAATAATTGTTTCTGTACCTCAGAGTCAGACTCAAGTAAGTCACATAATCACTACTTTACAGGAGAGCGGAAAAACGATTGCTTGATGCCTACATAGGATTGGACTCGGGCTTTTTTAACAGATAAATTATTACAAAAGGATTTTTATTATGATTACGTTCATATGACTTGATGCGGAATAGGATACTACGTGCAATGCACTTACAGGCGGAAAATCGCAATTTTTGGACTTATACGTTTGTTAGGCTGACTTAAAGGTAAAGATTTGTGAGTTACGCATAAATGTATCTGCTGCTGAAAACTTTTCACAGCTTAAATTTTAGCTCTAAATATAAGCATAATTTCAAATCCTATTATTGATACTGAAATTTAATAAATCAATTTCACAGAAACATTTCTTACCGTTTTTCTTTTACAATCTTGTATACGCATTATATATTTCCTCTTCCAAAGTTACGTAATAAAAATGCAATTTTATGGCACGTTTTAAATTTTTCATTTTCAGTTTCAACTGGATAAAACGGTTGAAGAACTCTTTGCAGAGAAACATTGTTCATCAAATGTTCAGTGTAGAATGGAAGATAGTTCATTCTTCTAGCACTGTGTACAAGTATATGAAAATAAATTGTCTCCATAAAGAATCTTTAACCATTTCCCTTTGGAGAATGTCTGTAAATTGAAAGAAAAGGAAAATTAATGCTAAACAAAATTGATAATGAAAAAATACAGCATAAAGAAATAACTTTGTCAAAAACTTTTATATTTCAAAAAATGGCATGACATATTAGAAAATTCGAATTTCCAAATATTCTCAGGGCTGCCCATGAGTGACGTCACACTTCTTTTCAAATTTTTGACCCGCTTCCCCTTCGTCAAAGTGTCACACTTCAACGCACCTTTTTTTTCATAACCATATTCTTATTTAAAAAAAACGCGTGACGTCACATTTCTTGTTAACCCCTCCCTCCCTCCCTCTCGTCACAATTTCACGAGCCCACTCCCCTTTCAAAAAGTAAATATTTGAACTTCAATTTCATTTTACTATTTATGAAATTAATTTTCAGCGTTTATGCACAATTAGGTGCCTTATTCCTGGCCGATTTGGTGCTTTTTATTGACCCCCCCCCCCTTCCCGCCACTCAAGCAGTTTCAGAAATTTTTCGTACCCAAAACCTTTCATGGGGAGGGGTCATTCTTCAGCATGACCCTCCTAAAATGGCTTTCTGTGTCCACCTTTGCCCTCAGCGAGCATTTACTTCACTCCAACACTACTGAAAAATTCATAGCGAATTCGTAAAAATTACTTTCATTTTCGGTGGCAACATCTTCGTTAAAGAACGATAAAAAAGCGGAAAGGAGACTTTTCTTTTAATTTTGAGGAAAACATGTGTTAAGTTCAAAAGCTAAGGCTTTCATTGAAAAGTTTTTTAAAATCATACTGTGTAGCAGCAGCTACTAAGGCTACTGGAACTATCCCTGTCCCCAAAGAGATAGTAGTTTCTCCAGCAATTGTATTAATAATTTCTAAATTTTTAATTATTACATTTGTTCCCCTTTGCTTTCAGGTGCTTGAAATAGTTTTCATATTTCTTAAAGTATGTATTCTTTCTTTTGAGCCCCTCTTATTGCAGCATTGTTTATTATGGATGATATGATTTTGTGATTTAATCATGTGTTGAATTGCATTTGTATTTACCAGGTCATATGAGGCAGTATGAAGCAAAGGGATACAAGTGCCAAAGTAAAAAAAAAAAAAAAGAGAGATAATCAGTACGAATACTAGGAGAATCTCTGCTCTATTTCGGGGCAAGAGATGGTACTAGTAGCCCTGGTAGGTGCTGCTATACGTCATGATTTGGAAAAAATCAATGAAAGCCTACCTTAGCATCTGAACTTGAAACGCGCTTAGTCAAAGCTTTATAAAGTTCACTTACATCCCTTTGCTTCTCACTGCCTCATATATAAAGTTTTTCAGAAGTTTTTTCCCAATGCCGGCGTAAAAATCGATAAAAAGAAAATCCCTTACATCTGATTAATATTATATATATATATGACACTAATCTGACACTTTGAATTTGAATTATGTTTTTCGCAATCACGAGTTGGAGCAGGACCCTACTCATTGGAGGCTATTGTTTCTAGAAACTGCTCATATGTCCTCCCAAGCCTGCCCCTCCTCCTGGGCGGTTACGTGTGTGTAAGTGTATAAGGACTTGCTTGTGTGTAGACGTGTGTGTATGCAGGACATGGACGCCACCGCCTACGAAGAGGGTATTCCGGTGGACAGTGCTGCAGAGGCCCCTGGTACACGCTAAAAAAGGAACCACAACATCAAGGACGGTCAAATAAAAGCAATAAGCAACCGTGATTGCTCAAAAAAATGAGTCGTCGACCTATACCGTTGTGTAATAAACGTTTACAGTATTTCAACAACACACCAATAAAGGGATGTTGACGTTTTTATTTTTCTGTAGACTTTATGAAATACTTTTTTTCAAAAACCTGAAGTTTTAGTGTTAATATATAAAATTACAGGTTATTTTCCTTTTTAAGCAGTAGATTACAGTTAAAGCTGCGGTCGATTGAATAATAGCAAATATATGAAAGTTTTGAATAACTTATTAAAATAATTCTCTTTGTACGAAAGGAACAGAAGCAGTACAAAATGTATTTTCTAGAAAGAAAATTGATATATTCCTTTTGACGTGACACTCCTTAAGACTTAATTGCGCACGCATCAGGAGATACGGTAAATGTTTTGACTTAAAAGCTCTTCCAAGTTATCATAAATATCTACGATTTAAGCAGCAGAATTTGAATAGTACATTTAAAATGTTCTAATCCGTGAATAGTACAATTAATTTGTTTCAAAGATTGTTCTAATGGTAACTGTAAATTAAACAAAAAAAAAAATAGTTGTACAAACTTGAAACATAAAGATGAAAAACAGGAAAAAAAAGTTTTCATCCTCCACGGGGAACTGCGATGCAAAATAAATCTTCAGATTTGAACAGAATTTTCTGTTTGAAGCTTTAATTCCCCCCCCCCCCCCGAAACAATTTAATCTAGGAGAGCGTCTATTCCAATTCACATGAAATACAGTTTATGTATTTTATTTTTTAGGGGGAAAAAATGGTCTCCAAAGTATGGGATTGTAGTGCTGCCATCTGTTGCATGCCTTAAAATACACTGACATATTTGATGAAGAATAAAAATCATTAAAAGCAATCCGAAAAATGAATTTTCTTTTATTTTCAATATTTTTAGTCACTTTTACAACATAATGAACCATGCATAATTTTAAAAATAACTGATGGAATCTTTCTATAATATTATTAAAAAGTCAGAACTGTTTTAAAAGGCAGATCCAAAGTGTCAACGTATTACTTAAAATGGAAAAAAAAATGTGAAAAAAAAAAATAAGAATTCATTTACGAATTACAAACGCCCATGCAATTGACTATGGTCAAACTTAATGCAATACAATGAATTTAATTTTTATACAAAACAGATTAGTTAATCTTTTTGCGTTCTGATTTAAAAGATCTCTGTAGATTGTGAAACAGTATATTTTCCGCTGTATTAAACAAGGAGCATGGTGATAGAGTTTTTATAAAAATAAAAAGAAAAATCTACTGAATCTGAAATAGACCATGTTACCATCCATTGATACCATTGATACTATATCATTATCATGTACTTGTTTTAAACATCGATAGCATTTAATTAATTGTACTTCTGAATTTCGAATTTGCAATATTCAGAACTATCACGTGAAATTTTTCCACGGAGGAGGTAAAGAATATATGCTAAATGTATATTAAAAATAACAAAATTCATGCACAATATGAGTACATCACACTTTTCATATGCAAACACATTAAGAAAACTAACAGCATAGTTAACTTCTTCTTGCTTTTGTGATGACGTTTTATTGAAAGGGGCAGAGAGAACGCATCAAACCTTGACTTTAAGGAAGCAGGGCGTAATGCCCTCCCAAAGGGCCCGGAGAGGGAGAGGCGCAACTGAAAAACTTAAAAAGCCCAGGGGAAAATATGTTATAACTTTTCCATTTCTTTGGCTGCATATATTCTCTTTAGTTCCGTTTATTTTTCTGTGGCGCATTTTTAGATAGACCACTGTTTCCCGTGGCTAAGTAATTCATTGCTCTAATACCGCTGTCTGTAAACTAATTAACTAATATTATTTTGATTACTAGCTACACTAACACCGTTAAAATTATATTTATCAATGAAAAATTACTGTCAGTGCTTTGGAAAATATATTTCTGTTTACAAAAAAAAAAAAAAAAGAGGAAAGAAACTTACGCAAACGAGAAAGATGCAAAGAATTATAACACGTACTAAACCAGTTTTAGCGCATTAGTAAATTTTATGCCTTTTACTATACAAGTTACATTTATTAGCTTGAGTTAATGCTACAGCAATGAGCTACCTTGCCACGGAAAACGGTGGTCTGCCTAAAAATGCGCCAAATGAAAAGTAAACAAAACAAAAGATACTATATATCTGTCAAAGAAATTTAAAAAAAAGTTACAACGTAAGAGTTTCCCTCGGGCTTTTTTAGTTTTTAGACAGTGCTTCTCCCCTAGCGTTTTTTAAGAGGGCGTTGCGCCCTGCTCCTTTTAAGTTAACTTTTGATGTACCCTCCCTGCCTCTTCAAAGTTTTACCTAAACTTCAACACAAAAACTTTTTTTTTCTCAAAAGGTGAAGATTTTTAAAAGCCTGGCCTTGAAGCGTTGCTTCTTCGTCTCACTTGTCCTCTAGAATCTTATTAGAATATAAATTTGAATGTTTTTAGCATAGCTTTCAAAACTACACGATAAAAAGCTTTTCATTATTAAAAAAAAAAATTTACAATCGGAAAAATACTCGGGTTTTTTTATACATATAGTTTACCGAAAACTTTAAGAAAACACCTTTTCTGGCACAAAATTTCCATTTAAAAGTGCCATTTTCGTTGAAATAAAGTGCTCATCTGTCTGAAAGAAAACGACCTTTTTTTTTAGTCTGGAGGAAACACTAGCAGGACTCATGACTCATTAGTTTGAATGATATCGAAATGCATGTTTTAATTAAGCTGAACCCATTCAAAATGAAGATCGCCAAACATGCAGAAATGCTGTACTAAAACTTCATTTGTTATACCCCTTTCTTCCTGCAATAACAGGATAGGCAATAATTCAAATTTGGCAAAGAACAAAGAAAAAAAAATCACGAAACATATAATTAAAATTGTAATTTTCAGCTTTAAAAGAATTCCTGACTTGGTGTGAGGGGGAAAAAATGATAAAGCAATTGTATTTATTGTGTCATAAATACGAACAGGAAAAAAAAAAGAATAATTTAATGGCGTGAAACTGACAATAGTTATAGAACAGCATGATCTAGTAGAACTATAGAGGTCACTGCACTCAAAAAAAAAAAAATCTTGGCTTATAATTATTATTTTTTATCTAAATTCAATATCATAACACTTCGTTAAAATCACCAACTTCCGTTCCCTAGTTTCAACAGAAGGGGAAAAAATGGCGAAAAAACTTCTTTGTAAGGAAAAGTCAACTCAGGTCGCACACAAGAACAATTACTTACCAAGCCGTAACATTTATACTACACCATAAAAGACAATGAATTATTTTCTTTTATCTGCCATTGTTTTAAACAAGCGAAGATTAGGTACGAGGCGCCAGAATTTTTATATTAAGAACCTTTAAATGTTGTTTCTTTTTAAGCTTAAAATACTTTTTTCTTCAGATTAATGCTTTTTACATTTTTGCTTTAGCAAAAGCAAAGCTTAATGATTTGAAGGAAAGTCTAACGAATCAGATTTTGTTATATTATTTCTTCAAGAAGGAAAAAAAAAGAATCCCCACTTTAGTCGAATACTTTTTCTGCGCTTATGGAAAACTACGTTTGTACTAACGGAAAATAAGAGGCTACAACTGCATTTCGAGGTCATAAGAGGGCAATGGGGGTCGTTTCTAAAATTTTAAAAGTATTTTTTTCTGAAAGAGCATGCTCAAAAACATAGGATCTGACCATTTTTTTAAATACTTTATTTAATATTTAAAAAAAATTTATTAAATCGTTGCGCTTTCATTGTTTATATTTCTGTCGTGTGCCATCATAAATGATGAAATGCCATTCAATGTTGCCGTTCACAGAACAAAATATTTAATTCGCATCTTTACTCACGTGTATTGGCAACGATATGGTTGATAGCAAGTGTAGAACGCAATTTTAATTCGCTGCTTGATTATCATAACGTGGAAACGTAGTAGAAAAATGCGCCAAATTGCATCATTTGTGACGTCATAAAGACCACGCCTTGTTTGAAAAATCGGACATTTTAAAAAATTAATTAAAAAAAACTGTTGGGGAAAATAAAAGTATTTTCTGGATCCGTATAATTTTTTTTGCTTATTCTATCCATTTCAATGACTAAAAGTGATACTTTTGACTGAAGAAAACCACCCCATTGTTCCGTGGCTTTTATATACATGTTACCAGTTTGAAATCCGGCACAGGGGCGTTCCGAACTTAAATTTTTGGGAGGGCGGAAATTCTCAATTTTCCGAATGAAACTCCAAATTTTGCCGAATGATGAAAATTTTTCCGAAGATAACTCCAAATTTTGCCGGATAAATCTCCACATTTCGCCGAACGATAGTAATTTTGGAAATCCAAATTTTGCCGAATGGTGAAAATTTTGTTGAATATAACTCCAAATTTCGCAGAATGATAATAATTTTGCAGAATGGAACTCGAAAATTTTGGAGAATGATGTTCAATTTTCCGAATTGTCAGACTTAATTTACCGAAGAAAGAAATTTTTGAGAGGTCATAGTGACCTCCCGTTGCCTCCCATCCGGGCGCTCGTAATTCTATAGAATACTTAAGCATTGTACAGAGTGGTCCGAAAGTTTGAACTTAGAAGTGCGGAGGAATAATGACTACTTATTTTTGAAAGTGAGGGGGCAGTCCCCCCTCTCTCCCCACCCTCAACACCGTAAGAGTGTGCGCGCTATACTACTAGAGTGTGCACCATACTACAATTGCTACGTAATATTCGTGTGTCTCTGCGTGTGTGCTTTTGATGAACATCAATTTTTAATAATAGTTTTTTTTCTTCTTTTTTGCATTTTAATGAGACATTTATCCGTGGGGTGGTTTGGATGTTTTTGCTGCACAAGACAAAATACTGTCCGACGTACCATTTGTTTTTTGTTTTCATTTCATTTAATGTTTAATTCGTTATTTTTCTTAACTGCTCGATTCGAATTTTGAATCATATTTTTGACTTTCAGTCATTAGTTTAAAGCCAAATCTTAATAATCTTGATTGCAGGCAAGGTTGTTTCAGTAGACTCTGGAAGGTAAAAATCAACCAACGTCTTTTTTATGCAAATAAATTGGGGGGGGGGGGGAGACTGCTTCATTGGGATTTTTATAAAAGAATGGTGTATTTATCGTTTGAAAAGGGTAGATTGTCTGACCCATAGAATCGAAAGGCTCGCTGCAAGTATGACGTGAATTTTTCAGTAGGCCAATTTCCAACTTATAAAAAATATTTATACAGTTTTTTAAGGTGTTATACATTCTACGTTCCGAAATACTAAAACGAGATATGTTTTCCTCCAAATGACGTAATCTATTGTCATGTTTATTTCAATTTTAGTTTTGAGAAACAAAAATTTTTATCGAAAAGTCACTCCTAGTGGCTTGTCACATTTCTGCCTCGATCCATTAAATTTAGAATTTTCTGGAAAGAGGAGTCAATCAAACGTATAAATATCGTCACATTAAAAAAAAAAAAGTTAAAGTTTTTAAAACTGAATTTTGAAATTTTGTAGAACTTCTGGAAGCTTTAATAAATAATTATAATACAAATTTCTATTTTAGACGAATAAAGCAATAAGAAAACGCACATAAAACTCACAGACATTTATAGAAACACACATTAAAATTTATGACAGGTAGATGTGGCCATCGTGAGAGGCTCTCATGACATAAGGGCCCGGGCCTCAAATGGAATCTAAAAAGGCGCATGGAAAATATTTTACGTAAATCAGTTCATCTCTTAGGAGTCCCCAAAATGTATTGCAATAGGATTCCAAATCGTAAATACGCTGATTTATCGAAAAAAAATTACGATTTCTGCACGTATGTTTGATTTTTACGTAGTTATTTTCTTGTTAGAAAGAGTTATCACGACGGATCGGAAAATTAAATGACGGAGAAAAAAATCTTACCGTCTTTTTTTCTCCCATTAAATTCATGTTGAAAACTTTTTAGTAAGGAGTGTTTTTTAGCCTACAAATGAAAAAAAAATTGAGAATTTATATTTTTCCTTATGAAGCAATTTTTATTTCAAATATTTAAGAAAAAATCATAATTTAAAAAAAAATCGTAACGCGAAAACACTGCTCAGATTCAGAAAGAACGCGAATTGAGGCTTTCTCAATTCTACTTGTCGGTCAGTTCTTGAATTCAAAATGCATAATAGTTGTCTTCATTTATTTTCTGCAGAAATATATTTATTTCCTTTTAATACTTTGCAGACGTCACATACGCGCTATTTCCCGTTTAATATTCAACAAAGGAAACCGTCAAATGCGAAAAGAGGAGGTTCATCACAGAATGCCAGCGCCATCTATTGCCTTAATTGAAAACTAAAGAGTGCGAGGGAAATGAACCTCTTATTATTATTATTATTATTATTATTATTATTATTATTTAGAATAATAAAAATTACAAAAAATATTTAGGAACAAAAACGAGGTTTCACAATAGTACCATATAGATTTTTCAGTGTAATATTCCGTCTTAGTATTTTTTTCTATGCTATCCAGCTATCTTTTCAAGATTATTTACATCGTTTTCATATGCTGTAAAACAATTTTAATAAATAACCGAGGCATAATAGTAAAAAAAAGTGCAACATTTTTTATCTAAGATATTATTTGTAATAAATAACAAATAGGTATTTTTTAAGCAAAAGAAGAAGAAAAAAACAAGTGAGCAACATCAGTCAGAAACATTTTTGAATTATTGGGGTTAGGTACAGAACCTTTTAAAAAAGACAGAGAACTTCAATTCTGTATATCAAAATATACAGCAAAAACAGTATTTTTCATCTGATCCATTTACAAAAGTAATGCTATGAGCAATCTTTCAAAAAAGATAAAGTAAAATCACATTCCGATGCCTAAAATTTTACTATTAAATATTCAGTTTAGAAAAACATTTTTTTTTAATTTATATTTTAGCGAAAACATTTCTGATTAGTATTTTTTGTAATGTTTATTATTTGTAATAACTAATTTTTTATTTATTTAATTTTTGTTTTTATTTATTTTATTTATTTATTTCGATGAACAGATAAAGATTTATGGAAGAAAAAATATATTGAAGGGTTGCTGCAAAAAAAAAAAAAAAAAGAAGAAATGAGGATATGTACTCAAAGGTTTCGAAGGGTTTGCATTACAGCTGGAAACACCGATCTACTTTTTTTTTTCACTCCGCGTACGCTTCTGAATACAGTTATACTACAAGGGAAGTCATGAAAATTTAAAAAAATAGATAAAATGCAATATGATAGTTTAAGCTATAATGCGGAAATTTTAAAATTGAATTTTGGTTTTAAAAATCCGAGATATTGAAAAGTAAAGTTAAATATTAAATTTTCAATTTCCTGTGAATATATTTCTCTCTATTTTTCTAAATTATTTTTTAGAGATGCTTTTTTATTAAAAATGATGCATCGTTTTCCTGAAATAACCTCCCATCTCAAATACATCTATTCCCCTTTTCTACCGAGTAGGTTTACCCAGGGAACATATTAAATAATAATAATAATAATAAAAGCCAAAAAAAAAAAAAAAAAAAACACATCTCAATATTACACCGAAAGTATTAAGTCGAAATAATTACACCGTTCTGTGTTAAATATTAACTGCGATAGAAAACGCCGCTCAATTTGATACAGGGTCATTTTAAAGTAATACCTCGCATATCAGTCACAATTGCTGTAAACAAAGAGCTTTCCTCAAATTTATTAAATTGTATTTAGAAGCAACGAATGAAATCCCCCCCCCCTTCGCATTTACTATTCTGAATCGAGCGCAAAACAAAATAATTATTTAATTTAAAAAAAACCGATGTGAATTAGAAAAGACTAAAAAATTAAACTAGAAAAAAAAGATAACTTCTTGTTAAAGTATTTTTTTTGCTCGAAATGACGCTAGTAACTCTTGCGGCAAATGAAATGTGAACGCAGAAAATTGTCACACAAGCAGTCTTAGGAGCAATTCATTAATTACGTAAGGGTCCCGAGGGGGAGGGGGTGTTAGAAAAATCTCTACATGCCCTTACTTTGGAGGGGGGGACTCAAACATACTCTTACGTAACATTTTCCAAGTCGATATTTTATATTAGAAAATTCTTACGTACTCTTACATGGGGGGAGGGGGGGAACTAAATTTGCCAAAACCATCCTTACGTAGTTAATGAATGGCCCCTTATCTCAAGTAAAAACAAAATAATAACCCGATTGTTACAAATTACTCCAGTTAAAAGAAGTATGAAAATGCTTTAAATTGGTTAGTGTAACAAAATATGCTGAGTAAGCAAAACGTTTGGCATTGGCCGAAGTCTCTAAGTAAAATAATAAATTAAAGTGGTTTCAGATTGCTAAACAGCAATTTTATCAATAGAGCAGAAGTACTTCTATATACATATTGTACATAAAATAACATTTCAAAGTGTTTGTACAGTTACATTAACTTTGTATTATTTAATGAACGTAGAACTTAATTAAAACTGAGATTATGAAAGCAGTTTACATTCTACTAACTGTAAAATCATTTAAATTAAAATTTCATTTTTATCTTTCGGTATTTTCTATGCGAAATTATTTAAAGTCAAAAGTTATCTGGGGAGAATTTCAAAGATGGGTGAGCTTTCTGTTTTGTTTCGTTAGAAATTCAATTGTTCAATTTTAGGGTACAAATTTTGAACTATTTTCACCACGTGTAGCTTTTTACGGGCTTCAAAGCAATGAAAAGAATCGAAATGCTACGAAAATTCATTCAATTACTATACCGGTGTTGATCAATATTTTTATTTGTTTCTCACCTCATATTTAAATGAATCTCGCTAACCAGAACACTGAGAAATATTAAATACAATACTTAATTTTTTTCTACATAGCATGGGGAAAATTACAAAGCAAAAATTGTTGCTGTTATGAATACATATTTATTTTTATTAATACGAAGATTTTCATCCGCTTAATTGAAACCAATTTCTGACTATTTGTTCCAAATGTTCAACAATCCGTCTGACTACCGAACGATGCTGTTTTAGAATGTTCAAAAACCCAGTTTCCGATTTGTTACATTGAGCTCAACAGCGGGCTGTATGAATCAACTTTACAGGCCGGATACCACTGGATTATAAGGTAAAAAAGATTTTTTTTTTTTTTTTTTTGCAATTTTATGGTCTTGAAATTAAAATGATTTGGAACCGTTTCAAATTTTGTAAACTCTTATGCTACGGTCTCCTGGTACCAAATTTGTCTCCTTGACGAGTCTGGTGAATATCCGATGAACAATAGATATTCTTAGGTGGAACATACGTACATTCATATTACCTTTGTTTTCGCATTTAATTAAACTGAGAAATTAGTCACAAATTTAGCATAACTTTACAACAAAGATTGACAGCTTATTCTCAATTCTTCAGAAAGCTACTTTACTCATTCAATGTGTTGAAACGAAGCTATGCAAGACCGTGACTGAGGAGTCAGAGTGGAACAAATTTTGTTGTAAAGGACTCGGAGTCGGGAAGTCGCAGGTTTAAAGTTGCAAGGAGTCGGAGTGGGAATCGGTCATTTGCCCTCAGAGCTTACGGAGTCGGAGTCAGAGTCCGACTGATATTGGGGTAAAGGAGTTGGAGTCGGGAGTCAAAGGTTTACAGTTCCAAGTGTCAGTCTCGGTCATTTTACCTCGAAGTCAGTGCTTGCGGAGTCGGAGTCAGAGTCGAACCTGATTTTGGGGTAAACGAGTCGGAGTTCCTAAAATTTCCGGTGTCGGAGTCATTCAATTTCCCCCCGACTCCTCAGCCCTGTGCACGACAGTATTTAGACAGAAGTCAAGTTTTCTGACAGGCACTGCACGATGTTGTTCTTTTGAAGCACTTTCTTCTGTCTTTTAAAACTCTTTGCTGTGTTTTTCAAGTATTGCTACCAGTATTTTACGCTCCTCAAGCAAAAAGCGAAATTCACGTTAATGACGTGACCCTTTTTAGAAAACTCTCATTTTGTGCGTCTAGGGAGACTTTTTATGCTAACAAACTCTGACAATTTCATGCAAGGCCACTTTTGACATTATGAGCTTTGAAAAAAGCTTAAGCTGGGCTGTGACATAACAATCCTGAGGGGAGAAACAGTGCTGCGGAGAGGGGTGTGCAAAGAAATTTTGGGGCCCGTCGCAAAATACTTTTACGCCCCTCCCCCTCTATTTGGTTTACCCCAACATCTCCCTTCATATTTTGCACCATCATTTTAAAAATCTCTGACCCCCTTCAGGCTCGAGCCCGGGTCAACAGATGTCCCTTCTCCCCTGTGCACGCTCCTGGCTGCGGAGTTGAAGGAAAAATAACCGACTCCGGATTCAACTCCGGGAGTTTTAGAGCCTTCGAATCCAACTCCGACTCTTTTCCCTCAAAATCAGTCCGACTCTGACTCCGACTCCGCAAGCACTGGCAGAGTTGCAGACTTTGGGGGGAAATAACCGACTCCCGACTCTTGAAATTTTAATTCTTTGACTCCCGACCACGACTCCTTAACCCCAAAGTCTTTCAGTCCGAGACTGAACATTCGACCCTAACTCCGCAGCACTAGAGAGAAGTGCCCAGGTGCCCCCCCCCCCCCGATGAGAGGCCACAGTCCAGATTTCCCAAAAACTTACTTATTTGGTAAAATCTGTCGGATTCTGAAAATTTGGATCTAACATTGCAATATTGTATTTATTTCCCACAAATTTTGACGATGCCTAGTATCACTTTTCATTATATTAAAGTGTGAGTGTATGCTCTTATTTCATCATTTGGCAAAATTCGTAGTTTCTGTCTATCTTTCAGAATTTTCACAAAATTGCCACAAATTTTAGTTTGGCGTACCACTGGAAGAATCTTTTTCAAAACGTTTCCTGCCCCTGCAGCCCTTTCGTTTGAGAAACAACACTGATAACACATTTTTATAAAGAAGAATTACTATACTTCTGATTCAAATAGTTTTTCTTTTCTGTTTGGCTGAATACTGTAGAATTTAAATTGAAGGGTTTGCTTAAAAAATCGGATAGCTCCCTCTCTCCCAAATACAGCACTACAATATAATATTATTAGAAAATCTATACACATTGCATTTTTTCAGACACAATAAAAACAACATGGAGAAACCCAACACAATTAATCTTGTTATTTCAAGTGTCTAAAAATACAGGCAGATGGTTAAAAAGAGAAAAAAATATCGATGATTTTTGTATCTCATTTTCAACACACAACAGGGAAGACTGGAGAAGTGACTGTCAAGCAAAATCTTTTATTTGAGCAGCTGCTGGGCTAAGTACTTCAGCCGGTTTAAAACCAAATGAAGATCATAAACAAAACACATAAATCAACAGAGGCACTTTTAATGTTTGTTTTTCTTAAAGAATGAAAAAATCCCGATAAAATAGTTCACGTAACTCAATGCTTCCCAACCTTTTTAAGGTTATCTTTTATATTTATCTTCTTTACTAATAATAAAGCTGAAAGTCTCTCTGTACGGATCTCTGTGACGCGCATAGCGCCTAGACCGTTAGGCCGATTTTCATGAAAGTTGGCACAAAGTTAGTTAGTAGCATGGGGGTTTGCACCTGGAAGCGATTTTTCGAAAATTCTATTTTGTTCTTTTTCTATTCCAATTTTAAGAACAAAATTATCATAAGATGGACGAGTAAATTACGAAATTATCATAACGTGGAACTGTAACATGGGCACAAGCCAATTGCCGAGATCCGAAATTATCATAACGTGGAACCGTAACATGAGTAATAGCCAATTGGCGAGAAAATTCACTTTACATTATTTGTAAATATACAGGCGAACCAAAAGACCTTTTAATTTTTCTATTACGTGCAAAGCCGTGTGGGTACCACTAGTTATCTATAAAACGGTATTAGTTATTGAATTATTTTCTTTAAATTACAAAAAATACAATAATTGTACTTTTAATTAATTCTAATCATTGAGATAAAGAAACGAACATTTTTAAGTAATTTGTTACTCAATCAAGAAGTAGTCAAAAGGCGACTGATATTGGTTAATTCAAACAATTTGTGTTATGTGTGGGGGCGAGCGTTTTGGTAAGCATCATAAATAGTGCTCCAAGCTTGATAATTGTAAAGTTTTAAATACACTAAGAACTTTCAATTCTAATCAGTAATGATACCGATTACGGTAGTTATTTAATTTGTTGTAACACTGTACAAGAAATTCAGTGTCGGTTTTACAAGAGGGGTAATGGAAACACCTACCACTCCCAGAAATCGAAAGATTTTTCTTTTTTTCTTCCCTCTCAAATTTGAATCAAGTTACAATGATAATGTTTTCGGTCTACTCTTGAGCAAAAGTAGCTAAAAACCCTAGAAGAAAGTTAAATGTGTCCTGAAAATATGTAAGTCAAGGTCAACAATAAATAAATTATTTCAGAATATATTGAAAAATGGAAACTGTAAAATAAGAATACGCCTCCGCGCCCAATAGTTTTTAAATAAATAGTCCTATACGAATCAAATTATATTTATTATTTGAGCTTGTTCCTTGTTTTGAACTTGTTCCTAACATACAACAAAACCATTCTTTCTCTAAACAAAGCTTTTACAAATTGTTTCATGAATCAATGTTGGTTCTGAAAGAAATTCGGTTTAGAAAGAAATTCAAAAAGGGTGCTTTACTATTATTAATATTTTAATTAGCATTGCAAAATAAATTTCACATGTGTTTGGAGCGACATTTTAGTATTGAATTATTGTCGGCACTTTGCCGCTGGTGTTTAATTAAGTCTTTATCAATTGTGCAACACAACTTGTGCAACAGTTTACCATTCAATCTGTAGGGAAATTAATCAACATTTCTGTACCTCATAACCAGAATAACGTAAGTCACATTGTGATCATTTTACAGAAGGGAAGAAAATCTTTTTTCCCGGCCCATAAGATGAGACGCGCGCTCTTTTATCCCTGGTAAAAAACTGAAAAGGATTTTAAAAAAATAATTACGTTCACATGGCTCGATGCGGAATAGGCTTCTACATACAAGGCACTGTCAAGAGCGGCTATATAGGGGGGCAAGTAGAGGCTCAAGCCCCCCCCCCCCCTAGAAATTAAAACTACCTTGCTTTTAGTTCTTTTTTCTTTGCAAAAATGTAAAAACATTTTTTCTCCAGTCATTAATGAATATTTTATTAAAAATGGCAAACTTTAATAACTCTAATCTGCACTGAAATCGGTTTTTGTGGGGAAAATATCCTGCTAAACCTTGGGGAAAATATCCGAGCCCCCCCCCCCCCCCTTAAAATGTTGCATATGGGCGCCCATGGGCACTAATACACAGAATACTTCAATTTTTAGACATACGTCACTCTGGCTCTGAGGTCCAGTTTTTATGGATGCATATGCATCAGACGCATAGTGAGGGAGTGAGGGGGGGGGGGGGGGCAGAGGATCAAATGGCCCCCTAAAACCCTCGGTTTCAACTCGTGTCGTCAATCCTAGTATAGTAGCTACACTCAAAGACTGTTGTGGCCAACCTCACCACCCCAGACGGTAAATTGCTGCTAGTGGGATGCATAACAACATCCGGGTAAATTTTAATTGTGATACATTGAAACATCGCAACTTCAGTTTATTATTGGAATAAATTTTGATCAGTTGGGTTTTAATCGAATGGGGCAGTATTTTTCACCTTTAATGGAAATTGTTTAGTCGTTCCGAATTAAAATTTGCGTTAACGCAGTTAAAGTGACAAAAAGTCGAATGGTATGGCAGAAGTTATAATATCTTTAAAAAATTGAATCAATTAAAAATAATAATCTCTCTGCCTTTTTCAAAAAAGAACTTTCAAACTGCAATGAATTTGTACCACGACAAACTTATAGAACTAACTCATATACGCAGTTACGCTAAACTGACATGAGCATTTAAAAAAAATATAGTTCTGAAAACTATATATTTCGTTGTAAAAAGAAAATGTGAAAACTCCTGGCAAACGACATACTTTTACCAATACTTTTTTGTTAACTTAAACGGTGAGATGCTTTTGCACAAAACTGCGCTTTTTCTTAGAATTTGGAAAAATGACCACGATTTGCCGATTGCCTCAGAATTATTTTTTATAACACTTTTATAAATTGTTAAGTAAGATATATTTTAGGCATTGTTACAGATAAATGGGTATTATAATGTTTAAATTTCACTGCTATTTCCAAATCCACGTTAGTAAAGGACAAATCCAAGAAAAATAATTTTGAGGAAATTAAATGTTTGAACGAGTTCAAAGATGAGTGCTATTTTTACTTCCTTTTACAAAAAAGGAAGTATTGTATTCGCGAAAAAATTTTCACTCAAAAATCGCCCTTAATTTCCATTTTGCTCACCCCCAAATGAATGTTGAGTTTTTTTTTCGATTCGACCACATGCGGAAAAGTGCCTAAGAATGTATAGACACGCGAAATATCCATTTTGACCATCACCGAGGTAATTACAACGACTTTTCTCGTGACGTCTGTATGTATGTGCGTATGTGTGTATGTGCGTATGTGCGTATGTATCTCGCATAACTCAAAAATGGTATGTCCTAGAAAGTTGAAATTTGGTACATAGACTCGTAGTGGGGTCTAGTTGTGCACCTCCTATTTTGGTTGCATTCGGGTGTTTCTAAAGGGGTCTTTTGCACCTTTTTGGGGGGAAATCATTGTTAATTTCGATGCAAACTCAAGTGGTGTTATAATTTGGCGGTCACTTGGCGATATATCGCCAGTCTTTTGGTTGCCAAGTTTTGTCGCCAACTTAGCGAGAAATTTGGCGATTTTTTTTTTTTTTTTTTTTTAAATCTGCTTTCAATGTGGCCATTGCTAGTGATATTCAAAGAGTTAGAGAGAGAATCCCATTAAAATTGCAATAATAGGGAAATAGCATTAAATTGGTGTAAAAGGAAGTCATGTGATGCACACATCAGCTCGTTATTTTACGATTGCAGTCATTTATGTAACATTAGACCGTATGGGTTATCTTTGCCCCACTTCTTATTTTTTAGTACGCGGCTTAAAAATAAGTTTTCAACTTTTTATTTTACAGAATAAGAAGAAAATTTTATTTTTCCAGTTAAAGTTTTGTTTTCTTTTGTTTTCTAATTTATTTCATGAAAATGATTTGTCTTACATCCCATTTGTTCAAAGTTGTCCTGATAGGCAGAATAGCCTGAAACCAGATAAATAATTTATTTTACACGGTTTTTACAATTATTATTTCTTTATTCTGGATAACTGCGCAAAACCTTAGTTTTTCTTCGGTTTTATGCTAATATATACAATAACAGAAGTAAATAATGAGTATATGAGTGGGATCGTTAAAGATAGAGCAATTGTGAATCTAAGTTACTCTGATTTGCCTTATTGCAATATTATGGCTCTGGTAACAAGACGTTTGATATTGGACGAGTTTATTTAGGTTTGACTTAAAGAGGAGAAAATATTTTATTTGCAGATGCCATTAACTGTAATTGGCAAAGTAAACCAGATTTCTTTACCCATGTTTTAGCGAATAGAATCGTATAATCTAGTGGTACTCAAGTTACAGCTCGCAAGTCCTATCAAGTCCGCAAAGTTGATCCGTGCGGTCCGTGTTTTGTTTAATGTAACACATTAAAAATAACAATTAATGATAATGTTTCAAATTTGGAGCCAATTATTCAGAAGTCAGTTTCTGAAAAACAGATGCATTTAATAATAGAAGAATAGTAATGAAAATAACAAAAATTGGTTTTCAATTATCTTTCTTTTTCAACATTTTCCCATGTTATTTAGAAAATTTTATATGTGACACGCGAGAATCAATAAGCGGTGTGACCTTCGAGGAGAAAACGGTTGGGTACTACTGATATCTTTCGCTTATCGGAATCAGACTATAGCTCTTATTCGAACATTTAAAAAGGAAACGGAATTAAATAACGCAAAACTTACCTATAGAATCTACTGTGAGAACCACATACTTATGTCCCCCAGTTGGTCATCTTGAGAGTGCTGCATGGCGTAGGGCGACGAGACGAGCGAATAGTCCGACGGATGGCTCGAAGCCGGGGACAGGTCTCCAGATCCGGGACCGGGCCCTCCATTTGCGGGGCCTATTTCATCAGACGATCCAACGGAACAATCGTCCAGGTGGCCAAAATTCTCGTCGGCGGACATCATCATGGACTCATCGAAACGTTCTGATGAAGACATCCCTAGTAGCTGCTGCAACTGCCGGATATACTCGATGGCTGCCCGGAGGGTCTCAACTTTGCTGAGCTTTTTGTTCTTCGCCCCCGGCGGCACGCGTTCCCTCAGAGTCGAGAACCCCAGGTTGACGAGGCGAACCCTTTTTCGCTCCCGTGCGTTCCTCCGAGACACCGCTGTAGATGGCACAAGTGACGTCTCGCCGCTGTAGACGGCACGTTTGCTGTTGCTTAGGGCACCACATCTGATGTGTTGCTGTTGAACCGCTCCCATCAATTCGGATTGTCCTCTGGTGAAATCAGTTCTCGATGCCGATAAGTTATTTTGAGCGACAGCAGAGTTTAAATATAAAAGTCTCCGAGTATCCTCATGTGAGGATATCATTCTTTCCATCTTTGTGTCCATGGAAACCAAATTGTGGTAATTTGTCGTTTGTAACATTGTATTTTTCATTAATTCCATACTAATTATTAGTCACAAACCAACTTATCCATGAAATGTCCACACTCAATATTTTCAAATAACAAGCAAAATCACGTGTCAAATTCACCTGATTTTAAGCTGTTTCTAAACTCGGTTTTACTCTTCAAACTAAGTTCACTCTAACCGCAAAGCTCTGATATAAATAACATATTCCTATTTGAAATAATTTCAAAGAATTTTTTTTTCAGCATGAAGCTCAAAATTAGTGTAGTTTGATAAGCATTTCTTAGGAGTATATTTATTTAGTTATAATAACATTGACACATGTAAGTTTCATTTAGTAATTCAACAGAGCTCTAAATATATAAATATAACAAATCCGTTGAAAAAGTACTATTGCGTTGTAAGTCATCTTAGAAAAATATGTCAAGTATCTTTATAAAATATCACAATAATTCAACTATATTTCATAACGATTTGAAGTATTTAAATAAGCTTCATTTTTCATTCCACTAATAAGGCATATATGCTATGATGATGCTAGATTTTTTAAAAAATCATCAATATCAACAATGCTACAATATAAAAATTGACATTAAATTTTTGAAATGGTACTACAGTCATTAACATGCTTCTGAAATTCAAAATGTCAGCAGACAAATATCGCAAATAATTTTATTACCTTCAAGATAAATTCTCCAGTAAAAGTTGTTGATGTTGTATTGCAGTACTTATTCCTTTACACAATAAAAATTCGATTCGTTGTGACTTTTTTAGTTCTCATAAGTTTTGTGAGATTGATCGAATAAAACCGAAACACATTTATAAAAACAAGAAAAATTCGTATCCGACGAGATGGGTGAAAGGATCAGACAATCAATTCCCCGGCATAGAGTTCAAGAAAAAAACAGTGATCGAGGGTTATTTCCCGCGAAGTATCTCAAAAAACATCGTCTGCTCTGCACGTCTTCACATCACCACGTGCGCGCTAGTAACTGATGCCGCAGACGAGAGCAGGGAGATCGTGTCTGCCGAATTTCCATTCAATCCCTCGGATCTTTCTCTTCTCTCTCAGACAGGTAGAGCACCCTGGTGGCGTTAGCATTAAACTCCTGTTCGAATCGGGGAGAGGGGTCGGAAGTGATAGCTAGGGGTGGCACTCGAGAGCACAATACCTTGTTCGGTATGCCAGGGGAAAAGGGGGGGACGTGATAGACCCCTCATCGGAGCGCAATGGTAGTAGAAAGTTGCGTGTGTGTGCCTCTGTGTTATCTCGTCAAAAAAAAAAAAAAAAAAAAAAACTGCTTACCGGAAAAGGGAACTAAACGAAGAAATTATTTCTTATAATTTTAGTGATTGAAGTCACGAGAATTCACATAGCCACTTTTCGTTAAAGTGACTAAAACACGGGACTATTCTAAGGTAAATGAATTTTGAGCTTTTGTATTATGTTGTAGGGTGAGCACAGACGATTAAAAACAAATTGTGTGTCATAAAGACACACAATTTGTTTTTCTAGTGAAATGATGAAACTTTCATATTTTATTTTATTTATTTATTTATTTGCATTCTGAATTGTTGCTTCACCCGCACGTTTTCCCTCACGATACGTCTTGTTATTTCTGCGCCTGACTACAGTATTTTCACAGCAAAATTGTACATTTTAGTGAAGGAAATATATTATAAACAACGAGAAATCTAAACAATGCTCGAAATCCACTTTAATTTTTTCCAAAACAATGAAAAATATTAGTAATTAAAAAGTTAATTTTATTAATAAAAGTTAACAAACTAATTTTAACGCTGAACTTAAACAATGTGGATGACGCCTTAGATTGATGAATTGACTTGACTAATATGCTTGTTTAATGTCAGCCTTAAAATTAATTTGTTAAATTTATTAACAAACTTTATAATTGATATTACCTTTAATTGTGTTTAGCAACAATTATAAAACAATTGCTTCACTTCCGTCCCGTAAAATACTTGTCGATCAGAATTTCAAAGTCCTCGCATAAGATGTTTCTCTTCAAATGATATTTTTGAAACTACTGCAGATATTACAATAAGTGATACATGAAAGTAAAGAGAAAAATGCCGAGTTCCTTTCCTTTACAAATATTCAATATGTGCGTGTTTTGTTACACGACAAACGACTAATGTTATCCACTTTGTTCCACATACCATGATTTTTTTTTCTGGTTTATCTCTCAATAGCTTTCCTCCCCTCATAATGAAGAATAATTATTTTAAAAACAACAAAATTTTCAAAAAAGAAAAACTCTTCAAATATTACAGTTTATCTAGGGTACCAGGGCCGACTACGGTTTTTAAGGACATTGGGCATGAAATTTGGTAGGTGCAACCCCCCCCCCCCCC
Source organism: Uloborus diversus (assembly GCF_026930045.1). NCBI lineage: Eukaryota > Metazoa > Arthropoda > Arachnida > Araneae > Uloboridae > Uloborus > Uloborus diversus. The sequence goes on from NC_072739.1 coordinate 141,378,241, forward strand.
ATGATACTGCATGGTGAAATTTTAAAATGTAAGATCAATTCAGTGATATCTTATGCATATTACAGTGTGAATCAGTTGTAACAAGGTTACCAACTGCTCCGCATTTTGCAGAGTTGCTCCGCGAAAATAGCAAAACTCCGCAGCTCCGCAAAGGAGTTATTTTGCTACGCATTTCCCGTTTGGTCTTAATTCTGACAAGGCTTACCACATTATTTTAATAAAATTAATTTTTTAAAAACCATATTTTGCTAGTTTATTATGACAAGCATGCAAACATGAGAAATTAAAGATTCTAATACTCAAAGCGTGACAATAGTGCTTAAAACTGTTTTATTAATTTAAAAATAATTATTCTTATTCCCTTATGCCAGCGCTAAAAATGATTATCAAAGCTCAAAAACAATTTCAGATAAGGGGTTTTAAATTTTGAACATTGATTTATATGCAAATTATCGAGCTACTTCGCAAAATTTCACAATGCTCCTCAAAATCACCACAAATGCTTTTCAAGTAGTTCCTAGAAGGTTGGCAACCCTAGTGGTACCAGACCTTTTTCCGCCCGAAGGCCGCTTTTCATACTATAATCATTCTAAGAATACAATAGAATTTCAAAATATTTCATCCTTTTCTAAATAGCATAGGAAAATATGAAAAAAAAAAAATAAAATAAAAAATACAGACCAATAATTTTTGTTTGAGTTACTTTGATGTTTATTTTATTAAATGCATTCTTTTCAGATACTAATCACTGAGTATTTGGCTCCAAATATTGGGAATTGTCATTAATCGTTCTTTCCAATTTAGAGCATTGGACAAAAAAACGGGCCACACAGATTAGCTGCGCGGACCGTAGGTTGGGTACCACATATATAATCACAGACGCACATATGTAGATAAATATATTTGAATATGTGTGAATAATAAATGAAAGTAATGTATATGACGAATATACATTATACAGTAAAACCTGTCTACAACATACCGTTGGGAGCCCCCAAAAAATACTGTTACAGACAGGTTATAGTTTTAACACTTTGGACATTTTTGCAGACATATAGTTCCCCTATACATATAGTGTGCATTTAAAAAAAAAGAGTTTTACCCCCCCCCCCCTCTCGAAAAAAACTGGATTCGGATAACTTAAAATGTATGTTACTATTAAAGTATTATAATAATTTAATAATACAGTGATTTAATCATTTAATAATTTAAACTTTTTAAATGTATTAAAATAAAAATTGAAGCCTATATTCAAACAAGGCAAAGAAATTTTAGAAACTATCAGCATTGAGAACATGTTTACGAAACAAAGGCTTGGTCAACATAACCAAAAACTTCACCTTTCAGTCATTTTCGCTTGGTGTGCTCTTATTATTTTTTCCCCACTGCATTTTCAATATATTTTTTATTTTTATTTTTTTTTTTAAAGGAGCTATGGGTTCACAAATAAATTCAACTGTTCTGAAGCACCGTGCTTCCAGCTTTTGTTATCTCATATATTTAAAACGTAGTTTTTTAAGATAGAAAAAAACTATAGAAACTAACTAAACTAGGTTTTTTTTTGTTTTTTTTTGAAAAAAAAAATCCCTAGTTTAGTTAGCTACTAGGCTTAACTAATTATTGCCATATAGACAGGTGCATCTGAAATATGATTCTCGCTGCAGGCAGATTGAAAATAGATTGGGTAAATGAGAATTTTTCTGAGACCAGAGAAAGTATCGTTGTAGACAGGTCTATTGTTATAGATATTGACAGTATTGTTATAAACAGGTTTCTAATACTAGATGTCATCAAATTGTACCTGGTTGCAATAAGGCGCAAATATTTAAATAAAAATGTATCTTTAAAAATTTTAAATGTGATAGAAGAGTAAATTTAATATTGTTTTGGGTTTGCGAATTTTTTTTTAATTTTTAAGTTTTCTTATTCATGATCTAATATTTACACCTTGTTATACCATTGGTTATACTGTATGGTGAAATCAGTTCATGGAAGAGATTTATAGGGTTCAAAAAATTTAGAAACAATTTTTAAAATGTTTTTTGTGACAGTTGTTTTTTACTGAAAAATTATTTTTATAGCCAGTAATTTAAAAATGTTCCACACTCTGGTCGGCAAGTTGAAAGCCAAAACAATTTAGTTTTCGTATTCAGTTTACGTGTCACCAAAGAGTAAAATAATTTTTACATCGTCGTAGTAAATACTACTTTTGAATTTATCGGTTTCATCGTATTCCTCACGAATTCACAGATCTCATCAAGTCTGTTTTCACACCAAGCAAAAGTAATCTAAAGATACACATATATTGAAGTCACATACTGATACACATACTGAATTCGTGTGAGAAAGATTAATGGCGTCCTTCCAACTTCAATCTTCTCTTTCACCTTCTTTTGCTTTTGCGCAACGCAGCCACGTAACTTCCTCCTAGGTTTCGGGGTTTCGGAAAGCTTTCTGAACATTTCAGAAACCTTTCCGAATGGATAAGAAAAGTGCTTTTATAAGTTGGTTTCTGGTGTTTTCAGAAGAAAGGTTTCTGAAATTTTTTACAGTGTAGAAACAAAAGTTTTACTTTGCTTTTAGTGTTTAGCTTAGCATAACAACATAGCAAAGAGCAATAAAACTTAATGATAAATCAAGCAATATCAAACAAGGAACAGGTATATTAACTGAAATAGGGAGGCTTCATATCAAATCCTCATTAATTTTTCTAGCTCCATATTATTATAACAATATTTTTTCTGATAAAACAATACCAAAAAAATCTGATAATTATTGCTTAATCTGGAAGTGGATGAATCTAATGTTGGCAAAAGTGTACAATTTATATACGTATTGGCACATTATAAGTTTATAATTATGTATTTCGGTACTTCAAGCAATTTAATTTTTTAGTTTTTACCCCGATTTTATTTCCTTACAATTAATTTTCGCAAACATAAACATATTGTCAAAAACAAAGAAAGAAAGGAACTGTAAAGATTAATCGCTTGTGGCATTTGACGGTAACAAATTAAAATGGCTTCAGCAATTAGTAACTGTATAATAGTAACTTGAATGCTTTTTTATTTCGGAAGAAAACGGTTAGAAGAATAATTGTTACCTTGTTATAAAAATTATAGCTTATTTTTTAAATTCAAAGTGGTCATAAATATGAATGAGTAGTTGAATTAGAATATCCTAGCCGCGAATAATTATCACATTTGATTTTATTCCACAGGTAATAAAATCTATTCGGAATAACTCATGAGTTTTAAAAACGTTTATGGGTTGTTTTAAAAGTGTGAGTTAAATATCGAATCAACTCGAATCGCCTTAATGTGTGAAGGAACAAAACATAGATTTAACTGCGGTTAAGTATACAAGCATTTAAGTTAGAGGGGTTGTACACAAAATTATTTAGCTTGCAAAGATGTACTCGAGGTTACGGGCAATGATAAATATACAAGGGACGACTGGGCTCAGACTCGGTGAGGCCTTAAAAGTAAGCTTTTTTTTTTTTAAATTTCTTTTACATAAAAATATGTTTATTGTATTTATTTATTTATTTTTTTATTGAGCAATCACGTTTGCTTATTGTTCTCATTTGACTGCTTTGATGTTCCTGTGATTTTATTTTCCCACCGCAGCACCACCGTCGACCGGCCTCACCTATGCTGCTCCTCTAGCGAAAACAGTCTCCAGGTTACGTCCATATCCAACATACACACGCATACATACACACACCTGCACACACACATACACACACACACACTCATGCTTGCACACAGACACAAATACACACACACTCTGCCTGCACATAAACACAAACACCCACGCATACACACACACACACATTCATGCCTGCATACAGACACAAACAAACACGCATACATACACATACCTATACACACACATACCAACATACTCATGCTTCGACACAAACACACACACACTCGTGATTGCGAAAAACATAATTTGAATTCAAAATGCCATAATTCAAATCAATTTATCTATATATATTTTTTTAACTCTTAGCCTCTTATATACGAAGAACTTAGTGGAACTATTGTTTTGAATAGGCGGTTATCAGGAAGTGTAACCAGATAGAAAAGTAAAGGAATAACGCGGCATTCTTCACACAAAAATCAACTCATCAGGAAAGCCAGGCTCATGTGCCACAACAATTCTCATTCCGATGAGTTGAATCAACTTTTTAGTTGGTTCAACTCATCGATACATTATTAATCGTTCGCTCTACGCACGAGTAAACAAGTTGACTCAACTCGGTTCAGTTGTGGAGCAGATGCTTGAATAAATTCAGCTCATTAGAAGAAAAGTTGATTAAAAAAGTAGACTCACACACACACTGTGAACACAACGAAAAAGACCAGTCAACTAGTTGACAGGCAACATTTCGTAATGTTGATTTAATTAACTGCCGCGTGTGTAGAGGGCCTTATTTTCTATCTTTGATTAATTTTTAAAGATTTTTTCTGGAATATATTAACTGTAATTCATATTTTCAAGAGCGAGTTCCTCACAGGCTCGGCGTTTGGGCGATCAGGAAGATGGGGGAGGGGGTCCGTTCATATGAAATTGATTGTTTTTATAATTTAAGGGATTCCCCCTGAGTTTTAAAAATATAATGTAATGGTGAATTTTTGTATGCATTTTGATATTTTTTTCTTATTATATAAATTGAGTACATATAAACTCCCCCCCCCTCCCTCTAGGAAAACTTTGAAATGATGGGCCTGGTTCCTTAATTTTTGTAAGGTAATGATGTTTTAAACCAGGGGTGCTCTCCTAAGAGGGGAGGGGGGGGGGTCATGGCGCAGGCTGCGCAATTTTAATTTTTAAGGTGGCTGTTTCAAGGGGTATTTTTCTTTCTGAGGAAAGCTTTCGATTAGGGAGGTCTTCGTCGTATTTGGAGAGCGGGGCGTCTTGCTCTTGGAAGGGGGGGGGGGAGATGGGCATCCCTGGTTAAATAGGTCAAGAACATTTCAAATAGTAACGAAGAAAATGTTTTAAATCGTTTATTAGCTCCGTACTATTTTGGAAACTTTTGTAATTTTTTTTCACTTTGTTACTCTAATAACTGCCTAATAAGATCGGGTTAAAAGCATCGCCTGCAGGTGTCGTTATTATTTTGTTATGTCTATAAACAACAACTAAAAAAGGAAGGTTTGCTGGCAGCAAGTAAAATTGTTTGATATTACGGTACAACGGTCGACTTATTAGCATATTATGTCACTTTCTTCGCCTTCATGATGATTTCAGCCGTTATATAACAATTTAAACATACCTTGTCCACAATTTGCTGAGTCTGCAACCAGATTAATCACTGTGGCAACTGTGATTCAATTAGGGTTGCCGTAATTTTAGTCTACCAAATGGGGAAAGTAATTTGTTTCAGTGGAAGAATGGCCAATGTTGAATATTAAACAATTTTAATTTTAGTTGAAGCAAACTTAACCTGACAGCGTCTTAATGCTGTGATTAAGATCTACGTAGTCTTTACAATGCTACCAGGTTATGTTTGGCACAGCTATAATTATTCCCATTATTTAGAGCCATTATGTGTGGCTACTGGCTATTCATTCATTTATAGACATTTTTTGTGTTAAACTTACTACCAAACGACACGACCTTGAGGATCACAGATTTGAGCAAAATTCTAGATATAGGTCCATTCCGACTAAATATGAGCTCAGGTATAGCAGTTTGGCTGCATAGGCCCTAGTTCGACTGCAACGGGGGTCCAAAGTTGATAATTTGGACCCAGAAATGCAATGGAGTTACCTTTAAAATTACCATTTTTATCGCCTTTTTCTACTATTGCACTGCAGTATGAGCCGTTTGCGTGCTTATCTTTAAATTAATTACGTTGAATTTTTAATAAACGGTTCTCAAATTCAAATTGGCTACTTTTTTTAATTTAACTAACTTGAATGTCGAAATAACTTAGTTACGGGATGTTAATCGTTTGCAAATGTAACTATTATTTTCATTTTATATTAATCGTCTGCTAGTAAAAATTATTTATCGTTTGCTAATAAAAACATTTACTTTAACTGGATATTTATCGTCTGCTATCAAAAGTATCCCACATTGATTAGCAAAAAATGGGGGAAGAGATAAAGCTCTGATTTGTTGCACATAACACACAAAAGTACAAAATTTTTTCGACTTTTTAAATAACTTAGATAATGCCCATAAATAAATAAGTGTTCTCCCTTATACTTAATTTACTAACAAAATATGCCAAAGGTGTTGGGAAATCGAACATAGTGTGGAATTCTGAAATTCCAATGGAAACGCCATTGCATTTCTGGGGACAAACTAGCAAATTCGGACCCTCATTGCAGAGAAACCAGGGCCTATGCAGTCAAACCGCTTTACGTGCGCTCATATCTAGTGGGAATAAACCTATAGCTGGAGTTTTGTCCAATTCCGTGACCCTCATGGTCGTATCGTTTGGTCATTAGTTTTCCTTTTTTTCAGAGCTATCCTTAGTCGAACAACATCACTTCTTTTTAATACCTTAAGGATCTTAGACTATAGAAAATGTTTCATGCATTAAAACAGTAGTGCCCAATCTACGGACCGCGGACGATATGCGGATGGCGAAACAGACCAGTGTGCCCCCGATGCTTGGTTTTCTGTTACATATCAAAAACCACCATTAGTGACACTGTCACAAACTTGAGTCAAGTATTACGAAATTGGTTTTAGAACGCAAGTGTAATTAAATCATGGGAGAAAGTTCTCAGTCTTTTGACGGATTTCCGTGTTTTAGAAAGAATTGGAGACGCAGTGAGACAGAGCAAAATAAAAAGTAAAAAGAAAAAATAATCAGTGAATGAGTTGAATTTGGGAAGTTGAAAGTGATGTCCATTTAATTTGTATTTTGTGATCATCCTCATTTAATAGTGAATTCATTGATTGAGTAACACTCTGACGTCATCAACAATGAAACTCGCTCCACGGCATGATAAATTGATAATATTTTTTGGTAATGTTTCACATGCTAGGAAATGCTTTATTTTGACAAGGTTGAACTGGATAAGGTTAACGTAACTGTTTTACTGGTAAGACTGTCATTTTAGGAGAATGACGAAACGAAAAAGCGGGCAACAATCAACGCTTTTTACTGGATTTTAAAGTTCATCCACTGGAGTTAGGGTCAAAATTTCAACCATCAAAAAAACATCAAACAAGCAATTGCTTCGTTCTAATATAGAAGCAATTTTCACCCGTCATATCTTGACGGGCAATTTTGAAAAGCTTCTCAAACTACAAATTTAAAAAAAAAATAAATAAAAAAAAAATAAAACTTCTTTTAAGGATTTAAGATTTATCATTTCGCTCAATGTCAATACACATTTTATGAATCACAAAAATATTGCTCTCTTTAAGCGGGGATTGTTCGTTGAAAGCAAGTTTTGCTCCTATAGATTTAACATTGTACCAATCAAATGTTTCGAATTTCCTCGTTACAAACGAGTTCTCGTTAAATCAGAGCTCGTTATAATCAAGTTCGACTATATTACAAGCGTTCTCTACACGTAAGTACCAGGAATTCGTTGGGAATGGGTAGACTAATTTTATTACACACACACACACAAAGAAAAGGGGGGGGGGGAGCAATGATCTAAAATCATCATAATTCCGGGTTTTTCCTTTTAAATATGTTTCATACTCCGTCTTTAAGCCCTCACTGGGATCGTTTCCAAAATTTTAAAAAGGTTTTTTTTTTCTGAAAGAGCATGCATAAAAACCTAGAATCTGACCATTTTTTAAATAATTTCTTTAAGTTTAATATTTTTAAAAAAATACTTAAATTGGTGTTCTTTAATAGCTTGTAACGCTTCTGCCGATGACATCACAAATGAACTGTCATTCAGTGTTGCCACTCACGGTCCAAAATATTATTCGCATCTTTACTCATGTGTATTGGCAACGATAGGGTTGATAGCAAGCGTAGAGCGCAATTGTAATTCGCTTCTTGATTATCATAACGTGGAAATGCGGTAGAAAGATGCGCCATAGTGCATCATTTGTGACGTCATAAAGACCATGCCTTGTTTGAAGAATCGGACATTTTAAAAAATTAATTAAAAAATAACTGTTGGGAAAATGGAAGTATTTTCTGAGTTCTTTGTTTTGGCTTATTCTATCAATTTCAGTGACAAAAAGTACTACTTTTGACTGAAGGAAACAACCCCATTGGTTCATAGCAAATATGAATTTCCATAAATCAGTTATGTTCGAAATATTTAGACGCTCCCACAGTAAGCTAGGTGTAAGGAGCTAATTACAACAATGGGTAGCACCAGACAATGGTCCAAAAGGATTAAGAATGAAACGTCTAATTTGCTGCGTTCTTTTGTCTTTACACTTCTTAAACTCGTTTTTTTCCTTGAACTTTCGCCTAATATTGTCAAATACTGGAGGTTTTATGCCTCGGTCAAATTTATAGCTCAAAATTTATGATTCATTTTGCGCGACAAGTGTGTGTTAAAAATGTTGTGGATAGATGGCAATCGTAAAGATATAAAGGAGTTTCCTCGGCATATAAAAATGAACGATCCAACACCTTTTTATATTAATGTAGCATACAACAATGGCAAATTCAAAATTCTTATCATTAGTTTGAACGTTTATTATGTTATCCCTATGGTATAATTTTTTTGAAGTTTCAATATTGCTTATATTATCGCACACTATATCATGTAGTTTTACCAAGTCAATGCATGAATTATCGGTAAGATTTATTTCATTTGCATTACGTCAGCTAAATGTGCTTAATGTTTTACTGAAGTTTATTCCAGCCGCTCATTTTAATTTGATGACTTTTATATTAGCTATGTATGCAGGCATTTTATTGTAAAGTAATCAAAAAAGCAAGGCATATCTGTCTCGCTTGCCTACTAAAAAAAGAAAAAACAAGAAAGGAAAAGGTATAAAAGTTATCAGTTATCCATAATTCTTGCCATTGCTTTACGCACTACCAATCGTTGTAGTTTAAATGCAATTAGTAAGGGTGCCCATATATCTCCCAAGAGCAAGGGGTCCCCCCTTAATATCATGAAGATCCCCCCAGATCCCCCCCAGATCGGGTATTCCCCCCCCCCCCCAAAAAAAAGGAAAAATGCCCCTTAAAACACCCCCGCTTCTATGTCATGACTCCCTCTAGCAGTGTTGCCGGTTGGGGGAAATTTCCCCATTTTGGGGAAATCTAGTGCTCTCTGGGGAAATGGGTTTTGGGGGGAATTCTTTGGGGAAAACCTGGGGAAAAAAAAAACCTCGGGAAAAAAGATTTTTTTTTTCGTATTTAAATTCGCGTCATGAAGTTGTGGGAACATTGTTTGTATCAAACAGCGTTGGGGTTAGCTTTGCTCAACTTTATGGAATTCGCATTATGTGGAATATTATGCTATGGAATTCGCATTAATGTTCTGCGTGAGTAACTAGTTGATACGTGAAACAGGTAAAAATAAGTGTGATGAAGAGTGTTCTTGGATAAATATATACAAAAATCATAGTTTAAATGTACATACAGAAGCAGAGTAGTAAATGCGAGTAGAAAAAAAAAATTGGTTATTTCTTACCTCTCGGTTAGGTGCTTGTATTTATGACTAGTGGCACTCGCACGGCTTTGCACGTAGTAGAAAATTAAAAGGTCTTTTGGTCCCCCTGTATATTTACAAATAACACATGATGAATTTCTCGCCAATTGTCCACGTTACGGTTCCACGTTATGATAACTTGGTAATTTACTCGTCCATCTTATGATAATTTTGCTCCGGAAAATATTCTCAAAATTAGAATAGAAAAAAGAACAAAATCAAATTTTCAAAAAATCGCTTAAAGGTGCACACCCCCATGCTACAAACTAATTCTTTGCCAAATTTCACGAAAATCAGCCGAACGGTCTTGGCGCTATATGCGCGTTAGAGATCCTGACAGACAGAAAAGAGATCCGGACAGAGAGATATCCAGACAGAGAGACTTTCAGCTTTATCATGAGTAAAGATAAAGAAAGATAAAGATAAAGAAGACAAAAAAAAAAAAAAAAAGCGAAAATGTGAAGAAAAAAAAAAGTTGGGGAATTTTATAAGAAAATTTGGTTATTTGGGGGAAAAAAATTTTTCAAGAGACAAAAATATTAGAGGAAGTTGATTCATTTTATGAAAAAATTAATGGAAAAATAATTTTTGCATTTGGGGAATTTTGGTAGAAAACATCCTTTTTGGGGAAAAGTTGGAAATGAATTGGGGAAATCTGGATTTCACCATCTGGCAACACTGCCCTCTAGGTGGGCACTTCTGCATTAGTAGGGGAATGTGGAGCAAAGTGAATGGTTAAGATGACTGAGTTTTTTCAAAATGAACAAAGTGGAAATTAATTTTGAAAATTACAGTAGATAAAGAAATAACATTGTATTTTATAATAAAACTTGCGTTGAAACAGTTTTTTTTTTTTTTGGCAGTAAATTTGAGTCTTCAAAAAAAAGTGGAAATTTTTAATTTTTTTATGGGGCAAAGTGAAAAATACAATATTTTTCTAATAAAATACTTTTTATTCGATTATAAAACATATTTTTGATCAAAAGAATCAATAGATAAAAGGTTGAATGAATAAATGAAAATATAATCAAACAATAAACGCATAATTAAATGAATAAATAAATTAATATACGAAAAAAAATAAATGAGCGAGTAAAAGAATGAACCAATAAGGAAATTAGTGAATGAATGAATAAATAAATGAATTACTAAATGAAGGAATGTAAATGAATTAACTAATAAATAAAAACATAAGTGATTCTTATTAAATGATTGAATGAGTAAATGAAACAAACTATTTTACTTTGCCCCATCCACTTTGTCCCGTATGCACTTGACTAATTGTACAATTCATTTAAAATACAAATAAGCTTAATATTAACTAAATTAATGCTGCATTGAATATTAGGAGTACTCAATTAATATTTAAAATGTTAATAAAAATAACTTTATAATTTTAAAGTTACAAAAATAATTTTTGATTTACAACAAAATATTACAATATGAGTATCATTTCTTTTTATTGCCTGTATTACCGAACGTTTTAATTTTCTGCGGTGTTTTTTTCCTGACTGGAATAGACTACATGAAGTGCTATAACAATACCAGATAGGTTGAGCTAAAAGCAGAGAAAATATTCCCCCATTTCACTTTGCCCCGCTATTTTACTTTGCCCTATGTTCCCCTACTACACTTAATCTTCTGCAAAAGCAGTTTTGTATACATTGCAGAGAATAAGAATATGTTTCTTTGATTGTAACTTTAACTTTAAAAAAATGCTAAAAGCTTCGTGCAAAAAACTAATTTTTAATGAAAAGTATAATTTTAAACAATAAATTGTACGTACATGGTGAGGCGCGAGAACTTCCTTTTTTGAAAATGAAGTAAACAATTTTACATGCCTAAAATTATTATCTTTTCCCTCTCACACATATTTGGAGATTATGCTTTACACTGTTTTGAAAACAATATCTTATAAGTGTTGCCGTCCATTGTCAATACACTGATTCAATCGAACTCGGAAGTGTATTCGGTGTGTATTTCTTTAAAAAAATCACTTACTATTATTTATTTTTTACAGTTTGTGCTTGTTACAGCAATGCACAGAAATGAGCACATGAAGAAGTACCGTCTAGAACTTAACGAACCTACTTTTCGGGGTACCAGCATTCAATTTCCTTCACATGACACATATTTTTTTTTTTCAATTAGCAGAGGTTGCTAATTCTGTCAAACTTATCTTTTCTAATTTAAAACTAATTTCAAACAGCAAATTGTGCATCGCTTATGCAAAAAAAAAAAAAAAAAAAAAAGTAAAAGAAAGAAAAAAAAAAACAGAAATGTAATTTTACACGATTTATGAACAAATACAGGAGAAAGATGACATCACAAATAAAGGTGCTTCCTTTTTGGAATGAATAATTCAGTAATACGTTCACTTTTTACTAGAGGTGGGCAATGTCGTTCTTTTTAATGATCCATTCATCAGAGGATCGTTCATTCTTTTGATCCGTTCGTTCAACTGGTTCATTTGAACGACTTCGTTCATTTAAAAAAGTTGAAGATTATCTCTCTGCACGAAATACTCACGCACATTCGAAACGTTTCATTAGATCAGTAACATTCTTTGAAGAAAAAACAACTAAAATGATCTAAAAGTAAGAAAAAAAAACATTTTTTACCTATGAAAAATGAGCAAAAAAAACTTTATTCAGCTTTAGATGTATAAAGCAATTATTTATATGTATAAAGTGTTTAGTTTCAGTTTAGATGTAGTTTATATGTATAAAGCAATTATAGTTCACTTTGTAAGCTATTTTCCAATTGCCGAAAATTAATATGTGTTTTCCCTTCCGAAAATCGCAGGTTTCATTTCAGCATGTCAAAAAAATTAAGTTATTAAACTTTTCCGGCTACATCACTGTATAGTATATACATATAGTATTCCCAATAGACCATTAATTAGACCGTTCAAAAGAACGATAGTTCATTTTTGATTGAACGAACGGATCCGTTCATTTTAAGAATTTGTTCTTTTGACCCGTTCGTTCATGAACGACGCATCCCGACTTTTTACACAATTCCTTACTTTCATAAATTGTGTTCTGACCAGGGTTGCCAGATTTAAGAACAGTAAATACGGGGCAGGCTTCTGGAAGTGAAGAGGGGGGGGGGGGGTATTTTTGAGATTGCAGGCAAAACTGAGTATTTTTAAGGGATGATTTCCGACGTAGAACGTCTCTTCATGACCATCATCTATAAAATTCAATCGTAACAAAGCATTAAACCATACAAAATGTCGCCGATCAAAGTACGTACAAAAATAGTTTTCATTGTGATTGACGACGCATGCGCATGGAAGGCCTCGGCATGGATATATTTCCAACATTAGTCAATGAGCAACGAGGAAGCAATCACTCAAACCTCATGCTCCAAGCAATGGTGGAAGCAATCTTCATGGTCTGCCAGAATACGGGACTTTAGCCGTCCCGTATGAAAGTTCCCCGGAACGCGGGACAATTTTTCAAAATACGGGACTGTCCCTTGAAATCCGGGACGTCTAGCAGCCCTGGTTCTGACTCTTTAAATCTATTCAAATCAGTTTTTATTCGTACCTTCTATCTTTTTCATTTTCTCATTTTCAGATTATTTTTATATTATGTTCTTAACTATACTCAAGGCTTTTATTTCTATCCTTCGACGTATATCTGCCACATGAACATTAAGTTGTTTTTTCTTTCAATTTAATAACAAACAAAAGACATTATGAAGACATAATAACGAAAATCGGTAAAACGGAAAGACAAAACAAAAACAGTAACCGTCTGCCAAAAATGTATTAAAAAAGTTTTCATTATCGTGCACCCAAGCTCTCTGATTTGTGCTTAATAAAATGAAGATAAAAACTGCCCTTTCAACAACAACAAAAAAGTTTTATCCTTTTATTTCAGTGTCACTGACCAACTCTAATGGGTAGTTGTTCGTTTTGGTCGTTAGTGCCACAATTTCTTTTTCTGTGGCAATAATTATGATTTTGCAGTTATGGCTACCTCGAAACAAAAGAGTTTTATCTTTGAATTTCATGAAAAATAACATAATATCATAATTAGTAGCTACAGCTATAACTATATCATTTTTTTCTTCCTTATTTTTAAGCGCAGTTTTCATCTGTTTAAGGGCATATCGTCGCCTCAAAGTAACAATAGGATATCTTAATATTAAACCTGAGCTTAGATATTTTACTGTTCCTCTGAGGCAGGGGCGGATACAGGGGAGGGTCAGAGTTGGGGGCTTTTATTTCATTCATTTAAATTTAATTCATTTAAATAACTGTTATTAGAATTACCAATTAAAATCTCTTGCGAAGAGGCACTTTACCGTCAGAAAAAAAAACATAGCTCCTGGTTTTATTAAATATGAATAGGGTGGTTTCCTTCAGTCAAGAGTACTACTTTTAGTCATTGAAATGGATAAAATGAGCAAAAAAAAAAAAAAAAAAACATGAACCCAGAAAATACTTTCATTTTCCCAACAGTTTTTTTTAAATTAATTTTTTAAAATGTCCGATTTTTTAAACAAAGCGTGGCTTTATGACGTCACAAATGATGCCACTTTGCCACATCTTTCTACCACGTTTCCACGTTATGATAATCAAGCAGCGAACTAAAATTGCGCTCTACGCTTGCTATCAACACTATCGTTGGCAATACAAGTGAGTAAAGATGCGAATTAAATATTTTGCACTGTGAATGGCAACATTGAATGGCATTTCATAATTTGTGATGTCATCGACAAGAAATGTAAACAATGAAAAATCACCGATTTAAGTAATTTTTTAAAAATATTAAACTTAGTCAAATTTTTTAAAAAATAGTCAGATCCTTTGTTTTAAAGCATGCTCTTTCAGAAAAAAATACTCTTAAAATTTTGGAAACGATCCCATTGTGCAACGCTAGAGTCACCAAGATTTGCCTTTGTGTTTTATAAAGAGTTTTAGCCCTGTTATAACAGTAAGTCTGGTCATCACAAAATATTACTTGTCTATTAGGTTGGATCATTTATTTATTATTATTATTTTTATTATTATTATTGAAATGCTAGGAACAGGATTAAAAAGGTGCTAAATGGTCCCAAACTAACATGTAGGACATTTTATTAGATTCTGATAAGTCTTGTTGACTCCGATTTGATTTTGAAGTTTCTATTTTATCTAGGTAGGACACTTTCCATGTAGAATTGCAACAATAAATGTTACTTTGTTTACAGAAACAAATCATCAAAATTTCAATTTGCACCTGGTTTAAATTCACACCTGCTATTTCAGCTGCGAGAATTTGCTGAAATGTACGTATGACAGAGCGATAGAGTCCCAGAAATAACCTGCGCGTGCACGAGTTAATTTAGCTACATTCGACTCCCGCTACAACGCGATCCGACTTACGCGAAACGGCTATAACGCGATTTTCCCCCCAGTAAAACGATTTTAGATCTAACGCGAACTCCTAGCCTACAACACGAAACTTTTCGGAAGGGAATTGCGGTGTGTAAATAACAGCTTGTTATTTTCTATTTTTTTTTCTTGAATGGATCTTCATACCTTTAGCATCACTGAGAGCGGAAGTTCCCATATCGTACTAGTCTGAACACCGCTTATACAAATACTTTTCATTTTCCATTTATTTTTTTCATTCTAAATGTGAATGTTGATGAAATATAATGACACCTAAAAGCGCCATTTCATCTAAAGTTCGTGAAGCTGAAGAAAGAAAAAGAGAAAGTTTCTGACAAAGAAAAGCTAAAGGTTATGTGCAACTATAAAATGCGTTGAAGGTTGCACTACAATTATACATGAGTGGATCTTTCATATGTACAATTAAAAAATCAAGAAAATTAAATCCGTAAAAGTTCACCGAGGAAAGGAAAATGCAAAAATTATGAAAATGGAAGCTGCTCTTGTATTGTGAATTTAAGAGACCAGGAAGAGAGGTATTACCATAGATAGAAACGTTATAAAAAAGTAGTGAAGCAACTGTATTGCTTATTTAAAAATATATAAGAATAAATGTTTGATCACGCGGCATAATTCATCATCATCTTCACTTTATTAATTTACAAATATCATTACTGAATCTACTATAGTATACATTACAACTATAGTCATTTGTTTCTCTTACTACATACAGTACGCACTGCGTACCGTACTGGTTTATTTTACATCCCCCCCCCATTGATCATTGATTTTGTGCATCCTAGCAGTATTTTGGGTTGAATAAAACGGTTTTATTTTAAAACACAAATAAAAATTTAGTTTTTTATGTAAGAAACAGTAATGTATAGCTGAGAAATGATTTTTAACAGTTTTAGGTGGTGTTTACAAGTGTTTAAAATAATTGGCTATATTTATAAAAGTTTTTACACACACCCTTCGCCATAACGCGAAATTTCGACTTACGCGAGGGGTCTTGGAACACATCAGTCGCGTAAGTCGGGATTCGACTGTATTTCAATATAACTTCGACCGAAATAAAGGGAGCTAGAAGGAGTTTTATGCTCCTGTCAGGCCCGGACCTGCGTACCGCAGACCCCGCAGTGGGTGGGGGGGGGGGGGGGGGGATGGCACGTCCCTAAAGGTCCCAACGGCACAAAAAATTAAAAAAAGAAAGGAAAAAAAAAAAAACTAGCGACTTGTTAACGTTCCAAGTTGATCCGAACCGGGCTCCTGTGCTCGACATTTTTGTGCTCAGGTTCTAAATGCAAATTGTTTGGTGATTTCTATGATACCACCCAATCTTTGAAGATGTTATGATGTAAGGGAATGTGGGGCAAATTTAAATAGTTAAGACAACTTGCTTTTTTCAGTATAAGCAAATGGGAAACTTGGTTTGAAAATTGCAGCACATAAAGAAAGAGTCATACATTTTATGTTGAAACTTGCATTAAAACATTATTTCAAATTTTTGGAATTAAATTTGTACTTTCAAAAACGATGGAAAAAATTCAACTTTTTTTTCATAAGGCAAAGTAAAAGATAAAAAGCTTTCTAATAAATTATTTTCTATTCGATTATTAAAAGTATTTTTGACAAAATGAGTAAACAGACAAGAGAATGAAAGACTGAATGAATAGAAGCTGAAGCAATAAGCAAATAAACAAATAAATAAATTTATTAGTATGTGAGGAAAAATAAATGGGTGAGTAAAATCTTGAATGAATAAGAAAATAAGTGAATAAATGAATGAATAAAGGTACAGTCGAGTCTCGACTTACGCGAGGGATGCGTTCCAAGACCCCTCGCGTAAGTCGAAATTTCGCGTTGTGGAAAAGGGTGTGTTTACGAATTTTTTGTAAATATACCTAGTAATTTTACGCGTTTTTAAACACCCCTCAAACTGTTTTGAATTGCTTCATAACTATATATTTCCATTTATTACATAAAAAAGCGACTTTTTACTGTAATTTAAATTAATCTGTATTATTCAACACAAAATATTGTTACAATGCACAAAATTATGAGAGAGTGAGAGAGAGAGAGAAAATAAAACAAGTTCGGTACCGCATAACATGAAGTAATAATAAAATGCAGCAATATAATAGTACTGTACAGTAAGCACGGTAATTATATTTAAAATAAATTTAAAATATGAAGATGGTGATGATTTACGCTATGCAATCAGATTGTTGTCAGTCTTCCCCTGACATTGCATGCGCCTCAGGAAACTCGTCAGAAGAAGAGGAAGAACAAGAAAGAGGGATGAATTAATGTTTTACTTTCCGCCGAAAATTTCCGTGTTGTGGGCGAGGGATTCGCGTTAACTATCAAATTTTTCACTCGAGAAAAACTCGCGTTATAGCCATTTCGAGTAAGTCGAATCGCGTTGTAGCGGGAGTCGACTGTATTATTAAATTAAGAAAAGCAAATAGATTAATTAATAAATGAATACGTAAGTGATGTGTCAAAGGACTGAATAAAAGAACAAAATGAACTATTTCACTTTGCCCCATCCACTTTACCACGCATGCACTAGACTGATTGTAAAAAGCTTTTAAAATACAAATAAGCTTAACATTAAATAAACACTTCACCGAATATAGCAGGTCTTTGTTCAAATTAAAAACGTTAATTACAAAAACTTTATTATTTTATATAACAAAAATATTTTTTGACTTACATCAAAATGTTACAATATGAGTACAAATTTTTGAAAATTCTTTGTTGTCTTATCATATTCTTTGATTTTCAAAGGTAACTTTTTCCTCACTGGAATCAATTACAGAGTTACGACATAGGTAAAATATTACCAGATATTTTACATTTGACACCTTCAGAGACCCCCCCCCCCCCCGCACCCACCAATTGCTCGGTTTATCGGTTTTAAATGCTCAGATAAATCTGAACAAGTGGATCCCTGAGGAACTTTAAATATATATATTAAAATTACATTATTATCAGCTACAATTTTGACTCGAAATATTACCAGATAGGTAGCGCAAAAAGTAGAATGGATATTTCATCATTTCATTTTGCCCCACATTCCCCTACTATGAATGGAACAATTATAAGCTAAAACACGATAAAGATACTTAAAAATCACTATCTTACAAGTAGAAATTTGGATCTTCCCTTCCTATTGTGCAACATAAACTAGTAACAGCGATGTTAAAAATCTACCACTTGAAATGTAAAAATCTTATGAAATCCCATCCTATAATATCTAAGAAAAAATCTGATGTGGACGTCACATTGGCCACACTACTTCCTTTTACGTCCATTAAATAATCGTTGTTTTTGATACAATAAACTCCTGATTATCCGCAGAATTGGGTGGCACGAGTGCCACGGATAATAAAAATTGTGGATAAACCGGAAAAAGGTTAAAGTGAGGTACAAATAAGGTGAAAATTTTCCTCCCTCAAAAACTTAGCTGTATTGATGCATAATACTTTCTTCAAAGAGTGAAAATATATTAAGAACAGTAAAAATAGTTTGTATTTCTGCACAACAGGACTTAACATCAAAAAAGAACAAGTGTACATACGATGAAGAATGCATAAAAAATAAATAGATAAATGAAACAAAAACAGTTGAGTTTAGATTTGCAATTTTTCGGCAAAAAAACAACCATCGGTATTTGCTTTTTGCTGCGAAAATACATGTTCCTGATTATTCATTGAAATGCGGATAATCCGCTTGCGGATAATCGGGAGTTTACTGTAACTCAAAAGAATGCGTGAGGTGTACTCAAAGCAAGGGCGTTAAAAACAATATTTCTTAAATGAATAGCTTTTAAACATTTTTCTACACATTATGGTAAATATAGAGAATTTGGTACTTTTCCAGGGTACTTCCCGTGACCCATTTTAAATCTTGACGATCATTTTATTTAATTACTAGTAGGTACCCGCACGGCTTTACCCGTAATAAAAAAATTAAAAGGTCTTTTGGTTCGCCTGTATATTTGCAAATAATGCATGGTGAATTTTCTCGCCAACTGGCTTGTATACATGCTTACGGTTCCACGTTATGATAATTTCGTAATTTACTCGTCCATCTTATGATAATTCTGTTCTTAAAATTGGAATAGAAAAAGAACCACATCGAATTTTCGAAAAATCGCTTCGAGGTGCACACCCTCATAATACAAACTAACTTTGCCAAATTTCATGAAGATCGGCCGAATGGTCTAGGCGCTATGCGCGTCATAGAGACATCCAGACACCCTCCGGACATCCAGACAGGGGGACTTTTAGCTTTATTATTAGGTAAAGAATAGTAAACTTATAGCAATACAATAGGCAATGTTAAATTAATTTTATTTACAGTTCATGCATTTCATCTCGGCGGTGATTGGTAAAACGTCCAGATTACGGGAGTTGGGATTACGTACTAGTTTCGGATTTAAGGAACTGCTGTATTTTCATTCTGTTTTCAATCCAAAGAGCACTTAAAAGCAATTTTGAAGACACATTATAATAATGATACCAGAAATGCCCAACCTCCCTAAGGGAAAGAGGCGCACCCCCCAAATATAGATCCCCCCCTAACGCAAGAGGCCCCTCCCCTAAAAATGAGAAAAATACCCCTCACCCCCCCCTAAAAATTTCAATGGCGCAGTCTGCGCCACGACCCCCCAAGGTGGGCAGCCCTGATGATACCTAGTAAGTACAAGTGGTATCACACATGATAATGCAGTATCTAAGAGCAGAATTCAAAAGCATTTACAGACGAATAAACTTCAGAGAACACATTGAAGTCTTTATTCTGGGAATCACGTATCTCATTTCAAATAAAGAACATGTTAAATGCAGTTTTAGAAGTTAAAAAAAACTAGGCAGGTCAGAGTGACCTCCCGTGACCTCCCATCGGATCGCCCCTGGCATTAATTCTCTAGTTTGTGCGTTACGTTATGTAACATTCATAACTTTTCACTTGTCTACGCGAGCAGTTCGACTTCTGAAGC